>NW_028261389.1:33252760-33935260 GCF_051295495.1 Thamnophis sirtalis | reverse complement strand
AGTGAGGCAGGGCATTTATTGCCTCCACCTTTCCAGTAGGCCTGAGAAATCAAAAGTGATTCTATGGCCTGGACTTTCTGGCCTTGAGGGTTGGTACTTTGTTGGGAAATCATTGCTAGAGAACAAGCACAAACTTGTTGTAGAATGAATATATACACAAAACGGGCATCTTTAAAATAATAATAAAAAAGGTTCTGGGCAACCAACATCAGCCCCATTTCTCAGTAAGTTTATATCAGCTCAAAATTGAGTCTGAACTTCTTTGCTGATGCTCGTGGTCCTGTTGTCAACTACTGGCCTTAGTTAGTGTCTGGGTGACTCTGAGCAGACATTCAAGCCCCCAGATTTTCAGGGCCTTACTATAGTACTCTGCAGTGGTGGGTTGCAGGTGGTACGTCCCGGTACTGGGGTACCAGTGCCTGCCAGGGGCACCGGGTACCGTTCCGGTACGGTGCTCAGGAGGACTTACCTGCCTGCCCGAGCTCCTTACCTGTATTTGAGCTCTTCGGCGCTTCTGGGCATGGAGTTTACGGTGCCTGCGTGGCACTCTGTCAAGCAGCTGTTTAGTGTGTTTAGTGTTTATTAGGATTTGTATAGCGCCCACTCTCAAGAGACTCAGGGCGGCTTACAGATAAAGAAGGAAGGGGGAACATATAAAAATTAAAAAACAGACATTAAAATTCACAACATTCATAGCTCAGAATGGGGCTGGATAAATCAACAGCCCCAGGCCTGCCGGAACAGCCAGGTCTTAGTCGCTTTGCGGAAGGCCGGAAGGGTAGTAAGGGTCCAGATCTCAAAGGGGAGATCATTCCATAGGGCCAGAGCCGCTACAGAGAAGGCCCTCCCCCGGGGAGTCGCCAGCCGACATTGACTGGCAGATGGAATCCGGACGAGGCCTACTCTGTGCCGGGCCCCGTTGCACCATGCTGGTTGCAACGGGATCCAGAACCCATCACTGGTACTCTGCTGCCATTCTCCCGCAGTTTCAGCCAAGAACTCACAGAAGGATGGTGTAAAATTTCCATTTGAGACCTTGGAAATTAGGGTTACCATCTATATCAGCGATGGCAAACCTTTTCAGCACTGAGTGCCCAAACTGGAATGTGTGCTGGAAACCTGAAACCAACGCACCAGCCAGCTGGTCTTTGGGTTTCTGGCACTCTGCCACATGTGAAGATGTGCGCAGGAAACCTAAAAACCAGCTGGCCGGTGCACATATATGCCGAAGGGGCGCAGTGGTTAGAGTGCAGTACTGCAGGCTATTTCAGCTGACTGCTAGCTGCAGTTCAGCAGTTCACATCTCACCAGGCTCAAGGTTGACTCAGCTTTCCATCCTTCCGAGGTCAGTAAAATGAGAACCCAGATTGTTGGGGGCAAAATGCTGACTCTGTAAACTGCTTAGAGAGGGCTGTAAAGCATTGTAAAGCAGCATATAAATCTAAGTGCCATTGCTAAAATACAAGGATTCAGAGGACACAAGCTGGTCAATTGCCTATTAGAGAGGCACCATCCCAGTCATTGTTTTTTCATGAGGTTAGTTTCAGCTGAGGAGTAACAACATTTTTCTCACCCTTATTCCATTCAAAAGTATACTATAAAGCAGTGTTTCTCAACCTTGGCAGCTTGAAGATGTCTGGACTTCAACTCCCAGAATTCCCCAGCCAGCATTTGCTGGCTGGGGAATTCTGGGAGTTGAAGTCCAGACATCTTCAAGTTGCCAAGGTTGAGAAACACTGCTATAAATGGTTAGTCCCCATTCTATGGGTGTCACATTTTTCAGTACATGCAACTGTTGCATTTGTCTGGGGATTCTGTACATGCAATTGTTGCATTTGTCAGAAAGGAAGGTAGGAAAAGAGGAAAAAAACCCTTTGATGGGAAGCTATATAAGAAAAAGTAAAGTATAAAACAGAAAAGAAAAAGAAAATAGAAATCCTTCAAAGCTTTCTGTTGGAACAGAAGAATTCTGCATCCCAATATTGCCTTTTAAAGCCTGTGACTTATAAAGGTGAAATAAATGGCATTTTTGCAAACAGGCATTTTCCCCACAACACTCTATGCAAAGCAGCCAGGATACAAAAAACAATATTAGTTGTGGTTTCAGATAAACCAAAGTCACAGTCAAAATAAAGTGGCCTGGCTCTAAAAACTAAAGGATGTTCAGAGATCTGTGAGGACTAGGGCAGTGGTGAGATTCAAAAAGTTTTACTACTGATTCTTTGGGTGTGGCTTTGCCTTGGTGGGCGTGGCTTGGTGGGCATGGCAGGGGCAGGATACTGTAAAATCTCCATCCCCTCTCCACTCCAGGGGAAGGATACTGTAAAATCTCCATTCCTTTCCGATCAGCTAGGACTCAGGAGGCAGAGAAGCAATGAGGGGCCAATCAGAGGTGGTATTTCCTGGTTCTCCGAACTACTCAAAATTTCTGCTACCATTTTTCCAGAATTGGTCAGAACCTGCTGAATACCACCTCCGGATTAGAGTGATGCAAAGATTAGTGGCAAAGTGCCCCAGAAGAACTACATTCCTTACACTCATAAATTAAAAAAATAATTGCCATTTCAAGAAAGCAATGTATAAAGTAGCCTTTGTACTGTGAGTTTTAAATTGCATTTCATTCTTAATGCCATAGCAAGTTTGCATTTCGATTTGGTTCTGAATTTGTTAAATTCAAATCCATGTCAATTATTAATCTAACAATTTTCATCTGCCCCCAAAAGACACTACATGCTGCAGTGATAAAGGTCATTTGATTTCTTAGTGGATGACACCTGGCTCAGAAAGTGATATTATTGTCCTCCTGCATGTTTTTAGTACCTCAATAAGTGTTTCTATTTGAAAACAGGTGGCTCCTATTAAACCTGCCACCTCCTGATAATTGAACAGGTGATATCTGGATAAATACTGATTCCTGAGGCAAATACTGATTCTACTGTGCAAATACAGTAGATTGTAGCAAAAGGTTTGTGTGTGCCATTTTTTCCTTTGCAGGTTAGCAAGTGGCCACTTGATGGCGCACTTGCATCACAACCCTCTTTGGCATTCCTTTCACAATTGTTCTGACTGAATTCTGAGAGTATATAAGTCCCTCTCATTCTTTCCCTCCCCACTTGTATTTTTCTCATTCATTCCAGTCGCCACAAACATCCTTTATATTAAAAAATGCTGATCCATACGTGATCCATAGTACTACAGATCACAGTACTGTAACTTTCTCTTTCCCAAGTAACTGGTATCCTGATATATAGACCAGTATTCTACAGCAGGGATCCCCAAACCTTGGGCTGTGGCCCACTACCAGGCCATGACCAGTTCAGAAATGAACCATGGAAGCAGCAGGCTATGCTCACACGCGTGTGCACGTGCGTGTGTGTGCTCACACACTGGCCTGCTGCTTGCACAGGCCAGTTTCCCTCCTCCCCCTCCACTGGGCTACCAAGCTATAAAAGTTGGTGTAAATCCATTAACATGTATTACACAAGAGTTCTGGCTGAAAAACACATGCTCTTCTTGGTCCACAAGAGTTGCATGCAGTGACATAGTGGTAGGGGGTGAAAATGTTTGATCCTTTGGAAAGGTTGGCAGCCTTTGGGATTACATTTTATTCTTCTACCCAGGAAATGCAAGACAGCATGCTAATCAGAGGTGGGTTGCTGCCAGTTCAGCCCGAATCGGCCAAACCGGTAGTAGCAGTGGGGGGAGACTCTGCCCACCCACCCAGATGCTTCTGTGCATGTGCAGGAGTGAGGCGTGCACGAGAGCACCCAAAGCAGTAGTAAACATATTGGCAACCTGCCTTTGAGGCTAACAGTGTTGAATTCTGGTGCTGCAAAGTATAAAGGACTGGATGATATCAGTTTTTGTCATCTGGATACATGCAATTTTGCCTGAAAAGCTTTAGAGCAAACAGTTATATTTGAAATGCCATGTGAGCACGGAACAATTATTAAAGATTTTGGATGAAAAATAAATAAACATGAGCTCAATTTCTATATTATTAATTTAAAAATAAAACAATTGAAAAAATAATTATGTGCTGATTGCAAATTTATAACAAGAATTGTTAAAAAAATTTTTTTACATGTTTCAATAGTTTAAAAGAAAATATGTGGTTGCTAAGTTTCACACCAAAATGTAGGCACTTAATCATGAGTACATAAATACTGTAAATGCATTTATTATTGTTTGAACAACTCAAATAACAATAAGAAAACCTCCATTTTCTAGTTTTGTTTTCTTATTTTCAAGTCTTGAGTTTTTGTGGCAAATGTTTTGATATTTTTCGGTAATAATTAATGTGTTTACTTGACTCAATTAAGTGTTCTAGAAATGTAGAAAAGTGCATTCTGCTTCTGGTGTATATTCTGCAGTATCATTAGGACTTCCACAAATTGTGTTGATTACACAAAAGTTTTCAAGAAGTTGTTTTGACTGGAAATATTGTGAAAATATTTGTAATTTAAGCACAAGTTGTGAAATGCCATAAGGATTCAAATATCAGAACACTCTTTATTCATATGATTACAAATAATTAGTAGACTATGACTTGGTGATGTTAGAATTCAATTTATATACTGAATATATACCGATATTAAGAGAAATAGGACTGGAAGAAGATGAGCATGGCTCATAAAATTGGAGGCGGAAATTTCAATATCCTGTGCTATGCTCATGATACTACTATGATAACCAAAAATGCAAAAGAAAATACTAATAGGGCTTTGATGATGCATACAGTGAAATGGGCGGCTTCTGAAAATGGGAACTAGGCGATACCTTCAGGTGGCAGAACTCTGGAACTTGACTCTATGGTAATTTCATTCCCTACAATGGCCTCAGAGAAGAGAAAAATGAGATAAGACCCAAGCAAAAATAATATATATGTTAAGTTTTTAAATAAAAATTTTGATCATGAGAATTTCTGTTCTTTGGAAAGTATTAATTTCAGCGCTAATGTAGGTGTCAGCCTGCATCTTTACTTTCTTTCAAGCTTACCGCCAGCTGCCTTGGAAAGGGGAGGGACACTGTGTATTTGGGAGGGGAAGTGTGCAGGAGGTGGAAACGGAATGTTTGTGAAGCGATGTGGAAGTTTGGACTTAGAGTGGCCAACTTGGATTATTTAGCATTTCGAAGACCAATCATCCTTGTATTGGAATGCACAAAGGGCGAAAGATGCACCTGAACCAGAGATTTCCCCAAAATATCTTCTTGGCAAATGATTGAACTCTGGTTGCCTGGCTACTGGGATTTGTTTCAATTTGGGGTTTTTTGCACATGTTTTGTTTTAGATCTTGCCTTACTCTTGCTGCATTCAGTTCTTTCCTAGTAAAAGTAACTTTTAGAGTCAAGGTGGCACAGTGGTTAGGGTGCAGTACTGCAGGCTACTTCAGCTGACTGCTAGCTGCAATTTGGCAGTTCGAATCTGACCTGTTCAAGGTTGACTTAGCCTTCCATCCTTCCGAGGTGGGTAAAATGAGGACCCAGATTGTTGGGGAGAATATGCTGACTCTATAAATTGCTTAGAGAGTGCTGTAAAAGCATTATGAAGTAGTATATAAATCTAAGTGCTATTGCTATTTTCTCTAAATGTATGAATGTTCTGTATTTAGTTGCATAACCCCCTTCCTTGTGGTGTGAAGTCTTTGCTTATCTCTACGGTCCAGTTAAAGGCCAGCAAAAATATTATCAACAGGTACTTTCCATGATTCTTTTTTTAATTAGGAACTGTACATAACTGGGAATTGTCATTGATGAAAAGCAAATAAAGTAACAAAGCATTCTCAGTTCCGCCTACCTCCAAAATAAAGAGAATAAAGGAGTAAAACAAAAGCTGGCTATGGCAGTGGGGGAAAGTCTTTCTGGGAATCAGAAAACTATATTTGGGCCTACCATAAATGAAAGGATAGAATTAAGGAGACGGGCATTGTTGCTTGGTTTATAGAAACAAACAGGTAAGTCTGGAATCAGAATTGCACAACTAGGTGATGGAAACCCAGAATAATAGAACAGGAAAAAATAGGAAAATGTTTGAAAGATATTAATAAATTCTCATTTTAAAAATGCTACATGAATTTAAGGTACAATAAAGCTGAGTGCCACATATATAGATCAAGGAAGTAGAAACTAACAAATAAAAGAACAGTAGCAACTCCCTTCTTCCAAATATTACTCCTATTGAAAAATTACTTAATACTGGTAGTCCTCTATGAAAAACCACAATCGGGACCAGAAAATTCATTGTTAAGCAGTGTGGTTTCTTAAGTGAGTCATCACATGATCACATCCGATTTTATAACCATTTCTCCCATGGTGGTTAAGTGAGTCACTGTGGTGATTAAGCAAGACATCATGTGATCATGACTTGCAACCTTCCCAGCCAGCTTCCTCCATTGAGTTTGCTTCTTGGAAGCCGGCTGTGTGTATGTGTGTTTGTGTGTGTCACAAATGGTAATCACATGACTCCCGAGACACTGCAACTTTCTTAAATGTGAGCTGGTTGTCAAGTGCCCGGATCACAATCACGTAACTATGGGGACACTGCAAAGATCGTAAGTGCAAGGATCGGGTGATAAGCACATTTTTCAAGGTTGTCATAACTTCGAACAGTCACTAAAGGAATGGTTATAAGTCAAGGATTACCTATATGGCTTCCTAGCCTGCTGGTATTCTGAACGTGTCTGTCTGATGGGTAAGGAAGCATAATTTGAATTCAAAGCTCAGTAAAGACTCTGCAATTATTCCCTACCCCTAAATTTAAAAAAAAAGCTATGAAAGGTTAGAAAAGAAATTATATCAAAAAATTGATTGTAAATTGACTTTTCCAAGCAAATGCCCTTTCAATTCTCAGAGATGAAATGGTGATACAGGAAGATGTTAAAAGTAGTGCTAAGGGCAAAGGTATCATTTCATGCTGTGTGGGAGAATGCAGTGGTACAGTACTCTCGTGTTTACTCTTTTCATTCTTTCCCCAAAACAACATCATTGTGACATTAGGCCAGGGGTGGGTTCCTGCCAGTTCTAACCTCTTCTATAGAAGAGGTTCCACAAACCTACCGTGCCATTTAGAACCGGTTCCAGATCCCTCCCCCACCCGTCCGCACCACGCTTGCCCGCCCACCGCTCACTGATTGGCTGGCTCACCAATCACCCCGCCCACTTCTAACAGTCCTATCTAAACCTTAAAGTCTTAAAGCTGTCAAGTTTGAACATCCCTGGTTTTTTCCCCTAAGGATTAGGGGTGCAAGGATCTTGTAACTCGACAGCTTTAAGACTTGTGTGCTTCAAATGCCAGAGTTTCTGAGCCAACATTTTGGTTGCTAAGCAAGAGCATTGTTAAGTGAGTTTCACCACATTTTACAAGTTGGCCACGCCCACCCAGCCACATGACTGCCAAGCCACTCCCACTCAGTCACAGGGCTGGCAAGCCACTCCCACAAAGCAGGCCATACCTACAGAAGACGTTCTAAAATTTTTGAAACCCACCACTGCATTGGGCTGAGAGAAAGTTAACGTGGTCAAACTCATCCAATGATTTTTGGATAAATGTCTCAAAGAAGAGTTTCTTCAGTTCTGGTCCAACGGTTTAGCCATGTTCCAGCTACCTCTCAGTGGAACGTGGAAGCTTTAATTCTGCTGATTCAGTTTAGAATCTCAGCTGTGTTTTTAGCTGTCATGCCATTCTGTTGACTCAACTTATGTGTTCAAAGACAGCATTTCTCATGTGTACTATTGCTAAGCCAAGTATCCCCTACTTACATATACCGGTAGGTATTTGACTTTTTCCTATGTGAAGAAGTGCATTTGTCCATATTACACGGATTCTATTACTTTCAAATTGCTTCTCTAATCAATCAAGAGCATTCTGAATTTCATTTTTGTCATCTAGCTATCTTATCTGGTTTCTTTCATACAAGCTGCTTATTGAAGATACCAAAATGGGGAGAGGAAGCAAAGCCAAAACAACTCTTATTTTGGCTCAGTTTTCTCTAGGAAGAACATATATATACTCTTCCCAGCAGATGTGCAAAAATTGTTTGAAGTAGCAAGATGCAACCACAAATTGTAGAAATATAAACAGCAAATTCTGACCAATCCGGAATAAATTCAGATCTTCATGTAAGATAAGACTATAGAGGAAATATGATGATGTTTTTTTTTCTGAAGCTCACTCTGTTTCTAAGTCTGAGAAATCCTGGAGAATGGATGAAGAACCAGCTAAGGAGTGACAGATAAATCAAATTGCTTTTCTCTGATAAAAAAGTCCTTTTATTTTCCATCTCTAAGCATCACTTTATAAACAGTGGCCACGAATTTTATAAGACAATATTTTTTTCTGATTTTTTTTCCACTAAGTGATTTAATAGGCCCCAGGTAAGTTATGCTCTCATTCTCATTTATTCTTGAAGTATACAAGTCCTGATCAAAGTTCTTATTTCTGTGTTTCCATCTTCAGTCCCCACTGGGTTTAATTCAAAAACTACATCTGCCGTTGTTTCTTTCATCCACAGAATGTGCTTCTCTGAATTTCTTTCTGATGGAGAATTACCTCCTCTGACCCCTTCCCTTGAACAGCTGCCATCATATTATCTGTATTATAGAATAGTTATATGGCTATATAATTCCAATATATCTCATAAACTTTGTATCATCTATTGGTGTGAAGATATAAAAAGGTATGGATCAGTGGTGGGATTCAATTTTTTTTTACTACCAGTTCTGTGGCTGTGGCTTGGTGGGTGTGGCATGGGTTGATGGGCGTGGCAAGGGAAGGATACTGTAAAATCTCCATTCCCACCCTACTCCAGGGGAAGGTTACTGCAAAATCCCCATTCCCTCCCGATCAGTTTGGACTCGAGAGGCAGAGAATAGATGAGGGCAGGGTCAATTAGAGGTGGTATTTACCGGTTCTCTGAACTACTCAAAACTTACATTTCTGGTTCTCCAGAACTGGTCAGAACCTGCTGAATACCACCTCTGGAATGGACGTAAAATATAGTACATGGCACACAAGCAAAACAGACAATTGAGGCACAAGGTTTTGTTCCAGTTAATTTCTACTTACAAAGCAAACGGAATAATGACAGAATGAAGAGACTTGTAAAAAGGCTCAAGAAGGACGGTTCTCGAAGTATGAGACAAATCTCAAAACACGAAGCAATTCACAGAGCCAGAGGTGGTTCCATGTGAAGTGAATCAACTGATGTGAAGTGATAGCAACTGATGAAGAACCAAGCTGGGACTGGCCAATTCTTGTCAGAACTTGTAAATGTGGATAAGAATTGTAATCTTTCACATATTCATGCAGAATAAGATACCATATGAGTTCTTCTCACTTTGACTTTGAATTGGGTGGGGAGATGTGTATGGGTGTGTATGTATGAATACAAATTTTAGTTCAGAAGTGAGTAATATAAGTTGTAGAACTGCATTTGTTTTCACGCCTCCCATTGCTCTAGAAAAAGAACAATTTCAACCAGAAAAATAAGAACCGAAATTGTTGTAAAGGCTCCTTTTATGATTCTCCATATGGGAAATAGTGCTGCCTTTATTTGTTCTAATAAATCACCTTCTCTTACAAGCTGAAATGTAGCCATTTGCTTTTTCATTCCTTTTTCCTCCATCAATGCTATACATTTGCACTAGTCACAGCTAATATAGCATAATGTTTTCAGGCAAAGATGCCTCAAGCATTGCAGGTCACAATGGCAGAATCACATCTATCTGTCTTCACTTCTGTTTCTTAAAGCATCACTAACAGGAATCATTTATTTCTCCTTGTTCCCTTCTCAAGCTTTCAGAGTAGCCATTTACTGTAAGCCTCTTCCTCATGGCCAAGTTAAACAGGAATGAGTTACTCCTTGATCCAGCAGAAAACCCAAGTTCTCTCTCTCTGCTTTTCCTGGCATCTGTTGTAAAAGAAATAGGGGAAATAAGAAATTGGGTCCTTCTCTTGCTGAAGTGAGAAGAGAAAAAAGGATAGCAATAGCACTTAAAGTTATATATCGCTTCACAGTGCTTTACAGCCCTCTCTAAGCGGTTTACAGAGTCAGAATATTGGTTCCAACAATCTGGGTTCTCATTTTACCCACCTTGGAAAGATGGAAGGCTGAGTCAACCTTGTACCAGTGAGATTTGAACTGCTAAACTGCAGCGAGTAGTCAGCTGAAGTAATCTGCAGTACTGCACTCTAACCACTGCACCACCTTGGCTCTCTATTCTCACCCTTCCTTGCAAGAATAAAATAGTCAGAGCCACTTATCTTCACTCACAGGCGAAGGGTCTGTGTGCTCACAGGCGAAGGGTCTTTGCTGCCTGCACATCACCCTTGCAGGAGTGGTGCAGGAATGAAGGAGCAGGAGAAATGGCTGTATTCTCCTAGAGCAGTGGTGGCGAACCTTTTGGCACCGAGTGCCAAAAAGGGAACGTGCTCACTTGTTGGGGCTGCAACCTGGAAGAGGAGCTGCCTAGGGGGCATGAGAACACCGGAAAGTCAATTTTCCAGCACATCCATGCACACTGGCCAGTTAGTCTTCCGGTTACTGGTGCGCAATGATCAACTGGCCAATGCGCATACTCATGCCGGAAAATGGAAGACCAGCTTTTCCAGTTTCTGGCACTGCCGCATGCACAAAGGCCATCTGATTTTCGCATGTGCATGTGCACCAGAAACCCGGAAGAGGAACGGGTGACACCACGCATGCCAGGTGACATGGCTCCGTGTGCCACTTCGGGCACGCGTGCCATAGGTTCACCATCACAGTCCTAGAGGGAGCACTAGTAAATTGGTGGAACATCAAGATGACATGTTTCTATAATGATCTGAAAACCCACTGGATGATTATTGGGTTCTGTTAGGGGACAGGCAATTATGTCATATAAGGAAGGGCTTCCACAGATAGCACTTCTATGATAATATGAATCTTCCAGGAGGAAGTGGATATTTTTTTGTGTTGACAGAACTGGCATCCTGCCTCTTATTTTCTATTTATCACTTTGACATTACAGAAACATTTCAAGGCCACAATGTGTGGTTTTCATGGCAATAGGTAGGTAGCTGTCGAGCATCTCTTTAAAGTAGTCTTGGTCTGGAACTTGATATTAAGCAGAGTAGAGATGGGCTGTAGTTCAAACAGGTGAATTGGGTTGTTGGAGAGGAAGAATGGGTATTCACGGACAAGAGGAACTCTTATTTTCTCTCCAATTTAAAAGACACAGGCTTTTGAAGACAACAAAGTCTATATTTTGGACAGAGAGGATCGCTGGTTTGAAAGAGGAGTTAAAGAGACCGTTTATATCAAAATTGAAGAGGCCTTTCTCAACAGAGGGGGAGGGGATCTGACACCATCCATCTTCAATCTATAACACAGTCCTTTCAACAGTTCCTAGAAGGTAACACACCAATTTGCACCACTCAGGTGACCCTGATGACACAGGTAAATTTATCAGCGAGGAATATAAACCCTTCCATTCCCCACCATCCAGTCAGAGCTGAAGAAGCTTCTTGGATTAGAAGAGAAATGTCTTCAAAGAAAATCCAGAAAGTCCAGTTGCCTCTTGAAAAAAGCACCTTTGGGTTTCTCCCCAATTGTTTTACCTTCTCTTATAGAAGCCCCTCCTCCATCTCTACCAGTACAAAAAAAAAGAGGATGAGAGTACAAATTGCATGCATACCTCATGGCCTTACACATGAATCTTTTCACAGCTAAGCTTGATACATTTTTTTTCTTTCTCTATGAGACTGCACTGACCTAGTTTTGTAGGCTTTACAGAACATTTCTTTATACCTTTATTATATAACATTACATTCTGGAAGAGAGATTTCAAATGTCTACTATAGAATGGTTAGAAAGCATCTCCCAAGATTGCTGCTAAGAGGATTTAAACTTCCTCAATTTAAAGCTGTAGAATGAGCAGGGCCCACCTTGCAGACAAAGAAGCAACAGATTTGAATGTGCCACGTTATTCTGCATTCACATTGGATTCTAGTTCAGTTTCCTGGAATTTGTGCTCCTCCAGCCAAAGTGTTTTTGGTACCCCAATCCTGTAAGCTTTGCAAAACATCTTATTTTGTTTTAAATGAGGATATTCCTGAGAACTGCACTATTCATGCTAAGAAGAAAGCAGACGTTCAGACTGGTAATATGGAGAGGAGCATTATGAATCATTAAGTACAATATTAAAAAGAAATGCAGATGCTTTTTGAGTATCTGCATTATCACGTAAGAATAAAATATCAATTTCAAATAATTATACTTTTAAAAAACTTTTCTTGTTTTTTGTATTTCTTGACTGCATTATGGCTGTAATGAACTAAAATGGAAACAAATATGTTACATTTCCCCAGTGTAATACATTTAATTACACTATACTGCATTGTAATGCACTGCACTTCTCTGTATTACAGTGTAAAATGCAATATTATGCTATACTTCAGTTTAATAGACTACATTATAATATTTGAATACTGGTATACACAAAATTGAATAATAGTTATAGATTAAGTGGATAGTTAACATAAGCCTCCTTTCTCCAAATAGAAGAGGTTGTAATAGAAGAAAAATATAATATTGGGTTTCCCCGAAAATAAGACAGAGTCTTATTGTCTTTTGACCCCTGAAATAAGCTCTTGGCCTTATTTTTGGGGAGGTCTTATTATTTTTGAGGTACAGGAGGCAGCGAGCGTGGTCACCTCGTGGCTGCTGCTATGTTGCAACATTTTCAGGGAAGGCTTATTTTCGGGGGAGGGCTTATTTTAGTGCATGTGCTCAAAAGCCTGATTGGGCTTATTATTGGGGAAGGCTTATTTTCAGGGAAACAGGGTAGATTTTCACAAATGAAGGCAAATATATGTGTCCCAGGATAATGTTGCAGGATCCAACCTGGATCAGTCACTGAGACCAGAATTTTGTCTTCTGAGCTTTTAGACTCATGTTGCAGCCCATTCTCAGGAAACCTCTCTGTGGATGGGCTCCAGCATGAGTCCAAAAACTCAGAAGACAAAACCTCTCATCCCAGTGACTGACCCAGATTGGATCCTGTAATAGATTTTATTCTGAAAAAATATATATATATAATATTTCTGACTGGCCTAACAAAAAAGGTTAGCGGGCACCCCTTTTCTAGCATTTCTATTCAGGAAACATGGAGTGCCTAAATATGCCATGTTTCATCTATTTCTAATAAGGATATTGTTGTTCCAGTGTTCCCAGAGCAATACATTAGGGCTGTGAATAGTTTTATAGTAGGCGCTCTACATCTCTTGTTATTTATAGTCTTGTTAACACTGGTGTGCTTTAGACAGATGTATTTGAAATACTTATTTTGAAGCATAAGCAGTTGTACTGATAATCCTATTGCAAAAGATAAATGGCTGTAATTTTTGTCTACAGTCAGGTTGCTAAGCAAGCAACAGGATCTCGCTTAGGATGTATTTAGTTGCCCTTGACTATGAAGTGACATGAAAAATAATATATTTCTGGGCTAGCTATTCAGAGGAGAATCATCTTTGAACAACACAGCTGTGAAAAATCTGAAGGTAACTACCTCCTAATTTGATTGAAAGATGCAAGAAGCTCTTTTATGGTTGTGTTTAATTCTGCTTCTTAAATGCTTCCTTTATCCAGTATTGTGAAAGGTCCATTGACGATAAGAGTCTACAAAAATATTCTACAAATGAACAAAAATCAATTCTCCAGCCCAATCCAAGAGCTTGTTTTGGAAGTAAACTCTAGCAGATCCCCATTTTTCAATCACAAGCTCTTTGCTAATTAGTTGATAATTAGCAAAGAAGGTTGTGCAGATTTAGACTGAATCATCTCATCTTTCCAGGAAGGGAAGTTAATCAAGGAGGAAGCATCTGATGTCGGCTGTGGTGGCTTAAAGGTGGAGCTCTTGCCTCACAATCAGGAGGTTGTGAGTTCAATCCTAGGTAGAGGCAGATGTAGGGTTTCCTGCTTCGGCAGGGGGTTGGACTAGATGACTTGAAAGGTCCCTTCCAACTCTGTTAATCTGTTATCCTGCCAGACTAGCCCAAGGGATCTTTTGGTTCAGCCCTTCTAAACTGGTGTTTTCCTGTTGTTTTGGGATTGCCATTCTAGAAGGACAATTCTGGGAATTGACGTATCAACACAATTACAGGTAGTCTTCAACTTACGACCACATGTGAGGCCAAAATGTATGTTGCTAAGTGAAACATTTGTTAAAGGAGTTTTGTCCTGTTTTATGACTTTTCTTGCCATGTTGTTAAGTGAATCATTGCAATTGTTAAGTTAGTAACATGGTTGTTAAGTAAAGCTGGCTTCCCCATTGACTTTATTTGTCAGAAGGTTGCAAAAGGTAATAACATGACCCCAGGACACTGCAACCATCATAAATATGAACCAGTTGCCAAGCATCCGAATCAGTGGTGAAATTCAATTTTTTTTAAACTACCAGTTCTGTGGGCGTGGCTTGGTGGGCGTGGCAGGGGAAGGATATTGCAAAATCCCTATTCTCACCCCACTCTGGGGCCAGCCAGAGGTGGTATTTGCCAGTTTTCCAAACTACTTAAAATGTATGCCACCGGATCTCTGTCAGAACCTGCTGAATTTCATCCCTGATCTGAATGTTTATCATGTGTCCATTGGGCTGCTGCAATGGTCGTAAGTGTGAAAAACAGTCATAAATCATTTTTCAGTGCCATTGTAACTTTGAACAGTCACTAAATGACTGTCAAGAACTACTTGGTTAGCTCACAAGCTTGGAATGGCTAGCTTAGTTCAATATTCTTTTTCTGATAAAAGTCCGCAGCGTATATGAGCATGGCACCCGTTACTTGCTGTTTTCTAACAGGATACTGTTATATGATTATGGCAATGCCTTTTAGCCATTCCAGTTGATCATCCTCAAAGCAGATGATTCTATTGCTCCATCTATCTAAAATAAATGTACTTGGATAATGACTCTGATGTCTAAAATGTTGAGAAAAGAAGTACATTTTTAAAAATCCTCTACGCATATGATTTGTAAATTTCTATCCTATTCTGCTCTGTAGCGGAAAGTCTTTGCTTAGCTTTTCCTACTCATACAAGTGTTCCACCTCTTTTCTAGTCATTTTAACTGTTCTTTTGTGCATTTTTTTTCTCAGCTGGATGATTGCAACTGTTATTTTCCAGCTGGATTGTTTTCCAGCTGAGTGATTTCAACTGTTCACAACATTATTCATTCTCTCTCTCTCTCTCTCTCTCTCTCTCTCTCTCTCTCTCTCTCTCTCTCTCTCTCTCTCTCTCTCTCTCTCTCTCACACACACACACACACACACACACACACACACACATGGACACACACGGACACACACGCACACGGACACACACGCACACGGACACACACGGACACACACACACACAGTTTGTGTCACCTATTCACCAAGAAATTTTGGAGTATCCTTATTTGAATATTCTTAATAATTGGTCCACAAATTGGCTGTTTCATTGTTCTTCCTTGAATTGTAGTCATTTATGAATAACTAAAACAGCAGAGATTCCAGTACAGATTGCTGAGGGATTTTAAATGTTTCTCATACTGTATAAAACTGCTTCCTTGATAGTTCTAAATACAACTTTTATTGTACAATTCTCTATTACATTCACATAATTTTATAAGCCCAAGATATATTCATCTCTTTGTAAGCTTTTGTGGGGTTGTTGTTGGGTTTTTTTTGGTCATTTTTGCCATCTTCTTTCTACGAATAGAAGAAAATATATGCAGCTGAGGGCTGAACTGCAGAGTCCTTGGTGCTCTCTGAGCTTGCAGATCAGTGGTGGGTTTCAAAAATTGTTCGAACCTACTCTGTGGGTGTGGCCTCATTTGTGGGAGTGGCTTGCTGCCCATGTGACCGGATGGGAGTTGCTTGCCGCCCATGTGACTGGATATGAAGATGCCGACAACACTTGTCAGAACCACCTTAAATTACCTCAAACACAGCACTGGCATGCATAAGAATAAGAAACTTGTTTTTTTAAAGGCATCTTTGGTTTGCGTTAAAACAACTTCAACACACGCAATGTTCTGAAACGCAAACGCAGTAGTCATCCTTATCTTTCACAGAGGCACTGAGTTTTATAAATATGAGCATAATAGTGTAGAATAATCATATACAATGCAGATGTTTTGCAACCCAACTAGAGGATATCATCAGTTGTAGGGAGTATGGAGTTTTCTATAGGCATGCTTACCTGTTATAAATAACCTGGAAAATAACATGTTAATTTTCTGATTTGGGCAACTTTTGAATGTACATCTATAGCACCTTTGGTCAGGCAGATAGTATTAAGATTTAATTACATACTAAAAAAATCAGCTATCTCTGGAAACAATTATATAATACAGATATGGAATGGAATGTTTAATAAAAACAGTTTTCTCATGTAAATGGTTTTATGGGGAAATCCAACATTAAAAATTGGGAAAAATTGTAATATGGAAAATTTGGATGAAGACAGGGATATTGACATTGGACCAATTGATTGATACCGAGGATGAATTGTTAACATACGTTATGCTGAGAGACTTTATCATCTATGAGATGTAACTCAGTGGTAACATTTACAGCAACAATATTTCTTGGCAATATTACAGAATACTGAACAACAGAACTGGAAGGGACCTTGGAGATCTTCTAGTCCAAACCACTGATAGCATATCACCACTAGTCCTTATTTTCATTAAACTTGTTGTTGTTAGTCTCAAAGTCGTGTCCAACTCATCATGATCTCATGGACAATGTTCCTCCAGGCCTTTCTGTCTTCTATCATTCCCCAGAGTCCATTTAAGCTCACACCGACTGTGACTCCATCCAGCCACCTCATTCTCTGTCGTCCCCTTCCTTTTTTGCCCTCAATCTTTCTCAGCATTAGGCTCTTCTCCAGTGATTTCTTCCTTCTCATTAGGTGCCCAAAGTACTTGAGTTTCATCTTCAGGATCTGGCCTTCTAAAGAGCAGTCAGGGTTGATCTCCTCTAGGACTGACTGGTTTGATCCCCTTGCAGTTCAAGGGACTTGCAGGAGTCTTCTCCAGCACCACAGTTCAAAGTTCATTAAACTAGACATATCCAATTCCAGTAACCATTTTATATGTTTTAGTTTGCAGTCCCCTAAACATTGCTTGGACCAGCAATATTTTCAGCTGAGATACTAGAACAACTAGTTAACTCTTTTAAGACTAAAAAAGAAACCCATTATTTTTTAGAGATATTTATTACCTATTTGATATGCAAAAATTAATTGATGAGTAGAATAAAGGTTCCTATATTGCCTAGGCAATGGAAGTGTGTCTTAACTTCTATTGCAAGAGTGTCGCTGGATCTCAAATTACAATTTTTACAACAAAAATAGAATTTATTGGACTCCATTATGCCTGTATAGAAAAGGATTGTTTAAGACAACATTTTGTCAGAGATGTAAAAAGGATAATACTTCCTTAAAACATATTCTTACAATGTCCTATACTTACTATATTTTGCAAGAAAGCATAGGAATATATAAATATATAAAGGGGGTGCAATGGCTCAGCGGTTAAAAATGGTGAGCTTGCCAGCTGGAAAGCTGACAGTCTCGGTTCAAGTCCTGCCAATCTAGCAGTACCAAAGCATTCAAATGCAAGTAGATAAATAGGTACCACTTCAGTGGGAAGGTAATGCTTCCCAATCATGCTGGCCACATGACCACAGAAGTGTCTTTGGACAATGCTGGCTTCCTTGGCTAAGAAATGAAGATGAGTGGGGCACAACTAGTCAGTAGAAATCTTTAAATGTGACTATGATGAAACCTAAAATTTTCAGAAGATAGCAATCTCTTGCATTACATACTTAGTACATGGAATTTAACAACTGGGGAATGTAAATGGATTCTCCATGCCCTTACTATAGCTAAAAGACTGATATTGAAACATTGGAAAAATATACTTATGGCCCCATTTACTCAATGGACTGAAGACTTGATTTCACTTGCTTTTTTTGAGCAGATTGCCTATAGCCATGATGACGAACAAACTTATGCCATGTGTGCCACAAGTGGCACACAGAGCCATCTCTCCGGGCACGTGAGCCCTCGCCTGTTCTTCTTCCAGGCCAGCTGGTCTTCATGTGCGCAGGAGTGCAGGAAACCAGAAGAGCAGCTGCCCAGTGTGCATGTGCATGCTGAGAAGATGATCTTCCGGTTTCCGGCGCACGCATACTGGTCTTCTGGTTTCTGGTGCACATGCGCGTGTGAAGACCAGTTGGTGAAAAAGGCTCACTAATACTGGCCTATAGACATAGACTTTATGTGGATAAGTAGAATGGAATTTGGGATTCATTTATATAAAACAGAGTTGGTTCAAAAAGTATGATAGTTGTACAGTATAAGTGTGCGTTTCATTATATACAGTAATTATACTGTATATAGAATTGTAACTGTTCATTGTGGCAAATATTCATCTTAATCATAGAAATGCTCCCCAACAGTTATTTTTCTCTCATCTTAACATATCTTTTTAAACATTACTTCAAGTTCTAAAATAATCATTTTGGAATAACAATAATTTACATTTGTCATATTAACACCCAAACGTTTTCCCTTCTCTGGGCTAAAGAATTCATTCAAAAAA
Organism: Thamnophis sirtalis; assembly: GCF_051295495.1. Classification (NCBI taxonomy): domain Eukaryota; kingdom Metazoa; phylum Chordata; class Lepidosauria; order Squamata; family Natricidae; genus Thamnophis; species Thamnophis sirtalis. The sequence continues at coordinate 33,916,636 of NW_028261389.1, read as the reverse complement.
GATCCATTTAAAGCAGATACACCCGAAACATATTATTTTTCAAGGAAAATCCATTGTAAATGCTAATTAATTTGATGAAACAGTGGTACAAAACTTCATTGTTTTTTTTAAAGTATGTATAATTAAATGGTAAACTTTATTTTTTTTTAAAAAAAGGAGGACAAATTAAGCCCCAAACCATGCACCAAAAATTCTTTCAACTGGAGAGCTGCTGCCAATTTGCATTCTATAATTTAGGTTATAAGTGAAATTTGCATTTAAATAATATGAGCATGACTTCAGGAAGACAAGTTACTCATATTATTTATGTCAGAAAGTTTAAGGCAAGTTAACAACCATAAGGAAAAAAAAAACTCAAGCAGATGTTGAGACCACTCTGGTTTTCGGTGCACTCACCCATTTCTTATGCTAAGGTACTTAAATCTTCTAATGCTGTCTTTGAAAAATACAGTAATATACAAGCATCCAGCATCTCAATCTTATGTTGCATCACTCACCCAAGAAATGGAAAGTACACCAGAATTCTGCAAAGCTGTGCAGTACAAATCAGTGTGCAAGAATCAAGCATCCAGTGCCATAAATCAGAACTACTTGGATAATTAGCAAAGCAAAGATCCATTTGATCCAGCTTTCTGTTTATAATTGTAATGAGACAGCAGCTTTGATGTTTACAAGCAGGACATAACAAGCCTTCTGATCTTTGTACCCAAGAGTCATCCTTTTTCTCAACTAAAAATTTCATTTATTTTTGCCTGATCTAGCTTTTCCAGCTTGAAGCTGGAGTGAAATGTTTTGTGCTTCCCTAAATCCATATATCTGCTATCTAGGATGATGCTCTTATTTCTATTATAGGCACTGCAATATGCAACAGAAAGTCTATCAGCCACAAGCATACTTCAAGTGATTGTATAACCTCATATTTTGTTTCTTTTAATAATATTTGACAGATAAATTATTAATCGTTTCAACTAATTTATACTTATGATAGAAGCAATTATACCCTTAGAAATGTAAAAACTTTTTTTTAAAGGGATACGTAATAGCAATTCTGAAATCCATATTTAGTTAAGTAATTGCATAATTATGCAGATGCTGACAAGCCTTAGCAAAAGACACTGGGTATTTCTTGGCTTGAAATTCATGCACCTGTGTAATATTCTGTTGTTCTGCTTCAATAGCATTAAGAATATGAATTGTTGATTCCAATTCCAAGAAGCATGGCCAAGAGAGTGTTGGTCCTCAGAATCCCATTAAAGAATAAAGCAAAGAGATATATTCATTTTCCAAGGGTCTTCTTGGTCTCACCCTCTGAACCAAATCTGGAAGATCAGCTTTTGGTAGAGTTGAACTATTGACTCCACACCTGAATTACTTGAAATTGGTCATGATCCCAGTGAACCTGAGTCTGGATAACCTCAAAAAACTTCATTATCTAACAAAACTCTTGCCAGTGGAGGCATGGCATTTCTTCATATTCTTTAACATATGTTAGGTATTGAGGAAAGAGGAATTTATATTGAGATTCTAACATCCTTCATTATTAGAAGAGAGAGAAATGAATATCTTCAATCATACTAAGTGCACACATAACCACCCCAAAACTTCAGAGTATATTTTTAATTTATTTGTGCTAAAATTGAGATTTCATTTAAAAAAATTGCACAAACCAAAGATGTATCAAACATGCAACATAATTATAGGCATTAGAAACCAGAAATGATTGTACATCATGTGGCAAAAATAGGAAGGGGATATGTATGAAAAACTAGCAGAAGATGGTGTTTCTTATATAAAACGTTAACAGTAATAACTTTATTTCCCATGATCAACCTTCCAAGCCTGGCACCATCTTCCCATTGTGCTGAGAATATTTGCTACACACCCAGAAAACATTAGGTTGGTGTTTTTTTTGACATATTCAGGTCAGATTGAAAACCTGTCTGGATTTCTGGAATGCTGTTAGTTTAGTAGACATACTGATTCAAAAGTAGCCTATTTACATATTGTCATTTCCCAATAATGAAAATATCATCAGCAACACAGGAACTGTCTTTTTCAGCTTTCTCTCCTGCTCTTTATCATCTGGGAGACACCAGGGGGCCTCAGCAAGAAACATTTTTTGACTTGGCATCTCTTACCCTGCCAAGTTATCAATACTTTGGGTGATTTGCCTTTTTAGGTCAGTTGTCAAGAATTTTCTTTTGGAACAGGCTTTTTTCAATGGGATATAGCTTTATTTTGATAGCATACTTTGTTGCTCTTTATTGTGATGACACTGACATCATTTCCCCCCCCCCTTTTTTATGAGAGGAGGATCAGAGAGTATGCTATAAATCACCAAATAAATAAATTTGTTGGCTGGGATATAGGAATATTTGCCTTATTGAGACCTTATTCTGCATGTTATGCCATTCATTTATTGGCTGTGATATCTGCAGGTATGATTTAATGTGGGACCTTTGGACAGATGTCAAAAACCCACCACTTATCCAGTATTTTTTTTTTAAAAAAAATCACTTTTGAAGGGCTCAATAGAGTTCCAAAGAAATAATTTTCAATTTTCCATTCATTTATTTCTGCCCTTCCAAATGTAACTAGGGGAGACATAGCTACATTTTTTTTAGTGTTGAGTCCTAGTGACTGCCTGGGCAAATCCTTACACTGCATCATGTTAAAAAGTTCTCTCTCAGGAACAAGAATATGTTCCCTTGTCTAGGGTGAAGACACCTCCCTTATAAATATATAAAAAGGTTATACTTTATTCCTCTGCCATCTATACATTCCCATAGTATCCAGTGTCCATCTTTCCCAAGACTGCTACACTTGGAGATGGTAACTATTGTCATGTTTGTAGCAAGTCCTGTTACAGACCAAGTTGAACTATTGAACATAAAATGACTATTTTAAGTTTGAAGGGCCCTGGTTTAGGACTATGAATTGCCCAGTCAATTGCTGTTGTCAACAGCCATCTGTCATGGGCATCTCATGAGATGAATGAGGATATCTGCATATTGATGTCATCAGGTGTCATGATGCAGGGCTGTCAAACTTGTGGCTTGCAAGCCAGATGCATCATGCGCTGGCCACGCCCACCCTGTTTAGCAAAGGGGGGAAAAGTCCCAATATGTCACATGATGTCACCATGATGATGCAAGTTTGACACCCCTGTCATGATGCAAGAAAGTAGTTGCGTGTTTATGTCATTATGGTTTGTTACAGATCTTACCATCACTGATAATAACATGAACCAAGGGGAAAATAACTTACTAGAATAGAGTTTAGTTTGGCTGTATTTTAAGGTCTGGGTTAATAAGAACTGACAGAAAAGAGATAACCTGGATTTATTTGAATTAATATTTGCTCTTCCCACAATTCAATAATTGGTCTGTTCATTTGTTCTGGTGCAATAAAAAACTATTTCTTATGGCTCACTTAGTGCAGTTTAAAAATATTGTTCTTTGTAGAAGGCACTTTATTCTTCCTATTCTGTAAGGAGAAAAATCATTTCAAGAAATGTAAATATGTGCCTTGTGAAATAAATGGCAAATACAAAAGAATTTTATGAATATATGTTCATTAAAAATTTAAAAAAAGAAATGCTGAATGAATCTCAAAAGCAAGCCCTCTTAGTTTTCTTGTTTTCACTTTCATTGCTTTCCATGGCACTGGTGAATATTTTTCTAGAATTCCTTCCAGCTTTTTTAATTGGTCACTTTTTTCAACAGCCAAACTTCATTGCGCCGCCCATAGGGTTTCATGGGGGGATCGTAACCACTGCAAAAATAGAAGTCTTTGTGGAAAGATGCCTCATTTCCTAAAGCAGAAGTTAGCTTGGCTGCATTATTCACATAGTCTATTTCTTTTGCATAGCCTCCAAACAGCCTATGAGGGGGGAAAAGAACAACAACAATTAAAAAAAGCCCACAGTTCAAATCATGTGTGAATGAATTCCAGACAGATGAATCGGAAAATGAATGCATCAGGGATGACAGTATTTGTATTTGACAGGAAAAAAGTGAATGATTGAAAGTTAAATGTCAGTGATGGCTAACCGTTTTGTTGTCGCGTGTCGAAAGAGTGCACATGCACTTGCATCCATAGTGCAATGCACATGTGATCCCCCGCTCCCATGCATGAACACATGCATTCCCCCCACATTCCCCCCGCGCATGTGCAGGTGACCCCCACTGAGCCCCATTTTGGGCCTAGTAGGCCTCCTTGCAGCCTCATGGGATCAAACATGGGCCATGAGGGATGCACCACACCCCTACTTCCTGTGCATGCATGCACAACCTCTTTCTCCCCCTGTGCATGCGCATGCATGTCCCGCATGCGCCCCATGCATCTGTGGCAGGGACATGAAAATCAGCTGGCCGGTGGGAGGAATGCGCATGCGTGTTGGAACTGAGCTGGGGCAACGGCTTGTGTGCCTGCAGAGAGAGCGCTGCATGCCACCTGTGCCATAGGTTCGCCATCATGGTTATATGTAAATAGTAAAAAAATAGAGCAAGCAGATTAATTTGTGTGCTTCAGTAAATTTTAGTACTTTAGTAACTCATCCATTCTCAAGATCTTTGTCTGGATTGTTTCACAGTTATTCCATTTTACTTCTTCGCTCTATAGCATCTGAAATAGTCCAAGTTCAAGATCCAATTTGATACATCTAATACAGGGTCTTAATTTTGTTGAATTGTCAGCGTATATAATACCTTACAGAATTATATTAGCAAAATAAAATTGTAAAATGGAACTTCTTGCTTCAATTAACTTAAAAGCTAACGATTCAATACAGTAGTTATAATTCCCATTTGACCCTTGCATCCATAAGAATCATGCCTTGACACACAGATATTGCCCTTGAAATATATGGAAGCTATTGTGAAATTAAAGCTATATTTTTGGGTTGTGCTAATAGAAAAATGCTTTGTACCACTGCATGATGAAATAAGCACTCAAAATAACTCACTGATCCAAACTTAACTATGATTATAATCTGCTGAATATTAAAAATTAACAAAGATAATAAAATCCAAAGTATTCTTAGGAAATCTTGGGTCTCCCCAGTTGTTCAATCCTCATAGTCTCTGTAGCCAAGGTCAACAGCTTTGTTAGAGAGGCTGATGAGATTTCAGGTGGAATATATCTGGGAAGTACCAACTTAAGGAAAGTGAATGGCAGCCATGGACAAATCTATGAGTCCTTCACTCAAACTTGTTTAAAGAAACTTACGTAGAATAAACAACCATTTCTTCCCTTTTCTCAACCCGGATGCTCTCATCACTCGGTGAAGGGGGGTTGTCTTGGAACTGGCTTGGAATCCGTAGCAGGACTTTCACCTTCTGCTGCAATGATCCGTCCTCTGCAGGATAGACTGTGCTACACACTGGGGCCATCATGCCCATGCCAGCTCCTGAGAGTCAATGAATAATTGGTTCTTCATTGAGAAACAAAATTATGTTCACCTACACATAGGTTTTTCAGTGTTGCAAATATACAGCTAAACAACTGTGTTATAAAGAACCTCACCTTGATTATTGCTTCCTCCAACATATTTAAGAAGCTTCGGCACTGCTTCATGTAAAGCCTCGTCAAAGGGCTTTCCGGAGAGTTCAACACTGGCAAACATCCCACCTTCATATGTCCTTTCCTCATAGGCTACATCATCCTAGTATCCCAAGAGATTTTTGAAAAAAAAAGACTAATTGATGCATTGCTATAAATATTCATACAAAAAGTGGAACTCGTTGCAAGAAGTAATGCTGGTATAGAGGTTGGCTACTTATCTAAGAACTAGGAAGCTCTTTAAGAGAGATAATGAATTATCTATACCTAGGTTTTCTATTCAAAGAGAAGTTTTGAAAAATAAATCCCATTAATTCCATTACCCAATTCTAACCATAACACCATTCTACATGTGATGTTGTACAATTATTGAATAGTCAGAGAGGCAATAATAAGCCGAACTCTGTTCTAGCCTAATTCCCACTCCTGCCCAAGGGTTGGCCACCAACTGTCCAATGGGCGATATAAAGTGCTATAATGATTGCAGTATAAATATTTATACAACCTAAACATAAGAAAATTAAAGAGCATGGATGCCATAAATAAATAAATGCTTATGTTAAGCACACAGATAAACTTCTTGACAACAGAGTATCCACCAAGAAGTAGAGAACTTGCTTCAATCATGCGACGACTGAATTCATGAAATAAGTGTTTGAAACCATGTATATGCAGTGATACTCAGAGGTTTTGCAAACTATATCTTCTGTTTAAAAAGAAAATCTGCAGCAGTCTATATTACAAGCCAATGAGATACGGGCTGGCTTAGTTGTCCCAATATACTTAATGGGGTGGTGGGAGTAAATGGGGCAGATGTGGAACTGTGTAGCTGAGATAAGGCCATGGCTGGCAGGCTGGCATGCAGAAAAAGAATGGCCCCATTTGCTGCATATTTGATTGAGTTTCCTTATTTGCGTATGTATGTACAGATCTCTTTTATAAAGCGTTTTATTATTTCAATTACTCTTTTTATTCACTCTGATATTGTCTGTGAAATAAAGTGCTTGAAATCTCAATGAGACCATTTGGCTGCCCTCTTCCACATAGCTCGGCAAAGGTTGCTGATATGGTAGGAGATATGCCAGGAGAATAACTTTCCAGGTGCCTGGGCACCCCACACTCATTCAGTGCAAGTCGTAGCTTCCCTTCTCCCAATTCAACCAGGCAGGCAATACCAAAACCTCAAATGCTTTAAATGAAAGGGAAATTGTGTCTAAGTTCGCCCCAGCCCCACTCCATCTTTTCTCCTGTTTGAAAAACCTTTGCCTCCTTAAATCCTTAAATAAAATGCATGCACATATTTAAGTTGGCTGTGAAAAGACTGCTCAGCACTGATGTAGCTTGCCTCCTGAAGCATAGTCATGCTGATCTTGGCACAATATTGGGAGAAGCAGGGCTGGAAAGAGGTATTTTAAGCCAGAATCATCACTGGGATCACCCCACACCCTTCTTGTTCCCACAAGTTGGCATACAACTCCATGCAATTAGAGTAGATTTTCAATATACACATAGAACTCCTGTTCTATTTCATTCTCATCTATTTTGCAGGTCTGAGCACTACATAAACTTTCCTAAATTCCTTAGGGAAAGGTGGGATACAAATGTGGCAACTATATGATAGATTTGGAACACACACATTCATGCTGAGTAGCAGGAGAAAACACTACCAGCTGTGAAATGGCTAGTAATTTGCCTTCTATGCTTTTCATAGAAAGAAAATGTAAGATTTGACTAGCGTCTATGCTGTTGGTTTTCTATATCACAGTGCAAGCATTGGGCTGTGGATGTGTTATTCCTCAGTGTGCAATTTTCATACAAGAAAGAAAATGTTCACATTATTAGATAGAATAGTTACAGCCATAAGCCTACAGCTGGGAGCTATAAAGGATTTAAGATATGTGGCTTGCTATGTCATGTAAAATACTTCCAAATATCGCAAGGTTTCTCTGCAGATATTTTTGCATCATCCATTTTGCACCTGGTAGAAATTGTGTCTGGAGCCATAAAGGCCAGGACGAAGAGAATAATTAAGATTAGATTAACAGAGTTGGAAAGGTCATCTAGTCCAACCCCCTGCCCAAGCAGGAGACTCTACACCATTTCTGACAAATGGCAGTGTAATTCTCTTCTTCAAAGCCTCCAGTGATGAAGCTCCCACAACTTCTGAAGGCAAGCGGTTCCATTGGTTGATTGTTCTGTCAGAAAATTTCTCCTGATTTCTAGGTTGAATCTCTCCTTGGTCAGTTTCCATCCATTATTCCTTGTCTGGCCTTCAGGTGCTTTGGCAAATAGCTTGACCCCTTCCTCTCTGTGGCAGCCCCTCAAATACTGGAACATTGTTATCATGTCTCCCCTGGTCCTTCTCTTCACTAGATTAGCCATGCCCAGTTCCTGTAACCGTTTTCATGTTTTAGTCTCCAGTCCCCTAATCATCCTGGTTGTTCTTCTTTGCACTTTTTTTTCTGATCTCAACATCTGTTTTATAGTATAGTGATCAAAACTGGATGCAGTATTCTAAGTATGGTCTTAGTACGGCTTTATAGAGTGCTATTAGTACCTCACTTGATCTTGATTGAATTCCTCTTAGGATTCAATCAAATTTAGAATTGAGCTTTACAGGAGTTGGGCTGAAAAAACCTATCTGGAGTTCTCATTCAGCTACTGTTAAAAGATCAGATGGAAGCCATAGGCAGGAAAGCTTTCCTCAGTTTTGAATGGTGTACCTGTAATGGTCTTTCTTGACCAATGATCAATTCTGACATCCTATTTAGAGCACCATAACTCACTTAACAAGAACCTGCTTTTGAAGACTGTCCCAAAATTCAATTACTGTGTACAGAACATACTCACATACTAATATAGAGAATTCATGGCTACTGTTATAATAGTACAGCACTGGTTGCTGGTTTGTTCCAAACACAATTGAAGTTGCTGGTTATAACCTAATCAGATTGCAATCTGATTATCTTCACACGTATCTATTCCAAATAGAATCTAATAGCTGGTTTGTCCAAGGATGGATGTTTAAAGCATAGACACACACTGTCCTGTGTGGTATGACAAATAGCAGGTTGGAACCAACATATTGTGTTGGCCTTTCTTTATGGAATAGTTTCTCCCAGATGAGAATCCCCCCTTGTTAAAGATTCAATCTGGGTTGGTCACTGGGACCAGAGGTTTAGTCTTTTCGTGCTGGAGCCCATCCTCAGAGAATTTCTCTCTCACCAGAATGTGTGCTTTGAGCTATTATATATATATTTTATGTAAGCCGCCCTGAGTCCCCTCAGGGAAAAGGGCGGCCTATAAATGTTAATAAAATCTAAATAAAATCTAAATCTATATAGCATTTATATGGCGCCTGATTGTGTGGCCTTTTAATTGATTGGGCTGTTGATGGTCCACTATTAAGTTGTTGGCTGTTGTTTCCTTCTGTTGCCAAGTCTTCAGCTCCTAAGTACCTGATAAGCTGCTGGTAAATCAGCACTCCTGTTGATTGACAAGGGGCCCCATTTCCCAGTCTTGTTAAATTTGATTTGGTCCTTTGGGGACTGAGATTAGTATGTTATCCTGGAATGAGAAGATTGCTCCTTTCAAAACTTCTGGATTGTATCAGATTTGAGTTTGACTGAATTAAAGAGTAGAACAACTTCTCCTTAATGGGCAGCAATTGCAAATATTACCCATTCTAGCAGTCGCTCAGTTATTGTAGAATAGAATAGAATAGAATAGAATAACAGAATTGGAAGGGATCTTGAAGGTCTTCTAATCCAACCCCCTACACCACTTCAGACAAATGGCTATCCAACATCTTCTTAAAAACTTCCAGTGTTGGAGCATACACAACTTTTGGAGGCGAATTGTTCCACTGATTAATTGTTCTGTCAGGAAATTTCTCCTCAGTTCTAAGTTGCTTCTCTGCTTGATTAGTTTCCACCCATTGCTTCTTGTTCTACCCTCAAGTGCTTTGGAGAATAGCTTGACTCCCTCTTCTTTGTGGCAGCCCCTGAGATATTGGAACACTGCTATCATGTCTCCCCTAGTCCTTCTTTTCATTAAACTAGACATACCCAGTCCCTGCAACCGTTCTTCATATGTTTTAGTCTCCAGTCCCCTAATTATCTTTGTTGCTCTTCTCTGCATTCTTTCTAGAGTCTCCACATCTTTTCTACATCGTGGCGACCAAAACTAGATGCAGTATTCCAAGTGTGGCCTTACCAAGGCATTATAAACTGGTATTAACACTTCACGTGATCTTGATTCTATCCCTTTGTTTATGCAGCCTAGAACTGTGTTGGCTTTTTTGGCAGCTGCTGCACACTGCTGGCTCATATTTAAATGGTTGTACACTAGGACTCCAAGATCCCTCTCACAGTTACTACTGTTGAGCAAGGTACCATCTATACTGAACTGGCTTTAAGAAGTCTGTTAAACTACTGCTTGCTTAATCGCTCTTGGTTAAGCCAAAATTGACTCGGTTTGCATTATGAAGCCCTCAAGATGGCCCTTTCTTCCTGTCCCTCCCTCTGGGAGGCTCCCACTTCCTTGTCCAGTCGAGTAGGCGACCAAGGCCATCCCTGTGGTCCTAGGCAGACCCCGCCTCTTTTCCTACCTTCTCCCCTCTGCTCAGAACCCGGCAGGGCCAAACCTCCGCGGTCCCAAAAAGGGAATTTCTGATCATTCCAAACATGCTGGAAGGGCTGTGGCGGATGATCCGCTCCGTAAGAAGCAGCGTTTCCCGGCCGATTGGCTTTCGCTCAGACAGAGAGGCAAAGGCTGTCGCGGCTCTCTGCTCCGCCCTCGGGCCCGGCGAGGGAAGGGCGAAGGACGAAGGCAAAGCGAGCACCAGCGGTTGGATAAGCCGGCGTGGACCAGAGCACGAACAGCGCCGACGCCCGTTTCCCTATTCCTGCGAAGAGGGTGGGGAGGGATGGGGGGGGGGTGCCAGGCAAAAGAGGAAAAAGATATTTTGGCAGGAATTTTTGTTGTTGTTGAGCGGAGAAAGAGAAGACAAACTTCACTCCCCTGCCGCCTTCAACAGTCCGAAGGGTAGAAATTAATACTAATTGTTTATTGTCAGTGCACAACATTAAAGTGCCCAGCAGAAATTAAAGGGACGGAAGCTTTTCCCACGAGTGGTAGAAGCTTCCTGAGTGAAGTAGAGCAGGAACAAGTTTTGAAAAAAGTTGCTTGCGAAACAGGAGCAGTTGGAAGAAGGCAATGCGGATAGCTACCAATTTACTTTGCTGCTCTCGTGTAATCAGATGTCGCAGGCAGGCCATTTTAATGTCGGTGGCCTTTTTCTGATCTTATTATCTACGTTTGTTCTTTGTGATGGCTTAACTCAAAGCATATCTTGTTCTGTCGCTTTTTTCCATTGCATGAAGTAGTAGATAAAATAATTAGTTTATATTGATTGAAATGTTCCCAGGCGATCCCTTCCATGCTGTTCCTCTTTGATACAAAGTAGTGGTTTTCTCTGGCAGGTAACTTAATACAAGGTCCATCTGCTAATCCTGACCCTTTAAATCAGGGGTCCCCAAATTTGGCAACTTTAAGACTTGTGGATTCCCAGAATTCCCCAGCCAGCTGACTGGAGAATTCTGGGAGTTGAAGTCCACAAGTCTTAAAGTTGCCAAGTTTGAAGACCTCTGCTTTAAATGTAGTTGAAAGGCATCATAGACAGGCAAACCTGTCTATGCTGTGATTCCAGTCTGAGTAGGAGCTGCAGATGCCAAGGGCTGAACATTATTACATGTTACTTGTGATATGTTATAATGGATGAAGTGGCAAGGAGGTAACTATAATCATTGTTTATTTAACTGAAACTACCAGAACACAGACCAGGAAACAAACTTGATATCAAGAATTTTTTCCTAAAGTCTATTCTTTTTCTCAACCAAAGGACAATAAAGAACTTTAAAATAAAATTTGAACAATTGGGGGGGGGGGGGAGATGTTTTGGAATTGCATTTATGTTACAATTTTCCAGGCCTTTTTGTACATGTCAGCTCTGTTATAGTTGTGTCTCTATTACTGTGTATATTAGTGCATTTTTTTTTTACTCTATCGGGCCTTTGTGTTGTAAATTAGATAACAGGATGACAGTTGTCACTCACTGAAAAAAACAGATTGTGATGAATAAAAAGTGGATGGAACAAATTTTCACAGCTATGCACTAAAATAAAGGCTAATGAAAGACTAATGTAAAACTCAACTACTTTGGCCACCTAATGAGAAGGAAGGACTCACTGGAGAAGAGCCTAATGCTGGGAAAGATTGCGGGCAAAAGACGAAGGGGACGACAGAGAATGAGATGGCTGGAAGGAGTCAGCAAAGCAGTAGGCGTGAGATTAAATGGACTCTGGGGATGGTATAGGACAGGAAGGACTGGAGGAGCCTTGTCCATGGAGTCGCGATTGGTCAGACACGACTTCGTGACTAACAACAACAAATGAAAGACAAAGGAGTAGAAGTGGCATGCTTTTAAAAAAAAATCTGGAAAGTTTCAGGTATATGTGGATTTCAGGTATTTTGGAGAGGGTTTATAGGCGGGAAAATATCACCTGTGAGGATTCAAAAGAGCTTCAATGTCTGTAGGGCAATACAGAACCACTTATTTTTGGAGTAAAAAGTTAAATATTCTAAAGAAATGTAATTTTCTGTAGAAAAGAAAAAAATGTCGGAATTAGTTGAACGTGCTCATCAGTTCTTGGCTAGCTCATGATTAGTCTCAAGCAACAAATAAAGCAGATGTGCAAAACTTAAGAGTTTCCATATGAATTGGTTTCCTTCCCATCTATATTCTGAATCAAATAGATTTAAATGCCCTACTGAAGATATCTCCAGAGAAAAGAATGAGCCGATTCCTTTTAAAGTTTTAAATATGCTTTATGCTTCTGATGATTGACTATAAAACAAATTCTTAAAACAGCAGCCGGTGGAGACACTTATTCACACGCTCCTGAAAGAGTCATGGGGAAATAGGTCGGTGCAGATCTATAGTGAAGTATCTTGATTCAATAAAGTTTTAATCATTCACACAAGTCTTAAAATAACTGAAGCATGTTGAAGGTGCCCATTTTGACTCCATGCATTGAATTTCTTAGCTAGCTGGATAGACGTTTTCACTTCTAGTTCACTTATGGCGTTGGCTGAATCTACTATAGTGCGATCACCACTTCCATATCTGGGCAAAAGTTTAGGGTAGGAAATTTGTGACAATTCTCTAAAATTAATATGATTAGCCAGACTTGCTTTTTTCAGAGCATACTTAGGGCAAGATTTGCTTTTATTATTATAGCTTTCTTCTGACCATTCTATTCTCCTAGCTGGATTTTGTTTAGGCAGATTTGTTTGGAGAGAAATAAATTGTTAAGGTTTTTTCCCCTTGTTTCTTTTATGATCCTCAACCCTCCCCCAAATCTTATCTATATTTTCATTTGTCTGGCATACATACCCCATTACTTTGCAAGTGTGTGACTATCTCAGTTTTTAGTTGCTTTAATTCCCAGAGACAGCCTGGATGCCCCTGCAAATTTTCTTGGCAAGGTTTTCCAGAGTGGTTTGCCTTTGGCTCCTTCCTAGGATGGAGTGTATGTGACTGGCCCAAATTTACCCAGCTGACTTTGTGCCTGAAGTGGCATTAGAATTCACAATCTCCCTGGTTTTAGCCCAGGTGTTGGCAACCTTAAACACTCAAAGAGCCAGAAAGGTCCTAACTGGAAGCCCCCCGTTCAATTCTGGAGCCGACTGGAAGTTCGGTTTCCCCATCATAGAGTCTCCTCCTAGCATGGCATCCTTTTTCCTCTACCTGTCCTAAACGAAAGTCCTATCAATTGTGGAGCTGACTGGAAAACCCACCCCTTGCCATAGAGTCTCCCCTGGTCCCTCCACCCCAACTGGAAGCTCCTCTCAAAATTGTGGTGCCGAATGGTGACAGGGAGCCGCAAGAAAGAGCCACATGCGGCTCCAGAGCCATGGGTTGCTGACCCCTGTTTTAGCCTGATGCATTAACCACTACACCAAACTGGCATTCAAAATAAAAATTTCTAAATGGAGGGAATTATGCACAAATAGTTCTGAGTTTGTCCGTTTGCTTTCAGACTGATTTATATATTTTATTTAGAAGACTATTCAACTCAGTTGGCCCGTTCCAGTGACCTGAACCATCTTCTACTTTAGTATTGACTATTTACTGCCTTTTATCTTTATACTCACTGCTCTCAATAAGGTGCCTTCTTTTTTCTTCAGATCCTCCTCCAATATTCTTTCTTCTGTCTTTCATACAATATCTGTGTGATTTTCACCATTTCTGATGAATCTTGAAAAAGAAATACTTCTACCTTCTAACAAGAGAGATGCCTACATTTGCAAACTATGAAATTAGTATGATACTCAGTTAATTCAAACCTGGTGGTAAACTTCACTATTAGGTTTCCAACAAATGCTAACACTGATTTGCTTGATCTCTCTCCCTTGCAGTTCTGCCCCATTCCTCTAATTTTTGTTAGTTCTGTTGCTTCTTCTTGTGGTTGAAAGGTCCTAGGTCACATGTCCTTTTGCCAAAGTGTATTAGCTAAGAATGAGCTGCTAGCTGAGGAATGTGACTCTGCTTCCTCTCATCTGATCATTGAATCAGCTACAATTATAAGCTCCCTCCTTAGACATACATTCAACAAACAAAAGTATACTCCTTTAACCAGAAAACCACAGAATCAATCATTCTTCCTCAAGGTTCAGCAGATCAGTTTCACAATCATTTGATTCCCTTGCAAAACTTTCCTGACTTTTTTTTTTGCTTCTTCTCATAACAACCATCTATTCTTTTTCTAAAGAATGCTGGCTTTTAGGGTTGTTTTTTAAAATTTGAATCTCATAGCAAGATCAAATGAATAATTTTGAAATACAAAATTGAATTGAATGTTGATGCATCAAAATTTCAAATCTGAATACACAGCTTATATGGATTGAAAACTCACAGTGGGAAAGGAGATTTCTTGAGACTTCATGGGCTACATCAGGGCTGTCAAACTCCCAGCCGGTGGGCTGGATGTGTCACGAGCTGGCCGCGCCCATGTCTGGTTTAGCAAAGGGGGGGGGAAGTCCTGATACATCACGTGACACTGCCATGACGCCGTAAGTTTGACACTCCTGGGCTACATGGACCAGCCTAAAGACTGGAGATTTTTGTTTGTTTGTGTTCTATAGAAACGGTGCTTCACTGAATTTAGAAATAGGGTTGAAAACATCAGTTGAAGAGTAAGAAGGAATTATTTTTCCAAATAGTCACAAGTTGAAAAAGCACTTGTGAGAAGAAGCATCTTCAGTGAATTAGCGTTATGTCCTTTTAACCAGGCTTTTATTGTGTGGTTTCTTAAAAATCTCAGGAATTGCTAGTCGTCTTCCTTCATAAAAGACAAATTAATCCCTCTAAGCTTGCCTCCATGCATGAGTCCTCTTCTCAGGTAGTCTTTGCAGCTGGAGATTAGTCAGCTTTTGACTCCTTCTGGCCTTGTAGCGGATAATAAACAGAGCCCTTTCTATGATCCCAAGCCTCTCATTCAGTTCTGCCAGTCTTGACTTTATTGAAGCCACTTGTTTCAGGAGATTATCAATGGCTTCTGAAGCAGGGCGGAGGCTGCAGATTAAAAAAAAGTGTCATGAGGTGGTGTACAGATTGGTATTCAACAGAAACCATAGCAATCTGTTGCCTATGTCACAGTTTATGATAAAGTATCAACAAAGTCTTTCCCTTCCTGGAACTCTTCAGATATGGCGGACTGAAATTTCTGCCATTCCTAGCCAATGTGGCACTGACAATTTAGACAGGGAGATGTAATCCAATTCTTCTGGATCAGAGGTCTCCATCCTTGGCAACTTTAAGACTTGTGGACTTCAAGTCCCAGAATTCCTCAGCCAGCAAAGCAGAACTGGCTGTGGAACTCTTGGAGTTGAAGTCTACAAGTCTTAAAGTTGCCAAGGTTGGAGACCTCTGCTCTGGATAACTAGTTAGCTTTTGACAAGAAAAAAAATCTAAGTTTTTTGCTAGTTGGGTTAACCCGACTTCCTCTGAGGGAACCAGCTTACACTGGTCGGGTCTTTTGATTTGTACCAGATTTAGATATATTTTACCACCGAGGAAGCAAAATAATCTTTTGAAAGATGGGGCACATTGTACATTAAACTTGCTTTAAAAGCATAACATAGACAACTATTTAAAATGTTACAGGTTAATATGCAGCTGTTTGCTAGTTTGAAAAATGTTTTGATACAAAGCAGAAGATACATTCACCGACAGAAAATAAAATCCCTAAATAATATTGTTTATATGACTATGTATGACACTGACCAGGACATTTTACAAAGTAGCCTACAATTTAAATTCAGCATTAAAGACGTCTAAGATACCAATAGTACAAAGTATTTGAATACTGCAGATATATGTCATGAACTGCAGATACATATATTGGTATAAATTGTTAGGATTTGAAGCTCATGATGTTAAAATAGACCTCATTCTCCTTCATGTGATCAGTATTAGTCATCTGAAACAAATATGCATTCTAAGATTAATAATAACTGATAGAGGATCATTTGAATGTTAAAAGTGCTTCATTTATGTTATTTCAGCAATCCTTATTACATAGACTAATGATATTTTATTTATTTGATATTCATTTTAAACAACACGCAAAGAGAAATGGTTATGTTGATATTTTTCTATGGATCACAATTGCTTGAATTCATCTGTCTGAAGTAATGTCTGATAAAGGATTTTTTTACTGTATATTCTGTTTGTGTTTATATAAATGCCTGCCTACTGATTTCAGTCAGCCCAGGTAATAATATATTAAGTGTCTGTGTGCATGGCTGTATGAAAGAAAAAGAGAGGGAGGGAGGGAGGGATGGAGGGAGGGAGGCTCGTGCTGAATATATCTTTAATCTTTGGAAAATGGATTAGGAAAGGCATTTTATTATGTATTTAGCATGACATTTAAAATCCTTTGGAGACTCCTGTACACTTAACTACCACTTTGCATTTACTTTAAGAGCATATTTTACACAGGGGAGCATTTCATGCTTACAACTGATACCATAAATGTTTCAGAAGATAAGCAAATAGCACTCATCTTTTCTAATATTGAAAATTCCATCCTTCTTATTTAAAAAGAGGTAAGTGCAGTAATGTATTTGTTGTCAATGGGAACCAGTCCTCCTCCTCCTCTCCCGTATAACCTGCACCCAATCCTACCTACCCCACCCCACTCTCTCTATTTTTCTCAGTTTTCTCCTGCTACTTTTGAATGATGAACAGCAATTTCTTGCTTTCTGGTGGATCACTTATCTCTTGATCTTTACAAGTCTAACTCATTTGTTAAACTGAAGCATCACTATCTAAGCTTGTTTAGATTTATCTATCAGAGATGCAGCCTGATCCTTCACACATTTACTCAGAAATCAGTTGATGAGATCAAAAGAACTGTCTTGCTTCTTCAGTCCTGCTCAGGCTTGTGCCTATTCTCTTGTAGGCAAATCTTAAAGGTGCCAACATTATTCTAAACACATTACATATTTCTATAATACCATTATATTTGCTGTTTTTATTTCTAGAACACACACACACACAAATGCATACGCTAACGACAGAGTATTGTGGTTCCAGGAGAAGACATGATAATTGATAGCTGAAACTCATTTTGTCTTCATGGAGGTGCATACAAGTGAAACATGTCTCAAGCAAGAGGAAAGTGGAACCACCACCCCCATTTCTCATGTACTGTTAAGCCTCTTAGAGCCTTGGGTGGCCAATGGCAAGAAAAGTCTGGAGCTGTAGCTTAGCAGCAATAGATGTGAGCCACACAATCTCCCCATCATCAATGTTAATCTAGTCTTTCCTACAGAAGGACAGATGATACAGAATGATGAACTGCCATTTTCTTATTCTTACCTGGACAGTTCTGGCAGCAGGGTGTCAGGGTGACTCAACAGAGAGAACTTTATTTGCCAAAAGATGCTGTTCCCCCACTTCTCCAATAGGTGTGTGATGCTCTTGATGCCTCGAATGTTGACCTTGTCAGCTAAAAAACCAAAATTGACATGATTTCGTGCAGGGAAAAACAAAGACTCGGAAACAAAATAGTTTTCTTATCAACTATCAATACACAGCTACTTTTGTGAATTAAAGAACAGCTTTGAATAGTGTAATCTGCGATACAGGTACATTTTATTCAAGTCCTGATTATGGCCAATATTGGGAGGGTACCAATAAAGAAGAATATTTATGGCTCAGGGTTGAAATGAGGGGTTCTTAGTGCTCTCTGAGCTTGCTTGTTTTCTTGCAGACATTTCATTACCCAAACTATCACTGATGATGTTACCTAGTTTGGGCAATGAAACATCTGCAAGAAAGCACAGAGAGCACCAAGGACCCTTCACTGCGAGGGGAGGCAGGGAGAAAAAGAAGAATGCTAAATGAGAATGCTAAACCTACTCCATTAAACTATTTTCTTCATACATATGAGAGCAAGATTGCTTTCAGTTTTCTAAGATTAGCTTTAGAATTTTTTAAAGACTTTTTAGAAATGTGGGTGGCTGATCCATTGTCGACTTCTCTTTTGTACTCCTGCAGATTGTCTAGTTTGCACTTCTGGGAAGAAGAGTTCCTGCCAATTTTTGGAAGGAAACTAGAGGTAACAGATACATCAAACCTGCATTAGGCTTTGATTTCATTGAGGATGTACACATCTCCCACCAAAACCCCACACAAACCACATAAAATAAGTTCCCAGATTGAGGCTTTATTGCCATCATTTAGAAACCTAATAAGGTTTAATGTTTTTATTACAATAATGCATGTTGACTACTGTATATGCTCGAGTATAAGCCTAGTTTTTCAGCCCACTTTTTGGGCTGAAAAAAGCCGCCTCGGCTTATACTCGAGTCAGTGAAAAATTTGCCCGAAATGGAGGAGAAAAAGGGGCGGGGCCATGCCGCTGGGTGACACTCGTGAATGGCCCAGTGCCCCTGTGAGTTTCCCCTCCCTCTGTGTCAGTTTGCCGCGCAGCGCGCACCACACCATCCCCCCTCCTCACGTTCTAATGTAATGCAGGGCTGTCTTACGATTCCCCTTCCTCCCCCTCCTGCCGCTCTGCAACGATGTCCCACCTCCTCCTTGTTATGGCAAGTAGCCACATAGCAATGTCCCACCTCCTCTGGTACAGTGATCCAATGATAGGAATCACTGTGCCGTGTGTCATAGGAGGCGGGACATCATCATCACAGCGGGACATCAGCATCATGAGGTGTATGAAGTATTTCATTGAATACACCGCTAGTTTACTGTTTTTCTTTGAAATAAATATTCAAAAACATTATTGGTATCTATTTTTATTTTTGAAATTTACCGGTAGCTGCTGCATTTCCCACCCTAGGCTTATACTCAAGTCAATAACTTTTCCAATTTTTTGTGGTAAAATTAGGTGCCTCGGCTTATATTCGGGTCGGCCTATACTCGAGTATATACGGTACTTCTGAAATATCACTACCTTTATTTTTACAATATTGTCTTCATATGCACTCTCTTTTGCTAACTTTAAATTCCAGTTTAAAAATTAGTGTAATGTTGTGCTTGAATTATATTTGGATAGGTGGTGCTAATTTTCTATACTTATTTTTATTAGTCTGATTTTTGGAAAGATGGGAACTATGAATGCATATAGAGATAGGGTAAGTTAAGGGAACCAAAAGCTACAGAAAAATGAGTGTTTCTTTTTAGCTTTCTCCCAACACTTAGAGGTTTTTATCTTTAGTGCACCAGTATGTTCTAGCACTCCTATCTCAATGTCTACATAAAAATTGGAAAAGCTGGCCAACTGAGATAGGGTTTCTATGGAGAGAACTCTTCCTGGGTTTAAGCTTTTTAGTAAGGTTGGGGAACTGTCCATGCTTCATTGTTGGAGATGAGTTTACACATTTCAAAGAATAAAAATGAAAAGAATAAAAGTCTGATTAGGTACTTTCAAAAGTATAAGCATAGATAGGAATGTCCGAACCTCCAACTCTGGAAACTTATCTAGTATTTTACTGAGAGGTAACTATTCAGTGGGGCTGTACTAAATGAATGTGGTAGATTTTACCTAAAATACATCCCAGTAATAGCTGCACTGACAATACAAACTGGAGTAATACTTTTGTTTGTCCAGTTGCGAGATACTGGAGATATGTGATATTTCAGAAAAGCAATGGCAGTCCTTTGAGGAAAGACAACCCAACCGTTTCAGGGAGGAAAATGCAGGGGCAGTGGATTAACTATTGTAATTATTGTATGAGAATACAATAATGATACAGCTTGAAAACAGTGATGAAAAGAAAAGAATATTTGGAACCACCCCCTGAGTTTGATAAAATGTAATTCACAGATTATTTCAAAGGCATGTTTTGTAGAAATGTTGATTGCTGATGTAGATAAGGGAGATTGAATAAATCAACCTCCATTAATTGTTTTTTCCGAATCTACAGCCAGCTCTCCTTTATTTCTAAGGGACAATATAATGAAATTATTTTTTCATTGTGGTCTAATGAGCATGCTATGTTCATTGTGGTCTAATGAGCATGAGATATGCTATTAAGAAATTTTAGAGTTTTCTTATTTCTCATGGAGAACTTTGGAGAAAGTTCTCCATCAGCATTTGATGGAGAATTTTGAAAGATATGTGCTCTTTTCTCAACCTTTATATTAAATTCTAGAGTTGTGCAAATCAGGTTAAATCTCACTAGAATGATGGATCTCTGAATTGGATTGTTGAATTCAGTTGATCCAATCTGAAAAGATCTGATCTGGGAAAAGTCTTTCTGTGTGAAAGAAAAGGTCATTAAATTGGCAGATAAATTCAAATTGATTTATCTGTTTTATCAGACCTGATTATGTGATTTGGAAAACTGACTGAATCTAGAAGTTATATTGTTACTTTGTATTATATTGTTACAATACCAGACATACATATATGGACAATATCTTCATCTTGCATTTGTTTGTAGTTTAGTGTTCTGTACTCAGATTGTAAAAATAAAGAAATCATTCAGTACCTTACAAAAACATTCATATTTGTATTAATGCAGAACCATCTGTACTCATGAATTCTTTGGAGGGTTAAACAAGCAAACTTAGATAGCCTTCCTCCCTCAAGAATGTGACTCATGCAATGTTCCACAACTGCTGTTTTCTTGCCTTATTGCATCACTTACCTCCGTCTCTGTAGTCCCACTCCTGAATCTGATCCAGAAACTCCTTCTTACAAAGGCTATTGGGCAGGGAGTGGAACAAGAGAAGAAGTGGGAGAACACCTATGAAGGGCTTGGTCAGAACTTTCATCTTCTAGGTCAAGAAAATATAATCCAATTCTGAATTTCTTTTAAAAAAGAAAAGAGAAAAGAAAGCTAATTCAAAGAAACAGAAATAACAGAATATAAATTAAATCTCTATGGAGATTCTCAGTCATCCAGGTCATGGTTGTCCCAAAAGTGCTTTTTCAAGAGGCAACTGGACTTTCTGGTTTTTCTTTGAAGATGTTTTGCTTCTCATCCAAGAAACTCAGCACTTTTGGGACAACACAATATAAGTCCTTGCTAGGCTATACATTATATTCAACACATGAGGAATTATATTTTTGGATAATTTTTATCTTTGAAAAAAATAGCAAGTTGTAGAGATCACTAAGGAGAGAATGAATGAAACTCCCTTAAAACCTGCTATATGATGCCAGATGCAATTTTCCCAACCAAATAATTTTGCCCAATTTAATGAAATTTGAACTTACTGGATAAAGGTCATTAGACGATTGGCATATTAGTAACACAGTGACCCCATATGTTCTGTTAGTTTTCACAAATAAGGCTTTAAAGAAAGATGTATGAAAGTCTTCCCATTCCTTAACTTCCTTGGAACCAATACAACAATCTGTACCCTAATAAGGAACTAATACAATTGCAAGGGAAGGTTAACCCTTCCCTATTTCTTCTTGGTTGACACAATTTTTGGATTAGAAGGCAAAGTGCCACCCCATCTCTAATCCTATCCTGCTTGTCTGGTTCACTGCAGAGAGCCAAGGACTAGACTCTGAGAGAAGGAAGCTAAAAGCCAGCATTCTCAGTTTAGAGCTGACATATCTACACCAAAACCTGCTCTCTTTCAGGGTCACCAAGCACAACAGAAAGACTGATGGGCACAGTCTGGGATAGACATTTTGTACTGATGTCTCAATGATGCACACAAGTGTGTAAAGATGGAACTTGCATCATGAACTTGTCTCTTATGCTGTGGAAGAAATCAATTCTTTTCAAGATCAGAAGCAATGAACTATATTGTAACACTAAATACCAGATGACCTTTTCTTGTTTTTCCTCCAATGGATTAGCATAATTGTGGCTGTGATTATGGCTACTGATCGTTATTGCATCTCACACTTGAGTTTTGTTGAGCTGGGTGTTCGGTACAGCTGATCACAACAGGTTGCAGCACCCAGCCGGCCTTAGCCATCTTGAAAAAGCTGAGCAGCTGATTATAATTAAATAAGAATTACAAAGAAATTCCCAGACTTTAGGCTATATTGGGAAGTTAGGAAACCATCCAAGACAATGGCAATCCACTTCTGTCTTAGTGCCAAAAAAGCTGGATAGCCATCTGTGTTTATATAGGTTCCATGGGTTGAACTGTGACTGATTTTGCATTATTATGGATATTTGATGATTGCTATAGCAAGGGCTTCTAGCAGCCAGTAAGCAGTTGCAGTAATTCTGTTAGTTCTGTTAAATTGCAGAGGATTAAAAGAAACCCCAGTACTCTCAGGATTACTAGTAATAATTCAACAAGATTTATATCATTATAAACTTAAGTTCTCATATGAGAAATGAAAAGTAGATATTTCATGTAGAATTCATGTGTCAATTACTTATGGTAAGCTTTGAAAAACCTAAATTATCCTTCCAATTAAGTATGATTTGCATTACTTAATGACCTAGAAATCATCATAGCCTCTCTTCTGAATACCCTTAGGAATTATTGGGAATTGACTCAAATATGAACAAAGGTGAGCATTTTTCCAAATTGGGGAGTGCAGCTATAGTTTAAGAAGATTTAATACTCAATGGAACATTAAAATTTATTTCATGCTTTCCCATCCCACAAGTGCATGGTGTAAGTTTCACAGTTTTTAGATTAATGATGTTACACCTTTCTAGTATTATGACATTTCCCCCATCAACACTCATATCTCCTTCTCCTCATCCTTTAGCAGGAAAGAAGGAAGTGAGTTAAAAAAAGTTTTGTAAATTTTATTATTGACAAATGCTTAACTATGCAATGTACCTTTGATCCTAATGTTGGACTTTTAGGCAGATTAAGTGGAAGCAGGTACCATGATCTCTGAAATAAAAATTGCATAGTGGCTTACTAGTTGCCCCAAGATATTGTTGGTAACTTTGTACAGGAAGAGTTATACACCAATATTTTTTCACAGCAAGATTTGTGAACTTCTCTCTCATGTGAAATATGTACAGCCTCACTGATTTTCTACAAGCTGCTAAAGATTTTTCTTAATCCATTTGTTGAACAGTGCTATATTTCACTAGTATTATCCTTAGTGAGTTTCTCTGCCAATTCTGATTAATAATTGAAATTTCTCCTTTCCTAATAAACTGCTATTCCTTTTTATATTAAATTGGTAATGAAAATGCCCAATCATTTTCTCCCAGCAGAGACAGATCAAAGTTTATTATATCAAAAGGCTGAAATTGTAGCACAAATCTCATAGGTCAAATAAATGAAAGTGGAGGCAATCTAACAACTCCCACCCCTTTACTGACTCAGTCCTATGAGATAAAATATCTCAACTCTTTCTCCATTGAGGATATAAAAGGCAGAAATAATCTCTCTCATATCTGGAAATATCTTCTTGACTGTAGATTCTCTATAAGGTATTTACCTTATAAAGGTACCTTTAAAAATTGCACATATTATATTGTCAGGGCATTGTTAGACCAATCTTCCTCCCCAATTTCTTTGTAACAATATACTTTCAATTTATATTGATTAATTTGTAATAGGTATGATGGCATATTACAAATTAATCAATATAAATTGGTTAGGTAGTTGCATTTGGATTACTATGCTGTTTTCCTTCTTTACTATTCATAATTTAAAACTGAAGATTTAAAAAAAATGTATTTGTCTTTCAGACAGGTGTTGGAACAATCAATTAATTATTGTTGAGAATAGCTTCTTATAGTCCTCTCCAGATAGTTGACTATGAACCAATTTTCGTTGTATTTAAGTACAATGACAATAAAGATTATACTTATACTTATGACATCACAAAGAGAGACATAGCAGTTAGAGGTTGGAAAGAAAGTTATAATCAGAAGCCAATAAGTGTTTGTCAAAAACAGATCATGCCAGACAAATCTTATTGCATTCTTTGACAATGTGACAAAATTAGTGGATCAGAGAAATGCTGTGGATATAATTTACCTGGACTTCAGTAAGATATTTGATAAAGTAGACCCCAACCTTCTACTTTATAAGATATAAAAATGTGGGTTAGATAGCATCACCACCAGGTAGATTCATAACTGGTTGACCAACCACACTCAATGTGTAGTCCTTAATAGAACTGCATCTACATGGAGGGAAATACATAGTGGGATACCCTAAGGCTCTGTCTTAGGCCCAGTACTTTTCAATATCTCCATTAATGATTTAGACAAGAGAATAGAAGGGAAACTCATCAAATTTGCAGACCATACCAAGATGAATAGCCAACACTCCAGAAGATGGGCTCAAGATACAGAAGGATCTTGACAGACTTGAACACTGGGTCCTATCTAACAACATGAAACTCAGTGGTGAGAAAAGTAAAGTTCCAAGCTTAGGCAACAAAAACCAAATGCAGAGATATAGAATAGGTAATACGTGACTCAATAGCTGTAACTGCGAGAGTGATCTTGGAATCATAGTGAACAATTACTTAAATATGAATCAGTAATGTGCTGCAGTTGCCAAAAAAGCTAATGCAGTCCTAGGCTGCATTAACATAGGGATAGAATCAAGATCATGTGAAGTGTTAGTACCACTTTATAATGCCTTGGTAAGATCATATTTGGAATATTGCATCTGATTTGGGTTACTGCAATGTAAAAAAGATGTTGAGATTCTAGAAAGAGTGCCGAGAATAACAACAAAGATGATTGGGGGATTGGAGGCTAAAGCATATGAATAACAGGTGCAGAAATTGTTATGTGTAGTTTAATGAAAAGAAGGATAGGGGAGACATGATAGCAATGTTCCAATATCTCAGGAGTTGCCACAAAGAAGAGGGAGTCAACCTATTCTCCAAGGCAGCTGAAGGCAGAACAAGAAGCAATGGATGGAAACTAATCAAGGAGAGAAGCAACCTAGAACTAAGGAGAAATTTTCTGACAGTTTACAACAATTAATCAATGGAACAACTTGCCTTCCAAAGTTTTGGATGCTCCAACACTGGAAGATTTTAAGAAAAGAATGTTTGAAATGTTATAGGACTTTCTACTTGAGTAGGGATTTGGACTAAACTAGACGATCTCCAAGGTCCCTTCCAACTCTCTTATACTGAAATCCACTCAAATGGAGCTGTCCAAGCAATGTTGCCCCCCCGTCTCCAAGTAATATAATACAGTTTCTTATTACTGCCAGCATCTGAACTAGAAGGACTAAGGAATTTTAAAACAACTCTTACTTGCCATTCGCTTTAAAATAAAACTACTAGATTCATTGTGGTTACAAAGTCCTACTTCCAGACCTCTGCAATGGCATCTTTTTCAAGTCCTAATCATATAATAATTTAAAAATATTAATTAAAGAGCCAGGGAAGAAAGATGGTAGTTGGTATTCCCTTGAAAACTGAAGTTCACATTTTAGTGACTTGCAAGATGTATGAATCGGACTTTGAGTGAGAGAGAGCCATTCAGGCTGCCAAACAAGCTCTCTTCTCAGATCTTAAGCTCCTATATTGGCGAGGAGTGGAAGTTCTAGAACAGGGGTTTCCAACCTTGGCAACTTTAAGACTTGTGGATGTCGACTCCCAGAGTTGAAGCTGGCTGAGGAACTCTGGAAGTTGAAGTCCGCAAGTCTTAAAGTTGCCAAGGTTGGAGACCCCTGTTCTAGAGACAGTATGAGGAACTGTTGGGTAACTGTCCAAGGTAAACAACTGTGTACTTACCTTGAATATATAGAGAATATACAAAAATGGGATGGAACTAATTTTCAATATTTCAGTTGTTGAAAATAGCTGTTGCTATCCCTGATTTACATGGGCTTTTCAGGTATACTTTTACAAAACGTTTTTTTTTAAATCCAGTAACCAAATCAATTTATATTTGTCTGTACCATTGGCAATAATAGCTATTTATCTTTTTTACTGCCCTAAAATTATGTTCTGTTTCCAGTTAGCAAGATAAAAAGAAAAAAAAAATAGAAAAAGCAAAGATGACAAAGGGAGTGCAAATGTTTTGTTTTATTTCACTGGATTTTCAGCCAATTTGTCACTGCAGAAAAGTGATTATTTTATGGCTGCTGTTCATTTAGTTGGATAATGATGATATTAAAGGTTCCTGGGTCTAAATTGGGGGAGGGGGAGTAATACAAAAATAAGTAATAATAATTTTAAAAACTTTATTGATTTCTCTTCCCCTCCCCCATCTTACACATTTGCCAATTTGCAACATTTGTAAGCATTCAGGCCTCCTTAAAAGGCATACTGTAGGTCAGTGGTTCCCAAACTTGGCAACTTTAAGACTTGTGGACTTCAACTCCCAGAATTCTCCAGCCAGCTCTGCTTAAAGTTGCCAAGTTTGGGAACCACTACTGTAGGTGGTTATGTCTACCATGCTGCATGAGATATTGCATGTATGGTAACCATTCTTGCTTAAATTTAATTAGATTTCTGTTGTACATGTACTGTATCCTGTTAGTTTTCCCATTGCTGCATATTCTTCATGTTTAAATTCCCAATCAGATCATTCTGGATTGTGTTTTTCTTCTAGAGTTGAGCAGTTTATTCTCACTGCTATGAACATATCATTAAATTGATATTTTTTCTGAGATTAATGCCTAATAAAAACAATTGTGGTTTCACTTCAAATTTAAAATCCAAATTTTTCTGCATTATACCATGTATGTCTTTCCAATACTTTTGAATTTTTTTTTACATGTCCACTATATGTGATAAAATGTTCTTCCTGTATTATGGCATTTCCAACATTCATTATTGTAAGATTTGTCCATTTAAAATATCATTGATGGAGTGGTGTAACATTTATATAACATTTGGTACCAATTTTCCTTCAAATTATAAAGTAATGTTTATTTTTATAGATTTTTATAGATTTAGTCTATTATCCTTCTTATTGTTATAGTGTAACTGTGACTTTGAAATTTCAGTCTCTAGTTGATTTATTTCATGGATCATTGTGTGAGATTTTTCATGTACATTCCATATTCTTACTGTCTAAGTCTGTCTTTGCAGCTTCAAATTTTCCTTTCGTTCCCGGCAGCATCAGCAACTAGACATCCCAAAGGGTTTATTCTAACCGGGCAACAATTATGCCTTTTAGTTTGCCTACTATATTCATTGCTTCTTAGGCTATAGGCCTATGCACATTTACCTAAGCGTGAATGTTAATTGGTAGCTGCCTTTATTATAAATGTTTTTATTTTTAGATTTTGAAAAATGAATCTTTTTATATGAAATGAAGAAAACAAAGGGGAAAATTAGATAAATTAAAGTGAAATAAATAAAATAAATTTTGGTAAACAAAGTAGCAATAAAATCCAGAGAAATTCAACCCTGCTTATAGCTTCTACAACTTATATATTATTGAGTACATATTGTTAAGCAACAAGTTGCTTTGGAAGGAATAAATAAATGATTGAAATGAGTTAAAATTTATGACTGTTGATACAGATATATTTCAAAAGAGGCATAGTTATTTCATAACACAGATAACTTATATATGTCCAGAATCTAAACATTTATGTACAGAAGATCTATTCAAAGGTTCTCTCCCCGCCCTCTCTCTAACCACTTGAACTACTGCCTCATTTGTAAAAAAAAGCACATACATTTTCACATTTGGGTAACTAGACTCATCCAGAGAACTGATAGAAATATTCACAGGTCACATAATACCCCTTGAATATTGGACATTTACCTTATTCCTGGCTAGGTAAGCAAATATATTCTATGTAAAATTTACCTGGATTTCACAGGACGATGCTCTCAAAAAGTCTCTGTTTCCTCTTCTTCTCTATCACAGACACTCTTCTATGTTCAGCTGGTAAGTGATGTATCCTATTATGTACTATTGTGCTTCTTATTCCACATGTTTCCCCAAACTGTGTTCAGAGTTTTGTCCAATTTCTTCTTTCTCAGCCTCCCAATTTATCCATTCAAGCTAAACGTATCTTCCCCAGTATAGAGGACTAGCAGAGAACTGAAAATATCATTAACTGGCTTTTTTCAAAGCTACGGTACTTCTGTCCAGCATCTTCTGATTCATCTTTCTACTTCCCGTTATAGCCCCACAATCATTTGGCAGCCTCAATGATGATATAACCCCATTTGCTGTCCACAGTAGTTCTTACTACTCTGTTGTTTTCCTTTATGGAAGACAAAGTTTGTAGCCAACTCTGAATCTGTTCCCCAGGATGATCCTGCTGTTTGTCAAATTAATTCTTCGTTGATTACCTCATTTGGGATATATTATGCCAAAACTTTTTTTTGTAAAAGTAAATAAGGAAAAGAAGGGTGTTTCTGTTTTTTGCTTTTTCTTTTTTTGGTCACGCAGTCTCTTACTCTCAAAGTTCCTGGATTGTCAAACTAAACAAAACCAGAATTACTCAACAGTTTCATAATAGCACAATCCTAAACATGTTTACTTAGGATTAAATATTATGGAGTTCAGTGAAACTGCAATGAAAGAACTTCCAAAGAAATATATGGCATGATAAGAAGTAGTTTTTGTGTCTGAACTTCTGTGTTCTTATTCATCTTTCAAAAGTGAACTGACAATTCAGAGGTACCGTAGAATAAATCCTATATATCACTCCTTCAAGGTAGACAAATTTAGAAAAAAGGAATTATTAGGAGTCTTGTAAATGTTCTTTAATATTGTTAAGGTATTGTCACAGAATCTTGAAAAACTGTCAAATATCCTCCCTACTTCAACTTATATCTAACCCAATCAAGCTGGAGTAGTTTTGAGTTTCTTTTTATGCTTTATTTTTCCGGGGCTCCAATCTATTTTCTGTAATGTCTTGGCACTTCACTCCTCTGAGTCAAACATGTTGCCTTCCCAACCAGAATTACTCTTGCTTGCCATGAGGCAGATCTAGCAGCTCATCATGGTAGGCCAAGGTGACCAAGTTAGGCCAAGGTAGGCCAAGGTAGAAAACTTATGTATTTTTTGGAGTATAAAATGCACCTTTTTCCCTCAAAAAAGAGGCTGAAAATCTAGGTGCATTTTATACATCAAATACAGCATTTTTTGCCTCCCGAAGCCCCGCCTTCTTCACCAAAATGGCCCTGCATAGCTTATAGGAGGCTTTCAGAGAGCTCCTGGGGGCTGGGGAGGGCAGAAATGAGCAAAAAAGGGCCATTTTTTGCCCCCCAGTCCCCAGCAGCACTCTATAAGCCTCAGTAAGGCTATGCATGCATTTTTTTGACAAAAAACGGGCCCGCTTTTGCGAAAAATGGGCAATTTTCTGCTCATTTTTGCTCCCCCACCCCCCAGGAGCACTCTGCAAGCCCCCCCCCCCAAGGCTATTCATGCCTTTTAAAAAAAAACGGCCTGTTTTTGCGAAAAACTGGCCGTTTTGGGGAGGTTTGCAGAGTGCAAAAACTTTTTTTTCCCTTTTGGAAAGCTCTTTAACTGATTGATGAGAATTACATTGATCAAGTGCTGTGCCAGCAAAAACAAAGTCTTAGGTGCTGCAGATTGTCAGCGATTTCCTCCTCCAGCACATGGATAAATACACCTGGAATATCTACCTACATACCTACTCTCTCTCTCTTCCTGCCTACCTACTATATATATATATATATATATATATATATATATATATATATATATATATATATATATATATATATATATATATATATATATATATATATATATATATATATATATATACTTAAAGTCACAACCCCTGGTATGCCCAAGTGTGGGAGGAAGGTCACACTTCCACTCTCTGTCATTAGGCTCGTCACAAGAGTCCATCCAGACAGAAACCCAATATTTTTACTGTTGCCTTTGATATATTTGTGTTTTTATTTGTGCTGATAAATAAATAATATATATATCCCCCTCCCTCTATCTACCTAACTATCTACTCTCTCTCTCTCCCTACCTATCTACTGTATTTCTCTCTTTCTGTCCCCCTTTATCTACCTACATACCTACCTATTCTCTCTCTCTCCCTACGTATCTACTGTATTTCTCTCTCTCTCTATTTACCTCCCTCTATCCCTCTACCTGCCTACTTACCTATACCCGCTCTCTCTCCCTCCCTACTTACTGTATTTCTCTATCTCTCTTCTATTTCCTTCTATCTCCCCATTGAGATCCGGACCCTCACTACCCTTCCGGCCTTCCGCAAAGCGACTAAGACCTGGCTGTTCCGGCAGGCCTGGGGCTGTTGAGTTGTCCAGCCCCACTTCAGGTTTGTGACTGTTGTGTAATTTTAAACTGTTGTTTAATTTTTTTTATCTATCCCCCCTCCCTTTTATTGTAAGCCGCCCTGAGTCTCTTTGAGAGTGGGCGGCATACAAAATTTTAATAATAAATAAATAAATCTCTATCATACCTACCTACCTACCTACTCTCTCTCTCTCCCTACCTACCTACTGTATCTCTCTCTCTTTCTCTCCCACTCTATCCCTCTATCTATCTACCTACTTTAAAAAAAATGCCTCTTCAAAACCTTTGTGCGTCTTATACTCCGGTGCGTCTTATATTCCGAAAAATATAGTAGATTAATTCAGAATTCCCACCCCAGCCTACCCCCTATTGCCAAGCAACACCAACTAGAAAGACTAAGGTGGCAGGAAACAAAGTGTTCATTGTCTAGTGAGTCTAAAGTTCATAGAGTTGGTGCTTGCATGGATATTTCATATGATATTGTTAGGCCAATTATGATGCATGTAGTAGTACTTGTGAGGGATAGCCCTTCCATTTAATTAAATATTCATTCCTCCTCTACTTGCACCCAGAATTAAAAAAAAACAACCAATACTCCACCTTGTATTCTTCTTCCATGTCTCTGAAACTAGACAGGGAGGAGAAATTGCTGAATATGAGGAACAACTGCTCCAACCACTGGCTACCAGAGCACTCTGAGCAAAAGATGCAATCTGAGCACTCTGACATCTTATTTTAGAGTTTTGGCAATATTACAATATATTTTCTCAGAGAGGAAGAGGGACATATAAATGACTTTTGTGAAACAGTTGTCTGTCAGTACAGAAGGAGGCGGCAAATCAGTGTATAGGTCTCCATCTAAGCTTTGATTATGGGTTTGCTGTTGTGATAAGTAAATCTCATCCTATTTATCTATTTATTTATCTATTGGTGATCTTCCTGCCTTTAGCTTCTTTAGAATGCACTTTGAGGGGTGGTGCTGGCAAAATTTTCAGATATCATGATTGTGATAGAGGGAAATGGACAGGAAATGTTAATTCAGGTTTGCATGATGGCACATTTGCCAATTTATTTTATGAATTAGGACTATAGGTGATGTAGAAATTGAAGCAGGATAGAAATAGCACCTACCTGATCTTCTATTGAGAGACTATCCATTCCGCACGTTTTCCTGATTCTTGGGGTCTGTCTCCACTTGCCCAAGATGGCTGGCTCTTGTTAAAACGTCCTTCATCTTATTATTGATATGCTGCTTTATTATCTTTGATGAGGGTATAATAATTCCCTTCCGCGGGGGGGAAAATAAGGTGAAGAGGGCCTTGTAAGGTGAAGTAAGAGGGCCTTTCCCCCTTCCACTGAAGCCTCGAGGAGTAAAGTTCAGTGTATCAGTTTGCACAAAAATGGAGATCTGGATGTCTGAATAATGGTTTGGATGAAAATGTACTCCAGTCGTCAAAGGTGTTTTGCTTTTGATTAGACATTTAAGTTGGCATTCTTAGTTAAAGTTACACATTCTGTTAAACAGGAATGACGCTTCTAAAAAATGGTAATATACAGAACATTTTGGAGATCTTTAACTTTTCTAGGTGTTTGCATGTAAATATGGAATGAACTTTTATAGGATCCATCTGCACATTATTTATAGAAATATGATACCTCTAATAGTCCAATATAAAAAACACTTTTCCCAACTTGGTATACTGTTTGTCTTCATGTTGGTGCTGTATCCTGACTTGAATTGAATATAAAGGATATCTGGAAAAAAATGTTGTTCAGATAAATTACTACACAATTATTCAAAATATCAGAGAATAACTTACCCATGAATCTAGAGAATATAACAGGGCAGGTAAGTACACCACAGGGCATTACTATGCATTCAAGTTTGTCACATCAGCTGCCAAACTGATAAATATCCATGTTCCCCTTTCATTCAAATGGCTTTGTAAGCTCTTTCAATTTAATGAAAATGCATTTAAGGAGAAGGCGGGGCAGAACGTGGGAGAAGAGTTAAAAGAGGGCTCAGCCTAGAATTCCTATGTAGCCATAAGCAAATTATATGGAGCAGGTGTTAACCATTAGTTGAGAAGACTCTTGTGCATAGGCATGATTAGCAATAAATCAGTTTGATTGGACCTTCATGTGTGGACCTGATGTTTTACACCTGACAGCTTTCTTTCAAGACAATCCAGCAAAGAATGCCAGGTAATGGGCCCTAATAATCACAGGGGTTAGAAGTCCAACAGTTCTAATAGAAAAACAATCTTTTTAATTAAAAATGTGCAGGTGCAAGAAAGAAATAATGTTTTTTGTCAGACTGATACAGACTGATTGCCTTTTGACTGGGACACGGGGTCAAGGGCACACATCACACCCATTCAATGTACATATCCAGAAGCAAACCTTGTTCTAAGCAAAATGCTGGAAGAATAGAATAGAGAAGACTCGGACCCTTTGTTTTCATGCTAACAATCTGCTTTATATTTCTGGGCTCCTGGCTACCATTTGACAGAATGAGAGCCACACAACTTTGATCAGAATTTCTGTGAGGAAAACCACATGATTTCCCTGGGTTTATCAACAATCTTGCTTCAGACAGCTAAGTTCACACTGCCATTTGTAGACACGTTTGGCTATTGGGAAGTACATATTTTTCTGGAGACTGTTCCCAATGCAATCAATCTTTCCAATTGCTCAAAACTGAACTGATGGATGAGGTTACAGGGATACTATGGTGGGCTTCCAAAGCAGTCTGCAAGAGCCACAACTATCAAGCCAGAGGATCTAGTATTAAAAAAGTAATGTATATTATCAGATTTGTAAGAAGAGGAGCTTTCAAAGCCATGATTGTCAAGATGTGTTCCCCTGCTTAATGGAAAACAGCAATTCTTGCTGCCAAAACAAAAACCAAGAAAAACAAATAGTTTTAAGAAATGTCCAAACAATAATCTGTATCACATGGGTTTCTTACAGTTGTTTTCATTTCAGAAGGGCAAACACATTGCAGTTTCCTTCATCACCATTCAGCAAACCAAAATTCCTGGAAATATTTAAAACCTGAACAAGTAAGATAAGGAGCACTTAATAAAGCTGTGATGGCAGATGGTTTCATACTGAATAGCAATTTCTATGCTTCTAACATTTACCCATGTAAAACATTGTTAAGAAATGTGTATTTTGAAATAGCACTGGCTAGAGGCATGACCAAAAACATGGAAAAGAATAATTAGCAACAATGTTTAGATAACTTTTCATTAACCTGCATGTTTTTTTTCAATGAATGAATAGGATTATATTTGGGATATATTTATGCCATCATTTTATCTAATGTATCTTGGGCAACGTACCAGAAATCCATAGCTGTTCTTAAATTAAACATAAGAATCTTGTCTTGGGACAGAATCTTCAAATCATTAGCCAGTTGGCAAAATTTTCAGACTGCAGAAGTTCTTTCTCAAGATTGGATTGATACTATTTTAAACAGAATTCTCTATGGGAAACAATTACTCCATTTTTTGCAAA
This sequence comes from Thamnophis sirtalis, assembly GCF_051295495.1. NCBI lineage: Eukaryota > Metazoa > Chordata > Lepidosauria > Squamata > Natricidae > Thamnophis > Thamnophis sirtalis. The sequence goes on along the minus strand of NW_028261389.1, from coordinate 33,882,823 downwards.
TAAAAAGTTGGAAAGTCCTTTGATGTCAGACTTTTCTATGCTTTGTTCATTGATATAATTTATGAAGAATGACATATAATATTCACACACTCTAGATTTTGCATGGGAGCTATCACTATACTGAGGCAGTGAAGCCAGAGAAAATTTCCATATCTTTGTTGCAACAAAATAAAAAGTCCAGGAAACTATCAAAAAGCAATGGTTTAATTTAGAATCAATGTTTACAAAACAAATCATTCCCATGTCTTTCAAAAATGACTTTAAAGTGCAGACATAATAAGTCCTATCATATGTTAATAATCCATACATGGATTTTGGTACTAATACTTCTGCATAAAGAAAGATCTAGGAACACTTATAAAAATAAACATCCTCTGGGTGATATGGGCAGCATACAAGTCAAATAAATAAAAAATATATTTAGAAATAGAATTTACAATAGTCTGTACATTTTAACAAGGGCAGTTAAATATGGTAATATTGACTTTTACAGTGACCAATCACCACTGGGACATTAATGCAAAGGTGGTATTCAGCAGGTTCTGACCAGTTCTGGAGAACCGGTAGTGGAAATTTTGAATAGTTCGGATAACTGGTAAATACCACCTCTGACTGGCCCCGCCCCCATCTACCCTCTGCCTCTGCTGATTGGGAGGAAATGGGGATTTTGCAGTAACCTTCCCCTGGAGTGGGGAGGGAATGGAGATTTTACAGTATCCTTCCCCTGCCATGCCCACCAAACCACGCCCACCAAGCCATGGCATGCCCACCAAGCTATGCCCACAGAACCGGTAGTAATTTTTTTTCAATTATTGCTAATCTGCTTCCCACCATCACAACATTCACCTTATCACACCCCAATCCTCCTGGAGGGAGTTTAGACTCCTCTTTTCTTGCCACCATTCCACATAATCGACTCCAACCACAGCTAAAATCTTTCCTCATTAACTTCCAGGTTTGTTTAGGTTGTTTTGATGCTGCATAAAGGTCTTTGGACACACATTGCCGTAAGATAGCAAAGATGGTATATGATCCTGTCCTCTTCAGCCTCCCTGCCACAGGGACAAGTTGGTTGCTGCTCAAAATGATGGGCCCCAAGGAAGCTGTAAAACTCAGGCCAGCCTCCAACTTAACTACCAGTCTGATTGCTCTCCTGCTGTCAATCACTTTTAGCACCTGGGTCCCCACGTCTTCTGCAACACTTCCCTGGGTCTTCACTACTCCTACAGCTGAGCAGGACAACACTGCTCCCCAAAAGATATCGATTGCAGTCAAGTCATTATTGTCACATTATTGTCACAAATCAAAGATGTTCACTGCTCCACTGCAGTCAAAATGCAGCTAATCTCCATGAGATGATTGGTGGAGTTCTCACTTAGTGTTAAGCATTTCTACTCCCCTGAACTACTGATTGGTTATGTTGTTGCGCTATCACTATGCCACCAATTCCTCAGGCAGCCTGATCCACATCAACTTGTCTGGCTTTGGTGTTTTTCTTGGTTCCCGATCCATCTGATTGTGTCCAACCATCCTGGAACCCCTCAATGTTGTTATTCTGGGCTTGCTAATCCATAACCCTGAGGCTCTATGAAAAGCTATCCAAGCAGTAGTTGCAGCAGAGAGAAATGAACCCCGTCCTGCCAGAGCAGCAAATGTTCTGGGAACAGAACAGTTGTTCTCTCCAATAGCTGCTGGAGCCTCTCTCCATGTCTGCCAATGATAGAAACAGAGGTTGAGTCCATCTAGATATCCACTCAAGTGACTACACAGCTCTTACAACCATGCTTTAACCACAAACTCCCTTATGTTGACACCATCCCTATTCTATCCTGACACCGTTATGAAAAAGAAAGTTCCTTTTGAGCAGGTCAGATCAATCACTATTGTACTATTTCTCCAGAGCGCTAAAAAAACATCTGAAGAAGAATTTGCAAGGACAGCCAAGCTGTTAATATAGATCTTATTTATAATAATGCAATATTTCCATCCAAGAAGTAATGGGTAGAAACCTGTTAAAGAGAGATCTAACCTAGAAATAAGGGTAAAAATTCTGTTCAATGGAACAGCTTGCCTCCCAAGGTACTGAGTGCTCCATCACTGGAGGTTTTCAAAAATAGATTGGACAGCCATTTGACAGGAATGATATAAGATTTCCTGCCTTGAGCAGCAGGTTGGACTAGGAAACCCTATGATTTTATGTTTACCTATTCACTAACTTGCATGCACTATAGTTTCTTTTTAAATGGCATTACAGTGTCATTCATCTTTGAAAAGATATTTTGTTATCCAAGTCAAGACTGTGGCATAACACATACTCTCATCCATGGATTGTTTCAGATCACTGTCAGCTTCCTTCTGTAGGCTGTAGTTGTTCTTAGCTGGAGCCAAAGTCCATCTTGGCTGCAAATCAAAACTGTGTTGAATATTGAGGCGTTAATGTTTATATACCTGGGACTACAAATATTCATGGTGCTATTTGCAGAAGCGAAAATGTTGGTGCCAAGAAGAGATGCCCCCTAATTTCCCTAGAAAGGACAAGAAACGTGCGTTCTAGTGGTAGAAAAACATTCTGATCCTGGATGTACTGTAAGCGGAAACCCTAATGGAGTATCTTGATCGTAAAGTTCATTTTCATTCTCAGATGCTTGAACGACTGTTGGCTAGGGACCAAAGAACTTGAAAGGCGCTTCTTCTAAAGACGCCTACTAATGCCCCCCTCCCCCCAACGTTTGAAACGTAAGTAACCTTTCCAGCCAACTTCCTCCCTCCCTCCCCCCCAATGAAAATACGGCTCCCCAAATGGGAACTGTAGTCCCAGTATATCAAGGGCAGAAGCGTTCTGTTTGGTCTGGCTTTTTCTGTCGAAAAGCAGCGGGATAAAGTAATCTGAACGTGAAAGAAACAGCAAAACACTTGTCGACTCTCGTCCCTTCCAATGCCTGGCAGCTGTCTCCTTCGAAGGAAGGGAGTATATAAACGGAAAGCCTTTGATTGAAAAAATGTGATTTACTGTATTAGAATTGCCGAGGTGTGTGTGGGTGTGTATGGGGGGAGGGGAGTAGGAGAAGTCCTGGCGTCAAAGTATGCGCCAACCGAATATTAATTATCTCCTAGAAGTCCCAATATTAGCAAAGTTTGGCTCATCTCTTTAGTGTCCTAGCCGGAAAGGCTCCTTTAAAAAAACTGGTACCCAGCATTTTAGGAAAAGCTGAAGGGGATCCCTTGCATCATGTCATATGATCCAGGCACTTAGAAAAACAAAATTCCTTACGCTGATCACCTTAAGGCGGTCTCAGTTGTAAAATATATGCACCCGCAAAGCTAATTACAAACGCAGACCGTCGGCTGTTTTCCCATCTACGTAATTTTCGTGCAAGCACGCTAAAGACCATTAACACCTTAATGCCTGCTGTCTGCAAAACTACACTTCCCAGGAGGCAGAAGAGTCGGGCGCATGCGCGTCTCCTGCCTCCAGCATGGCTACGGTGTTGTCACGGGCGCTGAAGCTGCCAGGTAGGGGTCTTGACTTGCAGCGTGCCAAACGGTGGTGGGAAATGCAGAGTGGGCAGGATGAGGATGACATCCCTGGAGTATGCAGGGCTGGGGGTTTTAGACTCTGATTCCTGAGTCCGAGGGAACATCCGGGTCCCATCTGGAGAATAGACCCACCAACCTCCTCCCCGCGTATATCCGGGTCCCAGCAGGTGCCCTTTATCTCTGACCATGATAGAGAAAAAAAAAAGATAAATGGATTGAAAGAATAAGGATAATTATTATGGGGAATGGAGAGGCGAATGAGATAAATCCTGGCTGTTAAGCATTTGTGTGGATGCGCAGGTGCAGAGACCACCCAGTTCTTTTGCAGGGAGGAAAGGTTAACCTTGGTGGCAGAAGGAACTGGGGCAGGGCTGGTCCCAGGGAAAGTGATGGGGTTGAAGCTTTGAGATGGAGGAATGAGTAGGTATTGTTTTACTGTTGCGACAGAGATGGAAAATAGGTCTGCCTTTTTGTGCAATCTTTGTTCCTAAGAACAATTTGGATCAAAGTATTGCTAGCCAACATTTTTGCAAATATTTACATTTCACTAGGAATAACTCGTTTTTGGAAGTAAATGAATTATTTGAGAACTCACAGACAGTGATAATGGGAGCCAGATACTTTCTGGCTATGATACTATGTTGCAGTCACCTTCACTTTCATTCATGGAATTTTAGGGGGCTAAAATAATGCTTTTGGATTTTTGGAATATTTTCTTTTGTTTATTGGTAGAAAAGGGGAAAGGTAGAGCAGACAGAATAACAATGCAACCCTTGTTTATTGGCTGTGGTAACAGCTGTCCATTTGGAATCAGCCCAGCTGTTAGTGAGTGCTGAAGATTGTGGTTGATTTAACTGAGTTTTTGTCATCTCTTTAAACTTCAAGAGATATAACTATAATTAAAGTCTTATTTTAAGCTTATTTTAAGTTGAGTGAGGCTGCATATCACGCTGCGTACAATGGTCAGTGAATAATACCTTTCTTGTACAGCTTGACTTATCTTGTCCACTATTTTTTGTTGGGCTAGTTTTACCTTAAGAGTGAAGTCAATTAGGTGAGATGGATGATATAGGAATATGATGAATAAGCATGGTGGGTATTTTTTTTTACATTTTAATAGGTTTAACGGCTATAACCTGGTGTAAAGATGCAGAGAAACTTATTTAGAGAGAATTGAACAGTGAGAACTGTGAGTTGTTCTCTCTTCAGTGAATTGGGAAATTCTGGAAGATTAATTGAAACATTCCAGTTAAACACTGAATGAGTGTATTTTGGTACATAATTTGATTTGGTGAGTTAGAGCCCGAGAAATTCCAGACAAAAATGAGAAAGTACACCTAAGAAGATGACCTTTTCTTCTGAAACTTAACCTCTTGCTATTAGCTATAAATTTGGGTTATTCTAACTTCTAGTAGTTGTAACTAGCAAAAGTAAATCACATATCTTATAGCAATGTAAAGAGAACCAGTTTGGTGTCATAATTAAAATCTGGATAGAAACTGAAAGACTGAGTTCTAGTCCTGCTTTAGGCATGAAGCCAGCTGGTTGACCTTGGACCAGTCACATACACCTACTCCTAGGAAGGAGACAATAGCAACCACTTCTAAAATCATGCCAAGAAAACCTCAGGAAACCTGTCTGTGCAGGTATGAGGTGTTAAGGCTGACTTAATGGCAAAAGAAAAAGAAAAAAAAGTTCTGTAGAAAAGCCCTGTCATCTCTTATGCTGGAATTAGATTAATAATGGTTGACTTCAGATTCTGGTTTTCCTTTATCTTGTTTGCTCTGGCATAGATCTACAAATTCCCAGGAAACGAAATCCCTGGAGAATTGAGATAATGCACTTCTGATTGGGAATTCTCTCAGCTGTCTTGCTCATCAGACTTGAAACCACTTAATCCCCTTTTAAAGCATTTCCCCCTTTCTATCAAATACAGCCTTTTCTCTGCGTTATTTTTCCTTGTAGAATGCAGCCGTAGAGCGTGTATCCTATATTTTCCTTTTTAACCACAGGCATTGAGAATATTTAGCTCCAGTTGAGTTTGTGTAGTATGTTTTTCTTCACATTTGATATTTGATTTGGAATAGGTTTTTGTTACTGACATTTTAAAAGTATTTTTAATCCTTACTGAAAGAAAAAAGAGAAAAATAAAGAGTTCATGAGGAGTGAGGTAGCAGATAAATGGAATAAAATTGAAAATTTTAACTGGAATATCTGCAGAGATGTAAAAGTAATAGCTTTGCTGCTTGGAATAAAGCTTGTATATCAAGTACTGTTGTTACACATGGGATGGGACAGTTGTGCAAAGGAGTGGTATTGCATTAAAAAATGATCACAATTATATTTGTGTTCAATCTGAAAGGGTCTATCAATGTCAAAGGTTTTCAGGAAACAAAACTTTGGAAAAATTTCATTGTCCAGTGTAAGTTTACAGTACTAGGCTGTAAACAATAGGCTACAAAATCAAAAGTGTTTTAATTATTGTGCTTTGAAAGAAGTTGACAAAAACCTTTTAACTGCCTTACCAAAAAGATGGTTAAGAGCAGAGTTCACCAATCTTTCCGACATTGCGGACCAGGGATGGGGAGGGTGGAGGGGATGGTTTTGCACGAGAGGCGGGCAAGTGTGTGTGCACATGCAGCTCCATTTGTGCGAGTGGCAGGTACGTGCACCTGCGGCTTGTGCAAATGGAGTGCATGTGCCGACACTTGCGATGTTCCGAAGGGCTCAAGGCCTGCTAGTAGGCCACAGCCCGGCAGTTGGGGACCCCTGGTTAAGAGGACAGAATTTTGGCACATATAGGTTAACCATAAAGAAACAACATAATAGCTTCAGAGAGTCTGCAGGTCTTTAAGAAGATGTTGGATAGCCAACTGTCTGAAACGGTATAGGGTTTCCTGCCTAGGCAGGGGGTTGGACTAGAAGACCTCCAAGGTCCCTTCTAACTCTGGTATTGTATTGTATTGTATTGTATTGTATTGTATTGTATAATTGTTTCCTATTATAAAAATGAAGGCATTAACAATTATATAACCCATACCCTTTTTTTCTTAGAAAAACTCTGCCTATAGTGAAATGGTAGTAAATAATTTTATTAAATAAAAATAAATAATATAATTCAAAATAAATTTTGAAATATAGACAGACTTTTTCTTCTGTCCAACAGTGTCATCTCCATGCAGCAAGCATGCCCATTACCTTATCTAATAAATTGCCTTCCTTTCCTTTGGATCATTTTTAGTGGTCCTGAAAACACCATAAGTTCTTTCAACAAATTTCTCACTTTCTGTTTACCTTCTCAGGTAAGAAAAGTCCAGACCTTGGAGAGTATGACCCTCTCACTCAGGCTGACAGTGATGAGAGCGAAGATGACTTGGTCCTCAATTTGCAGAAGAATGGTGGAGTTAAAAATGGGAAAAGTCCCCTAGGGGAAATCCAGGATATTGATTCTGATGTGGAAACCTGTATTGCCAAGCAACATCTCTCGGAGGGTATGATGGAAGAGTACCCAAGTGAAATGAACAATGATTTGGAGCAGAAGACTGCCAGTTCCTTGATGCCTTTTTTGCGCACAGCCATGTTTTTACTCACTGTGGTTATCTCCATGATCCTTGTGCTGGTCTGTGCTTTCCTCATTCCTTGTCCACCAAGAGACTTGCATAATACTTGGATTCACAACTTAGGACAAGTAGCAGGTAAGAAATAATTGGAAATAACATTTTAGATTATGAAATGTATACCCTACCAAGAAATGTACTGAGTGGTTTGTTGAAACTATAGATTCCAATAAAAGAGAATATTGGTAGCTCAGGGTTGAAATGTGGGCTCCTTTATGCTCTCTGAGCTTGATGTTTGATTATCCAAACTAGGTAACATCATCAGTGCTAGTAAGATGTGCGGATTGCTGTCAGTTTATATTCTGGTGGCTTGCCTGTCAGTGTTGGGGTCTTAGAGATTATTTGGTTGGTTCTTTGACAGCTTCTTGATTGGGGTATTGTATTTATTGAAAGTTTTGTTTTAGTTTAGTAAAAACTATCTTAGGTTATGTCCAATTAAGCAATTGTTCCAAATTGTCTCAAATTCCATGAACAAAACATATTAAAGCTTATTTTTAAATCAGGTACCAGGTTTATAGCTATTTAATTCTGTGGCAGTTATTCTGTTCAAATATTTATTTTCTTTGATTTTGAGTATAGCAATTACACATACATTGGATTAAATGCTCTATCCAGTTGAACTTTTAATGGCTAGATATTTAATGTGCATATGTGAATCTTTTCAGTCATACATGGGAATGTTAACTAAATTTGATCTTTGGACAGAAGAAAAAAAACAATGGAGAGCTGAAATTTAAGTTAATTTACTACTCCAAGAAACAAAACAATTATCTTTTATTTCTTAATTTGCTTAATTTGTTATTCTGTAGCTGGAAATGCCATGTCTAAATGCTGTTTTTGGTATCTCCATGTTTCCCACTTCAGAATTATATGGAAATGGTATAACTACTTTGATATTTAGTATAGTGCAAGATATTTCATATGTGCAAGAGCCATTATGTTGTAGAGTGAAGAGCAGAATTTGTAGTTTCTAAAAACTGCAGTATGATAGGAAGTAATCCTCAAAATAGCTTTACATTAATAACTTATCTTTGCTGTTGCATAGATTCCAGTTTGTTACTTTGGGCCAGTCCTGACGTCAATTTTGTTCAATTCCTCTTTTCCTCATATTGAAATATTGCAGAACTCGAGAGGCATCTCATTCTGAATTTTCCTTTACATTTGTAGCAATAGTAGTGACATTAAGTTTCAGGATATGGGGTCGGGATCAAATGCTTCTCAAGAATGTAGTTTTGTGAGATGTTAGCTTAACTGATGTGATTACAGTGGTCAAGAAATATATCTGAGTGGGCTAATCTGCAGAAAGTAGTGAGATTACATTTATAACAAGATTTTTATGATACCTGTATCGATAGCCATCCTGAATATGCTTAGAATAGATGGGAGGTACACTTTGGAAAAGTGATTATTCCACCTTATTTTTCAGATGGAGTTCTGTTTCCACCAGAACTTTTTGATGTAAATAATGATGGTCTCCCTGATGTCTTACTCTCCTTCACAGCTTTGAAAAATGCTAGCGTGTTGGGTAAGTGTGCAAATTGTAATAAGTAATTTCAGAATTGAGAGCTTAATGAAATTGTAGCAAGCTGGCAGTCCACAAACCCAACCTTCTCTCTAGCAAACTTGCCTGCAAGGAACAGGAACACAATTTCTCCATATCTGGGTGACAGTTTTTAAACTAAATATTTAGTCCCTTTGATTTCTGACTGAACAATCACTTCAATTAATCAGTTGAATTAATTCACTTCCTGCGATATGTTGCAATGTATACTTTACTTTCCAAGTAGCCTTGGAAAAATTTGAAAGTAGCACAACCCTCCACAGCAGGTTTTTCCCTTTTCATTATAGAAAGATCAATTTACCTCTTCTACATGTGTCCTCAGGTGTCTCCACGCCATGGGTAACAATAATGGCACTTTCGGGTATGAACGGCAGCATCTTATGGTCCAGTCATGTTAAAGAAGAGATTCTAGGTGTGCAGTGTAAGAATTTGGACTCTGCGTTCTCTGCAGAGCCCGTCTGCCTTGTTACTGGGACCTCTACATTCCTCAGTCTTCTGAGTGCCTCATCAGGTAAGGTGACTTAGTGTAGCTAATAATCCACACTATTGAAAATGGGGAGTTTGGTAGCCCCTTTTCTGATTCATGGGTTTTATTAGAAGGAATAATGATAATAGTGTTGGACAGCTGCTTCCTTTTCTTCCAATACTTGAACTTTTAGATGAGAAGTGTCAAGGGTCTACTGTTCCATTGAATTGTCAACCTTCATTCTTGAGAGCGAATATGGATGATGATGATGATGATGATGATGATGAATTTTAAGAAGATAGATGGTTGATATCTAGGATGTTGGCAGCAACCTGTATCAACCATCAGCACCAGTCAATTATATTTGTGATACATTTTTAAATGTTCAGTTAACTGAGTTTCATGTTTAATGAATAAAAGAGATAATAATAATAAAGATAATAAAAGGAGTAAATAATAAATAAATACATCAGCCACACTTTGTGGGTGAGTATACATACACATTAAGCAGAGAATTAGATGTTCAGCAGAATGATGGCACGAGGGGGAAAAACTCTTCCAATGTCTAGTTGTCCTGGCATTCAATATTTTATAGCACCGTCCCGAGAGAAGGAGATGAAACAGTTTGTGTCCAGGATGTGAGGGGTCTGCAATCATGTGACTACATTTTGGACGATTGGTAATTGGCTTGCATTTATGACAAGTTACAGTAGGCTGTGGTCATGTGATTGCATTTTGTGATTTTTTAAAAAAAAACATTTTACAGCAAAAAAAAAACACCTATTGAATAAGCTGGATTTGGACTTATGATCATGTGGCTTGCTTAATGACTGTGGTGATTCAAGTAACAAATAATTGGAAAATAGTCATGAAATCAAGTCTGATCACATGCGACTTGACCTTAAACTGCAATGGCTTATGACCAAAATTCTGAGCTCAATTGTGGTCGTAAGTCAAGTCAATAAATCCAGAACTGCTGGGCTTTGCAACATTGTCACCAAATATTGAGGGGGGGGGGGGAAACCAAGATAAAAAGATTCCCAAACTTTTTGAGTTCATGTTGCTCCTCGTGGTTCCCAAACTCTGCCCATCGGCAATAAGAGTTTTGTTTATTAAGTAATAACTGTGACACTTCTGTAGGTTTGCTGGGGCAGCCCTGGGGCAATGCAGTGCACGGTTGGGAACCATGGACGTGACTTAATTATTGTATTTCCAGTGAACTTTAGAAATTAAATCATTGGAGTTGCGATCCTAACATACCTGGAAAGTGCTAAATTGAATATTTGATAAGATGTGACCATCTTGGTTGAAGTTTGTTCAATTGCCACCTTCCCATGCACCCTCACCTGTAAACCCTAGCCAGCTGGTAAGATGCTTCTTGGCTGATGCAAATGTATATCACCCTTTAGGTAAACCGGTTTGGACCTTTGATTCCCCCCACTTTTCCAATGGAATCTTGGCTGCTCCAGCTGTTATTATACCTGATGTGGATGGAGATCGGGTCAGCGATTTGATGGTCTTAACCCTTGGAAAAACACAGGTAGGATGCATTTCGCAAGGAAAGAGGAAGATTTGAACACACTATTTTTTTTATAGCTTATCCCAACAGGGTGTCCAAAATATTTAGAGAATAACAGATTAGGCAATGCTAGAATAATTGCTTAATGAATAGTCTTCCACAATGTGCCAGCCTTTTTTTCTGAAACAGTAAAATATTATAAACTTTTGTTAATTCAAAAATGGCTAACTCAATTTTTCCTACATCATCTGACCCTCAGATAGATTGGCTAAAGAGACCAATCTAACCAAACCAAGAACCAAAGAAGTAAGAAACCTGATAAAATCTAACAGGATGCAGCTAGAAAATAATTTAATAATGTTTTTCATTCAGGGTTTCTTGGATGTGCATTGGATAGAGTGTGATTGGACTTCCATCTTCACATTCCCTCTACTTTTTTTTTCTTATGTAGCCAGAATTAGGCTTTATCCTGATATCGGGTAAAACTGGAAACCCAGTGGGAGGACCTGTGAAGTACAGCATCAATAGAAGTGGAAAACTGATTGATCCACAGACTTACATTACCTGTCATGGAGCAGTCTACATCCTGTTTGGCTTTGGTAAAATGTCCATTTGCTTTCTTATTCTTATTTCTGAAGCATCCTGAAATTACATAAAAAGAGTTTGACCCATAAACCCTGGCAGCATTACTTTGGTCCTGATGACAAGCATTTCATGGGCTTCGTCTCCAGGATACTTATTTCTTTAATTAATAAATGCCAAAATCATAACAAGCATAGCAATTTACACTCCTAAAAATGTCTAGTTGGCATGGTGGGTAAAAAATGAAATCACTGTGGGCATAACTTTTCTGCAAAGCCCAACCCTATTCAGTATGTCTTTTAAAAGCTATCAACTTCTTTTATTTCACATATACATATAACTGGTACCATATTGCTTAGAAAGGTACCAATTTCTGTCATATAAAAAAGCTAAAAATATAATGATACCTGAGCAGAAAGGAAATGGCCCAAAGAGTAGAGGAAACAAAAAAACAAACAAACTCAGCTCCTAATTGACAAGATGATTTTGGAAACCTGCAATAGAAGGAAAGTCAACTTGAATGCAAAAGAAGGCATTCAACTCCCTGCCACATGAAATACAATCAAGGCAATGAACACCTGGGCAATTCGAGTCATTAAATACACATTTGGAAGGATGGACTGGATGCAAGCAGAATTAAAAGCCCAAGTTAGGAAAGTGAGAAAAATAATGAACAATGACTCATGGTCTTCATTCACAGTCATGTTGACATACTACTTAGCAAGGATCGTGAATGGGTATGAAATGTTGCAAGTACGCAAAAGTTGAAAAAAGGGGATTGGAAGAATAGCTGAAGGACAATGAAGAAGATACAGTGAAGACTTACTGCGTACCAGAGAGACCAAACTGGCTTGCGAAAGACCAAATGAAAAATAGAAAAGAGATGTGGAAAGGTAATTACATGATCAGTACACAAACAAAAACCTAGCAGGCAAAGTAGAGAACAAGAAATTGCTAGGAGCAGGAAAATTGAAAAGAGACACAAAGGGACTAATTCTGACTGCACAGACTTAAGCTTTAAGAACAAATGCATACAAAACTAGAATTGCGAAGATGTTACCAGACTGCAAATGCCATCTCTGCAAAGAAGCTGAAGAAAGAGTGGTTGCCTGTTTAGCTGCTGTCAGACAATCACACAGACTGACTGCAAATAGTGGCATGACAGAGTAGCACGAATGGTGCATTGGAAGATCTGCAAGAAATCCTATTTGTTTGCAAGCATGAACTAGTAAAAACAAAGTAGACAAAGTAATGGAAAATGAAGAAGATAAAAGTGCTCTGGGATTTTAGAGTTCAAACATACAAACACCTGCCACAAAACATCCTAGACTTAACAATTGTTGATGAGAAAGGCAAAAAGTTGGGTAATGGATGTTGCAGGACCGGGAGACAGAAAAAGAGAAGGAACTCTCTGAAAAATCACAACGTACAAAGGCCTACAAATAGAAGTATAGAACTATGATGGCAAAAGAAAGCAAACATAGTATCAATATTAATACACACCTTGGGTGCAATCCCAGAATATCTGGAGCACCACTTAAACACCAGCATCGACAAATCACCATCAGTCAATTACAAAAGGCAGGTTTATTTGGAAAAGCTTACATCCTGCAGCAATACCTTTATCACGATCAAACATCTGCCTATCCCAGGTCCTCAGAAAGGACTTGATAGGTAGGTTAAAATGCCAAATCCAGCCTAAACATCTGGCTGACTGTGTGATCAACCATAATAATAATGTAGATAATAGGTCACATTAATACCAATGCAAAGAGACTTGTAGGAGTATTCTATAGTGCAGAACTAGTGCATGTGTTCTGCACTAAATGAGTCCATGTCTCTTCTTGGAAAACATGGAGAGTATATGTAAAGAGCTCTAACAGAAAAATCCACTGCTCCAACTTAAAGATTCCAAGATCAACTCAACAGAAATATGATTATTGTAGAATAGCTAGAATTTTTATCTGTATACATAATAAAGGCCCCATAGTGATGGGATGTCCCTGTTTAATGTCTGTAACTTTCCAGCTGCTGACTGATTTCGCACCTGCTTTATCAAACTGCTTTATCAAACACAACAGAATTTTAGACTTTGCATTTCCTTTCTACCTAGGTCGGGTCTATGCAGTTGCTTTACGAGATATCTTTGCGCAGGCCAGAAATCACGATAATTTCCCTCCAGTGCTGCAGCACGAAGAACCAGAGTGGGAGAAACACAGATCGATCAATTTGTCAGAGTTCATTGATATTTACAGGTGGGACACTTACCTTTTCTCTACAGTGAAATTTGTGAATCACCCAGTTCGGTGTGAAATGCACAAATCTTCAGCTGGCTAAAGATTCAAGAAATGAGTGTGATGATACAGGTTTTATTTTTTTTAATGGTTGCCATTGCTCAAAGGGGTGTTTTTCCTTTCATTAAAGTTGACTGTCCAATAATATTTGTTGTTGTGATCCAAGTCCAAAATACATAAACTGTAAATCAAGTTTAAACTAAAATTGCAATTGGGCAAAAGCAATGTGTCGTGCACTAGAAATATCTATGTATTACAAAAAACTCTTATTGTCATGACGTTTAATTGGATGAAAGAATGAATGACAATATTTGGCCCATGACTTCAGAGAGAACAAGGGAATGAAATTTGGGGTGCTTGCGGCTTTTGCTGGGCTGCTGCTGTGGTCATATGATCTCCATTTTCAATGTTCTGTGACAGTTTCCCAGCCAATCTTGCAATCTCTTGCTCCCTCCCTCCTTCCCTGCCCCACCCAACAGCATCAACTTGCCTGCCCATTGGGAAGGAATATGGGGGCAGGGGGAAGGGATGGAGGAGTCAAGGGAAGGAGGGAGATTTCCAATGCCCCTGCCAAATTCCCACAAGAAAATTCAATAGAGAAACCAGCAGGAAGTTAGAAGTTGCTCCCGAGCCCACTGCATTTTTATCTATGTATCCTTGATCATTCTGTTTCAGTGTTTTAGGTAAGGAAATATCCTTGAAATAATGACTGAGTGGGGAATTGGTTGTCCATTAAACACTAAAAATAAACTATGTAAAACTGTACAAAACAAATCAAATTTTTAAAAAAGCAAAAAATGACAAAGAACATAAAAACCTGAATCATAAAGTAGCTAAAATTAGCCCTAAATTTACAGGTGGTAACTAAGAATTAAGATAATAAGAGCTATCTAATTTGAAAACAAAAATTAATATTTAGTGCTTAAAAATTATAGTTAAAAGGTTAGGATAGGAATAGTTGTTTCAGATTAAATTACTTAAAATATTTATGAGCCTGGGCACAGACGCATCTGTAACATCAGCACAGGGGTTGTACTTGGAGATAAGTATATTAGGCTGTATAGATATAAATCAGGGGTAGGCAACTATGGCCCTTTTATGACTTATGGACTTCAATTCCCAGAATTCCTGAGCCAGCCACACTGGCTCAGGAACTCTGGGATTTGAAGTCCACAAGTCGTAAAAGGCTCAGGGTTCCCTATCTCTCATATAAATAATGGTCTGCTTTGGCCCAAATTAGAAAACTCTGTCAGAGTCCACTGTGTTTATTATGCTGCTACACAGAATTTTGCAATGTGGTACGTAATAGCGGGAGATTGACTGTCCTGCAGCATTGAACATTTGACATGCTGCTTCTTTGTTTTTCTCTAGAGGCACAGACCTGGGGCCTCAGGCACAGGCAGCCTCCGAAAGCTTTGAATGCAGACCTTGGAACCTGCCCAAAAGTGATTGTTGAATTCTAATATCTAATCTCGCAGAAGGGAATTATTATTCAAGACCATAGGCTGTAACTCTATTTCTTTATTTTAGTTAGTTTAATCTAATTTAATGAAATTAAATCATTTTGGATTTTTCCTGCTTTTACGTGTTTTCGGGGGGGGGGGGACCCCAGATATCTAAAAACTTTGCATACAGGCAGTCCTTAACTTACAACAATTCATTTCACAACAGTAGTGACGTGATCATTTTTGCACTTATGACTGTCACAACATCTCCATGGGTGCATCATGCTTCGGGTTTACTCTCCTAAGGAGGCGGGCATCAAGAAGAAGGGCCTTCTCCATAGTGGCTCCCTCCCTGTGGAACATCATCCCTGCAGAGATAAGATTGGCCTCCATTTTGACACTCTTTCGCAAGGCTCTGAAGATATGGTTATGCCAATGGGCCTATGGACCCCAAAATGACATGGAGCTCATCAATTGGCTTGTTTGATTATTGTCACTGTGTGTGTGTGTGTGTGTGTGTGTGTTTGTATTGTTTTGGTATTGGGATTTTATACTTGTCCACCCAGTGGACAAGTGTCATATAAATAAAAAGTAATCAGAATTTAGGCACTTGTCAACTTGCATGTATTTATGAAGACTGCAGTATCCCAGGGTTGTGTGATTCCCATTTGAGACCTTCTCAGTTGGATTCCAACAAGCAGAGTCAATGGGGGAAGTTGGATTTGCTTAACAGCCACATGATTCATTTAATAACTGCAGTAATTTACTTAACCACTGTAGCAAAGAAAAAGGTTGTAAAAATTTCCAACTGCCTTGCTTAGCAACAGAAATTTTGGTCCCAATTATGATCCTAAAGCAAGGACTACCGATATACCATAATTATTTCTTAGCAAAGTGCAGGACAATTGCCTTAAACCTACCTCAAACATTTTATGCTGGAATTAGTTTTTAGTATTCTGTTCAAATTATGCTGCAATATTTCTGGTGGGCTTAAAAAGTAAAAGTCTGAAGGGTCTCTCGCAAACTCCCAGCAATAGCAATAAGACTTATATACTGTTTCACAGTGCTTTACAGGCCTCTCTAAGTGGTTTACAGAGTGAGCATATTTTCCCCAACAATCTGGGTCCTCATTTTACCCACCTCCAAAGGATGGAAGGCTGAGTCAACCTTGAACTTGAGCTGATGAGAATCAAACTGTCAAACTGCAGTCAACTAGCAGTCAGCAGAAGTAAAGGCACTAACAATTCTTCCTTTTTTTCTTGCATAAATGTCTTGGCTAAAGTACTCTCTCCGAGTCTCAAATACCCAACATAATTGTTTTGTGGTTAAAATTAGAAGATTCCAAGGACAGAAATCACAACAACAACCAGCTGAATGGTAGCACTTACCCAGCCTTTGTAAATCTAGAAAAGTTAAACTGAGACAGAACTATTTTTAAAAAAATATTTTTTGTTACTTTTACAATAATAACAGAAAAATAAAACAGATGGTGCAGACCTGGTTAATACTTGAAGCAGAGACCATCAGAAACTTCTAGGCTTATACAATAGACTGGAAATTGGGCGGGGGGGGGGGGAACCACATTAGAAGAAAAAATGGGGAACCTGTTCTGTACTGCACTGCTGCCATAACAATGAGTCCGTGACCAGAAAAACAGTGGGAATTGAGTGTACTGGGAAAATGATTGACATTACTGTAATTTACTCGTTACTTTTGTTTGCTCTCTGTATCTTGCAGTGGTGGCGTTGTGTTTCTACAGGCAGTGAAATCTCCTGACAGCAATTGCAGTGACCTTTTGATCACCACTGAACATGGTTTGACTTTACTGCGAGGTCAAGATTTGGAACAGCTTTGGACTCTAAAGAAGCGAGATATGGATATGGATATTGACAGGTTACTGGGTTTGAGGGGTGGAGGGAGTATGATCTTTTCTGCTTCTCCTGTTAAGCTCATATGTAATGGCAGGTTAATAGGGAACAACTGTTGTTAGTGTTAATCTATAGGTGCTTCCTCTCAGCTTTGTGGAATGTTTTCCCTCTTAAATCAGTTTTCCTTAAATCTAGTTAAGCTGGCTTGGGTTTTGGGGAGTTGGCATTCAGTGCTTCTAGTGAATCATCAGGTTGGGTCAGGTTGATCTGGAGAACAGCTCTAAGCAACTGAAAGATATATTCATCTGAAACTTTGATGGCTGGTCTTTTTTTTTTAAAATTATTCCATTAATATAACATGTCTGTAATGTCATAAATTGAGTCTCAGACATGAAAATAAGTTAAATTGTAGAGGAAAGTAATTACTGACGTCAACATCAACATTTATCATTATGGAAGCAGGGAATTCATTCTATTTTTGGCTAAGCAGTTATTCACTTACCTGTCACATTCTTGTTAGTAACCCTTATTAGTAGAAGTTTCTCCTCTTAGAAATCTGGCTGGCCTTTGTTGCCTTCAAGGGAGCAATGAATATATTTCCCCCTTTTAGTTGTTTGACTCATTTAAGTTATTCCCTTGGTGTTAGATGAACAGGTACATCTTTAGTTTATGCCTAAAGCTTCCAAATGCAGCAGCAGCCCTAACTAGATGAGAAATATTATCACATACATTTTAGACAAGCTACCTCTGACTATGAAAGTAGTTATGAGTTTGCAGTTGAAACAAGAAGCTTGGTATTACCAGTAGCATTAAAAAAAGGTGTTGGTTTGTTCAAGTCCAAATGTGTGGTGTACCTATGTGTATATGTGTGTGTGTGTGTGTGTGTAATCCTAGTCATGTTAAAAAGATGCATAAAAGAGTCATGAGGCTTTGAAGGCTACCTGTTTTTGTATTATGTGAAGTACGTGCACAAGATTCATCTCCAGGCACTACTCTGAACAGGAGCATAGTGGCCATAAAGGACACAAAGCTTCAAATGAAGTAGAAATTTAGCTGAATCCGATTCTACTCAAGTGGGAAAAAATGCTGCTAGGAAATTCAAGATATTACTAGGGCCCAAAACTGTAACTTTGCTTTTGTTTTAACAACTACTGGTCTCCTGATTAAGAGAGCAGATTAAGTGGACAAACACTCTGAAAACTTCTCACGAAGTCTAGGCTTGTAGGAATGCAGATGTGCTCCAATGAAGGAAAAGTTACTTCTTTCCAGGCATGGACATAAGATGTTTCATTTGTCTACATTTCAGTGTGAATTCTTTCTTCATTTTTGCAGTCAGCCTTGCCCAGGATACTTCAATGATGATCAAACTTTGGACTTCATGCTTCAGGGCCAGCATGGAAACGTCTCTAGAAAGGTACAGTTACGGCTTTCTTACAGTGGTGGGATTCACATTTTTTTACTACCAGTTCTGTGGTGTAGCTTGGTGGGCGGGGCAGGGGAAGGATACTGTAAAATCTCCAATCCCTCCCCACTCCAGGGGAAGAATACTGGAAAATCTCCATTCCCACCCCTCTCCAGGGGAAGGATACTGTAAAATCTCCAATCCCTTCCCACTCCAGGGGAAGGATACTGTAAAATCTTCATTCCCACCCCACTCCAGGGGAAGGATACTGTAAAATCTCCATTCCTACCCCATTCCATGGGAAGGTATTGTAAAATCTCCATTCCGTCCCCACTCCAGGGGAAGGATACTGTAAAATCTTCATTCCCACCCCACTCCAGTGGAAGGATACTGTAAAATCCTCATTCCTACCCCACTCCAGGGGAAGGATACTGTAAAATCTCCAATCCCTTCCCACTCCAGGGGAAGGATACTGTAAAATCTTCATTCCCACCCCACTCCAGGGGAAGGATACTGTAAAATCTTCATTCCTACCCCATTCCATGAGGTTTCGCTCTCCCTCCCTCAGTTGTGTAGCAGCGGCAGCGGCAGCTCTCAGCCTATGGCGGCAGCGTCATGCAGGCTGTGGAAGGAGGAGGAGGAGGAAACCAAAGAGAGGCTTTTACCGGGTCTGCGCCCCACAGCCAGGACCGTCCTTGCGCCTCAAGCCGCGTTTCTTCCTGCAAAGCCCTTCGGGCAACCCGAGAGTTCCGCTTGACGCCAGAAGGGCTTTGCAGGAAGAAACGCGGCTTGAGGCGCAAGGACGGTCCTGGCTATGGGGCGCAGACTCGGCAAAAGCCTCTCTTTGGTTCCCTCCTCCTCCCCCTCCTTCCACAGACTGTGTGACGCTGCCGCCGTAGGCTGAGAGCTGCCGCTGAAACAAGTTTGGGGAGGTCCTTTGCGGGCAGCCAGTTCTAGCCGCCTGCAAAGGACTTCCCCACGTTTGCTTTGAAAGAAATCTCTGCGCGGCAGTTAGAAACCTCTGCGCGGGGGTTTCTTGCCATGTGCGCGGCCGCGCAGCCGCGCACCTTAGAGGGAACAGTGATTCCGTCCCCTCTCCAGGGGAAGGATACTGTAAAACCTCCATTCCCTCCCCTCTCCAGGGGAAGGATACTGTAAAATCTTCATTCCCTTCCCTCTCCAGGGGAAGGATACTGTAAAAATCTCCATTCCCTTCCCTCTCCAAGGGAAAGATACTGTAAAATCTCAATTCCTTCCCCACTCCAGGGGAAGGATACTGTAAAATCTTTATTCCCACCCCACTCCAGGGTAAGGATACTGTAAAACGTTCATTCACACCCCATTCCAGAGGAAGGTTATTGCAAAATCCCCATTTCCTCCTGATCAGCTGGGACTCGGGAGGCAGAGAATAGATGGGGTGGGGGGGCATTCAGAGGTAGTATTTACTGGTTTTCTGAACTACTGGTTCTCCAGAACTGGTCACAACCTGCTGAATACCACCTCTGATACAATCCTCTGCAATCTTAACTATTCAGGCAGGTAGCTCCAAAGTAAATGTTTATTGCATTTTTCCTCAACCCAATGCTGGTTGGAAATTCTGCACTTGAAGAGCACCAGATCGGGAAAGCGTTGTATAGCTGCCCAATGTGCAATTTACAGTCAATCCATTGTGACAAGAGTATTACTTGAATTCTAATTCAAGATAAGCCAGATGGTTCCCTCCCCTTGGTATTTTGGATTTTAATTCCTACAAGTTGTGCTTAGTGGCAGCATAATGTAGAATATGTAGTTCATGCCATTCAAATGTGTCTGCTGTTGATACAGCTATGACCTCTCTTCTAAACAGTGACCACAAGAAGTTGCTTCAGCTTGTCATGTGATCATTCATTTACAAGAGTTGATAAGCTCAAACTAGACATTAAAGCACCTTGGCATTTAATGTGCATCTTTTAAGAATGGTAATGAAAGGGAACACAACAGATGTGCAAAGGGTGTTTAATCCCCTTTTTCACTTCTCTTCCACTTCCCACACTCCCCCCCCCCCCCCCCCGTGAAGTTTTATCTTGCTAATTCTGGGTTTCTTTGTTTTCAGATTCTGGTTGTGGATGGTAAATCAGGACTGCCAGTTTGGAATTATGAGCTGCCGTATCACATGAGAAAATCAGATGCACAGTCAGTGCTGACTTTGGACAAAAAATCTGTCTTTCTTTTCTGGGCTAATGAGAAGCAATCTCTCTTCAAAAGCTTGGTGAGTGCAGAGTTCTTGAGTTTGGAGGAGGCATTTGCCCTGAAACCACACTATCTAATTATGTTTGAAAACAAGCTGCAGTTATGTAAGGGCATGAAAAACATTTTGCCCATTCTATCTTCCTTTTCTGATTGTATGTGTTTCCGTACTTTGAAACAATTTTTTGGGGAAAGAATTATTTTCATTTCTGTGAATATTTTCCTGGCCCATTTCTTTATTTAAACACATATATGCACATCTGTCATCAGCTTGAATCAAAGGCTTATTCCCTGAAAGTTATGGACCATCATCTACCCTGCTGTGTAGATCAGGTTGTTAGATGGAAGGTTTTTAATTTTCCCTTGTAGGGCTGAGAGAGAGACAGATTGGCCCAAAGTCAACAAACCAATTTTAATGCCTATAGGACAGAGATGCCAAACTCACATCATCAGGGCATCACATGATGTATCGGTACTTCCCCCCCCTTCATTATACTGGGTATGGGCGTGGCCAGCTTGTGACGCATCTGGCCCGCAAGTTTGACAGCCCTGCTATAGGAGGACTAGATCCTTGGGTCTCTCTTCTCCTAGTATAGTAAACATTACATTTGTCGCTCTCTTTCCCTTCCCATCCCACAACCCTACATTTTCTACACTTTAAGAACAACTTCCTTTGGCAAAAAAGCATCAATCCAATGCAGTATAGCAGCTGCAAAACCCAGGCATTATGCATTTAAAGCATATACACGGAAACTGCTTTGGTCGCACTGATCGATGATCTCTGGAGAGCCAGGGACAGGGGTTATGCCTCTGTCCTAGTGCTCCTTGACCTCTCAGCGGCCTTCGATACCATCGACCATGGTATCCTTCTGTGGCGGTTGCGGGAGGTGGGAGTGGGAGGCACCGTCCTTCGGTAGTTCTCCTCCTACCTCTCGGACAGGTCGCAGTCGGTATTGGTTGGAGGGCAGAGGTCGACCCCTAGGCCCCTTAAGTATGGGGTGCCGAAGGGTTCAGTCCTGTCCCCCCTCCTGTTTAACATCTACATGAAGCCACTGGGTGAGATCATTCGGCGGCACGGGATAAAATACCACCAATATGAGGACGATACACAGTTGTATCTGTCCGCCCCATGCCAACTCAGTGAAGCAGTTGACGTGATGTGTCAGTGCCTAGAGGCTGTTAGGGTCTGGATGGGTGTGAACAAGCTTTCACTCAATCCCGACAAGACCGCGTGGCTTGTCTTTTTCCCTCCCAATAATTGGCCTTGTATTCCAACTCTCAGGCTGGGGGGTGAAATTATACGCCCCTCAGACAGGGTGTGCAATTTGGGAATCCTCCTGGATCCACACCTGACTTTGAGAGCATCATTTGTCAGCTGTGACCAGGGGGACATTTGCCCAGGTTCGCCTGGTGCACCAATTGCGTCCCTACCTGAACCAGGAGGCACTCAGAACAGTCACTCACGCCCTTGTGACCTCAAGACTGGACTACTGTAATGCGCTCTACATGGGGCAGCCCTTGAAGAGCATTCGGAGACTTCAGCTTGTCCAGAATGCAGCCGCGCGAGCGATTGTGGGTGCACCTCAGTACACCCACGTTACACCTATCCTCCACGAGCTGCACTGGCTGCCTATTGGACTCTGGATGCGCTTCAAGGTGCTAGTCGTTACTTTTAAAGCCCTATATGGTATCGGACCTGGGTACTTGAGAGACCGCCTTCTGCCAATTACCTCCTCACGACCAATTAGATCCCACAGATTAGGCCTCCTCCGGATCCCATCAACTAGCCAGTGTCGATTGTCGACCCCCTGGGGGAGGGCCTTCTTTGTGGCTGCTCCGGCCCTCTGGAACGATCTCCCCGTGGAGATTCGGACCCTCTCCACCCTTCAGGCTTTCCGCAAAGCCGTTAAAACCTGGCTGTTCCGGCAGGCCTAGGGCTGATGAGTTCCCAGCCCCACTCGAATTGTTGCGGCTGTTGATGAGTTTTTAATCTGTTTTGTATTTGTCTGTCTTTTCATTTTTTGTACTTCCCCTTTTCCCTATTTAGTTTGTTAGCCGCCCTGAGTCCCCTCGGGGAATAGGGCGGCATACAAGTTCAATAAAACTAAACTAAACTAAACATGATAAGAGATAAGAAATAAGCTTTTAAAAGCCAATAAGTGTTTGGACCCACATTTTTTTTCCTAGGCAAGGAAATTCCCATGGGGCTTGAATTTCTCTTGTACCTGCCTGTCTGGACCGTCTTTATAGTAGATTGACAAGTAGGGTCAGAGTAATATAGATACAGGCAATGCTTAAATATATTAGTCTCAGATTATGTGATTATCAGAATCTTAAACTGGAATTGGAAGCAAATTCCAGTTCTGAATAGGCGAGCTTTTTATTCCTATGTATCCTAGTTAGCAAAACCATTGGCAAATTATGGAAGCTACAGACCTAATCATCTGAAAACATCAAATTGTGTCTCCTGTTGAAATTTCACACTAGCTGCCTTAGAAAAGGTAAATATTACCTTTCCATTTCTGGAATCTTGATTATTTTTTCAAATGTTTGCCAGTTCCATTAAACTTATAAAACCATAATGGCTTTGAGTTGGACATGTTTGTCAGATCACACATGTTGGAAGATGTAGCTATGTTTATTTTGAACCGGTGTTCAACCTGGCATGCTATGGAATCGCTGTTGCCCTAGATATAAATCCAAGCTGGGGAACACACCTTACATTTTAGGAGAATTATTTAGCAGCTACAAAAGTTTGAAAACAACAGTGTCTTTTAACAAAGGGGCTTATTACTCTGTCAGTGAGCAGTAGTAATATTCATTACTGCAATGCAGCTTTGACCACCTTGAGATAATCTTCATGCTAAGATTGCATAAACAATCGTTATTCATCTCAGCCAAGCTATTTCGGCTACACACAGTAAAAGGAAGGATAACGTTGACCAAACTCTTAATGTTAAAGTTGATAAATGCATACATATAAGGAACTGAATAAAATACGTTTAATAAACATAAAGGACTAGCACAACTGGAGAGAAATCTGGTACAGATAGTCTTCGACTTATGACCAGAATGGAGCCCAAAATTTCTTTTGCTAAGTAGAACATTAGTTAAGTGAATTTTGCCCTGTTTTACCACCTTTCTTGCCACATTTGTTAAGTGAATCACTGCAGTTGTTAATTTAGTAACATGGTTGTTAAGTGAATCTGACTTCCCCATTGGATTTGCTTGTCAGAAGGTTGCAAAAGGGGATCTGCAGGACACTGCAACCGTCATAAATATGAGTCACTTGCCGAGTGTCTGAATTTTGATCACATGACCCTAGGGATTCCACAATGGTCTTAAGTGTGAAAAGTGGTCATAAGTCACTTTTTTCAGTGCCAGTCTGAACAGTTACTAAACAAAATGTTGTAAGTCAAGGACTATCTGTATTCCTATGTTATTGTGGTGTTTCTATTCTGACATGATGACATGATAGCAGTCTTCCAATATCTCAGGGGTTGCCACAAAGAAGAGGGAGTCAAACTATACTCCAAGGCACCTGAGGGTAGAACAAGAAGCAATGGGTGGAAACTAATCAAGGAGAGAAGCAACTTAGAACTGAGGAGAAATTTCCTTACAGTTAGAACAATTAATCAGTGGAACAACTTGCCTCCAGAAGTTGTGAATGCCCCAACACTGGAAGCTTTTAAGAAGAGATTGGATAACCATTTGTCTGAAATAGGGTTTCATGCCTTTTTTTTTTTGAGCAGATTTTTCCCCCCTTCTACAACACCTTACAATGATTACATCAACATTGTTATGTCATCATACCTGTACATGTATATAATATTTCGCTTCTATATTTACATAACTTTATACACAGTTCTATATATATATTTATATATTGTTTTTTGGCTTAATTAATTTTATTCTTGTTTGGCAGGCATTTGTACCAATTGTTCCAAATTTCATAATATTCCAACTCTTCTTTATCTTTTAATTTCAGTGTTAATTTGTCCATCTCAGCACAATCCAAAGTTTTTTTAATCACTAATTCGTCTGAGGGGGTATTATTTTGTTTCCAGCATTGGGCAAATGCTATTCCAGCTATAGTTAGCAGATGTGTTAATATGTATTTAATTTTCTTTGTATATTTCCCTTTCAGTATTCCCAGTAGAAAGATTTCGGGTTTGTATTTTATCTGTTCTCCTGTAATTTCTTGCACCCATTTCCAAATTTTTGTCCAATATTTTTGTGTTTCCGGGCAGGTCCACCATATGTGATAAAAAGTCCCTTGTACTTTTTTACACTTCCAGAAGGTCGGCTTCATGTTTGGGTACATTAGCCAATCTTGTTGGTGATAAATGCCAACGATAAAACATTTTGTATATCTTTTCTTTAAGTGCTGCTGATTGTGTTAGTTTATAATTTGTGTTCCAAATTCTTTCCCAATTCACTAGATCTATGTTGTAACCAAAGTTTTTGGCCCACGCTATCATGCAAACTTTAACTTTTTCTTCTTCTAATGTTACTTCTAATAAATATTTGTAAATTTTCGTTATGAATTTATTTTCCGGGCCAATTAACATTTTATCTATTTGTTGTAATTCTGTGTATATTCCATATTCTTTTACATCTTTTTTGTATCTCAGTTGCAGTTGGAGATACGGCCACCAATCTGTATTTATATTTTGCTCCATTAATTCTGGATTTGTTTTCAAATTCCCTTGGCTGTCTAAAATTTAACTATATCTAACCATTTTCGATAGATCTAGTGTATTGGGAGGTGTCATGGCTTCCATAGTGGAAAGCCATGCCGGTATTTTCATGTAATGTTTTTCTCTAATTTTATTCCAGACCTGTATCAGTGCATCTCTAATATAGGGTCTGTGAAAGTATTTTTGTTTCTTTTTACCCTCTTCCCATAGGAAAAAAATGCCACCCCATTTGCAAGCCGTGGCCCTCTAATGTTAGGGTTTCATGCCGAAACAGGGGGTTGGACTAGAAGATTTCCAAGATCCTTTCTATTCTATTCTGTTCTGTTCTATTCTAACTCTACTCTATTCTCTGTTATTGTATTCTTTCAAATGACTTTTCCTCACCCTGTCTGTGCTTTTCCTCCACTGATAGCACATGATCATTGGAATACCAGTAGTGAGAAGAAAACATTAGAAGGTTAAAAACTAACCTTTTCTCATTTTTTTTCATTTTAGCTTCCTTCATATCACATGACTGTTGCTATCATTATTAACTTCAGTTTATCCAATACAAACTATCATATAAAGTGCAGTCCTGATCCTTCCTTAAATCTATGGATTTGGGCAAACCACTGCTCCCACCTGCCCCCTTCTCTTGGAATAAAACAAAATGAAATAAAAGCTGCCTCCCAAAATTTTTTTCAAGGAACCCTTGCAGTTATTTGTGAATCTGGTACTTTAACTTTACGAGCAATATTGAGGTTCGTGGAGGAGGCAGCAAGATGACATCATGATCATTGACATGTATACATAGGCTGATTTTAATGGGAATTTGAAGGTGTTAACAACTGGAAACATCCATGTACTGATTGCTGTTTGATCATTAGAAGCTTTTCTCATCTCTATTCCAAGTTGCTTTAGATTCTTTTTATTACACTGTGCAATCTTGTGTTTTGCAGTGTAGCTGTTGTTATCTTTTATCGCTGGCCAAGCTATGGAATTGGTCTACAGGGTCTACTTTAATTCTGTTGAAATGAGTGAGATGAATTAAGCAGGGACCTTTTATGACTGCTTCTGTTGTTGCTGCTGTTTTAGGAACCCAGACCAAGGATTCACCATCTTTATCTTCTTCATCCTACTTTCCCTTCAGTCCTTTTGGATCTGAGTAATACGACAGACCCAGTAATTGCTTCATCTAGTGAGTATGCCAGCAAAAATCGGAAAAGCCAAGTTTGCTTAAATAAAGGCTGAAAGATATCCTAATTCTGTGATGGCGAATCTATGGTCCACATGCCACAAGTGGCACGCAGCACCCTTTCTGTGGGCATGCGAGCTGTCGCCCCAGTTCAGCTCTGCTGCGCATACGCCTCCCACCGGCCAGCTGGTCTTCAGGTCTCTGCTTTGCATGGACAGAGGGTGGGGAGCATGCGGGGGGGGGCGGGATGAGGCAGAGTGCATATGGGGCATGCACGCATTGCATTTTGGGTGTTCGGGCACGCACATGTGCATTCGCGTGTGCACTCATGCGCTTTTGGCACTCGGTCCGGAAAAGGTTAGCCACACTGTCCTAGTTTGTGATGGCTAATAATGGCTCAATTCCCTTTTTTGCTGGGTTGTTTGTAGTACTTAAGCCTTTTAGTTAAATATTGATCTCTCCTTTGAATGCACAATGCAGTTCATTATTTGCATATTTCATTAAACTGGTCTAGACTGTCAAGGAACTAAAATACTGAAGGTGTGTTTTTCTTGGCATCTTATATTCTTCTAATGAAATGGTTGCGTTTTTTGACTGTGGGTGTTAAATGTTTTGTTGCAATTACAATTTCTAAGATTTAGAAGCAGTTACAACGTGCTGAGACTTCAGATTATTTGTTTTTGCTTGTGTTGTAATTGTGCAACCAAAAACGCTATGTGATTGTGACCTTGTATCTGTGCTGCAGAGCCATTTGTATTCATAGCACTTTCAGACCGCTGATCCCCGTTCCTAGCTTTTAGCTGTAACTAGAAGCTGAACCTGAATTCATTGAAGAACAGCTAATAAATATTAGCTTTAGGAATCCAAATGTGATTTATTGTTTACTGGTGGTTGTTTTTGTTCCCCTTTTCCTCTGTTAGTTGGAATAAATGATCTTCAAAAAGATGCCTTTTATATTACGGTGACAAGGAGTCCTACTTCCGAACACCAGCCAGGGGTTCTGTCAGTTAGGAAGCTCCGCCTGAGGTGGGCCTTGATGACACAGAGCCGAGATGTACCTCTGAAAGACACAGATCCCAAAATCAATCATGGGGAACTGAGGCGGATTCTTTCTAGGATCAAATTTATTGATTTTGCTCAGAAGGTGAGATTCCTTGGGGTTAAAACATAAGCATGTAAGAGGGTGGACTGTTCTATTGAAGAGGAAGGCAAATGGCGTTTTAGTAAATTACAGAATAAAAGAGTTGAGAAACTGCTAAGCTATATGATTTCTCTGTTTTGATACGGGAGGAATTGGCCTTGGTCATGTTCTGATTCTACAGTGGCTCCCTTATCTGGAGAATGCTTAAGTGAGGCCTCAAGTAAGCAATTGCGGATTAAAATTTAATGTTCTAATTTGCCTTCCTCTAATACAGAAGTTAACTTGCATGACTCAGAAATGTGGTATAGTAGCTAAATGTAGACAATATGGATGTTTATGTTTTTATTTGCTTTCCTAAAATTTAGTAATGTGCTTTTGGGTCAAAAAGTTAAAATAAGATTCAGATTGGGCTGTGAGACTTTTGGGAGAGGAAAGAATCCTGTATCCATGGATGAACTGACCAATTCCTCAAATACATAAAAAAGATCAATTTTCAGTGACATCAGAGCTATTATGTGGAAATACGATTGAGACTTACTGGCCAATTGCCTTTTTCTGTACTTCTGCAGAGTAGTTCCATATATTGGAAGATTACCAGAATCTCTGAAAAGGAAGTCTTTATTTTTAAAAAAATAGAAGAAGAAGAAAATGAATATACTCCAGTAGATAAATTGGAAATTGCTTTCTTTGTTAAGATTGAAGTTTCAAATATAGTTAATGGTATTCTCTGGCAAGATCATTTTTCTAATCTGTTGTGATTTTTGGTGCAGGAGAACCACATGTATCCTAGATAGGTTCAGACTCAGAGAGATTTATATAGTTCACATATTATTGTAAGCCATTATGTGTTTGGTTAACACAATATGTGAATTCCAATTGCAATTTGTGTATTGTGGCTTACAGATTGGCTTGACATGAGAACCTAGTTAGTTATAAATTATTCAATAAACCCCACTTAACTAAAATCTTGGTTCTGATTACTGTCTGGCTGACATGATATAGTTGATGTTTCATCTCCCCTTCTCCCACATGCTGTTAGTGTTAATTGTGCCTTGCCTAAATACTAATTTATTACTAATTTTATGAAGCCAGACTTAGCATATCTGATACCTTTTCTTCTCTCTACCTCAGTTCTAGCCATATATCTCAGGTGTTCTAAGTGACAAATATGGAGCTCAGTGTCTACAACCAAGCTGGTTAGTCAGACTTCATGAAAACTCCGGTTAATGAAGAATGGGAACTAAGCCCAGATGTTTTAGCACTGGGGAAGCCGAACTGTTCATCCTTAAGTATCCTGACTTGAAGGAAAGCTGCTTGTTCCTTTGTTTGCTATTCCATGTCTGCATACCTCTTTCCAGGTGGATTGAATGTATGTATTTAAACACGGATATTGGAGTATGGGTATTGCCATCTTAATTTATGAAATATATTAAAAAGTTTCTATTTATATTGTAGAAGTATTTAAGCTCCTATTTATATTGTAGAGGTATTTCAATGTACTCTGCCTTTTACCACTAATCCCTTGGCTGGCACCCTTCACTCCGAGTTCCTTCAGTTTTTTTAAACCTCCTTTTGTTTTGGGATTACTCTTTTTTCCCACTTACTTATTCCTATTTTCCATGTCTCAATCCATAATCCACAGTGAATGATATTGTGTGTCCTAGTGCCATTTGACTGCATGCATTCACATTCATTCATTCAGAGTCAGATGGATTAGCTACTGAAAGTTAGTCTAGTGACCATCAAATCTCTCAAATGAATCTAGAATCAATCTATTTATAGGGGAGTTTTATATGACCAATGGATAAAACATTTGTTGTCATGCTCTTGTGTATTGACCAAATGAATTTTGATCAGGCATGCCCAAGGAAACAGCATGACAGATGCTTTTGATGTTAGTATTACACAGACTTTGGTATTGCCTCCCAAAATATAACTTTTCTATCGTTAAATAAAGTGATGACAATTCTACTATCTTCTCATAATGTATGTTCTCAGTTTTGCTTTAAAGTATTAAAAAAATACCAATTCTGAAAGAATATACAATTGAAGCTTTTTCATAAAAACATAAGAGCCCTAACGAGTAAGACCAAGCATCCGTTTATTCTAGCATCCTATACTGGCTAAGCGTATGCCTTTAGAAAAATTGCTAGCCATTTCCTGCTCCTGTTCCCCAATACACATTTGGGTGACTCCGTTGCTTACATTCCTCCTTTGTGAGAAATGTTGATTTATTCCTGGATCAGGTACAAATAGGACTACTGCCTTGGCAATGTAAGAGGAATTGCTGTACTGGATTGAATTCAGGATCTGTACACAATCCCTTTCAAATGTTTTTTTCTTTATCAGCTTTTATCCTCTCGGTAATTCTGAGGCAGTGCCTCACTCTACTGCTCTATTTTTATTTGTATATGTTGGAAAGGAGTTTTGCTAAATGTTAGCACAATTTATAGCACTTGTCTTCCTCACTGCCACCTCCTGGGTTTGTTCTGGTTTTTCAGATAACTTAAATATGTAAGATAGTCTTCCCTAATTTGGTGTCCTTCAGCTATATTGGACTGCAACTCTCTTAACAGTTTAAGGTCCTACTGAGTAGCAGTAACAATCTAACACAATCATAATATGTATGTCGTAAATGTTTTGAGTGTGTTTCTCGTAGCTGCTTCATGTGGCAGTTTGATGTATCTGAAAGGCACCCAATTGGAGAAAGCGGTATCCACATTGCTTCCAGAGCTTCTTTAACAAGGAAAAATCTGTGTTGCTCATCCTGCTGGCAAATTTTGAAAACTACTTGAAATGATGACAGGCAACCTGAGTTTCTCCTTTCAGTTCAGATTTGAATTATGCCATTTGATGCTTCTGAGCTTTCTGTGATTGTTTTTCTTCTTCTCTCCCTCTATTCCCTATGCACTTTAAAGAAAAGGCTTGTCTATATGTTGTTCTAAGCTATAAACCTTATCAGAATAAATAAATATGTACAGCATATCTCTGTGTCACCTGAGTTTTTCTGGCTTCTCTATGGCAATTGAAAATGGGTCTTGAAAAGAACAGAATTAGAGTCTGTATGCTGTCAGCAGTTAAAAGTGCCATGAGAAGCTACTGTGGGAATATGCATATATCAGCTGTGATGATAGACAGCCTTCTGCCTAGAACAGAACTTACAGAAGTACTCCCCCACCCCGGGGTAAAATCTGATTTATGGAATATTGATAGTTTAGCCATGACACTACCCTGTTTCCTCAAAAATAAGACCTCCCCCAAAAATAAGCTCCCTGAAAATATTACAACACAACAGCAGCTATGAGGTGACCACACTCACCGCTTCCTGCACCTCAAAAATAATAAGACCTCCCCAAAAATAAGGCCAAGCACTTATTTCGGGGGTCAAAAGAAAATAAGACCGTGTCTTATTTTCGGAGAAACATGGTATGTTAATTGGCCCTTCAGTTAATCATAAAGCTATTCTTCCTAATAAGTAAAGTTCATATCCACGGACGCACATTATTTAAATTCCAACAAAGTTTGACAAAATGCAAGACATACGGAATGAAGACAAGGAGAAGCTAAACACATCATTCAGTAAAATAAATCCATATTGTTCAGTCACTATGCGGCATATGTAAGAAAAGCCCAGGTTGTCCGAGATAAAATGTCATTGCCAATCAGTATATATGAGTCTCGCCAACTTTCTGTTATTTTATGCTGTTAGCAAGTCCTGAGGCTGTTTTGCTGTAGAAGGAAATGGAAACACATTTATAGGCCAGTATATTATCTAATAACCTGCATTTGTCATTGGATTTTATAAATATTGGTTTCCCCATCATTAAGTAAATAACACAAGAGGGCAATTTAGACTTTAAATATTCATTTCTCCCAATTCTAACTGAATAGAGCACCACATTCGTATAAAGAGTGAACAACTATGGCCAGCCAGCATAGTCTAGCTCAGTGTTTTTCAACCACTGTGCCGCAGCACACTAGTGTGCCGTGACATAGTGTAAGGTGTGCCGTGGGAAAAACACTTTATATATAGTCAATATAGGCACAGAGTTAAATTTTTTTAACATTTTCTAATGGTGGTGTGCCTCGTGATTTTTTTCATGAAAAAAGTGTGCCTTTGCACAAAAAAGGTTGAAAAACACTGATCTAGCTATTACAAACCAAATGTTCCCATACGTCAAAGTGCTCCTTACTAGTGGTCTAAACTTCAGCTCCTATTGTCTGGAGCATTGTCTTGCCTCCTGTGGCTCTAGGCAGATGACAAGGCTGTCAATTGGAAAAAAAACTTGCCAGCTCTGAAATATTTGGAGTATATACAGTATGATACTTGTATGCTTACACCTGCCTGAATGAGACTCTTGGTTATTTGTTGCTTCTGGAGAGTAAGAACATGGGAAAGTGTTGCTGCCTGAGCTGTTTTGCTTTGGTGTCCAAAGGTCCTATTTTTATGAAAAGCCACAACAATGGAAACAGTCCCAAAGGCAAGCTGTTTCTTATCTTAGCTGTGAATGCTGTTATGCAATGAATGCTAAAAGCAGAATCCTTGGGACGTGGAAGGCTGAGACATTATTTCACGGCAAGCTGTGAATAGATTAATTTGTTTTCCATGAATGCTAGTTAATGCTTATACCACATGCCCGGTTTAATGGCAATGTCATTGGAATGATATTAATTTATGGCATTTCTAGATAAATCTGTAATAAAGGTGGTCTGTCAGGGCACTTCCTCTCAGCCATGTTTAATGTGCTTTCCTCCCATACTTGAGGTGGGAAGAAAACAGGCCAACCTAATTTGTGTTGCTTCCCATAATATACCTTGACGATGATAGCTTTAGCTTTATTGATTAGCCTATAGGCCGTATCAAAGCACAAGGTTCAAACACATATCGCCAATAACATCTTATATAATTTAAAATAAGGGTGAGGTAAAATACAATAGTTATAGGATAAGATACAATATAATTTAATACATAAATATATAAAATAGAATAAAATGACATAAAATTATATTGTGGTGTCACCCTTACAATTTTCCTCCAATCAGTCCCACACATGCAGATCTCAACCGAACCATTTTTTTAAGTACTGTGTTGTGTTAAATGTTATTTTCAGGTTCTGGACACACATAAATTAACTTGGGGATCCCAATGGGTCATTTGTTTGGTATATGGACCAAGGTACCTGTCTCTCACTCCCTTATACAAGCAACAATCAAATAGGATGTGAGCCAGGTCTTCTACCTCTGCCGCTCCGCAAATGCAGAGACGCTCATTGCAGAGTGTAGAATGGAATCTCCCATATCCAGTGACGTGCGGTGAGGTTTATGGCTGGTGAGGCACTGACACAATTTTTTTTAGACTTGTGGACTTCAACTCCCAGAATTCCACAGCCAGGCATGCTCAGTTCCGATTTAAAGTGACAGTATTTGTTTTTCTCCTTTGCAAAATAAGTTTCCTTCTTTCTTTTTCTTCTCCCTTCCCTCCTTCCTCCCTCTCCCCCTCCCTCCCCCTCTCAAACACACACACACACACACACACACACACACACACACACACACACACACGGATTGGAGGGAGTCAGGGAGACCACAGGAGGAGGCAGGAAGCCAGTCAAAGAGCCATCCTGGAGCACACACACTTTCCCCCAGCCCAGAAGGATCCAGTCCAGCTTCACTGATTACAGACAACGTGGCTCTGCCTGCAATCAAACTACACTTAGGGAGGGAGAGCACTTCCCTCCAGCCTTTGCCCAAAGCCCTGCACCAGGAGGATGAAGTTTGAATTCCTCCCCCTCCCTCCGACCCACATGTACCTTTTCCGGCTGTTTCGGAGAGGATTTCAATTCTGCTCTTGCCTGCCATCATGAAAAGAAAAAAAAAATGTAAAAGGAAAAAGGCAAGAGCTGAGGTCAGGCTGAGCTAGTTGCTGCCAGAGTCACTGTGGATGACTATGCTTAACTGTTTAAAAAAGCCTCTATTAAAGCACCCTCTACAGGAGAAGGCAGGAGAACGATGTGCCTCATCTATGTAAGGAATTTTTTGGCTTTTAACCCTTGCTTATCTCTGCTCGAGTGATCATAAAACGCCTAAAGTCAGACTAGATGAGGCACGTCGTTCTCCTGCTTCCTCCTATAGAGGGCGCTTTTTAAAAGGCTTTTTAAAACAGTTAAGCACTAAGCAGAGTAATCCACTGTGACTCTGGCAGCAACTAGCTCAGCCTGACCTCAGCTCTTGCCTTTTTCCTTTTACATTTTTTTTTCTTTTCATGATGACAGTGGTGAGGCTCTGCTTCCCCTGCCTCCCATGACTGCACGTCACTGCCCATATCTGACCATTGGGTCAAGCTGTTCGAATCTTGCTCACGTAAATCTCTCTAGGATGTTTTGGCAGTTGTAACGTCAAATAGCTGCCTACTTGAAAAGTACATTTGTATTTGCTCAGCAATTTCAGGCTACCCACCTTACTAAGGATAGCTACTATATCATTGTGTGCTTCTGTATCCTTAATTCGTTGGGCAGCTGTTTTTTTTTTTTAGTTGTTCTCCTGTTACGCAAGAGACTGTTGCTGCCATCACACAAAGGACATGGAGTGGTTTCAAGAGCAGTAAATACAGGTAGTCCTCGACTTACAACAATTCATTTAGTGACCGTTTGAAGTTACAATGATACTAAAAAAAAAGCTACTTGTGACTCTTTTTCACAGTTATAACGGTTGCAGCAGCTCTCTGGTCACATGATCAAAATTTGGACACTTGACAATTGGCACATATTTATGATGATCACAGTTTCCTGGGGTCATGTGATCCCTTGTTGCGACCTTCTGGCAAGCAAAATCAATGGGGCAGTCTGATTCACTCAACAACCATGTTATTAACTTAACTACAGCGATTCATTTAGCAACTGTGGCAAGAACGGTCCTAAAATGGGGCAAAATTTACCACAACTATCTCACTTAGCAACATAAAATTTGGGCTCAGTTGTGGTTGCAAGTCGAGGACTACCTGTAATAGATTCCCTGCTAGTCTTTTTCTTCTCCCCATTCAGTTTCAGCCACTAGTGGGAAAATCATGCAATACCCATCCCCATGAAGGTGTGGTGGGGCAAAGTTGGTTTGCCATTTTATTATTCACTGGATATTCGTAAAGGAGCTGGAAAATGCTCTGAGTGGGATCTGGGAGGAGTTGGTCTAGCGTGGGAATCCCCTGTTTGAGGCGCCCAGAAGTAAATGAAGAACGACAATTAAATGAAGTAAAACTAAATAGTTACCGTGATAAGAAAGCTACCCACCCAGAGTGATTTTACAAGAAAGGCGAACAAGGAAAACTCTAAGAGTAAATAGAGTCCCTTCTTGGCTATGCAGTTTGCTGTAACTTCTCTCTTCCAAGACTGGATTGGAAGAGCAGTTCCATGAGTTAAGACGCTCCCACCAATAAAATAAAATAAAAATTGGGGGAGTGGGGGCAGAACTCTCCTGCTAGAATGGGGAGTTTGCCTTTCTCTAGGGATTAGTAATCATATGCTGATTTTTTAAAAGTTCAAGTGTGTTGGAAATATTGATTTCTCCTCATGGAAAAGATCAATATTCCCCCTGCAGATTCAAGCTACTGTTCTGCACTTCTGGGGCAGAGTAGGCTACTTAAAAAAAAATTGTAGGGACCGGAGCTGTCTTCCTTCCCTCCCATTTGAACCTTTTCCTCAGTGTCAGCATGGCGGAGTTGCCAATAAAACAGCAACCTTGAAACAGATTTGGGAGGAGACGTGTGGTCTGGGAGCTCGGCAGCCACCAGCAAATAAAGAAAAGCAGCCAAATAAAATAATGCATTTTTTTTCCTTCAAAGGGAGTGGATTGTTCAGAAGAAAGAGAAGTACAGGTGTATAGGCACAGCAAATCAAAGTGCAATGTGGAAAAGTGGAAATACATGCCAATCATTAACAGAGAAGAATAAAGCAGAACAACTCCCAAATAGAGAGGAATTAAGGCGGAAGGCAGAAGAGGGTTTGTAAATAAACGCAACGCAACGCAACTAAAAAGAAAATACAGCTAGTAATACTACTGAGTATAGTAATAGTAAAAGTAAAAAGGAAATGTTGTAATAATAGTTATATTATAGATCAGGGGTTCCCAACCCCTGATCCGTGGACCGGCCCAGGGCAGCAGGATGCCAGTAACTGGACTGCACAAACAAGCGAAGCCCCATCCACAGGATGCAGACAGCATGTGAAATCACGCCCCCTCTAGTCCACGGAAAAACGTCTCTCCATGGAACTGGTCCCTGGTGCCCAAAAGGTTGGGGGGGCGCTGCTATAGATTGTGGCAGTGATGGGGAACTGAGTGCCGAAAAGGTTGTGCAAAAATGTCGCTCGCGCATGCGCTCATCAAAACCACACTCCAGAAAAGCCAATCTAGCGTGCATGTGCACCCAACGATCAGCTGGCTAGTGCGCATGCAGCACTGCTGCACATGCCAAGGGATCGCGCTCTGGAAAAGCCAAACTTGCGGGTTCTGGTGCATATGTGCACACTGGTTTTCAGCACTGCTGCGCACGTGAAGGACAGCTGATCACTGCACGGACATGCTCACCAGAAACCCAGAAGACAAACTGGCAAGGTTGTGCATGCCGGGCGACATGGCTTCACATGCCACTTTTGGCACGCATGACATAGGTTTGCTATCACGGGATTATAGTATAAAGGAAATATTGTAGTAATTGATTAGCAGTATAATAGAGTATCGTAATCATGATAGTGATGGTAATTAGCATAGTAATGTAGAAATAACAGCTTTAAAAATAATTCATGTAAAACCAAATGGTACATTTTGGGATAATTGGAAGAAACAATTCAAGATGATCTATGGTTAGATGTTTCGTGTGTCCTTCTATCTTTGCTAAATAAGGCATTAATAAAAGCATGCAGGCCTGGAAAACTTGCAACTGACCAAAACTAAATCAGCTACATCAATCATGCTTGACAGCCTGGCATTTATCTGATTTTGGCAGATTCAGCAAGCAACTTAACTAGTGTGGCACGGCACTAGTAGCCTGTCACATGTAAAATAAAAGGTATGGCTGTACTAGGCATCACAGTCCATTTCTAGGAACTGGTAAGGATTCTCATATATCCCTAGGCAACAGTGGATGATGGGCAGTTGCAAGGAAACAAAGGAAATGTTTTGTGTTGTTTTAATTTTTTGTTTGTATCCCCCTTCCCTGGTTGAGTTGTGAGCCGCCCTGAGTCCCCTTCGGGGGGGGGGGGGGAAGGGCGGCATATAAATAAAATCAACATTCAAAATCAACATGTGGCTGTAATCTACAATTATAGCACAGTTATATACTGCTTCATAGTGCTTTACAGCCCTCTTTAAGTAGTTTACAGAATCAGGAGATTTCCCCCAACAATCTGGGTCCTCGTTTTACCAACCTAAGGCTAAGTCAATCTTGAGCCAGTGAGAATCGAACTGCTGGCAATCAGCAGAATTAAGACTGCAATACAGCGCTCTAACTATTGCACCACCATGAAAATGCAACAAGGGGACTAAATGTGGCTATTGGTTATTCTCTCTAGGGCCTGGAAAGCCTCCATGGCCTACTTCTGTTTCTCTGACACCAAATGGATCAAGCTGAAGAGTGGGAAACACATTGTAGATTCCCACTCATGCTGGCAGCAGTCTGGACCAGAAATCATTTGAAAAACTGATCTCCCTGGATCCTACTAAAAACTGGTGATGTGCTGCAGAATTTTTTTTAAACAAAGGGTGAGGTGGAGAACAAAGCATCCCCTACTAGTGACACTGCACATATTGTAGAAAAAAAGAGAACAATTTTATCTTCCTGGCAAGCATTTTAAAGACTACCAATGATAATGGAGAAGTAATTATTGCAGCATAAGCATGTGGGGATCATGCATACATATGTATAGCCTGTGACTTCTGACTACTAGATATAGTTCTCAGGGCTGGAAATGTGACTCATCCTTCTCCTAAGTAACGAGGATGATGGATGGACACATCCTTGTTACTTGTCTGATGTTTCTGAGCAACAATTCTTGATATCATTTATCATTGGAGATACTGGCTGTCATTACTAGAAACTGTAATTCAGCAAATTTCTAGGAATTGATAAGATTCCCTGACATTACTAAGAATTGACAAATTATTGATATAAAATTCAAAACTGGAAAAAAACCCAAATAATATCTTCAGCAATACAAAGGACTGTAAAGAACAACACCTCAGAGTATATTTTTCAAAAGGCTGAAATATAATTAGGGGGTTAAAAAAAAAGCCTGGATTAGTTCAGGCAACAGTGTCTTAAATATATATGGAAGGGAATGATGAGCATCAGACCTGCCATGTCCTTGAGATACCTGGACATTTGGAAAAAAACATCTAGATCCTAGGTATTGTACTAAGAATAAATCACTGTTGTATATAATCTGCAGCAAGACTCAGGATTGTGGAACTACAAGTGATCTGGCTAAACATTTTTGTAGCTGTTAATACTATTGATCATAGTAAGTTACTGGACCACCGCCAAGGAGTGGGAATAGAAAGCACTGGTTTGCAGTGGATGTTCTCCTTCCTGAAATAAAGGTTCTGGTGAGTAATAGTGGGAGGGGAAAAGTCATGCTTCCAGGGGTTTCCAATAGAAAGTGCAACAATATTCAACATTGCCATTGAATATTCTGGACTGGAGCTCCCTGCTCACATTCATCATGCCTTAGTTATCTGATGGTCTCACTTATCTGATCATTCCCTAGGGAGCATCTATTTCCCCATCTCCCAAGGTCTTTCCCACATAGCATTATACATACATACATACATACATACATACATACATATGTGCGCGCGTGTGTGTGTGTGTATGTATGTATGTATGTATGTATGTATGTATATGCAACGCCAAGACAATCTCAATCTTACACGGGAAATACACACATCTAAACTAGGTTAGTACAGGATACTTGCAATTGTTAAAAGTGAGAACAGAAGATACCAATAATACCATAGTAAAAATGTAATCCAACACACCACCAGAAGATCTCCAATAGAAAAAGACCAAAATTAGTAATGACTATTCTCCATTTAATCTAGCCTCAGTATGAATGAATTTCATTGTCACGATGATGACCTATTCAGCCTGTGAGTAAGATAGCTTTAAATCATCCTCATCTGTACCATTGTTAAAAGTAGTGTTTTCTTCTTAAGGTAATAGCAACTATGGACAGTTCTATGATATGTCAAATGGGACACCCTATATCATTCATGCTATTGATGATAACAGTCAGGAGACTGTAGGGGCAGAATTATGCCAGGGCCTGTAGGTGGGTTGCAATGATGCATACAGGACTTCCAATCACTGAGAAAAAGTTGAAGTGCCTGATTATGTTGTCAAAAAAGGCAAGATGGTGGCCATGATGGAGTGGTCAAAGCTCTACTCATTTTAATGTGTGTCACACACACAATACATAAAAACAAACAGCTTTAATGTCATTATCCTGGCTGTCATTTTAACTTTTTTTTTTCCAATTCTGTGCGGATATTCCTGGGCATTATTTTTGAAAGAAGCCCATTTTTCTGCTTTCAGGAGAGTGCAATTTTTCTACAAGCCTCTGAACAAGTGACCAGGAGGCTAGCAAAGATGCCAGCCTTTCAAAATGCCAAACCTCCACAACTCCCTAAGTGCTTGGCTATTTTAGTTAATTAAAACCAAGGAGAGAAATGGGGAAGGGAGAAGGGGACGATTTATTAGGGTTCCACTCCTCTCTGTAAATCAGCACTAATTATATCAACCAAGGGAGATCAGTCAAGTCAATCTGCCAGAATTTTGCATTCATCAGAGGGACTGAAAAGACTATTTGTTCCAATTCTTTTAGCTGTCAGCCTGTGTGTCCTTTTTAGCAAACATCTTAAACAGATTTGTTTGCAGTAAGATTTAAAAGGTGCCTAATAGACAAACAGTAAAGTTGTACAAAGAAATCAGATTTCACATGTGTTATTGTATGGCAGATGTTTCCTATCAGTTGGTAATGTTGAGAAGCATGGATGGGTAGCAAAGCCAGAAGAGATCAACCAAGGGCTTTGTTTAACACACCCTGCAGACACTCCATCATCCCTGCATCATATGGCTGCTGGCCAGAACAGAGGCTCTAGAGGCAGATTAGGAATTGGCAATGGGGACCACAGATTTCATGCTGGGTATTTTTTCTGCCAACTCAAAGGGTAGTAGATAGTATTTCAACTCAGCAGTGAGAAAAGGTCTACTTTGTTTATATATCTCTCTCCCTCCCTGCCTCCCCACCTCTTTCTCAGAGATGAATGCTCAATGAAGCTATGGCATTTCTCATCTGCAACAGAAGAAACTGTAATGATCAAATGTCCTCAAAAGGAAGGAAATGTCAGTTCTCATGACCCTGGCCAATGTAGAGGTATGTTACA
Organism: Thamnophis sirtalis; assembly: GCF_051295495.1. Lineage (NCBI taxonomy): Eukaryota > Metazoa > Chordata > Lepidosauria > Squamata > Natricidae > Thamnophis > Thamnophis sirtalis. Next base: position 33,842,859 of record NW_028261389.1, on the reverse strand, counting down.
TTTTATAGTTTTTAACATTTGCTTTTTCAAACATATTTTTATTAGAATTGTTCAGCACAATAAAAAATTAAAAGAAAAAAGAATGTGGAAAAAAGAACTGAAAAAAATGAACACACAGAATTATGACTTCCTATCCATTCTTCCTATCAAGTAATTGCCATCCTATTATTCCCCCTTCCCCCCTGACCCTTTTAAATCCTCAGTCTACAAATCATAAGTTCATAGCTTTTCTTCTTTCAACACAAAATCCATTTAGGGTTTTCAGTTTTTTTAAAAAAAACATCCTTATTTTTTCACTGAGCAACTATTTGCTTTTTCCACAAGCTCTGCCAATTTTATAACCCAATCTTTTACTGTAGGTATAAACATTTTTAGAATGATCTACATTTTTCCATTTGTAAGTAAACACTTAACCTTACTTACTTAAACACTTACTTACAAATGTATTTATTTTGAGCAAACATGTATATTCTCCCATTCCCAAACTTAAAAAAATAATTTCTGTTCATGTCATTTTCTCCATAGGTTATTATAGCAGATATGCTAGAAAAGATAGAATGGTTTGAGTAGATAAATCCTAACATCCTGGCACCTTATGTTTCCTGTTAAAGGGGATCAGGATATATTGCTAATATTGTGGCTGCATTCTCTGAGAACCTGGCAGTTCAAGAGCTGCTCTTGGCAACCTCTCAGCTGGAGATAGATAGATAGGAAAAGGCCCTGAAAAGAGGCATTCCAGGAGAATATAATTTTCATATCAAAAGCCACCCTTTCCCCTGAGTGGCCCAATTTAGTCATATAAACAGTAGCCTAGAATTGTCTCTGCCAATGGTCTCCTCCCACCATTACCAATTGTTTTCAGAGGTAGAGGAATTAAAGTTGAATGATTCCCACAGGTCAATTTCCTGCACTTTAAACTGAAAAGAAGGTGAAACAATAGGATTTGGGATATGGTGATAGTACTGTAAACCCAACCTAGACTTATTTGGCTAATCTTTCCTCACAATCTCTTTTGGCAAGAGAATGGGAGAGTGAGTGAGGGAAAAAAAACCCATTACACTTCCAGTTTAGAAAATCTTTCTCTAAGGTAGGCCTAACATTTCTTTCTATATTTTATTTAAGGGGAAAAAGTGCTATTTTTTTCTTTGAATATTTTTGCTTCATGACACCCTAGTACAGAATTTTCTTAGAATATCATTCTAGAATTTTAAAGCATCTAGGAACTAAAGCTTTGCTATATTATCTAATTGGGTTTGTAGGGAACAGGTTTATACAGTTCTACCTGTTTATGCTTCACCCATTTTTTAAGTCTTCATGGTATTTGCTTTTCTCAATTTTCTTTTGGCAAAAAAGCCCAGTTCTTTTCAGATGACTACACCTTGCCTCACCCAATTCTTTTTAGTTTCATGTTGCTTTGCAGTTTATGCAATTTATCCTTTCCAAGGGGGTCCCTTGACATATGAATATATAGATCCAAAGTACAATCTCTTTTCATGTACAACAATGCAAAGAATGGATATGCTGTGATAATTTTTTTAATGTGAGAAATAGGGCAGAAAATTGCAAAATAAAAGGTTAACATCCCAAGGCTAATTTTTTTACAGAATTATTTTTAAGCACAATGATATCTTATGAACTTTAAAACTTCGTATCTGCTAGTCAAATGGGGATATTTCTGTTCTCATGATCTTAAATAGATAAATATTTGAACTGGGAAGATGTTAACGAAAGGGATACTAAAAGAATATTTACAGTACTACAAGTATCCGCAGCACAATGTTAATAGCAGAATCTAGGTTTGCATTGCTTTTAGAAAGTCTGCTTAGAATTAGATGACTGTTACTACAGCTAATTCTTTGGTTCTCAAGCTTTACATTTTGAACAATTACAAAACTTCCCAACTTTCTAAATGTTTTGGCACTACAGCTCCCATAATTAGAGTACTTTCTCATTCTAATGTAATTTTAATGAGCATCAGGTAGGGGGGAGGCTGTCCTGGGCTTTCAATTAGAAACTAGCATTGCAAATCATGAAGGACCTTCCCTCCCTCAATCATTTCATTTACTGTATGGGCTGGGAGGAGGTGGCCAACCATAGAATCTTGTCTAGAAATCATGTAGGGATGATTGTACTGTATGGGGTCTGATAACTCTACAATGCAATGGCTTGAATAAATATTTCTCATTCCCTAGACAGCCAAGGCACAAGTCATGGAATAAAGCAGTTCTCCACCAGTGTCTCTCAAAGATGCCACAACTCTTCACAGCTTCATATGCAGCTTTCCACACAAATGTACTGTAGATAAAATTTCTCAAGAGGGATTCTTCAGTTGCTTTGAAAAAGGGATTAAACAGGTTAGTTCAGAATACTACTCTGTTGGCTCCAAGTCCTTCGGTTTCTCTACTGCTCTCTTTGGTTTAATATATCTTAAATATGCCTTAGAGGAAGTTCTCTGTCCCTCCAATCCTTTTATTTATTGACATCTAGAAGAAAGAACACCTACAGCATACTAAACAGGCCCAATCACCAAACCAGCAAATAGACTGTAAATGATGGATTTCCCCCTTTTCTTTTTGGCCTGAGTACAAAATAATTTCACTTGGACTGTAATCTTTTTGGCTCTTTAATTCTGCTTAGGTGATTACCTTGAGTTGTGCATTTCTAGCTTGAAATTACCTTTTTAAATGGAAAATACATTTTCATAGGTCTGTAAATGTGAGAGCCATCATCCACTTTAGAGATTTTGAATTTGGGAATAACTCAGTAGGAACTAAACACCCCAAAATTCAAAGTGAAGAATCAAGAGGGACAGTTAAATCATATTTTTCTGCTTGATTCAAACACATTTCTGAAATGACAGCTTTATAAGGACTTATTAAATTAATTATTAGATTATTTCCTAATCAACAGTCATTTCCCCTAATTTGGGATGGGCAGGATGTTGGATTTAGCCCCCAATCCAATGGTGGGATTAATTTACCTTCCCTACTGGTTCCCAAATGTGAGCGCACCTGCCAGATGGGCACCGCCTTCTGCAAAAGCGCAGTGCTCGTGCATTATGTCGGGACTGGTGGGCAGAGTTTCCCACCACCACCACCGCCACTACTGGTTTTCCTGAAACAGAGAGAACCGGCTGAATAACACCTCTGCACCAATCAGTTTCCTAACAAGTAGTAGGTATTAAACAGGGACAGGTACTGAAGTAGGAGGAACTTTCCCCGTGCCCCTCCTCCACATCTGTTAAACGTCTTGAAAAATAGCTTGGCTGATGAGTAAACAGAACAAGGAGGGCTCTGGAGGCAGAAAGGAGTGAATGAAAAGTTCCATTCCTGTGTGCTGTTGCAAAGGTCTGGCAGAAAGCCACCATAGGTAGCCGTCGACTTTCGCCCATTTTTTTTAGTGACAATTTGAAGTTACAAGTTACAATGACACTGAAAAAAGTGACTTATGAACAGTTTTCACACAATCATTGCAGCACCACGGTCATGTGATCAAAATGCAAAGACTTAGCACTGGCATGTATTTATGACAGTTGCAGTGTCCTGGAGTTTATGTGATCACTTTTTGTGACTGACAGGCAAAATCAATGGGGAAGCCAGGTTCAATTAACAACTGTGCTACTAACTTAACTGCAGGGATTCACATGACAATTGTGGCAATAAAATGGGACAACACTCACTTAAAAACTGTCTTGCTGACAGTTGGGCTCAATTGTGGTCGTAAGTTGAGAACTACATGTAAAGTATTCTGTATTCTGTTCTTATCTTGTAGCCAATGCCATCTAGAAGTAGTTCAGAGGTGGGCTGCTAATTTTTTTATTACTAGTTCGGGTGCACTCCCGCACATGCACGTTGCCATGGGTGATGCTTCTGCGCATGTACAAAAGCGTCCAGGTGGGTGGGCGGAGCCTCCCACTTCTACCGGTTCGTCCGATCTGGGCCGAACTGGCACAATCCACCTCTGAAGTAGTTGTTGGATGATCATGTAGTGCAGGGGTCCCCCCCCATTTGTGGCTGTGGAAGTGGTAGAAGAACACATGTGTGCATACACAGCTGCATTTGTGAACGCAGTGCACGAAACTATCCCCTCTTCCCTGTCTGCCACCATCACTGCATCCACTGATCCACCGAGCCAGGAAGGTCGGGAACTACTGATGTAGTGGAATTCCTGATTTAGGTGATTGTGATTGGTGCAGGTGTTAATATAACTGTGTTCACATTGTGTAACAAAAGCCACAATAGAATGGAAAAATGGAGCCTGTCCCCACATCAAGCTGTAAGTAACCACATTGTTTTTCATTTTTCAAACTGCAGCCGGAATGGGGCTGGTGTCTGTTCAGAGTGATAGATACGGTGCTCTTGTATGAATCTTCAGAGGTATTAAAAAAAGAAGAAAAAAGAGAACCCTCCTCCCCTTCCCCTCCCCCAGCCACTTAAAACCTCTTGCTGGCATAAATAAATCCTGAACAAGTGCTGGGAGAAGCACACTAGAACACATCCAGATTGTAACAGAAGAAAAGGAAAGCATTACTTTAAAAAAGGTACCGGTGAATGTCTGTGCTGTGTTTAATGTGGAACATAAGGGCCCAATGAGGGTATCTATGGCTTATTGAAAGCCACCCGATGAATGCAGCAATGAAGGAGATTGTAACAAGTGATTTTGATACCTCCTTTGCCAGTCAAACAGTCTTCCAACATGGTATGTTAGGTGAACCAGAAAGATGTTATCTAGCTAGCTGAAAAGAACTTTTGATCTCAAGAACTTAAAAGTGCAAGGAGGATAAAGACATAATTAGCCTTCCCTTATCAGACAGTTTGCTTTAGTTGTACTAACATACATCAGGGTGCTCTTAACAGAAAAATACCTTTCTTGAAAGGAATGTTTTTCCTTCCTTTTTGAGTGGGGGGTAGAGAGTAAAATGATTGTTGCTAACGAAGAAATCAGTTGTAGAGAAATGGGTCATATACTTCCCATTATACGTGGCAAAAGAAACTTACTCAAACTGAAATTAATAGACTGCAGTGAACATGATGCTGCTTCCTTTCCCCATTTTCTTTCCTTAGATCAGAAGTTCTCAAATTGTGGATTGGGAGCTTAGGGGGGTAGTAGGATGGTGTCACACATGCTCCAATGTTGCACAGATGCTGTTGGACTTCTTCAAACACTGATGCTTATCCAGGCTGTGTGGGATTCAAAATGCCAAAGATCCCTTTCAATGATTTGCATTCACAGAATCAACAATCTTAGCTCATTCTTGAGTACCACCCAAAATGGTCAAGCCAGATCAAGGTGCTCTTGTCTAATCTTGAATCTCTTGATTTGCAGATCTTAAAAATCCACATCATCAGCATCTCCTCACCTTTTCTCTATTCCAGATTCTGGGGGTTCTTAGGTTGGTCCTGGCACTGCTCCATATCTGCTCCAGACAATCCAAGTCTCTGTCTCTTCTAACTCTTGCAAAATGATGATGGGGAGTAGTAATGGCAAAGACTAGTGCTGATGTTCAGGAGCAAATTGGAGCTGTTTCAGGAATAATTGAGACAAAGGAATAATTGAGACAAAGGAATAATTGAGACAAAGGAATAATTGAGACAAAGGAATAATTGAGACAAAGGAATAATTGAGACAAAGGAATAATTGAGACAAAGGAATAATTGAGACAAAGGAATAATTGAGACAAAGGAATAATTGGAAAAAAAATGGAGGACATCTCTGATCTCGGTTCTACTAAAGTTTCAGTTTTGATGTGCCAATTCTGGTTGTCCAGAATATAATCTAGCAGTTTTATTTGGTAAGCATAGGTGTGTTACTAAGCTCATTATTTTATTTATTTTATGTGACATGATTTACTATTGTTTCCTTTGTGGTAGTCCAGAAGAAACAAAACCAGGAACATCAGCACTATCTTTATTTTAAGGTAAACAGAATCTTGCCATACTAAAAGTATTCTCTCCTCCCCTCTTTTTGCTATCTGGAAAACGAGGGAGGTTCCTATTCCAAAATGCTTCCCCACGTTTTCCTCTATCCATGGATTGAGTTGCCTCTTATGATCCTTCTCCTGTCTCTTAAAGTCATTCCCATAAACTATCACACTTGGGAAGCTATAGCTTAAGAACAATCAGAAGATATGGTCCAAATCAGAAATTTACTAAGAATAGACTCAGATTTCGTGGAACATGTATTTCAATCATTCATTGTGGATGTGTTCTTCTTTTGGTTGTGTTGGACTAAATAACCTTCAGTTATCAAGGACTTTGATCATACTGACTAGGCTGTAGATATTGAAATCCAGTACATGTAGAGGATATCATGTTCACACAGACTGGACAATGCTGATTGCAATTGTTGGCTGTGCAGACAGTTCAAATTAAATTCTCTTAGAATGACAAACTGCAGTTTAGAGCTAATCTACAGTATGGTGCTTAATGTTTCAGTAATAAAAAATGAGATAACATTATTTCTCACAATAACAGAATTATGATGACACTTATTCTATATACTAGTAAAATGTTTTGAGTGCATTTATTGCTACCTTTTAATCTGAGCAAAGAGACAAATCAGATTCTAAAGGCCCTGCAGAGTTAAAATCATTTAATAGATATTATCCCAAAGAATTTCTAGGAGCTGTTCTGAGAGGTTGTATGAAATAAAAGGCTTGGGAGAATGCAAGAGTTTTTCAGGATAAATATTCATCCAAATTATAATTCTCATGATTTTTGAAGGATGTCATAGTAACCAATTGTTAAAATAAAAACCATCATTTTCTATAAACATTGATAATTGCAGAAAGATTAGTCCTGTGACTGACATTCTTGGGCCATCACAGTGCTTCTTGAGAATATTCCCAATTACTTCAAGAAGCACTGTAAAATATGCTGCATTAGGAATGGCCAATGCTCAAATCTCCGCTTGGCAAAAGAGTTCACCTGGTGAAGTTACTCCACACAACCTAGTCGTCCACTTGGAGTTTTTGCTATTATAGTAAAAAGAGACTTCCCAAAAGCCAAGGTCGGCTATAACTGGCATAATAAAAGAAATTACATCACAGTTTTCAGATTGAGAGTTTTTCCTCAGTAGTTTCAGATTCAGGAACTATAGTTTATTATTGTTGCCTTTCTGATATCTTGGACATTATTTTCCAGAAACCATCAGATTTCCAAAACTCTACTCTACACAATGATCTGAGATCTCTCTTGCAGAAACTGAAATCACCTGGCCTTCTGTGCTCTGATCCAACTGGCATATACAAAACCACACAACACATTTAAATTATGGTTGAGGTATTTGATCATGTGTTCTCCCCATTTCAAGATTTAAAATCACTTTAATTTAAAAAGTATTCTGATCTATGCCTCCTCTTTTAATCTTTGTGATTTTAAATATTTTTTATTCATTATCCATGAAGTGGCTTCTTATTATATGAGACAATGGGTTTCTCAAAAAGAATGGAATCAGATGCTTCAATGTCCAAAACAACTTGGTATCTTAAAACTAAATTTGATGTAATTTGATTTTAATTGGAAACCATTTTCGGATTATAGCTTATTTTATGCTGGTTTTTCGTTTTGCAAAATTTGTATTTTTCTATGTATAGAGATGATATTATAATACTATGGGATATTCAAAACCTAACAGAATCTCACTTTGGATGCAATCTATCATAGTTTATAATTTTACTTCATAATTTGTAATGTATTAATCATGGTTCTTCATATTTATATTTGCTTAAAGTTTAATAATGCTTTTAATTATTAAAAGAAATGTATTAACTCATTCACCATAATTAACTAATGGTATACCAGAAATTTATAACCATGTTGACATTTTTAAAATCCCTTGTTTACCTGCCTTATCCTTTTGTTTGCTTGGTCTATTTTTGTTTGTTTATACATTTTCTCTGAAAAATTAATACAATTAAGAAAATACACCAGCGGTGGGTTGCTGCCAGTTTTCCTACTGGTTTGCAACCCATGCGCAATGTGTGCACTCATGCACTGTTCAATATAAATTGTTCTTCGCGCATAAAATGGCAGCGGCCCAGCAATGGTGAGGGAACCGGTTTGGGGGCATGGCAGACCTGGGTTGCTGCTGGTTCTGTGACCCAGGCCTGAATTCCACTACCGGTTTGTCTGAACCGGGCTGAACCAGGAGCAACCCACTTCTGAAGTACACTTAGAAACATTTTCTGGATTACATTGCTAATTGGCAAGGGGAAAACTTGCTCTGCCTGTTCTTGTGCCTTTAACAAAGAGGCATTTCAACATTGTTTTCTACAAATTATCATTTAAGAATATGATTCACTTTCTGAATATTTTACTGGTTTTCAAAATGCCCATTATTCTTTCAAGATTTATCTGATAGAGCATTTATTTACACGATGAAACAAAATGGGTGCTTGTTCATTTATTCTGTTTTTCTGGGGCTGTATGAGGAGGAAATCAGTGAAATGGTTTCTCCCCTTTTTAGCCATTAGGTGGCAGTAAATGTCTAAGGAAACAATTGGAAAAAAAAAACATCAATTTGAGGGCAGAGTTCTATGCACACTTATCTTGGATTAAGGTTTATCGAAGATCTGGATCTCAACAATCATTGTTGATAACAGTGATGGTGATTTCCTGAGTTATTAGAAGACTCTAGTCCAGTGTTTCTCAACCTTGGCCACTTGAAGATGTCCGGACTTCAACTCCCAGAATTCCCCAGCCAGCATTCGCTGGCTGGGGAATTCTGGGAGTTGAAGTCCGGACATCTTCAAGTAGCCAAGGTTGAGAAACACTGCTCTAGTCAGACCTCAAAATTCTGGATCACAGACATGTGTGGATATAACGTCCCTTGGTTATTTTGGGTAAGGGAAGGAGAGAAGAGTGCAGTTGTTAAGAATAAAACAAGACTGGAATATCTAGCTTGCCAGATGATTACTTTTGGTTCCCCTAACCTTTCCTACACAATTTCAAGGAGAGGGAGTGCGTTTTGTGCAAGTTTAACCATGATCCCTGTCGCTTATTTTTTGGCAGAGCTTCTATGAATTTAGGCACATGCAGAGTACTTGATGCTGTTGGCCTTCGGAAAGAGATATTTGATGCCGCAAAAAAAAAGCTCTGTCTATAACAGTAACAGTTGTGGAGGTTATCATGAATGGCGACCTAAGAAAGCATGAGGAAAGGCACAGACGTACAAAGGAGCAGGCCAATTGATGAGCCAGATGATTACTAGATTACTAGAAAAAAGACGGATTACAGAAACCAGACCATTGCCTTTTCTTTGGTGTAAAGGGAGGCAGTATAGGGGCACAATAAATACCAAAGTTTATGGTACATGGTGTCACTATCTATCATTAAGGGTAGGTTAGAGTCCTGTTAGTAGAGAAGAATGTAGAGGTGATGGAGGAGCCTAGTAAGATAATCTTACAGTATCATCAGTCGTTATAGTCTGGGTTGTGCATGTCATAATAGGATTTACAGTGCTTTCTTTATCATTCCGGTGTCATATTTCTGGGACATACAACCCACAACTTTACTTAGTTCTGAGGTCTTTAGCATTCTTTTGTCCAGGAGTCTAGTGATCACTGAAATTGTGTGTTCCAAAAAAGATACAGTACTTTGTTGCATCTAAGTTCAAATGCTTTGGTTCCTAATATAAAGACATTTTCTCCACAGCACAATTAAGAATATGATGGTTGAACAGTATAAGAATGATTTGGTGAACCAAAAAAGAGTACCTAAAACCTTTTTTGTTTGTTTCCTGCCCATATCAATGGAGCTGAGAGATCTTCCATGAAATACTCTAATTTCATTTGCTTAGGTAAACAAAGAAAAACCTTCAGCTAAGAGATGATAACACTCAGTTTCTCCCTGGTGGAGGTTTGCACTGCAAATGTGGCAGCAAGATATTTTGAGAAGGGGCTGTCAGGAAAAATATTGAAGAGGGATAGCTGTGATGCAGCAAAAGCATTGATGATGATGTGGCTCTTTAAAGATTAAATCTCTGTGATGGCTAAATCGGTTGCTTGAGGAATGAGTATGCATCTACTGTACCCATGGGGTGGGCCAAATCTGGATGCATGTCCTCACTTTTTAGCTGATCAACAATGCTTGAAGGTTGTAATAGGTACCAAAGACGTAGGGTGTCTTGTAATACCCTTAAAGGTGACCCAATTTATGACACGGTAGTATGGTGAACTGGACTCCATCAGACCTTTCTGATGAAATGGACCACAAGCACTAGTTTGTGCCCTCTAAGAGGGCACAAACAAACTAGTGCTCTCTTAGATGTGCTGGCTGTAAAATATAAGACTCGTTGTTAAAGAGAATGTTGAGAATAAAAGTAGGATGTAAGTATAGCAAAAGAAGGGAGGAAACAAGGATTTCTGTCCCTTTGGCAAGTGGACAAAGTGATTGTTGTGCCCCTTTTTATTTTGTTTTGGTCTGGTCTGGTCTGCTTTAATTTTGCTTTGATTCTCTGCTCTCCTGGTTGGTTGTATTCTTTTATATGTTGGTTTTTAGTTGTAAATTATCCAGGGTCCTTTGGGAATCGGGTGGCCTAAAGCTTTAATAAAAATAAAGAAATAAAAACTTTGTCCATGTATCTATGGATTGTAAACCAGAGGTGGTATTTAGCAGGTTCTGACCAGTTTTTGAGAACCAGTAGTTTGGAGAACTGGTAAATATCACCTCTGACTGGCCCAGCCCCCATCTATCCTCTGCCTCCTGAATCCCAGTTGATGGGAGGAAATGGGGATTTTGCAGTAACCGTCCCCTGGAGTGGGGAGGGAATGGAGATTTTACAGTATCCTTCCACTGCCATGCCCACCAAGCCACGCCTACCAAGCCATGCTATGCCCATCAAGCCACGCCCACAGAACCGGTAGTGAAATTTTTTGAATCTCACCACTGTTGTAAATCTAGTAATAATGTCAAAGAAAATACCATGTAAGTCATTGTATCTCAAAACTGGTTACATGAAGAGCAGAGTGGGATAATAGCAGCAGGATCCACCCTTGTCTCATATATGTAGAAAACAGAATTGTGAAATGCTTATGCACCCTCCCATTTTGTTTCTTTGATGGCTCTTTGAATAAGCAAGAACCAGCAACAGAAAAATAAGGAATTTTTTGAATATTGTTTTAATAAAATGAAAATTCACCTGCAGCGAATCTTGTTTTTCACCATGGCCAACCAAATATCATTGTAAAGTAATAGACATCATGCAATAGATATCATGCAATATACACAGTTATATCAGATTTATTTATTTATTAAATGTTTATGTCTGTGGACATGATGTAAGTAATCAATGTATAATTAGCATGATGATATCATGGCAATATGTCATTATTTTGATGCCATCATGGCTTGTTTTGAATGGCACAGTACAAAGCCAAGAAGCACAGAATATGAAGCAATAACTGCTAATTGTTGCAGTTCAACATAAAGAATGAAGATAAATAATGAACTATTCTAGGTCACGATAGGATCTTCCTTTCCCCTAATAAATCTTATCCCTTTAAATAGTGGAGAAGAACCAAAAACTCTGGGTGAAACCTGGCTTATCAGATAGATGCAAGTGTTGAAGAACACTTGTGGAACTGCTGACTATCATTCAGTGCTTAGAAGACCAGAAACTAAGAGGAAGGTCTATAAATCCATTATTTGCCATCATAGCCATCTTTAGATTCAGCCTACCTGGATAATTTTTGTTCAAGTCTCAATCTTTCCTTTATAGGATTCAAACTGAGGTACAGCTCAGAGGTGGTTTTGGTTGCACTTGTCAATGACCTGTTTGGAGGAGAAAAAGTTATTAATTTCGTCCCATGTGTCCAATAAAACACCAATAATTGCTAGCCTTCTCAGCTGAGCTTACCTGTCTTTGAGAAATCTGATGAATTAATGGCAAAGTCACCCTTATCTAGTTCTACCTTCAGCAGTTTGAAGTACATTTGTCACCTTTTGCAAACAGTGAGTGTTGCCTCTGTTCCCCTTATTTATGACACAAAAAGATGCTGAGACTTTAGAAAGAGTGCTGTAAAGAACAAGAAAGATGATAAGATGGTCTGGAGGCTAAACTGTATGATGAATTGTTGTGAGAACTAGATTTGCCTAGTCTAACAAAAAGAATAACTGGGATTAATAACTGGGAGAGCACAGCAGTCCTCCAATACTTGAAGGGCTGTCCAAGAGAAGAGGGGGGGGGGGTCAACCTATTCTCCCGAGGGCAGGAAAAGAAGTAATAGGTGGATGTTTATCAAAAAGAGATCCAACTGAAAATGAAGGAAAAATTTCCTGTCAGTGAGAACAATTAATAGGTGGAATGGCTTGCCTTCAGAGGTTGTAGGTGCTACATCACTGGAGGTTTTCAAGAAGAGATTGGATAACCATTTGTCTAGAATGGAATAGGTTCTTCTGCTTAAGAGGGGGTTGGACTAGACATCCTCCAAGATCCCTTTCAACCCTGTTATTCTATGTTCTCATTTTTGGCCTTTTGCAATAATTTACTGTCAATATAAATCCAATGAGCACTTCACAGCAACATATAGAGATTGGGGGGGGGGGGAGGGTTTGGTCAAGCACTACAGAATATATTGGTAACAGCAGTGGCAGAGCTGAATTTTATTTACATGATCAAGGTCCTGTTTCATGCACTCTATAATACCATCTAATAGCAACATGCTATTTCCTCTAAAGCAAAGGCTCACATACTTGTATGCTTGTATCTAGAGAAAATGATTTCATTTTCTCCTATTTCTTTCCAACTATTTGCTCATGTTTAGAAATGAAAAAGGGTTTTGAAATGTCGGCTTCACTTCAGAAAGTCATTTTTTTTCTAGCTTTCTTAATGGATTCCATGATTCCAGTCATTATGAGACTATAGGCTATCATGATACTAAGATGACAGGCATCTCAGGGTTTGTATCATTGGCAAAGAAAGATCTCGGCATGCTTTAAGGGCATTTTACTTGGAAATTAGGACAACATCAGAACAGCAGAAATTACATTTGGCTAGCAGACCAATGGCTACTAATTATAATGTGTATGAATTATCTCCAGCTTAGAGGAACATGAATATCTGTTGCTATCGGGTGTGTGTGGGAGGAAGTATTAAACTCTTGACTTGTTTGTGGTGTGAGATTCCCCAAAGCAAATAACTGGCTGCTGAGAGAAACAGGATACTGGAAAAGATGAACCCTTGGCTTCTTTTAAGTTCTTTTGGAAGAAAAATCCAGTCCAGTTCCAAGCCGGGAGAAAGGAGCTAGGAATAAAATGGAGGCTGACTGGTTGCAAGGAAAGAAGGTTTATTTGGTTGCCAGAAACTTCAGTGACAGAAGCATGTTTCTGGGGTGGCTGACCCCTTGGCGGATGGATCTTTATAGGGTTCTGGGATTTTGTGATTGAGAGATGGTCTAGGGCCGTGACCTATGGCATGGGTGTCACAGGTGGCATGCAACCCCTCTCTGTGGGCACTAGAGCCATCACCCCAGTTCAGTTCCATTGCGCATGTGGGCACACCTCCCTCCCTCCAGCCAGCCAGCCAGCCAGCTAGTCTTTGAGTCTCTTCCATGCATGCAGAAAGAGTGGGGTGGGGGTGGGGGACTGTGTATGCCTGGGGTGGGCACATGTGGGGTGAGTGTGCACATGTGCAGAGCGTGCATGCAGGGGGCCATGCAAGGGGCCATGCATGCATGTGGGGGTTGTGCAGGGGAGTGCACACATGCACAGGGTGGGGCACATGCGGGGGGCAGCACCCACATTGCATTTTGGGGATTTGGGCACTTGGTCTGGAAAAGGTTAGCTATCACTGCTCTAAGGCAAGGGTATCAAACTCGCAGCATCACGTTGTTGCCACATGATGTATCATGACCTCCGTCCCCTTTGCTAAAATGGTGGGCATGGCTAGTGTGAGCCTTCGGCCTTTTGCTACTGTAATGGTGGTGGGTTAATCCTATCATATCCTAAAGGTCATATATCTTGTCTTTAGAATTTGGGTGGGGGATGTAAATTCTTAATCGCATCAACTGTGTGGGCTGAAAGTGTTTTGTTTATGAATAGATTGGCCCAGCCTTAATAGGTACAAAATATCCATCTATAAAGACTTGAGGCGTCTGCTTGAAGCAATTAAGATAGACTCGGGCTGCTTTCCGCCTTTATTAAGATTTCCCCTCCCTCCCTTTCTCCTTTGGGAAAATATAATATTCTGCCTCTTTTTAATATTAAGAATATTTTAATCCAGGAACGGGGGCGGGGTGCGTTCCTACAGTTCTTAAGATAATAACTGTTGCTAGTTGTTCCTCCCCCTGCAGTGATCAGCCTCTGGCAATCTGAGGAACTTCACCATGAACATGGCTATGCACAGCCTTTTCCTGCCTTGCCATGTGCAACCAGCAGGCAGGATGAGCAGAATTTGTTCCAAGACAGAGTGAAGGGCTTTGGAAAGAGTCAGGACAAGGGTGAACTTCCAGAGGGAGAGAGTTTCATAAAGTGGAAAACATTGCCTGTGAGACCCGCGAGAACAATTATCTCTTCGATAAAGTAAGAATGACTATTTGCAACTAAGCTTCTATTTATCTGATTTCATGGCTTCATTGGTTAAAAACAAGCCAGCACTCTGAGCTGATTTGTAAACCTGAAAAAAGAGCACCTTTTTCTCGAGCTGCAATCTGAAACTGCAATGATGTCTCTTCACCACATCATGTGATAATTGCCACTTCATTCCAAGTGCTCTCTACCCCTCTTACCTTGAACTAACCTATCCATTTGAAGAGATTCCCATGCAGTCACCGTGCACATTAATCAATGGCTCTTTCTTTGTATCGATGTCAAACTCGAAGCTTCCCATGTAACACAATGTTCCTGATGCAGTTATTATTTCTTTGCATTTCCTTGCCACAAGAACTTTTCCAAAAGGAAATGCCTTCTTTCTTTGCTGTTCCAGGCCCATGTCATTTTTGAGTTAGGAGCACCAGGAAAAAAGGAAACAGAGACTTCTGGGAATTATTGTGCATAGTTCATATTTGCTTAACAAGCAATTGTAAATATTCCCTGAATTCAGTATTACTAAAATGGGCTGCAGAGCAGAACTCTTCATGATGGCAAAAACATTTCTTGCTTTAATTTTTTCCATGGCAGCTGAAACTGTTTCTTTGACTCCATGAATTCCCATGTCATCCAGGAGAGAAGGCTGCATTTTTATGAGGGTGAAGGGGAAGAATTTGGAGATGTTTCCAATCTTAATGTCTACATTTCCCATGAGGAATAAAAGGGTGAGATCTACTTTGATCACTGTTGCAGCCCCAAAATTTAGCAATCACAGCCAGGTACCCCCCAAAAAGGCAATAGAATGTATCTGGCAAATAAGAGGTAACACAGTTAGTCTTCAACTTAGCAACTCTGTTGCTAAGTGAGACATTTGTTAAGTGAATTTTGCCCCATTTTACAACCTTTCTTGCCATAGTTGTTAAGTGAATCACTGCAGCTGTTAAGTCAGTAACACAGTTGTTAAGTGAATCTGACTTCCTCATTGACTTTGCTTGTCAGGATGTCACAAAAGGGGATCACAGGACCCCCGGTCACTGCAACCGTCACAAACATGAGTCAGTTGCCAAGCATCTAAATTTTGATCATGTGATCATTGGGATGCTGCAATGGTTATAAGTGTGAAAAATGTGCATAAATCACTTTTTTCACTGCCATTGCAACTTTGCATGGCCATTAAGTGAAGCGTCATAAGTCAAGGACTACCTATATTGGATAGTCCTGAACAAGACAGAGAAGACCTGACATGAAGTGGGTGGTCTCTTTCTGACAAGCAGCTCGTCACCACAATATGTTGCTTATCATTAGGAGTATTTGGACTGCATTCTCAAGAGCTCCAGAGGCTGAAGGAATTGAGGAACAAGGAGTTTTGTACATGTCACATGATTTGCAAAGAAAATATTCTTAGAAGTACATTGGAAGGAAAACAAGGGCATAGTGGGTGGGAATCCAATAGTCACAATCTTGGCTTAGAATCATGTGAGCCTCTCAGGTTTTCAGCTTGGCTTTGAAGTTTCCAAAATTAGTAGAAGTGTCCTTAAAAATGTCACAGGTGCTGTCTTTATACAGAAACCTTTTGCAATTAATATCAAGTGTTCACAGTACACTGTCTAGATCAGGGCTGGCTGGCTGGGGAATGCTGGGAGTTGAAGTTCACAAGTCTTAAAGTTCCCAAGTTTGGACACCCCTGGCCTAGATCATTTTTCAAATCATTATCCAAATAGTCATGGAGATGAATTGATTGATTAAATTTATATGCTGCCCATCTTACCTAGAGGCAATTCTAAGCAGCTTACAGCCAAGTAAAAAGCAACAAGATAAAACATTTCAAAAAATCTTAATTCTTAATTCTCAGCCTTAATATTGTCAGTGCTGAGGGATGATAAAGTGTCAGCTGAAAGTCCACCCACTTGAACAACTAAAATAATTTGTGAATGATAGTTTCCTACTTTGGCATATCGGCCCGATTGCACATCTGCAAAAATTGTTTGCAAAAATGTAAAGACTCTGCTAAAGTTATTTAAACAGTGTACTAAGATTGGCTTTGGAGAGTAAGTTTCCACATCTCAAAACAGAACATCAAAATCGTTCTTTGTTCAAGTATGAAGCTCTTGCTCTCTCTCTCTCTTTCTTTTCTAGCCAGATATGGGAGATTGAACATGGCAACTATTCAGAATATTTCTAATGTGGCTGCCTTGCATTGTTTCCTGACGATATAGCTGCCCTTGATTTACAGCCAAATATTCCGTTACCCTTTTAAAACAGCACAAAGTTGTACCTGTTAACAAAAGGAATCATTTCCATTGGCGAGCATCAAGCTATCCCATAGGATTGAATCTAACGCAGAAAACCTGAAAGTTATTGTACAATCTATTGAACACTCAGGGTTGTTCTTTCATTCTGAGTACAATAGGCAGGAAGATCCAAAGCAGGTTTAAAGTTGCTAAAATATATTATTCTCTTGTGCAAGCAGCCAGGTATTTACCTCTGCCCTACCCAGAGTTTCCTCTTTATTAGTCTCAACAGAAACACACCCTAGTAGTGACCCCTGGAACAAGTGAGGAATGCCAAAGTAGATTAACAGGAGCCCTGAAGTGGCAACCATGCATGTAATCCTCAAAGGAACATACAACTATTTTTTAATGTGGTGTGGAAAGTGCAAAGACATGAATGCTGAAGTTGAAGTTTGATCAACACAAGCGATTGAAATCTGAAGTAAAAACGGCACCAGGATCTCTGACAATAAGAAATACTTTATAAGAACAGACATTAAAAAAGATTTGTAAAATAGTGCATCTTTCACTCTGAATGACATAACATAGCCTTTACATCATAAAACTGATGATGATTAAAGTAGGAGGTAGGGACTGGCCACGTTGGGCACTGCCAAGACTCTTTTATGAGGGAACTTATTTTTGACCTCAGAAACTCCCTCTTCTTATCTCTTGCATCTTCTTCCCTGAGCCCTCACAGATAGGTTCCACCACAAAACCGCGGTAGACTAAAGCGCGTGAGACTAAAGCGCGGTGACAAAACCGCACCGTCAAAACCGCGCGACAACAGCGTGCCGACAACAGCGCACTGACAGAAGCGCGCTGTAACATAACCCTAAAAATAACCCTAAACCTAACCCTAAACCTAACGCTAAACCTACCCTAAACCTACCCTAAACCTAACCCTAAACCTAACCCAAAACCTAACCCTAAACCTTACCTTAAGTTAAATCGCGCTTCTGTCGGCGCGCTGTTGTGGGCGCGCTGTTGTGGGCGCGCTGTTGTGGGCGCGCTTTTGACATCGCGGTTTTAGCGCCGCGGTGTTGTCGGCGCGCTTTAGTCTACCGCGGTTATGTTGTGCCACGCACAGATATCCTCAAGGAAAAAAAAATGAAAAACCACAAAAGAACAGTGGAATAATGACAGTAATTTCCATTCCTACTCAGGAGTGTGGTGGGAATAAACTGGAAGCAAAGAAGAAATTGATGCATAAGGGCAGACAGAAAGAGCAAGCCCTAAGAAGTTCTAATGAGAGTGGTGCTAGTTTTAATATTCTAGCATGCAAATACTTTGTTTCCCAAAAAATAAGGCAGAGTCTTATTTTCTTTTGACTCCTGAAATAAGCACTTGGCCTTATTTTCGGGGAGGTCTTATTATTTTTAAGGTACAGGAGGGGAGTGTGATCACCTCATGGCTGCAATATTTTTGGGGAGGGCTTATTTTTGGGGAAACAGGGTATTAATAAATAAACCTATTTTCCAAATCACTCAAAGGCAAGACAAGAAGCAATGGATGGAAGCTAACAAAGAAGAGAAACAACCTAGAACCAAGGAAAAATTTCCTAATGGTTAGATCAACCAACCAAGTGGAATAGCTGGTCTTCAGAAGTTGTAGATGCTCCATCACTGGAGGCTTTTAAGAAGAGGCTGAACAGCCATTTATCTAAAATGATATTGGGTCTCCTGCTTGAGCAAGGAATTGGACTAGAAGATCTCCAAGGTCCCTTCCAACTCTGTTATTCTGTTATGTTCTCCCTCTAGGCATATGAGGAATCGGGACAACAGAAAAGGAAATGGAAAAGGCGGATGTCATTTCCATTTGGTCAAACAATAACTCTTTTGTCTGTATTAGATTTAAGAATAGAAATTCATCCACTTTCCAAGTTGAGAATTTGAATCTTCCCTGCATTAAACAGACTGAGAAAGACTGTTTTTAAAAGTCCAGATGTAAAATTTTGTAAAACATTCTTTTCAAGGCACATGGACCACAACATAGACTAGAATTCCACTGGATGTTCATTATCTTGATTCAGCTGTGACATTGTGAATAACAACTGATATCCCCAGATGGCCTTTTCAGAAGACTCTGCATTATAGTGCAGTGTGCCCCCCTTCCCGCCTAAATGCACATGCTTTCAGTCTTGCTTTCTTTTCTCTTATATTCTGAGGCTACTATTTCCAATGTATGTTCCTTACTTTTAAGGAATCTACCTGCCTTTCTATTTTTCCATAAGTAACTTCCAAGAGTTTGTTAATGCAAAGTTCCAAACCAATCAACATAATTGTAATTCTTATTCCTTAACCATTAGAGTATACAATTCATTAATACAGTATGGCACCCTCATCTCCAGGAAGAATCCCAAAATAGACCCTTGGATTTGCCATAGACTTTCCTGTCCGCCTCTTTCTGGGACATTCCTAATTATTATAGTGTTGGGTACAAATATATGAACACGGCATTAGTCTTGTCAAGCACTTTTGCTCCAGTACAGTGGATTATAAAGTCAATATTCTTATCATATAAAATAGTAAGCTTGTCTCTCTGTGTGTGTGTGTGTGTGTGTGTGTGTGTGTGTGTGTGTTTGTAGATTTTCATGGGTGTAGGTATGCTGGTCTTGCTGTATTTGGGTCTTTTCCCATGTAAGATTGAGATTGCCTTGGCAACGTTTCGGCAAAGTCTCACTCGCCATCTTCAGGTTGGTGTTTTTGGCTTTGTGTTTCTGTGATGTATATATACATACATACACACACACACACACAAACACACACACACGTGTGTGTATAGTGGCTCAGTGGCTAAGATGCTGAGCTTGTCGTTCAGAAAGGTTGACAGTTTGGTGGTTCAAATCCCTAGCACCACGTAACGAAGTGAGCTCCTGTTTCTTGTCCCAGCTTCTGCCAACCTAGCAGTTCGAAAGCATGTAAAAATGCAAGTAGAAAAATAGGAACCACCATTGGTGGGAAGGAAACAGCATTCCATGTGCCTCTGGCATTTAATCATGTTGGCCATATGACCACAATGCTGGCTCTTTGGCTTTGAAATGGAGATGAGCACCGGGCCCTAGAGTTGGGAACGACTAGCACATATGTGCGAGGAGAACCTTTACCTTTATATATACCAGTGGTGGGATTCAGCCAGTTCGCACCTATTCGGGAGAACCGGTTAGTAACTTTCTAAGAAGTTCGGAGAACCAGTTTTTGGAAGAAATCTTTTGTTTTTTCCCACTTTACAGGGCTAATCCTGTAAGGAAGGCAGGAAGGAAACATTCTGGTGTTGTTTCTAGCCTAATCTTTATTGCCCTGCTTAGAGAAACTGCCTCTCCGGTTAACCCTTATTATCATTGTAATAACTAAGGCGAAGTGCCCATCGACCTGAGTGACATTGACTTGGCCACGCCCACATTATGACATGACTACTGAGCCCCGCCTACCCAGCTGGTCATTAGGGCAGAGAACTGATTGGTAAATTATTTGAATCCCACCACTGATACATACATTTACCTGAAAATTAGAGGTGGGAGGGTATTTGGTGTTTATCATTCATTTTCTTCTGAAAATGTATTTATTTATTTATTTACTCAACTTAGACATCTCCTGACTCTCATCAGTTCTGGGTTGCTCACAACATGAAAATGAAACCTTCCCTTCATTGCATGACTGCCAGTTTTGATCTGGGAATACCAGAGGAGCAAAGGGTTTCAGAGTCCACTCTCACATCCTAAATCTTGGTGTCCTGCAGTTTTCTATGGTTTATTTTTTAACAGTTATTCATGTGGTTGCTTGAAGGTATCTGTCTAACCTGATTTTCTCTGACATTGAAAAGATTTACAAGAAATATTTATGCCAAGTACATTTCTCAGGCACTGAAATTTAACTTGGCTCTTGCCTATTAGAACTTTTGTTTGAAAATGGAAACCAAGACAATCTTATCTCCACCAAGGCTAGTGGAAACTTTGCTTCTTCCACCCAAGTTAATACTTTTCTTGTTTAAAGTTCAAATAACTTGCAACAAATATATAGAGATATAAACTACTACTTTACAATGTATCACACCTATGCTGGCAAGGTACAGTAGGCTGCAGGCAATGGGTGTAGTCTCAAGAAGGGTGGAGTTTCAGTCTCACAGAACTAGTATTTGTCTAAATGTGATATGGGCACTCCTGTATGTCTTTAGGAGTAGCTACCTATGTGATATGTTATGGAGATTGGATGTCCCAATCCCTTTATTTTAATAGACCTTTGTTCCAGAGAGTATAGAATAGACCTAGTCAATTGGATACTCTAAGATGCGTTGACTTATTTGTTTGTTCAATTTATACTTGGTCTTTCTGCTCCATTGGGCACCTCAGAATTCACAGTTAACCTAGCCAACAGAGTTCCATGCCGGGATAAGGGATTAGAAATTCCAAATTTAATTCTGCCGCTTTTTGGTGGCCCCATCCCAATGGAGGCCCAGAAAAGGATTGGAGAAGAAGCTGGGCAGCAGACAAGGAAAAGGAGCAGATCTCTCATTGACTTGGCTTTTCAACCTTTCTTGAAGCAATCTAAGATTGAGGACTTTGTTTTGGCTCAGTCTTCTGATCAGGGAGATTCTGAGGACACCGCCCCCCCCCCCGAACTGAGAATGAAGACTTATCTGAAACTGCGGCCCCTAACCACCCCTTGCATGAGCCTACCCTTGTAGAACTTTTGGCTCAGCAATGTTTTCGGGTTGCAGAAACTACAGCGGGCATTCAGCTCCAGCTTGATAGAATAGTAAATACTTTAAACTACTTAGTCTCCTGGACTACCAGTGGGTGTTCTGGGATGTTCACTTGGCAGTTGGTGGCGGCGACAGGGTGTTCCCTACCAAATCCCAGGGAAAGCTTTAATAAAAGCACTGGCCAACGAAATCTTGGTCAACAAAATTCTACCAATAGACTGAATTCCGCATCCTATGACGCGATTAGCCACCTGGCCTTACATCCAAAACAGGTGGCCCTCATCATTAACTCCATTAACGGCAATTTACCTTACTGGAGGTCATTACAGCTGGCGAGGGGTCATCTATTAAAGTTATTGGGGCTAAAAGCTGATGATTTGAAGAAGGTCGAACCTTTACCCTCCTCTGAATACTGCTCCAGAGTGCTACTTAGTTTCGATAATTCTAACATTCCAAAACTACTGTTCAGAAGAGGATCCTGGTTAAGATCCTTTGGCATCTTGCCAAGAAGAGTCTTCAAAGATATATCGATTAAGCCATTTTTGAGTAATTGACATCTTGTGAGTGGCAGGAGATTTATTGCCCCCAAAAGATCCTCAGTGGCATATATTAATGAGCCAACTTCGAATGCTATTCCGGATATTGTACCATGTATTAGCTATATACCTACTTCTGCAAAACACTCAGCTGGCGTTCTCTCAGATGGTGGGCTAACTGCTCCTCCTACAACTGGCCAAATCAGCCCCTCGCAGCATGTAACAACTTACCAGGAAGCTTCCCTCGATTTGATCAGCTGGGAAGAGGTGGCCCCAAAAGAAGTGACATCAGCTCAGGGCACCCAAGGTCTCTTGGTAGATGGGTCCCAGGTCAATGTCTCTGGGATTCCACCTATCTATGGGACTGATCTGTGTCAGGGGAGCTTTTGGAACCAGGAGGAGACATGGCTCTTTGGCTCCTTTAGTGCGCTTCCTCAATCGGAAAGAGCCCAAATCATAAAGCGTCTGGATGCAATTAAGCTCAAGCTTTGGAGTCTATCACTCTCTGACAAGGATTCCTTTGGACCTCAGGGAGTTTATGCTGATTTACCAGTGGAAACTCCATTGGCGTTTTCTCCAAAGTGTTTAATTCGTAAATCTGGAGACACAGGGCTAACTCAAACTCTGCTTGATGATACTCCTGAATACCTTCCAGCTAAGCAACCAGTCAATGCCACAAGTACAAACTCGAGTGCATTTAGAGTCTTGCAGCCCCATGAGCAAGGCTCGCCTCCCCTCTCTTTTCCCCTGCTTTTGCTTCCCAAGAGGATGACCCTGCCATCTAATAATGGATGTATTTTTTTGGATCCGAAGGGTGCTCTGGAAAAAATTAACCACACAGAATGATTAGTAAACCTGCATACTCAAGTGCCTTTCGTGGAACATTGCAGGCTGGGGGTGAAGATGTGGTACTGCAGAATTTGCTAACTATATCCATTCATTTGATGTGATCCTGCTCCAGGAGACCTGGGCTTGTGATAAGATACCCTTTTCAGGGTTTACAGCCATTTCGTTGGCCGCTATTAGACAATCTACGGCAGGGAGGCCTAAAGGTGATCTAGCTTGTTTGGTCTCTACTTCTTTGAAAGCGGAGGCAGTGGAACTACCCCCCTGTGGCTCTTTAGCTATGGTGCTTTTAATTAAGAAAGGACGCAGCAAACTGTTAGTGTTCAATGTTTATCTTCCCCCAATGAGGAGGCAAGCCGATATCAAGGCTCAATGGGGCACGCTGGAGAACTATATTACTTGTATGGAAACTAAATTCCCAGCGTTGTACATCCTTATAGGAGGTGACTTTAATGCCCATCTGGGAGCTCAAGTCCCCCCAGTGATAGAGGCACTCTACCCCCAAGAAACCCTCCAGGCCATAGGTCATCTGACTTCAGCCAGACATTCTAAGGACGAATTAACAAATTTTACTGGCATTCAGTTAGCCCTTCTAGCAGCCCAACACAACAAGATACTTCTTAATGGGAGTACCCTAGGTGATCTGGTTGGCAAATTTACTTTTAGTTCCTTATGTGGGAGTAGTGTTATTGATTTTGTGCTGGTATCTCAACCTTTAAGAGAGGCAGTCCGTGCTTTTTATGTGGACTGCCTTATGGAGAGCGACCACTACCCCCTGGTTACAATCATTGAGCTTTTTTCAAATATACATCTCCCTAGGGGCCCTCAGATATTAGATCCCTATGTGGCCTCGTACACAAGGAGGATCAAATGGTCTCTCAATATTGAAAGAAAGTTTCACTCCTTTTTATCATCTCCGGAGTGTCTCAACTTGTATAATCAGGTACTAGCAAGTAGTGTCTCGGAGATAGTCTTGGCCTTTGAATCACTAATTAACAGTGTCCAAAGGGAGCTTGGAGCCATCTGTGGGCCGAGTGGTCTATATCAATCACGAAGTAATTCTTGGTTTGACAAAGATTGCCTGATGCTTAGGAACCAGATTAAATGGGTTTACCTGCTCTACCGCAACCGAGGGGACAAACGCCCACCAGAGGACTACTACCACCTGAAGCGGGAGTACAAAGGATTAATTGCTAAGAAAAAGGAAGCTAAAGAGAGAGAGAAGTGGGATCTACTTCTCCTCTCCATCCAGCAGAAGGACACCCGATTATTTTGGCAAATTACTGCCAGCTCTTTGCCAGGCCATCAGGAACTCCCTCTCTGCTGCATCTCTAACAGAGACTAGGAAAACCATTTCTTGGCAATTTATCAGGCGTCAGCAAGTTCGACCGTGCCTGACCCACAGCTGTCTCCTGTAGCCCCTGACTGGCAACCTGTGACCCATGCTGAGATCACCGAGATTATTGCCAAACTCAAGTCAGGCTAAGCTCCTGGCCCTGATGCTATTTCCCCTGATCTGCTAAAATCCAATCCTGAATCGTGGATTCCTCTTTTGGCAAGACTCTTTACGTATATTAATTCCTCTGGCAGTGTACCTACTTTCTGGAGCTTATTGTGCCAGTTTTTAAACGAGGAAATAGAAACAACCCAGCTGACTATCACCCCATAAGCCTGCTCTCCATTATTGGGAAATTGTATGCTAAATATCTCCCTCACAGACTCCTCACTTGGGTTGAGGAATCCAATATTATTGGTACTGAACAAATTGGGTTTAAAGCGGGCTGTGCCACACTGGATCACTGCTTTGTCCTAGCGCACCTGGTCGACAAATATACTACTATACCAGGTGGCAAACTCTTCACTGCTTTCATCGACCTAAAGTCAGTGTTTGACTCAGTCCCTAGGGGTCTGTTGTGGTCAAAACTGCTTAAAAATTCTATCGACAGATGTTTGTTGTTCTTAATTAGGTCCTGGTACAATCAGACCTCCAGCCAAGTCAGGTGTGGTCTGCAGGGAGAACTCTCTAATCCTATCCCGATTAAGAATGGAGCAAGGCAGGGATGTGATCTGGCTCCTCTTCTGTTTAATATATTTTTATCTGACCTGGCCGGTTACATTGGACATATTGAGTCCCATGCCCCGAAGCTGACAACTACAAAGATCCCGCTTCTTCTTTACGCTGATGATGCGGTTATCCTTTCATTGTCAGGGCCAGGACTGAAAATATTACTTTCTGCATTTGGGTCTTACTGTGCTGAAAACCATTTGGCTATTAATTATGATAAATTGAAAGTATTAGTGTTTACTAGAGCCTGGAAATTGTATAACTGGGATATCAATGGCAATGCTGTTAAGCAGGTTTTCCAGTTTAAGTATTTAGGTATTCAATTTCAGAACACCGGTGCCTGGACTAGACACCGAACCCAGGTGCTGAACTCAGCCTCCTGTAGTCACCAGGAGATTTTAAGATTCTTTTACACCCAGGGTGGCCAGTTCATTCCTTTTGCCCTACGTATTTACAAAGCCAAAACTATGGCCCAAACTCTTCATGGTATTCCCATATGGATATGGGGCTTCAAGGATTGCATTGAAAGAACCCAGGCTGCTTTTCTTAGAAAACTTCTGGGTCTTCCCTCTTGTGTTGGTTTTGCCCTGATGTACCTGGAACTGGGCATTCGATTGGTGGAATGTATGGTCTGGATTAACAACTTTAAATGGTGGTTTCGGGTGCTTTTTCTGGCAGTTCCTACTTCAGCTACTTTTCCCTGGCATTTGCGGACTCCCATATTTCTCACTGGGAGAAAGAGCTGCTGAAGAAACTACATCTGCTAGATTTTATGGAGGATGCCTTGGGAAACTACGACCTTAAGGACGCCCAATTTAGGGTAATCCAACACCTTGTGGCATTGATTTGCAATATCTATGAGCCAGAGCCAACAAAACTTGCTCCCCCCTGACTCTCATTACTTGATAATTATGGATTGAGGATGGCTTCCTATTTTTATACTTTAACCATTCCCAAGTATAGAAGAGCTTTTTCCCTAGCTCGCTTTAATGTCTTGCCCTCAGCACTTTTGGATGGTCGTTTTAAGAGGCTCCCAATTAACGAGCAGCTACGTCCTTGTGACAGAGCCAAGGTTGAAACTGTGGAGCACGTCCTTCTATTTTGCCCCATGTATAACGCAGATCTAAGTTACTGTCTCTTCTTGAAATCGTCCCTTCTAGACCTAATGGCTGTAATTTGTTTGTATATTCCCTTGGAGATTTTTCCTCATACATCTCCTCTCAGGTTTCCAAATTTTTCTTAAGAGCTATAACCATTAGAGGAGAATGCTGTAACTTCCCTTAGTTAAGCTTTTGGTGACTGATTGCTATGATGCTATGATCAATTTTCTTATGTCTCTTTTGTAGTACTTGTGTTTTGGTCTGTGACCGTAAATAAAGTGTATATATAACCTAGCCAACAATGTTGGCAACTGGGAATTATAGGAATTTAATGTCAGATCTGGGAAGATTTTATTATTCCCACCCCCAAATATTATTTAGACAGCACAGCAGAAGAAATCCCACAATCTTTGGGTATTTCTAGGCAAGTGGCTTCTAGTATAACTGTGCAAAAAGACACTTTGCAACCATTCTGTCATTTTCTGTTTAATGTATTTATTTAATCAAGTCACACAACTGAGGTAATGGATTTTTCCTTTAGGTTTTTTTGTAAAGAAAATGATGAAAGAAATAATAGTATAACTCAAAGGCTTAGCAATGGAAAATGCATTACAGTTCCAACCACTAAACGAATGAAGTAAAAAAAAAAGTAATATTTCTTCTTGGTGAAATTTACTGATGTGAGGAATACTTTTCTACCTTTGAATGATCATTGCTCTGGGCAAATTTTCCCCTTCCCCTCCCTTCCCTTCCTTTCCCCTTCCCCCTCCCTTCCCTTTCCCTTCCCTTCCCTCCCTTTCTTCTTTTAACTACTTTGACAAAAAAAATCAATTTACAGTTTGAAAATTGACCATTTAGTTAGTCTTCAGGCACTGTAGTTCCTTTTTGACAAAAATCATGCCAATTCAATCATTTGACTGGAAAATGAGCATAGTGAGAATGCAAAAAAAATTATCCCACATTGTAGTTGATTTTCTTTCGCGCTGTAACTTTGATTCAAGTCTGAGACATTCAAAG
The DNA here is from genome assembly GCF_051295495.1 of Thamnophis sirtalis. NCBI lineage: Eukaryota > Metazoa > Chordata > Lepidosauria > Squamata > Natricidae > Thamnophis > Thamnophis sirtalis. The sequence goes on along the minus strand of NW_028261389.1, from coordinate 33,815,799 downwards.
CACACGGCACACACCCTGCAAGAGCCCCTTTTGCTCTTTCAGGTTTCCTGCTTTAATGATTGTGAGACTGCTTCCCTCATTATGTTCCCCTCTTTTCTTGATGGCAGTGTGTAGCAAAGTGGTTAGATATTAACCCTTGTCCTTCTTTCCAATATGCAGCAGTGAAGCACATGACAAGTTTTCCGACCCTTTGCCAGCTACACGATCCTAAGAGTCTCATTTTAGCATTTGTAACTGATATACATCTTTCTGAATCTTTGAGTAGAGATAGGGAAATGCAAGGCTAGAGGATCTTCTGGAATAAAATAAAACAGAACAAAGAATGATCTAGGAAGTGGTGAAAGAAAAGATGGTTTTCAGCATAGTAAATCTCTGGAAGTAGACAGGAAATCATAAACTAGATTTTTCAATATTTCCTCTTTTTTTAAAAAAAAAATCTCATGCCTTTAATGTATTCGTATTGTTATTTCTTACTCCTTTTCTATACTTTGCACAATGTTATGTGTCCTCTAAGGGAATAATGTGATGGGTATGAATATAATTGCAAACCATGGGTCAATTAAAATGTCGCCCAGTCTTCTTGCAAACAATGTGTCTTCTACACATTTGTATTCATGAAAATGAGATCATGTACATAAGATATATACAAGCAGATAGAAAAATATATGCAATGCATAATGTTAGGACCTACCTTCTGTTCCCAAACTCAATTTCCTTGTCAATCCTGCCATCGGATCTCCATTCTACTATTTAGAGGGTGGCCATAGAAAGTGAGCAAATAAATAAATATTTATGCATATGATTTTATCCACCTCTCATTCTGGAGGCACTTTAGGCAGTTTACATATCTTTAGAAACAGTAAAAACAACAATAATGAAACAATAATAAATGTCAATAAATCATTATACTACAAATTAAAAATTCCATTAATACATTGATTAATGTCGGTGCCAAGGCTTCATAATTAACCCTTGTAGCTGGGGTGAAATTCAGCATGTTCTGACAGATTCTATAGAATTGGTAGCAGAAATTTTGAGTAGTCTGGAGAACCGGCAAATACCACCTCTGGCTGGCCTCAGAGTGGGGTGGGAAGGAGATTTTGCAATATCATTCCCCCAGAGTGGGGAGGGAATGGAGATTTTGCAGTATCTTTCCCCTGCCACGCCCACCAAGCCACGCCCACAGAACCAGTAGTAAAAAAATTGGAATTTCACCACTGCCTTATAGATCCTCTAGGTAATTTTTTTTTTACCAGCTTCCAGAAGGCCATGAGTATGGAGGCCATCCTTCCTTCTGGCAATAGGATATTCCATTAGGAGATGAGAACTTCCACAAAAGAAGCCTGCACAGAGCCTCATCCTGCCACACCTCCTAAGTTAGTGCAACCAGCTACCCAGCTCTTGGTAGTCACCAGCATATTGAATTGCACTTTAAAATATATTGATAACTAGTGCAGCTCTCACAGCAAGTAATGCAACAGTAGTGTGGTTGTCCAGTAAGCATGTAGATCAGTGATGTCAAACTCGCATCATCATGGCGTTGTGATCTGAGGTATCACGACTTTTATCCCTTCACTAAACCAGCATGGGCATGGCCAGCATGTGATGCCTCTGGCCCACGGGGCACGAGTTTGACACCCCCTTAAGGAGAGCCTTCTCTGTGGCTGCTCTGACCCTCTGGAACGAACTCCCCGTGGAGATTCAAACCCTCACCACCCTCCAGGCCTTCTGCAAAACCCTTAAAACCTGGCTGTTCTGACAGGCCTGGGGCTTAAGAGCTGTTGCCCCCGTCTCGAATGGTATGACTGTTGTGTGTTTTAAATTATGCATTGTTATGTTTCGTTTTTTAATTTTTTGTCTGTATCCCCCTTCCCTGATTTGAGTTGTGAGCCGCCCTGAGTCCCCTTTGGGGGAAAAGGGCGGCATATAAATATAATAAACAAACAAACAAACAAACCCCTGATGTAGACCTTTCCATCCTGCACCAGCTAAAGTTAGCAACCCACACTGAGTTGACTGTAGTAATGAAACTGAAAGATGGTAAGATACGAGTACCTATCTTCAAGGAATTTTGTTTCCACCTGCTCTTTACAAAAGAGCCCAGAACACAGGAAGGTCCGAAGCTGTAAGCCTTCTTTCTGGAAAGTATGGCCCCATCAAGAATCAAAACTGGTATAGTCCTAAAACCAATAGGTTTCTTAATTAAAATCAACTCCAACTTGCTTGGATTGAATCAACGTATTTCACTCTGTCCAACATCTGTCCTTACAGTCCTCAGACACCAAATCAAAGTTTCCACTGCATCTCTCACTGATAACAGATGAACAGTGGAATACTGTCACAATATAGATGCTATCTTACCGTAAACAAATGACTAAACTCTCCCAGTGGCGTCATGTATTCAATTCTTTGAGGGAGTCCAGAAAGGAAACCAAAACTGAATTTTCTGTTTTATGTTCCATCGGAAATCAAACTCCGCTCTAGATAGCTCTAGATAATTAGTATTGTCTAGACCTCTCTAAAGTTACGGTCCCATAATATTCTTAATAACCTTTCCTAAAACTACGTGCACTTAATTTATACTCTTTGTTGATTATTCAATGTAAATTCTTCCTGAACCAGGGTAAATCAGTAGATTTAGGGTAAAGTAATTGTACTTTGGGACGTGGTGACTCAGTGGCTAAGACTCTGAGCTTGTTGATCAGAAAGGTCAGCAGTTCAGTGGTTCAAATCCTTAGCACCGCATAATGGAGTGAGCTCCCATTACTTGTCCCAGCTTCTGCCAATGTAGCAGTTCAAAAGTATATAAAAATGCAAGTAGAAAAATAGGAACCACCTTTGGTGGGAAGGTAACAGCGTTCTGTGCACCTTCAGTGTTTAGTCATGTTGGCCATGTGACCACGGAGACGTCTTCGGACAGTGCTGGCTTTTTGGCATTGAAACGGAGATGAGAACCGCCCCCTAGAGTCAGGAACAACTAGCACATATGTGCGAGGGGAACCTTTACCTTTATCTTTAGTTGTACTTTGTTCCTCTTGAAATCAATGGAACATAAATGATGAGCAATAAAGAGACCTTTAATGCAATTAAGTTGTGATTGGACTTGATATTTGAAGTATCTTCCAGCTCACATATTACATGTCTGAATCCATTTTGCCTGCTATGCCAATTGTTCATCTTTATGAATTGATTTTTTTTATTAGTATTTTATTAGGATTTATAGGCCACCCTTTTCCCTGAGGGGACTCAGGGCGGCTTACAATCATTAGGGAGGGGGTGCAATTCAAAATAAACAATATGTGAGCAAAATAAAATAATAAAAACACAACTTGCATTCAACATTCAACACTCGGGTGGGGCAAATTAGAGGCTTATCCCCAGGCCTGTTGGGATAGCCAGGTCTTGAGGGCTGCGCGGAAGGCCTGGACGGTGGTGAGGGTGCGTATCTCGACGGGGAGATCGTTCCACAGGGTCGGAGCTGCAACAGAAAAGGCTCTCCTCCGTGTAGTCGCCAGTCAACATTGACTGGCAGATGGGATTCGGAGGAGGCCCAGTCTGTGCGACCTTATCGGTCGGAGGGAGGTAATCGGCAGAAGGCGGTCTCTCAAGTGATGTCACTATTTAAAACTTTAAGTGACTCTGTTGGAGAGACCATGTTGAAGTTTCTGAATAAAAGTTAACCCATCGCCCTTAGAAATCCACAGGTCTAAACTGAGACATTTAAAATAAATGTCTGGTGAAGAATAATTTGAATGATAGCTTTTAAACCAAATGTTATTTTACCAAGTAGTTAAAGCAGCTTGGTCAATATTGTGCAGTAGTTAAGTAACATCCTGTTTTCAGATTTTAATTAAAAGTTTTCTTCATTACGTGACCTCTGAGACACCCACCTGGTATTTTGTCCTAGTCCTGGGATAACACTTCTAATAGACTACAGCATTTATTGTATTTTTTGTTTAATGTTATATCTGTTGCTTTTACTGTTATTTTCACATGACGTTTATAAGCTGCTTTTACAAAATGGTTTTACGCAGCAGAAAAAGTTGTAGTATATAATATTCATGTATGCCATAATGAAAAATAATTTTGAAATTAGTTTTGAAACTATCATGTCCTTTTTTTTCATTGCCATTTACATTGGGACCTGTCAGTCTTTCAATGCATACAAAAACCAACAAGCAGAGCTTCAGTTACATTTCATTACCACCATTTTGGCTGTTTTTGACCACACCCAGTAGACATATCTGACCAAACCAGCTTCAATCGTTCATCAGCAGATTCTCAGGGAATGCTAGTGATACATACCACTGGCAATTTATCAGCTAATCAACATTCTTAAAATATCCTGCCTCTCTTCATCTGCTTAACTGCAGAGACAGACATGTCCCTATTTTGAAATAATGAGCTCTGAGTTAATGCTAATGATCCTTAGTGTTTCACATCTGTAGAGAAATCTTTCCAAGATAAAATTATCTTCTAACATTGCAGCCCCATCCAGTTCGGTTGCTCTTATTCCAAAGAGAATACATATAGGATTGCAGCCAATTCTTACAATAGTTATTGGCTTTGTTTGGTTTTAACACATGTACTCCATAAAAAGAAAGAGAGACAGAGCCATCTCCCACTAAAAGACATTTCTTTTCCATAGTCACAATTTCATCATGTAAGGATGCATTTCAGTTATTGAACCAATACGGAGAAATTACTTGTGAGATTATCCTGTGCATATCTGATAATAAGGACATTATTCCCCTGTAGGAGATTAGCATATGTAAAGCAATCTAAAGAAACTCTGCTAGACTTAACAGTATTAAATAAGTTAGGATTCAGTGACTCCAAAAATTCCCTGGGAACATCCTCAGGAAGTCTTCTTATTTTGTGCTATGCATGACTTTGAACTGGATGCATTGGTTTTATGGCAGGCTGTTCTTAGCAGCTTGGTTCTTCCCCTCGCCAAGTTTTTTTTTATGAGTCACAGTATTCAAAAAGTTCATTTGGATAGACATACCCATAGATTAGATTTCAAAAGGAGAAATGTCCAAAGAAATTCTTCAAAATTAAATGACCTCCAGATGTGAATATTTCCTCCTCCCATTTGGAACAGGGGATTCCCAAAATGCTTCTCTGCAGTGGAAAAGGCTACCATTTCTAAGGTGCAAATATAGCTATAAATCCCAGCCCAGAGTTAGGGTTTTCTGTATGTCTTTGCTGCCTACTACTGTGTTTCCCTGAAAATAAGACAGGGTCTTATTTTCTTTTGATCCATAAAATAAGTGCTTGGCCTTATTTTCAGGGAGGTCTTATTTTTTTTTTGACGTGCAGAAGGTGGCGAGTGTGGTCACCTCATGGCTGCTGCTGTATTGCAATATTTTTAGGGGGGGGTTATTTTGGGGGAGGGTTTATTTTAGCACATGTGCTCAAAAGCCCGATTGGGTTTATTATCCAGGGAGGTCTTATTTTCAGGGAAACTGGGTATAATATGAGGAAGATAAAAATTGACCTTCATTGCAATAGGAGAAAAGGGGGAAGAAACACAGGAAAAAAAATCAGAAGCCGTGGGGAAAAAAATGAATGGCTTGGAACATTTGAGAGTATGTACCATTTCTAAAATAATAATCCCCTTTCTTTTTCATAATCAGGGCATTTGATTCAGTTTTACATTCTGAAATTCCTCTTCAGATATCTGACAAAGAGATGGAAAGCCAACAATGATAAAAGGTAAAGGTTCCCCTCGCACATATGTGCTAGTTGTTCCCACTCTAGGGGGTGGTGCTCATCTCTGTTTCAAAGCCAAAGAACCAGTGCTGTCTGAAGACGTCTCCGTGGTCATGTGGTCAGCATGACTAAATGCTGAAGGTGCATGGAACATTATTTCCTTCCCACCAAGGTGGTCCCTATTTTTCTACTTGCATTTTTACATGCCTTTGAACTGCTAGGTTGGCAGAAGCTGGGACAAGTAACAGGAGCTCACTCCCTTACACGGCACTAGGGATTCGAACCCCTGAACTGCCAACCTTTCTGATTGACAAGCTCAGCGTCTTAGCCACTGAGTCACCACTTCCCTTAGAATGATACTAAAGCTATCAACAATGATAATAAAGCTATCAACAATGATAGTAAAGCTTAAGTTATGTTTGACAGCATCTGCTGTATTCATCATGTATTTTTAAATGAATTTCCTGTTTAATATTGAATATTGAATAGAATGCATATGTTTTTATTGGTTTTATTCATTTATTAAAATTCAAACTGCTCACTAGGCAAAGCTGTGTCTTGGCAGTTTCAATAAAACACACTAAAAATGCAGTTGGAAGAAAAACGTATGCAATAAAATGAAATGAAATGAAAACTAAAGCACCATCTAAATTAGACAAAAACAAAGGAGTTTAAAATCTAAAGCAATAAAATATAATTACTGTAAAATACTATACATACACACAGATCTTCCAGCAAGACAGTGGTGAGAATGGTTGGTCGTATTAACATGAACTCTGTTGAACATTTGTGATGGTGTTATAAAGACTGTTGGGGTTGTGGAAGATATGCTGGCTCATCGGCGACCCACATGACTTTCCCAGGCTGGCTTTGGTGTCAAACTGGACTGCCTTGAATTGGATCTGGAGGCTTTGGCAGGGATGGTGAGAATGTTCTGCCTGCCAGAGACTTTGTCATCTTGTAGGCAATGATAAATATGCCCAGCCATGTTTTTGCTATGCTTGTGATAGACCGTGTGATAGACTGACTTCTGTTGGGGATAGATGATTCAACAAAATATTTCCCATGGCACCATATCATGAGATTATCTGAGACCCTGAGGGACTATTTGATTTCATCTTTGAAGGAATTGGATGGTTGGGATTGGTTGAGCTGGGAAGGGATAGTGGCAGTGGAAGTCTGGTTTTGGAAGGCTGCTAGTGGAAGCCATTTGTGGAAGCCATTTTGCCTTTGGTTCTCAAAATCATGTCCTGGATGATGAGGGTTTGCTTGATAGAGGTTGATTACCCTTCTCAGGGTAATGGCTGTCAATGAAATTGATGACTACGGGTGGTAAGTGGATTGGCAGGTACCCCTAGCCAGCTAGTGAGAGTGGCTGGTAGGGGAGACTATAGTTTATAGGTTGTAGAAGAGATGACGCTTCATCAGAGTCTCCTATGATGTTGTGAAAGCTTGAACTAAAGTGCCTGGAAAACTCAGTTTCCTGTTCATAAAACCATAGGGTTAGAAGGGTCTTTGGAAATCATCAGGTTCAATACCCCTGCCCAAGGCATGAGTCCTCATACCATGTCAGATAAATTATTGTTCAATTTTTTGAAAATCTCCAGTGTTTGAACACTCACAGCTCTAGGAGGCAAGCTGTTCAACTGGTTAATAGTTCACACCATCAGGAAATTCCTCCTTATTTCCAGGTTGGATCTCCATCTGAGGAGCTTCCCATTGCATCTTGTCCTACTCTCAAGGTCCTTATTTCCAGGTTGGATCTCCATCTGAGGAGCTTCCCATTGCATCTTGTCCTACTCTCAAGGTCCTATGGAGAATACATCAATGTCCTCAATCTTGAAGTAATCCCCTCAATTATTGGAAGAGCGCTGAGATGTCTCCTCTCAGTCTTCTATTCATTAAATTAATCATACTTACTTCCTTTAGCCCTTCTTCGTAGGATTTAGCCTCCAGACTCTCTATCACAGGGCCTCCAGACCCTCTATCAAATTCACGGGCCACGGGCTGGATGTGTGACATGCTAGTCATGCCCATGATCGGTTTGGCAAAGGGGGGGAGTCCCACTATGTCACGTGACACCACCGTGACGATGTGAGTTTGACACCTCTGCTCTATCATCTTAACTACTCTGCTCTGAACTCTTTCTAAGACCTTAGTATCTTTTTTGTAGTGTGCTAGCCAGAATTGTATGCAGTATTCCAAATGTGGCTTTACTAATGCAGTATAGAACAGGACTGTCACATCCCTTGATCTTTATACTATCCTTCTGTTGATACAGCCAAGAATTGGTTGGGTTTTTTGGCAACTGCTGCACTCTATGCATCATACTTAAGTGGGGTCCACCAGGACATCTATATTCCTCTCATGGACAGTAGTGTTGAACCAGGAACTACCTGTGCATATTTGCCTGTCTTTAATGCTGTGATTAAGCATAGGACTTTCCCATGCAGTTTTGTGTTTTCTGCCATTGAATGAATGAGTGATACTCCCCTGTTTTGAGTGTATTATGGTCATCATTAGAATAGAATATTCTAATGTTGAGGTAAAAGTTTATTCCAGGCGGTGGTATGAATTGAATTTGGGTTGAAATCGGTTTGCAACATTAGGTATAGAAGATACTACACAAATGTACATTATTTATTTAATTTGGGGTGAGGTGAGGTGGGGTGGGGAGATTTAATAACATGTTTGTGAAACATAGTTACAAAATTTTCTTTTCTTTTTAGAGAAGTTATGAATGACAAATAGAGGAAGAGCTGTATTACTTGAAATGTAAGTAGAAACTCCTCCTCTTTGGCCCAGAAACAAATGTGAAAGCATCTCAGGTATGCAGTTACTTTAGGTGTTCCTGATCTATGCATTTCTCTCACACCCAGCTCTTCTTTCCAGCCCATTCCTCCTCTCCTCTGTGTGCACAAGCCTCCGCCAACAAAAAAAGAATCTCAATGGTGAAATAGCTGTCACACTTACAAATGGAAACCACAAGTAATGCAACCACATTAACCAAAGTAATAAATTGGCAGATTAATTCACCCGGCATGACTAAATGGCCAATATGCCTTCACCCTCTCATTTTTCAGCCTTCTTTTACTCCTGAAAAACATGAGAGCACAATATAGAAACAGCAGTGGCAAAGCTTCCATTCTGCATACTTCTTTAGGGCACAGTAGCTCTCTCAGCAATTTTATTGCAGTCAGCTGGCCTTTAGTCTTGTTCTCTTGCTTATCCATCTGTTTTCTGCTGATACTGTTCCTTCATGTTTAGGTCCCGATAAAATCTGCCCTGATCCTACGTTCTCCTTCTTTCCAAGCTCTTTCCATTAGTTGCTCCTTCTGCTACTCTCCCTTTCTTCTCCTCTTCTACACAATAGACAACTTGCCTCCCTCTCAATGTTCCCTCTATTTTTTTTTCAGTGTGAGCGGAAAAGTACAGTGTTTGAGCTGCACAGTTTCATGCCTGAGCACCTAAGAGAGCAACAGTTTGAACTGCTGTCACGTCTGCTGGACATTTGCGCAACATTCCAAGCGTCAAGCACCAATTGCGAGCAAGGTTTCAGCCTGATGAATGCCAGGCATGAAAATGTGCCACTCAAACACTATACTTTTCCGCTCACACTGAAAAAAAAAAAGGCTCTCTGCTCAGCTTTTACATTGTTAGACTGGCTAGAGAGAGACATGGCACCAACAGCCGGGGTCCTGGCATTTTGCAGGCAACTTGTCCTCTCACATTCCTTTGGAATGCAACCCATCACATTTGAATTAGATTTTGCCAATTATCCTATTAAAAGATAATCCTATTATTCTAAAATATGACTAACTCAATATTAAAAACTGTAAATATTTAATGCTGATAAATAATAGCCGTAATTGTTATTTAGTATGATTAAAATCAGTATTGATATATCAATATAATATCTATCAAAATTGACAATAAACACTAAAATAACAATACAAATATATAATTTGGAATATAAATGTAATAAATATAATATATAAATGCAACATAAATGTAATAAAATAATTTATCATGAAACTCTCCCCCTTTAAAGTAGTAAGATCAATTAAATAGTCTAGCAAGTTTGGACTATATGCTATATGTTATGTTACTTAAGAATATATATATCTCAGAATCAGATACAACATCCACATCATTTCCAACTGAGTCAATAAAATCATATGCCATGCCAAAACTATTTTAAATAAAGATATGAAATTAATCAAGTATTGCATTTATTTTTCAAAATGAATGTACAATTTTTTATTATTTAAGTTTTGTACCCCATCTTTTCATCTTCAAGGTATTCAAAGCAGCTAACAGATTTTTTTTAAATTGAAATCTACTTAAAAACTGGTGTTAATCTAATTCAAAAAGCCTGGCTAAAAAGGGAATTATCCTTTTCTAAAACCAAAAAAGAAAGAAGAACTGCCTCAGGATTGTATTCCGTAGTATTTAATCAATGCATAGCTTTCAAATGTAATCCAAATTATATATCTAAACAACATTATAAATCATTTAAATATCAGAAGATTCGAGCATTGTTTTTTCTGATCTCTTGGCAGAAAGGATGTGTACTGGCATTTTATGGAATTTAAAATGATTAAGTCCATGACACAAATTGCACAATAGGAAATCCAGGCCAGAATGCATTTAACTCATTGTATCACCACAATGGGTACTTGAGAGACCGCCTGCTGCCAATCACCTCCGCTAGACCGATTAGATCCCACAGATTAGGCCTCCTCTGAATTCCATCCGCCGGCCAGTGTCGACTGGCGACTACCCGGAGGAGAGCCTTCTCTGTGGCTGCTCCGACCCTTTGGAACGAACTCCCCGTGGAGATTCGAACCCTTACCACCCTCCAGGCCTTCCGCAAAGCCGTTAAAACCTGGCTGTTCCGACAGGCCTGGGCTAAAGAGCTGTTGCCCCCGTCTTGAATGGTATGACTGTTGTGTGTTTTTAAATTATGTATTGTTATGTATCGTTTTTATTTTTTATTTTTTGTCTGTACCCCCCCCCCCTTCCCTGATTTGATTTGTTAGCCGCCCTGAGTCCCCTTCGGGGGAAAAGGGCGGCATATAAATATAATAAATGAATGAATGAATGAATCACCAGGGACCAGAATTTAGCAGGCCCAGGGAAAAGCCACTTTATAGCTAAATTTGATACCATTAAAAATTAAATAGGATTAAAATCTGTGGTTTATAATTTACCCAGTTGTGCCATGTAGTCCACCCCACTCCATTCGCCGGCGTTAGCCTGCTGCACCAAGGGGGCATGTAAGAGGGAGGGGAAAAAACAAGAGGAGATACGGCCGCAGCTAAGCACGCAGCAACCTCGATGTCTAAGTGGGCGAGTCCATAGCATTCGCGCCTGCACGTCTGAGACAGGGCATAAAAAGGGAAGAAAAGGCAGGGAGATGACTGGAGCCAGCTCTGTTTGGGGCGCCAGCTTGCACACAAGCGCGTCCCCCAGCGCAGGGTGGGGAAAGGCTTTGTTGAAAGATCCGAAGCGCTGCAGTCCGTGTCCAGCAAACGACTGCGTGGCAGTGGGAAACTGCTGCGCAATGTTTACTTGCCATGTGCGCAGCTGTGCGGCCGCGCACCTTAGAGGGAACAGTGCTCCCTCTATCCCATTTTCTTGACTAACTTTCTTTCCTTTAGAGCAGGAAGCTCCTTTTCACTCATCTAGAAACTTTTGCCCAAATTCTATGTATCCTTTGCAGAGATTCCAAAAGCCTTTTTTTTTTTTTACAGTTTGCAATATCTTTATACCACTGCTATCCTGTCAATAATGGAAATTGTTATCTCCTAAACACAATTGCTGGCTCCATAATCTACTTTACATGGGGCATTCTAGCCTAGAATGGACATGATTTGTTGGAAGGGCTTGAATCTGTTCATTGTCTGCAGGATATAGCCAATGTTTCCAAACTGCTGGAATAGCTAAGTAATAATGGCATCCAAGCCATTGACACCCCACGCATAGTCCAAGGGATAGGAATACAAGAGTACCATATTGGGTTAATTTATCTAATAGCTGTTAATTGTAATAAAGCAAACTGGGTTAGTAAGTTGTCTGAACAGTATTTTCTCTGAGCCATGTTGCTATTTCCCTCCTTGTTATGTGTTTCTAACTCCATTTTAAAACATTCAAAGTAATTTCTATTAAATTTGGAGCTCATGGGAATGTCTCTGTCTATTACGTTCAACACTGCTATGTGAGTAGGATGTTTGACATGGTTGTTTCATATCAAAAAAACAAGCTGTGAGAAATTCTGCCTTTGGTTTGAAAAAGTAATTTTCTAGCTTCAGCTTTCTGTTAGTACAGGTGAGGGGAGCCAAAGAGCCTTCAAAGGCTTGTGAGAGACATGCATCCTTCAAAAAGCTACCCTGAAGTCATATTTATACGTTAATGGGGGAACAATTTTAATTCATGAAAGAAACTTTAGTTCATTAGCTACACCAACTGAGACAGTAAAGCCTCCAGCTGGAATTGCTACCCTATTTCTATAATACCTGATATCTTTATCTTATGCTACTTCTATGGTGTGTACAATTTAAAAGTTAAGAAAATATAGAAGACCTAGCCTAAACATAGGCAACCATGAGAAAGTAAGTGGAATCAGTTTTATAATTGCAGTTTTCCTCCCTTTTTAAAAACCATATTGCCTGCTCCACTTCTGCCACACACTCTAAATATGCTAAAGCTGAAAAATGTTGCACTCAATCCTGTAATCCTGAGATCTGACTACATCTGGAAAATGAAGCACATACAATATTGCAGTGTGCTTGGTATGAATTAACAATGATGGGAGGACTGAGGAAAGCTAGCTTTAAATGTGAACAAGCTTGCAAAGTCATAATACTACAGTAATCATACTGTAGAAAGTAACCATAGCTTATTAGGCAAGCATCTGCTTTTATAATAGGCCTTTCCTTTTCCAAGTTCCAAATTTCCCTCCACTAAAATATCTGTTTCACATTTTCCCCTGTTAAAAATGCTTGCATATTTCTATGCTGAATCTCAGAAAACCATTTCCTGCCCATATGGTTATAAAATAGAATGACAATACAGTGCAAAAAAGCAAGAAAAGAAAACAGACTATAAATGAAGAGGAGGAAAAAGTGTATTAATTCTCAATCTATTGTGGGTTGTGTGAGAATCAAATAAGTGTGTTGCTTCCTCTCCTCTGGTTGAGAACTGGAGAAAGGAGAATGGCTCCCTGCATGGTGGGTGAGAAAGACTGGGCAGGGACTGTTATGAACTGAGTGGATGTATAGTGAGTGTTTTGGGGGATAGGGAGGTGCTGGATGTGACCCCAATTGTTGCATTGACGAAGGGGGTGGTGCGGGCTTGAGGACACTGAGAATAAATGCAATAATGCCTGTTGGGTTCACCTTACTCCTGACTGTTTTCCAGTTGGACGAGCTTCCCCTTTTAGAGCAATAAAAGAATGTTGAAGATGGAATGGCTGGCAGGGGAGTCAAGGTGTATTTCAGTGGAGTCAACTAACTGGAGATACGGGATGCAAGGGGGAAGCCAATCACTTGGAATGTGCTCTTGGTATTTAGCACCAGTTTCTCATTCTGCCCTAACCCTGGTCAGTAAATCGGAGGGGGGGGGCTGTTTTAGGCTGAAGCTTTTAAATGTCAGGCCAGCCTGTAATAAGGGTTATCTTATTTCTCACTTGATTCTTGCAGAGAAAGATGAACTGGCTTGTATCATAGAGACCTGGCTAGGCTCAGAGGGAGGTGTTTTTCCCTCAGAAACATACCTAACAGGTTATTGAATATGACACGTCTTAGACTACAGGGCTGTGGAGGGGTGTGTGCAGGGGCGGGCTTAATTTTTTTAGCAAGGAGTTCTCTGCTAGGTGCTGGGTGGGCATGGCCATGGTGAGTGTGGCCTAGTCGGCCTCCTGCACCACGGTGTTGGTGTGGGTGTGGGGGGTGTTTTTGCCCTCCTTGGGCTCCAGAGGCTTTTTTCAAGCCTCTGGGAGGGTGAAAACGGCTTCCCCATGCTCAGGAGACCCTACCGAACTTCTGGTAGGCCCATTTTTCACCCTCCCTGAGCCTCAGCACGTGTCCTGCACTTACCTACCTGCGTCCAAAACCGGCTGCATGGGGACTCCTGGGAGGGGCAGGCTGGGTTGGGCAGGGCCAGCCAGGAGTGGTATTTGTGGATTCTCCAAACTGCACAAAATCTTAGCTAGAGGTTCTCCTGTACCCCTGCAAACCCCCAGCAGCCCACTCCTGTGGGGCTGTTGTCATTAGACACTTTCTAGTTTCAGGAGCATGGCTCTAAAAGTGCCTGGCTATGAGATCTTTTTTCTTAGGTTGGATTCAAGGGATCAAATGGAATTGTTGTACCAACTTCCCCACTGCATGACAGCTTTCCTACCTGTCCTCCTGGACCTCACTGCGGGCTGGCAGTGGAGTTCCCTAAGCTTATCTACCATCCCTGCGGTGGGTTAGGAGGTAGCTCGGGATTTCATGGAAACCACAATTTTCATGGGCCTGTCCAAGTTATCCAGGACTCAACCAGGAATAGTGGTCAGCAACCTGATTTGATGTTCTTGTCAGAACAGTGCCTATGTGACCTGGAATTGGTGGAACAGGGGTGGATTGCTGTCGGCGTTGCATATGTTTGTAGATGATTTTTTATACACACATTACACACATCCATGTATCCACGTGCATACATTTATAAAAATAAGTATAAGTATGAGGACATTTTGCTGTCATGTTTATTTATTAATTAAATTTATTTGCTGCCCTCCTCACTATTCAAGCAACTCTATTTGGATGTTCCTTTCAAGTTTTCCAGTAAATATCCAGCGTAAGTCAATGGGCTAATATCAGTGGTGGGTTTCAAAATTTTTTGGAGCCTCTTCTGTAAGTGTGGTCTGCTTTCCGGGTCCACTGGTGGAACCTCTTCTAACCGGTTCAATAGATTTGACAAAACGGTTCTACCGAATAGGTGTGAACTGGTAGGAACCCACCTCTGGCTAATATGTACATTGTAGAGTGAACTCTCTGTATGGGGAAGTTAATTCCAATGCTCAGAATCAATTCCTGGACACAGTCTTTTTTAAATTCTAAGTTCATATCTTTTTCACCAATTCTAGTTGATAAAACCCAGGGTTTTTGGTAAAAACAGAGAACATTCTATGTGTTCAAAGTCTACTTGAATAATCTACATTAAGGGTGTCAAACTGGCAGCCCATAGGCCGGATGTATCACCTGCAGGCCACACCCACTCCGGGTCAGGCTCTGCAAAGGCAAAAACATTGCACCATGATTGAGTTTGACACCCATGTTCTACATTGATTAGCAACATGCAGGACTTTAGACAGGGAATTTTGTCAGGCATTGCCAAGATAGTACCTAGGATCTTCTTGGCTTGCAAAGTGTGATATAGGGCCACCATCATTTATTTGAGCAGCACACCAAAATAAAAACAATTTTCTTGAATTTGTAATTTGCTTGTGGGGGAAAAAAATAAAGAAATACAGCCTTCTCTCCTCTTACCCAGCAATGAATGATATCAATGATAGTGATCTACTTGTCATGTCTATTTTCAATGACTGAAGAAAGAGTGGTAGAATCAGCATCTTTCTAAATTCATGTTTTTTTAAATTTTCAAAATAAATTTTATTTGCTGCGAGTGTAATGGTTAATAAAATGTTAACCCCATATATTTAGAATGTAGAGATTAAATTTCTAAATTATGAGATAAAAGGATATCCTTGAAGATTCTTTTTAATTATTAAGAAAATGATTAGGTATTAAAATAAGAGTTGGGATGACCAATAGTGAAGGGTGAACATTTAAAAAATCAAACATTAAAAGTACTTCTAAAAGTATAATTTTGTGAGTTTTGAATGAGTTCCTCCTGAAGCTGCAAGTGAACTACTCCATTTTTCTAACCATAGAAAGCCCAGGAGATAATAATTATGGGCTCTGTGTTCAGGTTAGTATAATAGGTAAGTAAATAATGACTTAGAATTGTGTATCAGTTGCTTTTAATTAATGTTTTAGAAGTATCTGGGAAAGGGATTGGAATGATATTGTTATTAACAACAGGAAAAAATTATATGTTGTCCCTGAATCTCTTTTTCTTACGTGGGAAACATTAAAAAAAAGCACAACTTCCATCCTCCCATAGATAAGGATGGGTGGCATTCAGCTATGGATCTGCAGAATAGCACAGCTTATATTTTTTAAAGGGCTTTATGTGAAATATTAACAACAACATTCTAGAAAACAGAATAATGTAGGCTGTTTTGTGTACTCAGGTGGCATCTCTTTAAAATGATAAATATAAAACTGGGCCTTAACCTTGTCTATAGCAGGGATGTCAAACTTGATTTCATTGGGGGCTGAAATAGGCTTGTGTTTGACCAAGATATGTGTGTGTGTGGGGTGGTGGTGGTGCTGGGCTAGGCGTGGCCAGCTGAACGTCACTTGTGTTGGGGGTGCCTGTGGCAGCCTGAGTGCTCTGCCAGCGAAAGCGGGCTCCCACGCTCTATTTTCAGCTGTGATGGTCTCCTGCAACCCTCTGCCAGTGAAAACGGAGCTCAGGAGGGCCACTGGTCCTTCACTGTTTCCAGGGTTAGCGTTAGGCCCTGTTTCCAGATCTAAGCACCCTGCTAGATCCAGCCCCCGGGCATTGAGTTTGACACCCCTCGGCTATAGCATTAGGGCTAAGATCCATGTGAGGGGGCTTGGTTCCTTCAAATATATAGATCAAAGTATTTCATTGTGAACAATGAGAGGGAGACTTTATGTATGTATTAGAATTGTCTATAAAGAAGAGAAAATTCCTTACAGAGTATTTGGGTGAAAGGAAAGTTCAATTCCATCCTTTCCTGAGTTCCTTAAAGGGAAGCGAGCTAGCTCCAACTTTAGCATGGACTTGATATGCATGAGTTCTTTAAGTAAGCATTTGGTTTTAATGTTTGAATAGTACCCAAACAAGGTGATCTAACAATAGTGAACATCTATAAACCACCTCTGACAGTCTGGGCACAGCATGGCCCAAACATCAAGCTGTACCCAACAATCTATGTGGATGATTTCAATAGCCATCATCTTAACTGGAAATACTGTTCCACTGATAACAACAGGGAACTATTGTCCAACTGTGCCTCAGCAAAGAAATCCAACTGATATGCTAAAGATAAGGGCACATTTAGATTGGTGGCATGGAACTGCAAAACCAATCCAGATTTGTGCATTGTCATAGAAGGCCCAAATTTGCAGTCCGACCCCATAAACAGGAAAATAATGGATATATTCCTGCACAGCCAACACAGTCCTATCTTGCTAGAAGTTGGAACCCAAATTCCCCTAATTCATTCTACCCCTAGACCCAGATGTAACTGTCACAGCTGCCATTCAGCTATGTTATGCATTGTGCATTGCCTGCCGCTGACAGCTGTGGGGTAAGATAAGAGGGAGGGTTACCACGAGGAATCGAAACCAAGCATTGCACCGTTTTGTGAGAATTGCCAGCCATTCCAAGATTAAGCAAAGGAATTCTGCCAGCTGTTACCCAAAGGGACTGTTACCCAAATAATTTGTTAGTCCCTAATTGGAAAAGTTAACCATGTACATATGCTTTGGGTGTGAAAATCTCAGATCCAGCTTCGCTTCTTCTGTAACCACTTGGCTTCAGTAAAGTGTACCTTTGGCTAACCATGGACCTGAGAGTCTTTCTTTTCTAACTGAATAAGTTGGGACAGCTGTCAGAAACTTTAAAAAAAGCCAGGTGGCCCCAAATTTGCCGAAAATCTTGATAAAACTATACAGTGGATTCCATCAAATATTCAGCACTATCATAGATTCATTAAAGCAATATTCTCTGCAACAAAAAGATTAATTATAAAAAAGATAAATTCCATAATAGAGGAACATCTACCTGTGGAACAAGCTGCCTTCCAACAAGAGCAGAACTGTGTAGAGTAGACCAGGTACTAAGCCTAACAGGTTATATTGAAGCAGAAGGAATGTGTAGAGATCCACATTGGGAGTATTCCTGAAGTCTACAGGTAGTCCTTGGTGGGTTGCCAATTTCTTTACTACTGGTTCGGGTGTGCTTGTGCGTGATGCTTCTGCCCGGGTGGACAAGCGGAGCCTGAAAGGTTCCTGATGGAGCTTGGGATTTTTCCTGAATCCCTTGCTCACAACTTGACCGAAGCCCTAGTGGAAGCCTGGGATAGGGCGGCCACTGGGGCTTTGGATCGTGTTGTGCCTTTGCGATCCCAGGTAGCTCCCTGGTTTACTGTGGAGCTCCGGGAGACAAAATGCCGGAAAAGACGCCTAGAGAGTGGTTGGAGGGCTAGCCAGTCCGAATCTGATCGAACACTAGTAAGAATTTATATTAAGTCCTACTTAGTGGCGATAAAAGCGGCAAAACAGCAACATTTTTCCATTCTTATCGCATCCGCAGATAACTGCCCAGCTGCCCTGTTTAGGGTGACCTGCTCCTTATTTAACCAAGGAGCTGGGAAAAACCCCTTGCAGGATAGGGCTGAAGAATTTGTTCAGTATCTGCAGGATAAAATCACTCAGATCTGGACAGGCTTGGACTCTGACTGGGTAGATTCGGGTGAGTCGACAGGGATGAATCTTGTGGAGACCATCTGGGATGAGTTTGACCCTGTGACCCCCGAGGGCATGGACAGGATTATGGGGAGACTCAGTGCTGCCACTTGTGTGCTGGACTCGTGTCCCTCTTGGTTAGTCTCGGCTTCCCAGGAGGTGACACGAGGCCGACTCCAGGTGATTACCAATGCTTTGTTGAGAGAGGGGTTCTTT
Organism: Thamnophis sirtalis; assembly: GCF_051295495.1. Lineage (NCBI taxonomy): Eukaryota > Metazoa > Chordata > Lepidosauria > Squamata > Natricidae > Thamnophis > Thamnophis sirtalis. The sequence goes on along the minus strand of NW_028261389.1, from coordinate 33,797,260 downwards.
CCCACCGCCTTGAATGAGGCGGTGGTGAGGCCCCTCCTTAAGAAGCCTTCCCTGGACCCAGCTTCTTTAGCCAACTATTGTCCGGTCTCCAACCTTCGCTTTATAGTGAAGGTTGCCAAGAGTGCGGTAGCACGTCAGCTTCCCCAGTACGTGGATGAAGCTGTCTACCTGGATCCGTTTCAGTTGGGTTTCAGACCCGGATACAGCATGGAGATGGCATTGGTCACGTTAGTCGATGATCTCTGGCAGGCCCGGGACAGGGACTGCTCCTCTGTCCTGGTCCTATTAGACCTCTCAGTGGCTTTCGATACCATCGACCATGGTATCCTACTGTGATGATTCGGGGGGTTGGGAATGGAGGGCACCATTTTACGGTGGTTCTCCTCCTACCTGTCGGATCGATCACAGTTTGTGTTGACTGGAGGGCAGGGATCGACCCCGAGGCGCGTCACTTGTGGGGTGCCCCAGGGGTCACTTCTCTCACCCCTCCTGTTCAAAACACACACACACACACACACACACACACACACACACACACACACACACACACACATGTGTTTTTTTATTTGTGCTGATAAATAAATTATATATATATAAAACCACTGGGTTTTAACCACCAAATTATATATATATAAAACCACTGGGTGAGTGGTTCCAATATCTCAGGGGTTGCCACAAAGAAGAAGGAGTCATATGCTGATGATACCCAACTTTTCATCTCTACCCCAAACCACCCAAATGATGCCCTCGACATGATGTTCCGATGTCCCGATGCCTGGAGGCTGTGCGGATCTGGATGGGGAGGAACAGGCTCAAGCTCAATCCCTCCAAGACTGAGTGGCTGTGGTTTCCGTCATCCCGATTTGTGCATCTTGTTCCATCTTTGATGATAGGGGGAGAAATTTTAGTCCCCTCAGAGAGGGCCCGCAATCTAGGCGTCCTCCTTGGATACGCGGCTTAGTTTAGAAGAACACCTGATGACCGTGACCAGGGGGGCCTTTTACCAGGTTCGCCTGGTACGTCAGTTGCGCCCCTTCCTGGTTTGGGATGCTCTGTGCACAGTCACTCATGCCCTCGTCCTTTCTTGCCTGGACTACTGTAACACTCTCTACATGGAGCTGCCCTTGAAGAGCACCCGGAGGCTTCAACTGGTCCAGAATGCGGCTGCGCAGGTTATCATGGGGGCACCTAGGTTGCACCCCTTTTAGGATGCCTGCACTGGTTGCCGGTTGTCTTCTGGGTGCGATTCAAGGTATTAATTATGACCTTTAAAGCGCTCCATGGCTTAGGCCCAGGATACCTGTGAGACCACCTACTGCCACCGGTAGCCTCCCACTGTCCAGTGCGATCCCACAGAGTTGGCCTCGTCAGGATGCCGTCGGCCAGACAGTGTCAGCTAGCGACCCCAAGGAGGAGAGCCTTCTCTGTGGGAGTGCCTTCCCTCTGGAATGAGTTGCCCCCGGAGCTTCGTATAATCCCCGACCTCTAGTCCTTCTGACGCGCCCTAAAAAGTTGGCTTTTTCAGCAAGCAAGCCTGGCCTGAACAAAACAAAATAAATTATTGATCATTGTTAATTTTAATCGATTTTTTTAAAAAAATGTTATTGTTCATCCTAATTGGGTTTGTTTGGGATATTCTATTTAATTTTTTTTAACTTTTATAATATGTGTTTTTTTCTTATGTTGTACGCCATCCTGAGTCTTTGGGAGAAGGGTGGCATATAAATCCAATAAACCAAACCAAATCAAATTACTCCTGGTTTTGCCGATCTGGGCTAAACTGGCAGCAACCCACCTCTGGTCCTTGGCTTACAACAGTTCTTTTATTGACTGTTATAGAAGTTATAACAGCACTGAAAAAATGACTTATGACCATTTTTCACACTTATGACCATTGAAGCATGATCATGTGATCAAAATTCAGACACTTGGCAACAGACTCATATTTATGATGGTTGCAGTGTCCCAGGGTCATGTTCACCTTTTGTGAACTTCTGACAAGCAAAGTCAATGGGGAAGTCAAATTCACTGAACAACTGTGTTACTAATTTAACAACTGCATGATTCATTTAATAATTGTGGCAAGAAACGTTATAAAATGGGGCAAAACCCACTTACACATTATCTTGCTTAGCAATGGAAATTTTGGGCTTAATTGTATTGTAAATTGAGGACTACCTGTAACTAGGTATTGCATAGGTGCATAGAAAACCCAGGGGCATTACCTCTGAATTGAATCAAATTTGTCATAGAGTAGATGGAGATGTCTGATACCCACTAATTTCAAATGATCTACATATATGACTAACTATAAGTTTGATCAGCCAGAGTAATCTGATGGTTGGGTGACCTAGAAATATGACAAGTAATTTAATTTGCAATTTAATTAAATTTAACATTTAATTTAATTTATTAATGTAACAACTATTAAATTAAATTTACATTAAATATTATACATATGTATGTAACTAACAATCCTGGCTCCCAAGCATGTTTCTATTTTTTTTTTGCATGCTTAAAGCTGCCTTAGTTACTTCTTTTGCTATTTGTGTACAGTATGCTTTACTGATTCCAATTTCTTTTACCTGTTTCCAAGGACCACAAATAGTAATGCCTGCCCTTTTTGAATATTTAAATTTATGTTGCATTAACAAAGGGATAGAATTAAGATAACATGAAGTATTAATAGCATTTTATATTGCCTTGGTAAAACCACAATTGGAATACTGCATCCAGTTTTGGTCGCCATGATGTAGAAAAAGATGTGGAGACTCTATAAAGAGTGCAGAGAAGAGCAATAAAGATGATTAGGGGACTGGAGGCTTAAATATATGAAGAATGATTGCAGGAACTGGGTATGTCTAGTTTAATGAAAAGAAGGACTAGGGCAGACATGATAGCAGCATTCCAATATCTCAGGGGTTGCCACAAAGAAGAGGGAGTCAAGCTATTCTTCAAAGCACCTGAAGGCAGGACAAGAAGCAATGGATGGAAACTGGTCAAGGAGAGAAGCAACTAGAACTAAGGAGAAGTGTCCTGACAGAACAATTAATCAGTGGAACAACTTGCCTCCAGAAGTTGTGACTGCTCCAACACTGGAAGTTTTTACAAAGAGGACAACCATTTGTCTGAAATGTTATAGGGCTTCCTGCCTGAGCAGGGGGTTGGATTAGAAGATCCCTTCCCCCTCTGCTTTTCTGTTCTGTTTTGTTAAAATGGTATGAATCAGTTGCTTTGCATAAAAAACGGGTTGTTTTAATAACTTGAAAATGTTTTGAGCATGAAATTGAAACATGTCATTTTGAGCATAAAACAAGGGTTTTTCATTTTAAATGCCCTATCCTGAGTGTAAATTTACTATTTCACACTCAAACTGGGGCATTTCAAATGCAAAACAATTCATATTTTAATTGGCAATTCAAGATATGGCTGCCTGTTCAATGTCCATCATGGCATTGGGCCTGAGTCCTATGTCCAATTGGACACCTATGTTCAATTATTTCTCTCACCCAGGCAGAGTGGGTGCACCCCAGATCCATTCAATTAAATGTTGCCCTAATGTGGGACTGAAGGGATGTGGTGGCTCAGTGACTAAGACGCTGAGCTTGTCAATCGGCAGTTCAGCAGTTTAAATCCCTAGCGCCGTATAACAGAGTGAGCTCCCGTTCCTTGTCCCAGCTTATGCCAACCTAGCAGTTTGAAAGCATGTAAAAATGCAAGTAGAAAAACAGGAACCACCTTTGGTGGGAAGGTAACATCATTCCATGCACCTTCAACATTTAGTCATGCCGGCCACATGACCACAGAGACATCTTCAGACAGCACTGGCTCTTTGGCTTTGAAATGGAGATGAACACTGCCCCTAGAGTCGGGAATGACTAGCACATATGTGCAAGAGGAACTTTTACCTAATGTGGGACTGAAAAACCATGCCTTCGCTACTGTGATCCCTGCCTTCTCGAATAGCATGGTTAGTGTCCACTCTTCTAGAGCTGTGGAAGGTTCTTAAGACTTTGATTCTGTCCAGCCCCTGAGTAGTTATAATAGACAAGGCATGTGGTTGTTTTATATTGGTAGGATCCTGTCCAGTTTGTTGTTCTATCTGTCTTAGTCCAGGCTGCTTGTTACGTGCATTTTAACTATTTTGATTGTTTTGCTGTTACTTTTTAATTTTGCAAGCTGCCCAGAGTCTTCTAGAGTGGGTGGCCATACGAATTAAATTAAATTAAATTTTTGAAATATTTGTGTAACTATGTTCAAAATCCTGGTTGGTCACACAGGCGGATTGAATTAAAATATAAATTGCTATGTGATCAAGGGTAAATTTCCAAATCTAAGGATGAGAATGGCATAATTTGATCATGTCACAAGATATAGCAGGGAGATTCTCTAGGTCATGCTTTTTCCATCCATGTCTGAGAAATATTGCTTGATGGTTCGAGGGGTTGATTTACATGGAGTTGCAGAAGCTGCTTAAGAGCTAGTTGTAGACCTGGGAGAGGAACGTGTTTTGAGAAAAGAAACCTCTCAGAATCCTATGAAATGTGGACAGTTTGCCAAATATCTCTGTACAGGCTGACTAGTGATTCCCTCATGGTAGTCCTCAGACAAAAATAAGTTACCACTGTGTCTTCCCAAAAATAAGACCTAGGGTTTACTTTTGGGGAAACACAATTTCAGTGTGATCACCACCACCACTCCAGTGTGCATACAAGAGGTAGCAAGCACACAAGACTGATGGTATAGCAATAGCAGTTCGACTTATATACCGCTTCATAGGGCTTTCAGCCCTCTCTAAGTAGTTTACAGAGTCAGCATATTGCCCCCAACAACAATCCGGGTCCTCATTTCACCCACCTCGGAAGGATGGAAGGCTGAGTCAACCTTGAGCCAGTGAGATTTGAACCGCCAAACTGCAGATAACAGTCAGCTGAAGTGGCTGCAGTACAGCACTCTAACCACTGCACCATCTCGGCAACTGAGGCACGGGGAAGAAGGCAGGTGATGCTGACACAGTGCATGGGCCACAGGCAAGCTGAGAGACATGAAGACAAGCCTCCCATGGTTGGCTACCCACTGAAGCCCATTGACTCTCGATTTCCCCACAGCCTAAGTGGTGCATCAAGATCATTGTCTTCCCCCGCCCCCCACCTGTGCCTCCACCTTCTGCTTGGAAAGTAATCAACTCAGCTGTGCTGCACGGACTGCAGCTCATGCCAGATACCAGCAGCCTGTTGCATGCTCACTGTCCACTGTGCTGTCCACACTCACCCCCTTCACTAGGGTTTATTTTGGGGGTAGGGCTTATATTAAGCACATAGTTAAAAATCAGGCTAGGGCTTATATTCTGGAAACATGGTAGGGCCTGGCAATGTTTTATTTTTGAAGGCAAAGAAGTGAGTACAGATGCAAACATACTGTATAGCATTTTTGCAACTCCTTAAAGCAAAAAATCTTTTCCCAAGACTTAGGGCTCCTGTAGAGAACAGTTTTATTAACCTGGGAAATAATACAAGGGCTTTAAAAGAATTGTTATGTTCACACTTTTGCATATTACAAAATACTTCTTTGCCTTCAAATCTGAAATTCTTCACAGTATACAGTACGGTACATAAAATGATATAGATATGATGGTAAACCTACTTTTAGCTTGGAAAGAACGAGTCATTGGGGGGGGGGGGTGTAACACATTCCACGCTACAAATCTGGAACACTCTGTCTCCATCCCCCTAGAGTATCAATGAAACCTCTTATATGTAGCCCTGCTGGTTTGTGCATGACAAATTCAATTCATCACAATGTTCTGAAGGACATCACATGTTTCTGTAGAATGCCATAGATATCACATGGATGTCTTCAGATCTTGTGCATGCTTTATAGACAATAATAAAATAGTAATTCAACTTCCAGTTGTCCTTTCCTAAAAGCTTTTGTGTTTCAGTTTTTCTGAACTTCTGTAAACAAGTTGACTGTTTGCAACAGTTCCAAAGCCTCACCAGATAGTCGTTGAACATCTTCTCTGTTTAGCTGCCATTTCCCCAGTTTTCAAAGCACAGCCAGGAGGACACAAATTTCATACAAAGTATAGAGAGCAGAAGGAAGCAGAGTTTTGGTCTTTCTTCAAAATCCTTATTTTCCCATCCCACTTCCATCCTTTTCCAGACCCACATTTACTTCAGAACAGTTGCTGGGGGAAGCTGAAAGATGTGGAGGCAAACAATGAATAGTCCTTTTCCTCTCTGCTGTTCTCTGGAAATTATAATTTCCAGACCTTGCACAGCAAAAGAAGAAAAGAAGGATCTGATGATATGTGATGAAAACAAGGTAGAACATATTATTTTACCACGCATATGTACTCAGCTCTCCCCTTAATTTATGTAACTGTGATGAAATGAAGATATAACCAGTCATACAGCATTCAGACAAATATATATTAGTGTATGGCAAGCTGTAACTCGAGTGGCCTGCTACCCTGGATGTGAAGGGCATAGCTTGTATTTTCTGCAACTATATTGATTTTCCTGTCAAATAGCTTGTATTCATGTAACCATGCTGCCACTTATTGCCTTTTAGCGTTAAATAATGAGGGCGGGTTTCATATAGTGGAAGCACACCTACTTGGTAACTTGGGGAAGAGAGTTGAAAAGTTGAACTCCTTCAATGGGTGCCTGGGAGAAGCTAATCAAATTAAATGAAGTTAATGAAAGGTTTGCATACATTTATCTGCCCAAGGTTTAAACTAATTCTAGGAACAATTAGGAACTAAGAGACTGTTTGGTTTAGTGGTTAAGATACTAGGCTAGAAATCAGGAGTCTGTGTGTTTTGGTCCTGCCTTAGGCGTGAAAACTGACTGGGTGACTTGGGGCCAGTCATTTTCTCACAGCCAAACTCACCTCACAGAATAGAATAGAATTCTTTATTGGCCAAGTGTGATTGGACACACAAGGAATTTGTCTTTGGTGCATATGCTCTCTGTGTACATCAGTGGTGGGTTCTGGATCCAGTCACACCCGATACGCTGTGACGGGGCCGGGCATGCGCATGCACACACCACCGCCCAGTGACACTCAGCTGCTCGGTTGAGGTCGTGCAGCTACCGTACGCTGTGCGTGCATGCGCAATTGGCCCGTTTGCATCAAAAAGTGATAAGGAACGTGGGTGGGTAGGTAAGCCAAATGAGCCACCATTCCGGTACGCTGATCCCAGCTACCATCGGTATGCCCATTCTAGGCCGTACTGTCCGGAACCCACCACTGGTGTACAAGACAAGATACATTTGTCAAGAATCATAAGGTACAACACTTAATGATAGTCATAGGGTACAAATAAGCAATCAGGAAACAATCAATATCAATATAAATTGTAGGGATACAAGCAACAAAGTTACAGTTCTACAGTCATAAGTTGGAGGAAATGGGTGATAGGAATGATGAGAAGACTAATAGTAATAGTAAAGCAGCCTTAGTGAATGGTTTAAGAGTGGTTGTTATTATAGGGAAAATAGGAGAAGGAAGGTGTATTAAGTATGTTCTCCACCTTGAATTATTTATATAAGTAATAAAGGTGGGATAAAAAAAATAACAGCCAAGAAATTTAAAGACGCTTGCTTCTGGGGAGGAAAGCTATGGCAAATCTAGACAGCATACTAAAAAGCAGAGACATCACCCTGCCAACAAAAGTGAGCATAATCAAGGCTATGGTTTTTCCAGTTGTAATGTATGGCTGTGAAAGTTGGACTACAGGAAAGGCTGAGTGCCAAAGAATTGAGGCCTTTGAACTATAGTGCTGGAGAAGACTCCTGAGAGTCCCTTGGATCAAAGAGGATATCAACCCTGACTGCTCTAGAAGGCCAGATCCTGAAGATGAAACTCAAATATTATGCCACCTAATGAGAAGGAAGGACTTACTGGAGAAGAGCCTAATACTGGAAAAGATTGAGGGCAAAAGGAGAAGGGGACGACAGAGAATGAGGTGGCTGGATAGAATCACAGTAGATGTGATCTTAAATGGACTCGAGAGGATGGTAGAGGACAGGAAGGCCTGTAGGATTGTTGTCCATGGAGTCACGATGGGTTGGACATGACTTCGCAACCAACAACAAAAATAAATAAATAAATAAATAAATAAATAAATAAATAAATAAATAAATAAATAAATGAGTAGAAACAATTGGCAGCGGTGTAGAGGAATTTCTAGTGTTAAGACCTAGTGTTGAATCAGATATTCAGAAAAAGATAGAAAAGGCTTTATGGCTTAACTCCTTTTCTTTCTTTTTTTAAAATAATTATTGTTGTAGAAATTTTCAACAGAATAAACACAATACAAATTTTGAACTGAGATAGGGAAAAGTATTAAGAAAGTGAAAAGAAACAAAGTAAAAGAAATAGAAAAGGAACAAAACGAAAAAAGTAATACCGTAAGGAAGTGGCTTCCAATCTTCTTAACAGCAGTTATATTTTACCCTCTCTTTCTAAGGCTATATCATAATTACCTGCTTTTAATAATCTGCTGTGTTTTACCATCAAATCCATAAATTATTGGTTATGGACTGTATTGTAACAGCCATCTGATGGAAAAATGAAACTCAGTAATGAACATTGGCTCCTCTTTGCTGATTCCTTACTTTCCAGTTCAAATCTTAATACTACCTCAAGGAACCAGAGCTGGCTAAACATCGTAATTGGAACATCATATTATTATTATTATTATTATTATTATTATTATTATTATTATTATTATTATTATTATTGTTGGAAAATTGTGCAAACTGAGCTGAATAATTGGGAATGACCATGATAAGAGTTAATACTGGACCTTGAAATGCACATCCTAGTCTAAAATTTTAGGATGGACACTTAAGGGTCTGGTAACAATGCTTAGTATAGTCACCAGCATTAATGAGGTATGACATCTACAATAATTGTAAGGTATAAAGAACCTTTCATGTTTTAACAATTGTGGCTTTATGTGGTTGAGTTGGATAAGGAAGCAGCAGTTTTGGGAACCCTCCTGCTTATTGTCCTAAACTTTAAAATGTCCTTGGTTGTTAATCCCCATGCAACAATACAGAAAAACCTCCCAAAGGTGCTAGTTCACTTTGAGTCATTTACAAGCACTGTTTGCTATTCATGTATTATAATTTTATTTCACCCGATTTTGTAAAAACAAAGGCAAATCAATCCAAGGCAGCTTGGTTGTTTTGAAGATCTAGAATTCTATCTGTTTGATGTTTATATGATACCTTTTGTGACTTTCTGCTATGGGACTCTTAAGAAGATAAACAATTAAAAAAACAAATATAAATTAAACATAAACAATCTCTGAGAATTCCAAATCATAGCCTTTGGAAAGTGTGGATATTGGCGTATATGATGGTATTTTTGTCAGGTACAGTAGTTTCTTTTATTTACATTCTACCTTCCTTCTAGAACAGGGGTGTCAAAGTTGCATCATCATGACATTGTCATGTGACATAATGCGACTCCCCCCTCACTAAACCAGGTGTGGGCGTGGCCAGCACGTGATGCATTCAGCCTGCGGGCGGCAAGTTTGAAAGCCCTGCTCTAGAAGCTCTAGGAAACATAGGTAGTATCCCTCCTCCATTTTCCCCCACAAATAACAACCTGGGGGAGTAGATTGGATTAAGAGGTTCAACGTTACCCAGTGAATTTTTATGGCTGCAGGTGGACTTGAATTTAGGCTTCCTTTTTCTTAATTCAGCACCTTAACCATTGCCTGATATTGGTAGGTATTGGCATAACAACAAGGTCATGCCAATATTGTTTATACCCTGGTACTCAGTTTTTTGGGTAAGTGGTATAGCTTGATCCTCTGGAATTTCTCTAAGGAGATCATCTGTCATTTGTATGTGTTCTCCCTCTGGGCAAGTTTTATGATTGGATGTAAATAGCAAATGAAGATGTAGCAGTGATAGTAGAAACAAAGAAACGAGCTTGCTCCTGGAAATGGATTCTTAAAACATCTTGTCTAAGGTTCCAAATCTGGAGCCACTAGGGAATGATTATGCCCATGGTTTGCCCATGGCCGGACATCAAGTCCACCAAATTCATGCTTTGTATGAGCAAATGCCTTCTGAAATTGAAGATAAGAATTTGCGTCACAGTATTCTCACAGAACTCCATGATGGACACACCCTGAAATTTGAGAACTTGACATTCCAATAAGCCAAAGTTCACCACATTCCATTCCCCTTTTGCACCCCCCTCCCCAGTGCTGTTTTTTTATGAATGGTCAACATTCTCCACACTTTGGCCAAGGAGTGTGGTGTTGGAGCATGACTCATGAGACTATCACCACCCTCTGTACCCAGCAGTTGTGTACTGGATCTTGTTGGCATTTTTACAACATTTATAGCTGTTAGTGTTTGTTTATTATTATCATTGGCAACAAGAATTCTTTGTATTCTTAAGCAGACAGAGCTTGAATCTTTGTTCCCTCTTTTATTACTCATCGGACTGGAAGTCTCCCGTTTTTATACAGTCTTCTCTCACTGCTGCTTTTGCTGCACTGAGTCATGAAGAAAGAGGTTTTGCAATTGCCGGTTCCCGCCCAACAGCTTCTGGCTCAGATCCAAGAAAACAGGGTGGAGTGGATTATTTTTTTTTTCATTCTGTCTGTAAAGAGAGTCTGATTCATTGAAACTTCTCAAACACAGTCAAAGGACACCACCCTACTGAATATCCCAATACAACAGCTGGGAAAACTTATAACCCCACCAGCTGGGGCACTCCCTACAGTGCATCTCTGGTTTTCAAGGCAGTAGGAGGACAAGCAGAAGAAGCTCTCATCACAGAAGTCCTTTCACTAAGGTAAGTCTGCTTTTCCACAACTCTGACTGCTGATTTCCTCCCTGTCTTTGTGAGATCCCGTTCTCACATTGAGCTAGGAGAGATTGACTTTCCTCTAATCCACAGGCACGCTTAGGGTTTCCAGTGGATTTTAAAGTTTTGATTGTTCATGCATGTAACTTTAGCAGCTCCACTCCTCCAACAACAGGCATCCCAGACAAAAGAAAAGGCTCTTTCAGAGGCTGTTGTTCCTTGCCAAAATTAAAGCCTGCATGTGGAGAAGAGAGCATCTAAGGTGCAAATGTGGCAGAGAGCTCAGGAGTTGCCACGTTCCTTTGTTATGAAACTTTTCAATTTGCAAATTTCTCTTGTGAAGAAAACGCAACATGTAATGAATCTGAACTGGAGGAAGCAGAAACAGCTACAGTGAAGAGTCCAATTAATTTTTTCTGCGAAAGATCCCTTTTCCTTAACACAGGAATAAAGAAGAAAGGGGTTGTGGACCGTAACATGTTTTCCATCGTTACTGTGATTAGTTAACTTGATTTTATTAATAGGTCTGCTCTGGCATTGGATTTCCCCCCCCACCCCCAAAACCTAGAGCAAAATAATTTACTCTAAGAAAATTCCCAGTGTAAGGACAATGTTAAAGATGACTGTCCATAATTTAAGAAATTAGAGAAGGTCAAAATGGAAATGGGATGAGGAGATGCACCTAGATTTGAGTAGCTTCATTGATTACAAAAGTTTTGGAGAGGTGAACCTATAGACTGATATAATCTTTAACTGCCAGTAATTTCTCTTAATTGCTTTCTCTAGGAATGACCCAGGCCTTAATTGTTTCAGTTTTAGATTATAAACCTAATGTTCTATGCAGGATGCTTTGGAAAATGTTTGTTAACTTCAGCAAGTTAGAAACACTGCTGTCTGTGCACTTTCAAAATCATGTTACAAATAGTCTCAGATCAACTGCACTGGCTCCCAGTTTGTTTCCAGTCTTAAATTAAGGAAGTGCTGGATCTAATCTATAAAGACATAAAATATGACCGAGAAGTAGAATATCTGGACTTTCTCTCAGTTGAAACTTTCTCATAATTGGCACTCATCATCGGAAATCCCACCAGTGGATTACATTTGTAGGCAGTTGAGACTGGGGCTCCCTTAGAATAATACACATGTAGTAACACTCTAGAGCAATTTGGCTTTTCTTCATTATACTTTAGATAGCTTCACATAGGTTGCAATGCATTAGTAATCATGCAATGACCTTATTACATTTTACTAATGTTCATGTCTACTGTTACTTTATTATTAGTGTTATTTGTTTTATTTAGTTTTTCATATATTTCATACCCTTAGCTGTACATTGGGCAGAGAAGCGAGTTATAAATATTATCAAATATATATGGTTTCATATATGTGGTTTAAGATTAATTAACGGGCATTATAGATGCATTATTTGAATGTGGATTGTGTCATGTATATATGACGTTTCATAAGGTTGATGCTATTATAGCTGTAAGCAATTTGCTTGCAACTCAGCCTGATGCTTTCCTTGCCTAATATCAGCTTTAAAGAACAGTGTCTAATTAATGCTATTCACTGATCAACATGTAGGCAGTTAAGCAATATGAAACTTCTAATCATTCAATAATAGCCATAGATCAATAATCTCTGATGAAGATTAGATGTTACTTTGCAGAGATGCCTCAATAGATACTGCTTTGCATTTTTGCCCTGAAGACAGCCACATTCCATGGAGGGATTAAAGAAAAAGGCATTTCTAAGGCTGCATTGCATTTTGTTGAAAAGATGTTTTTCCTAATTCAAAAGGCACAAAGGTCCTCTTAATAATAATATGTGTGTGGGTGTATATGAATATGTGGCTTAAAGAAGCTCAGATACTATGTTTGGTGGAAAACAGTTTCCCCTAGGTGTGGCCTGTTTCAGCATGTTTCCAGTGAGGTGATTTTTGTTGTTGTGAATATGTAATAAAGTGGATAAAAACACGACACCTGATTTGGATGAAGAACTTGTTCAACTTCTTTTATGGCAATCATATTAGCCCTATTCTGTGTTCTGCTTCTGGAACCACTCATGTTAAAAAGGATGCCTGGGAGAAGTTGAAATGGAAGAGTTCTAGGATTATGGAGTTCATACTGAAATGTGGTTTGCTTCCAGATAAGATAGTGGTGCAGAATCTTCTTATGAAACTTCTGCAGTAATGACCTAGCATCTCCTACCATTTCACAGCATTAGCAGCAGCTGTTTATTGAAAAGACTGGTGCCATATCAACTGCATTGATATTCAATTTATGAAATTGATAGGCATATTTCCATTTTTTTCAATGGTTCATTCTGCAGACTGAGAGACTTTTCAGACCTGATCCTCATATACATATATGAATATGCACTCATGGGCTATATGGACGGTCTGTTTTTCAAGTAAATGTGTACAAATTTAGGTTGTCTATATTAATGGGCCATCATGTGAAAATACCTTATTTATTAAAAATGGGGCTGTTATTGGCAGGCAAATGGCTGTAGTTTCTGTCCTCCCACTTAATTTCCTGTTCCTTTCCATTTTGCTGCCTATATTAAAAAGGAATACCAGATGGACTTACTGGCTAAAGAACTTCTCAACAGTAAGGTGTTTTTTTTTTAAAAAAAATAAAGTTGGGTCATGAGTTAAGTACTTTATGTTACAGTGCCCAAGACCACTAGTTTGTGTGCTATTCATGAAAGACACAATGGTCAGTACCTCACATTAATAGAAAGCATGAGATTGAAATAACAGCCATGCCAAAAAGTTTCAGATGACTCAATTTATATATTTGTGGGAAGAGAATTATATTCTTGCTCAAGGAGAATCATATGGCAGGGAGTGGGACACACACACGTCCTAGAATGCTACTAATTAGATGCAGCACTGCTGGATCAGGCCACGTATTCAGCTCATCCAGTATTCTATTTCCAATAGAGGCAAGAATGGGGTGGGTACAAGCCAGGCCATGGCATAGGCTATCAGCTTTGATTTTCAATGTGTGGTGTAGAGAAGTATAAGAACACAGGATCACTTTAACCATCATAGCAAATGGCTACTGATCTGAATGAACAATGTTAGGTGAGGGTGACCTGATATCATTGTGCAATCTTATAAGGGAGCCGGGGTACTGTCCCCAAAGTTACAATTTTGAAGGAAAAAATCCAGGGAAGGTTGCTAGTTCCCATGGACAGAAGTCTGAGTAGGAAAGTCAGATGTGATTCCCAAACATTAGTTTTTCTGCTAATCTTTAAGCTTTTCCATGGCTAATGAAAAAATAATAATAATGACCACCAATATTTATGGTTAGGGTATGTGGTCCTATGTGGTTGTTAATGTTAGAATGCCTTTACTGTTATTTTAAATGGTTTTTTTTTAGAAAAGCAGGTTCAAAAGATCCTCTGTAAACTGGGACATAAAATATTCACACACACAGACAGGCAGGGGGTGGGAGGGAGGGAAAGATTCTCAGTGTAGATTGGTAGATAGATATTCTTCCATTTCCCAGGATAGGGCTGAGTGAAAGTGACTGCCTTGACGTTATCCACCTACCTTCTGTGCCTGCAGGAAGACTAGAGTCTGTTTTCCCCACTCCTTGGGTATGGTTAGGTTCCATAACTTTCAATGAAAATGCCTTCATTCTGCAGTGGATTGATTTATCTGTTTGTCTGTCTTTGGTTGACCCCATGAAAGGGAGATGAGTATGAACTGGGGAATAACTACAATTTCAACAGGCTCCACCTGAAACCTATTAATATATTTATATTAATATAATGATAAATATCAAAATATTTAAAACAAACGGAAAGAAATAATCTTAGCTCACCTTGAGGGCTCCAGGAAGATATACCATAAATTCAAAAGGCGATTAAGTGGACAGCAGTCTGAGTAGGAAATTAAATGCTGTTCAAAAAGGTTACATGCATATGGGAAGGACTTATGCTTTGATTAATATGCTTAGTAAACCAATCAGCTCAAGTCTTCAGCAGGATAGATACCCTAATTATTTTCAGAATAGAGAATCACACCTCTAGTAAGAGAGAATGTTATGTTACAAAGCTTAGTTAAAGCACTTTATAACTTTGAGGAGTTATATTGTTCTGTACTGATCTGTACACAGGAACCATAATGGTGCCAGACTTTACACTTCTGAATCTGTATCTTCAGCCTCTGGAACATTGGCAGCTATTTGGGTTCCTTTCTTCAAGAACCAGCTATGTCTTTATTGAATAGAAAGACTGTTAGAAAAAGAACTTTGGTCCAGCCTAACTGAAAGCCCAATGGCCTCTCCTGCCCTTCTTAAAGCCAAGGGGCCCCTGTGGAACCCAAAGGCAACCCACAGTGCGACTTCAGAGTCCCTCTAAAACTCACTATCAAATTGCAATTCTTTAGGTCAGTGGTCTCCAACCTTGGCAACTTTAAGACCTGTGGACTTCAACTCCCAGAGTTTCTCAGCCAGCTTTGCTGGCTGAGGAACTCTGGGAGTTGACGTCCACAGGTCTTAAAGTTGCCAAGGTTGGAGACCACTGCTTTAGGTGACTGAAGTACAAAATGATCACTTGCACAATAAGCAATCATGATCTCTGCATTCAGTTAATTTAATGTTGATTGATTTCAATTGAATGAAATCAAATGTCATACTTGCATTGGTTGGGCCGCAATTTTTTTGTGTCTGGTCTTCACCATACCTTTTTAAGGCCTTTGCTTTTCAAAATATAGCACAATGAGGAGTCAAAGAATTAGATGCAAATGTTTGAGATTATTTCTTTGCTTTCTAGCCAGGATTCAAAGAGACGGAGCAGAAATCCTCTTCTGTCATCAGTAACAAAACAAAAAGGCACATGCAAGTTCTCAAAACTATCTTTAAGGAAGGAGCTTTCCTACAAATGTGCGGTTCTCAGGGGTGGGCTGCTGGGTTTTGCAGGGGTTCGGGAGAACCTCTAGCTAAGATTTTGTCCAGTTTGGAGAACCCCCAAATCCCACTCCTGGCTGGCCCCACCCACCCTTCTCTCCCAGGAGTCCCCATGTGGTCCGTTTTGGATGCAGGTAAGTTCAGGCACATACGGAGGCTTGGGGAGGGCAAAAAATGGGCCTACCAGAGTTTTGGGAAGTTTCTGGCCTCCAGAGGGCCTCTGCAGCCCGGGGAAGCCGTTTTTGCCCTCCTAGAGACTCAAGAAAAGCCTCCGCAGCCCAGGGAGGGCAAAAACACCCCCATCTGCCATGGCGCAGGAGGCCGACTAGGCCATGACAACCATGGGCATGTCCACCCAGCAACCCTGCAGAGAACTGCTTGCTAAAAATTTTGAACTCCACCCCTGGCAGTTCTATTTGCAGAGAAGAAGGGACTCTGGAGGGTGCTCCCTCAGCTCCTGTATTGCATAATATAGAAAAATCCATGTTAGTTGAAGAGCATTTTATATTTTCATATTTTGCTTTGTTTTTAGTAGATTTTTCAAAACCTAAAGCAAAAGCAGAAAGAACAGAGATGTTTGATGTAGCGTCTCCTCCTAAACAGGGCCCTAGGTTGAGACCAAGCCGCATCGTGTACAATCTCTGAAGACCCCATGAGTATTCTGAAACTTTCCATCTAATATAACAGAAAGCTTTTCTTCAATCTCAAATGGGACAAATAGTCTTTATTTTAAGTGTTAGGCAGTGAGAACTCTTCTCATAATGCCTCTGGATTCTGGAGAGGTTTTTAAAACACAAAGAAGGCAGAGCTGAATTTTCAGAAAGAGATTTGGGTAAAAAGTTAAAAAGAATTTTAAAATAAACAATGTAGCTTTACAGATTAGGCCACCATAACTAGATAACCAGAACTAGATAAAGTAGAAGGCTGCAAAGAGATGAGGAAAATGCCAATACTTTTTCTGTAGTTTAGTTATTGTCTTGATGGATTCATGCAGCTCAAATATGGTAGCCATGTAGTTCAGCATTCTACCATTTTGAAAACCACTACACTGCAGCTATACTTTTTAAAATCTGCTGTCAGTTATAGCTCAGGAAGAAAATCCATCAGAACATCACTCCAGTTCTGTTTTGCTTTCAATATTCTTGTACTGGAGGGAAAAATGAAACATTCAAGTGGAGTTAACCCCAACTGTGGTCCTACAGTTTGGGATGAGAAAGAAGACTAATCTCATGGTTGATATTTGGGGGGACTAAAACCAAGGTAATCCACATCCCCAAGACTTACATTTTTCAATGTGAAGTAGAAAACAGCATGATGTGGCCATGTGGTGTCCTAGTTCATGGCTACATTTGTGGATGCTTTGGCTCTTGCATTCTCAGATGACCACTCCTTGTTCTCTTCCATTCCACATCCTTATTGTAATATACTTAAGAATTCTCCAGTGTGTTTACATGAATTATAGGTAGACACACCTTTTGATAAAAGAGAATGGAAAGAAGAAACATTTTTTCCATCTTAGAAACACAGGAGCAGTCTGTTTGAGAAGAGTTACAAAGGAAATGTTGGAGTTCAATGTTCATATGTGTCACAGGTCCATTTTGAGGTGAGAAATCCAACTAGGTGGAGTTACAGTAAGAGTAGAAGCAAAATCAAGACAAGAAAAATAATTTTTTACACAAGGAGCAAAATGTTATCTTTTGTAATAAAAGTTGATACATATTGACACTCATAGTATTTACATAATTTTGAACTCTTCAACACTTCTTTATACATCCAAAGCAGCCTCTCCAACTTACACTCACTTCTCTCTTTTCAGTATATATTTAGGGTAAAATAAAGATTTTAAGTTTGTGTTGAAAATGGTTGTGGGTGGTATGATTCTTCTAGATAAATTAGGACACTGTTTTATTATTTTAGACCAGGGTCTAGTAAAGTCTTTCCAGTTTTCTGAACTGTCGTTTTTACTCTTTTTACATCGACCTCTACTACCCACCTCTTTCTAGCAAAGTTACAAAATGTATACCTGAAAAATATACTGTGGTGCCTTTCTGCAGGTGATGCTGATTAGACAGGGAAAAGCAGCATTTGGCAACTCTGTTTTAAGCATTTTAATGCCATGTTTGTTATTGCAAAAAGCACTTGAAGGGCTTTCAGCCTTTTGACTATGCCTTTAAAACTGCTTGATATTCAGCAATTAGCAGTAGTTTTCCTGACATGACTAGAAATATTGCCACTTGCTATTTATTGCAGAGCAACTCATTAAATCAAGCATAACTGCAGGCAGCGAAGACTTCAAGGAAACTAAACAGGAGTGTGTATTGGGAAGGGGGAAGAAGTGGTGGGCTAATTGGCAAATAATTCCTCTGCTTTTTTCCTCATGCTATATACATATACAATGCCTAAGCCATATTCTTGACTGTATGTAATGTATAAGAATATATTAATTATCCGTGTATGACTAATAAAGGTGAGATTGGCCCAACCTTGCTGGCTTTCCAGAAGATCCTCAATTTTGCAATCGTTAGTTTGGATTTTGATTGTATATGCCATTTAGAGTCACCTGCTAGTGAGATAGGCAATGACATAAATGCAATCAATAATTCAATAAATATAGTCTGCAGAGCTCATCTAATTGTATTGGATCATTCAAGCTACTAAAAAGTTGGTAGATCTCAGTGGCTGGTTGTATATGGCATTTCTAATAAACCACCTGGTAATTCCTTGCAACCTTTGAAAATTACTTCTGTATTTATGTGTTTTTAACACATTGGTATGCATGAGAAAAAAAGTTTTCAGATGACAAAATATGCATGTTTTATTTCACTTCCAGAGGTAGAATGAGTACTGTACATGTAGATTCTTGTATGAGGATTAAAGCCAAGAATCACATTGCCTGTTCCAGCATGAACTTTATTATAGCTCTAAGAGATTACACACTTTAGAGTTCTAAGTGGAACCAACCTTATTATCCTAACATCCTGGAGAAAATCATAAGAAGAATTTGAAGCAGGACAAAACCATTCCCTCTGAGAAGCACTAAGAGCTCTGGATCTACCCAGTGGTAAATTGCTTTGCTTTATTCACATTATTCAGCACTCATTGCAACAGCCATGCTAGTTAATATAATTGTTGTAATACACGTGTTGGGACTGGAGCTGAGAGAAAGCTGGAGCTTGCCTAGGGCTACCCAGGTGAATTTATGGTTATAGTCAATTGTGAAAACAAGGCTGCTGGATCAAATAAATGTTCTCTCCTCCATTGAAGCAATTTCATCCTTACTTTCTTTCCCATTTCCTCAACAAAAAAATGTTTTGATCATTTTTTATTAAATTGTGGAAGAGATACCTTGAGAGGCCTCTGAATAGAAATACAGTATATACAATGAAAAAATAGCTACTTTCCATAGGTAGTTGTTCTATGTTGTTCATTTTTCAATATGCAACAAATGCATATAGATGTCTTTCATTCAGGTCCCACATTTAATATTTCCAGTTTAGGAAAATATATGTTAATGTAGTTGAAAGAAGGGCTAGCAAAAGTGCAATTCTTGTTTATTTTGTTCAAACAAAAACCTACAGAGTTCAGGGGTGAATTTTAGACCGCCTGACCACTGTCAATATTTTTCTAAGCTCCATCATTAATATCCTAAGCTGCTTAAAAACATGCAGTGAGACAGAAGCATTGACCTAATGCATTTTTAAGAGAAATTGTATAATAATTCCACTTGTGTTTTATTTCCTAATTTTTGGGGTAATGTTTGAAAGACACCCCCCCCCCCCATATAAGAACACTTATTACATTAATACAACCAGTATCCACTTCCTAGTTTCTTTATTTATATATGCTGTAGTTAGACAACAACAACAATAATAATAATCGTACATTTTAAGAAGGTACTTGGTTACCCAGGATGCTGGCAGCAACCCGTATCAACCATCAGTGCCAGTCAATGATATTTGTGATACATTTTTAAATGTTCAGTTGACCAATTTTTATGTTTAATGAATAAAAGAGATAATAATAATCACCATAAGAAATACTGCATGCTCTCAGGCATCAACCCATTTCCAATTACTCCCACACAGGAGAGGACAACTGTAACACCAGACCCAGAAGATCCACTAAAAAAGCCAGATCTTGATTGATTTTGAAAGCCCTAAAAATTGGGATAATTTGACTTCAGGGGAATACTGCTCCAGAAAAGGAGGGCAGCCCTTGATACGGCCTGACCCCATGTAGCCCCTGACAAGGCTTGATCTCATGCTCTCATCAAATGGCATTCCCTAGAAGGCACCATGTCTTCCAGATCTTAGCCAATGAGCAATTGGGAGTAAGGCTTGTTCTGGTCTGGAGCGAGAATGAGAAGCAAGGTCCTATAGATGTAGTTGAACTCCAACTCCCAAAAGCTGTAGCAAACATGAGAAAATTAGAATGTATGCAAGTACCACATTTTCCCAATTCCTTATGTAGCGTGTGAGGCAGCATATTTGTTATCAGAGTTGCCATAAGTTTCCACATACTACAAAAGTAATATTACATCATATTAGTTCATAGCTTGGATTTTCAGTGGTGCACACAAATCATAATGGGACACAAATGCAAAGTCATATACATGAGGAATTGCTAGGAATACAGTGATATTACTTAGAGAGAAGCTATACTTTTATACTTTTCAAAGGAATACTTAATCAGTAGTATCAAGTAGTACCAAATTTCCTGACAGTTAGAACAATTAATCAGTGGAACAGCTTGCCTCCAGAAGTTGTGAATGCCCCAACACTGCAAGTCTTTAAGAAGATGTTGGATAGCCATTTGTCTGAAACAGTATAGGGTTTCCTGCCTAGGCAGGGGGTTGGACTAGAAGACCTCCAAGGTCCCTTCCAACTCTGCTATTGTATTGTATTGTAAGTGTGTTCCCAAGTTGAGTTTTGCAATTCTGAGTGGCCTCTGTATAATTGCTAATCCCAAAAGCTGACACCATAGTTTCTTATTTGTTTTTACTGAAATTGCAAGAAAACTGTAGTACAACTCTAAAATAGACATATCATAAGAAAACCCTTCGAACTCCCCTAAATTAAATCCACCCTCATGTGTAATACTACTTAGTCACTTTGTGGTTCTAAGTGGCTCTTTCCCATATTAAATGTGACTTGATCACCAAAGGTTTGCACACCCATGCGATAAAAAGTTATGCCTCTCACAATAAAGTGTAACACTCTTTTCTAAATATCAATCCTGTTCCATATCAGTACATTAAATCCAGCCCTATAATCTGTCTTAATGTTTCATCCTCTTTTTCTACTCTGATTTATTTTCCTCCCTCCCTCCCTCCCTGAAAGTGTCAAGAGCTCTAAAGCCTTTGGCTATATGTAAACCAGAAGAAAATCAGAATTCAACAGCAGCTTTTACAAAAGCACTGGATGTGAATGATGCACCAACTTAATTTTGTCTTACTCTATAAAACTGGAGAAGGATATTTGTTTGTTTGTTTATTGCTATCCATCTCAACACAATGACTCATTTTATGGTTTGAAACTGGGAAGGAAAGATCTCTGTGAGGCTTTCTCCCACCCCCTTTCTTGTTCCCTGCTTCTTCCTTCTTGTTCCTTCATTGCTGCAAGTCTGGAGTAAAAGTGGGTGGGACCAGAGAGATACAATATTTTCCTCCCTGGTTGCTCTTGGCTACTTCCAGCCTCAGGCAGTTGCCTGCAGTTGCCTCCCTTCTAGAGATACTTGCATGACTTAATGCTTGATGGTTGACACTTTCTGAGCAAATGTCAGCTGTATTTATTACTCTTCAGAAGAGTCATCCATTCTCCAAATGAATCATAGTCACCAGGAAAGCAAGATGTTGCTCATGTTTTCCATCTGTCTAACCAAGCAAGTAAAAGCAGAGTTATTCTTGCCAGGATGCTTTTCTGAGTATTGATTGGTGCTGTCCAGACTTGCTCACTGAGGGATTCCACTGCTCAGGTGGTTCATGGGCTTTCCTTCACCAAAAACTCTCCTTAAAAAACTAGCCAACACATGCTCAGTTGCCTTACTGGCATATCCTATTACCATATTGTTCATCGTGCACAAGTATGTGTACTCCTGAGAAGTTAGTCTACCCTCAGACTACTATATATAAACAATGAGTATATATTTAACTGTTTTTATTTACGGCTCATAAATAAAATGTCCTAAACGTTGTATGCACATTCTGGATATCCATTTTCCTTTTAAAATATCGAACTTGATGTAGCATCAGGATGAAGTGTCAAAACAGAGTCTACAAACTTTTGTAGTAGCCCATCTGTGGCTTTTCAGATGGGAACAAAAAGATCAGATTTGGCCAGAGTGTGTTGGAATTATGATTTGACTTCACTGCCTTCTCCTTTTGGATTAACACAATCTCACAATTTAGCAAGTTGCAGGAGTGGGAATAGAATTGGTGGTTTTTAAAATGAATTGATGAATTGCATAAAAATCATCAGAGGCTAATGATTTTTCCATCATATATTCTAGACTGAATTTATGATTTATCTATTTGTGAGTGACTGATAAAACTAATCAGTTACTTCCCATTCAAAGAAGAATAGAACGTGATTAATAGGCCGGTCAGAGGTTTTATTTGTAATTATTTTTGTGTTGCCTATTCAGTCTTTATACAAATCAGGCTACGTGACCATCTAGCTTAGTATTCTTCCTTGTTACTAGTAGCATTCCAGGATCAGAGATAGATGAGTCTTCTCTTCTCATCTGCTGTTCATCTTCTGTTCCTGGAGATCCCAGAATATGGAATCTCCTGCATTCAAATCAGGTTCTAATGCAATCTGTCACTCTGCTGTACTCTTCTGCGGCTCAGGAGAATATGATAACATGAATATAATTTCCTCCAAAATAAAGTAAATATAAATATCCAGTGGTGAAATTCATTTTTTTTACTACCAGTTCTATGGGCGTGGCTTGGTGGGCGTGGCAGGGGAAGGATATTGCAAAATCTCCGTTCCCTCTCCACTCTGGGGCCAGCCAGAGGGGGTATTTGCGGGTTCTCCAAACTACTCAAAATTTCTCCTACCAGTTCTCCAGAATCTGTCAGAATTTTGCCCCTGTAACAATCCCTTAATTACAGTGTTGAGTTGCTGGAACCTACTTTAGTGAGCAGGTAGCATATGTACAAAGGCTATTTCATCAGAAACATGATTACAACAAAAAGTGACATACTTCAACTTCTTTCCTTTCTTTTCAGGGAGATGGGTGGCCTTGTATGACTTAAATGAGCCAGGACTCCCAAATAAAAGCCTGGTTTCAGTTAGCTGAATCGCATATTTTATTTAGGGCGGCCGCGGCACTCAGCACTTGATGTATCACAAATCTTACCATGTACAGTATTTGCTTTTGATTCATCACTTTAATTTCCAAATGTCCTAATACTTGATTTGCTCTGTTACTAATCCTGTTGACAAAGAGCTAACACTTGGCCACTGAATCACATTTGTGAGGGAGGCTGAAGCAAATGCCAGGGGAAGGGGCTTCCTGACAAGAAGTACTGTTAATGCCATCTCTTCACTATGAAATACAAAATTGTAGAGGCCTGTAGTTAGTGTGCAACATAAAACTTTCACTCCTCCTTCTCCATCAAATCCTGGCTAGTCAATCATAAAACCTTCCTTCCTTCCTTCCTTCCTTCCTTCCTTCCTTCCTTCCTTCCTTCCTTCCTTCCTTCCTTCCTTCCTTCCTTCCTTCCTCCCCTCCCCTCCCTCCCTCCCTCCCTCCCTCCCTCCTTTTACTGCCATGCCTCTTTTATCTTCCCTACCACTACTTCTTTCTATTTATATATAATAGAAATTTATATTTCTATTAAATATGCCACTACTTCTTTCTATTTATGTACTATGAGTGTAAAGGGCATATCATGGGCAGACAACAAGGGAATGCTGATGAAGATGAGGAGAAGATCATCTGGAGAGTTAGTGTGGAGTTGGGGCATTGCTGCTGAAAACCAAGTGATGCTCCTGGGGCCTCAGAATGTGATTTGGCAAGTGAAGGCACTTCTGGGTTTAAGGCTCTCTGGATGCCAAATAGGGTAGAATATGCCTCAGAAAACTACCCACAAGCAGAAGGATGGGTGAATTACAAAAGGAACAACCTTGCAAATAACGGCTTTAGGGTGATTGGCTTCATCCAGGCTAGTATCTTTCCTTCCATCACTGTGTGAATAGGGAATCTCCACTTTGCTTCTTTTCACAATGCAGTAGAATCAGAAAGGAGAACTTTTGGAATCTTGAAAGCATGTCCTTGGAAGTGTTACCCACCAACAAATGAATAACTGGCTAGTTAGAAATAAGTCATTTATTGTAAGGCAAATCAATGAGGGTGTTCCCTGCCAGCCCCTATACATTTCACTATGTATGTGTTTGTGGGTGGGTGGGGTTAGTGGGAAGGGAGATGAAGAATACTTTAAAATAAAGCACTTGATTACAGCCCTCTCCTATGCCCCCTGAAAGCTTATAATTTATAATTTATTAAATTTATAAGCTACCTGTCTCACTCTCCTGAATGATACTGGGTGGCTTACAATAACCTTAGAGGTATTGTTAAAATAAGTGTGATACCAGAAAATGGAACATTGCTTTGTAGACTCCAGTTCAATTTTGAAGCTCAAAGAAAATATGTGTATATGTATGTCAGGTATTTTCAGGGGGGGGGGAGATTCCCTAGAAACTCCGCCTTACTACATGTTTTTCTTTGATCAGAAGTGCTGTAGACTAGTGAGGGCACTTCTGTCTGAATGGTGAAAAGCATTTTGTTCCCAGGTAAGCTGATTTCACCCACCCCCTTCCTCCCACCAAAATGAGAGGCACATATAATTATGCCTCTAAGAGGAATCCCTTCCGATGAGCAACTGCTAAAATGATGGCTGTTTTGAACTTTGCAAACACTCCTATGCCTTCTGCATCTATGCATTTTCTCAAGTTTTATGAATACCTCAGTTACCGTGAAGCTTTTCCTTGCTACCAGAAAGGCAGGGATGAGTTTTGTCATTGCTGTGGAAATGACTTTTTCCCCTTTGCCTTGCAACTATTTTCTCTATCCCATGGTCTAGGGCAGAGGTCTTCAAACTTGGCAACTTTAAGACTTGTGGATGTCCATAAATCTTAAAGTTGCCAAGTTTGTGGACCCCTGGTTTAGGGCAATACTCAGGCCTGACATCTTGTATACCAGGGGTGGGTTTCTCGCCCCGTTCCAACCGGTTCGGTTGGAATGGGGCCGGCGGCGTCCTCGTGCACGCGCGCGGTGCACGCATGCGTACTAGCGTCTGTGCGATGCTCCAGCTGCTCCTGGAGGATCGTGCAGGCACTGTATGCGTCCTGCGCATGCGTGGAAGCACAGAACTCATCAAAACCGGGTAAGGAGCGCGGGCGGGCGGGTGGGCCCTTCGCCGTTCCCGGAAGTTACTTACTTCTGGGTTCGCCGACCAACCGGTTCGCAGGGACCACTGCGAACCGGTTGAAACCCACCCCTGTTGTATACCATGAAATACTACTGTGGCAGGGCGACATCTGCTCACTTGTTGGTGTAAGTGGGAGACAAGGTTTTCTTCTATTATTATTTTGTCTCTTGAGAGGCACAGAAAACTTGGCCGAAAAGGAGCAAGTAGTTCTAGACAAGTTATTGTAGTATTGTGGGCATTAAAAAAAATCCTGCCTCAGGTGGAGTTAAACATCATCACACTTTCATTAGATTAAATTTCATCCTTGTCTTTCCATATATTTCATTTAATAAATTTTATTTCTTTTGAATAAGGAGATTTTGAAAACAGGTTTAGAAAAAATCTATTTCTATAAAACTAAAACTGTCACACAGCTCACAGAGTTGGTCAGGAAGGAATAGTGGAATGGAGAACATTGCTTTGTACTGAAACACCAAAATCTGCTTTGTACTGGAACACCAAAATCTATCAAATCATAGCCTGGTACAAACAACATATGTTTAACATTAAAAGAATTCTGAGTCCAAAAAACTGTTTTGAATACCAGAATTTACTGGAGCTTGCAGCAAATTCCAGTGCTTATTATCCCAAGCTTTATTCATGTCAGCAGTAAAATTTAAGACATGAAGCAGATTGGTTGGTTTCTGCTATTGTTAAGCAGCTGGGAGCATGATATCCTTATAGAGCTATTGCAAATCACATCTATTGATAAATTCTGATCTAAATTCTGCACAGTAGCTGTGCAAATCAAAGAATGACTACACAACTCTTTTCTGTACTAGAGAATATAATTTATCCCTTTTTCTTCAGTCTACCCTTTCTATATGTATGAAAAATGCAAAACTTGCTAGGATTTCAGAAACCTTGCATTTCCAAGGGCTCCCTGAAGCATGTTATCAAACCTCTTTATGGGAAATAGACACATGTAAATAAATATTGTGTATAGATAAATGTATAGCTCCTCTTTGAAATCTGAACGTTTAAGTTGGTGATTCCTGAAGTTTAAAAAAAAACAATCAACAGATGACTAGGGCATAGCATTAGCCTCATACTCCTGATATCCTTTCTTGATGAAGTTCAGCAAGTGGCTACCCAGAACTGACCTTCTTCGTGGTAGACAACTGCCTTTGGAATAATCTTTCCAATGAGGTATGCCTATTGCCATCTTGATTCCCTCTTCTGTGTCAGATATAGCAGAAGTGGTAGGGTAGAAATGTTTTCCAATAAATAGAGACAAACTAGACAGTTACAGGAAAGTTTTGCATCATAGAGACAAATAGCAAAGGTGTTTCTCATTATATATTCCCTTTTCTGTGGGAGGGGGGGTCTTTTCAAGAGTTCTTCTCTATGAATACATGTAAGAGTTGTTAGCAATGTTTCTTAGAAAAGAAAAATGCCAACAGGCTCATGATTTTGTTTTCACAGAATCAATCATCGTAGTTTGCGATACTGAATATAATGTTCTGTAGAAAATAAGCTACATTAAATCCCTCATTCCATAATTAAATATGGCTCTTCCACTACTACTATCATAGTTGGAATTCACAGAACAGGAGTGGATTTAAGCCACAATTACTGAGGAATAGAACTACCAATTAAGTAAATCAAAAACTTCCTTGCCCTGAAGAATCACTATTTTGGGATAAGTGCCTCTTGATTGGATGGCTTCTGGGCATTTATTAAATGAATAGTTTTACCTGCAGTTATTAGATGAAAATGCATGTTTATGATGTCATCTCCTGCCATCACTGTAAACCTCCCATTTATTACACTGTACTGGGTGGTGGTGGTGGAGATAATGGAGCTGTAAGGCCAAAGCAATAGCAGGAAAATACAGGTTGGAAGTACAGCTAGTATTCAACATGCAAGACCAGTAGATTTCAGCAGAAAGGAATTTAGGGGAGAAAAATGGCTTTGAGAATATATTCACAGAAGAAAATACCTGGATGAGAGCACAAAATATGTCATTTCTGTCTCTTGTTTCTATAATCTTGAGTGTTCTGTTTGGTTACTAATTTTGATGAAGGACAGCTAGAGAAGAAATGATAAAATTGGATAGACTTAGTAAAAATAATATCTTGTTCCAAAACAGGACAAATACATTTAAAAAACTGTTCTCTCATGCATGCAGGCCTGCAATTAAATGAAGAAAAGCAAATGGGTATGGTAGAATAAATGAGTAACACGTGTGATTCTATAAATTTCTATGATTAAGGTTTCCATGAAATGCATTATTAAAAGAAATCTGCATTATTATATATTTTATCATCACAGCTATTCTGTTTTTAACTTTTTGATTACAGGCACAATGCCTGCTGGCAACAAAAATGGCACTAATACAGCTTTCTTCTCCACTGATTAAAGTTGCTTTCTTAATCATCTGCATTTAGGAATAAACCCTATTGGAAAAAAGAGAACTTATTTCTGAATAATGCATAGAGCTGCATAGCTAACAAATCGGAATGGATATCAGTGTTTATTTGTCACTCTAATTTGAAGCAGTAACCTAATATCAAGAAACATGTTTGGTTCATCTAGCCTAACATTCTCTTCCCACACTGATGGTAACTCTCCATGATTTCATAAAATAATTTTTCCCAGCCCTGCTAGGAGATAGCTGGGATTGTATTTGCAACCTTGATAAGCAAAACAAGTTGTCTACCTCTGAATAGATCAACAGGAATGTCTGACTCTCAACTTTTAGAGCAATAGAAGCAACAACTAGTCTTTGTTGAGTTGCAAAGGAGGTAAGAGCAGCTAATAGCTGTTTCCTAAAATTGCACATTTATTTTAAATCCCTGTCATGAGTTATGCCATGGTTATTGTTTCTTACTTTGCCACAATGATACTCGCCTATAAAGTTTTAGCATTAATGCATTTCCATGAGTGTGTAGTTCCACTTGCTTGTTTTGTATTCATGTTACTTATCAAGAATAATCAAGGTGGATATTTGTACTTTCCTGTTCATTTTTCTCACAGTGTGCAGCTCATGAGATCCAGTTGCAAATTTGCTCCACCCCTAAAGCGATTATTTTGCAAGTGTCTCTCCAGTCCCAGCCTCTTATTTGCAGCTGTTTTTAGTCTGAGGGCAATGCTGCATAACAGCCTAAACTGCTAATCTGTCATGCCACGCCCAACTGTTTCTTAAGGCAGAAATTCTTCTAAGTGCTCCTTATTAATTGCAATCCTATAAAATAGCATGGGGTTTATTTCATTCTAGGTTTAATATGATAATATTGTGATGGCATGCCACAGGTGGCGTGCAGAGCCCTCTCTACAGGAATGCCAGCCGTTGCCTCAGCCCAGCTCCACCCCATATGTGTGCACACCTCCTGCTGGCCAGCTGGTCTTTGGGTCTCTGCCGTGCATGCAAGGGGGGCAGGGCACATGTGGGGGTGCATACACACATGTGCAGGGGAGGCAGGTTGCATGCATGAGGGGCACTCACATTGTATTTTGGGACCTTGCGTGGTCCCCCACACCCCATTTTGGGCCTGGAAAGCCTCTTGCACCAATTTGGAAGCCAAAAATGGATGTGGGGGAGGCAGGGGGCATGTGAGCATGGAGGGTCATGAACACATTGCATTATGGGTGCGGCCATGCATGCTTTTGGCACGTGAAACAAAAAAAATAGCCATCACTGTGATAATTTATCTGGTGATTCTCTATTTGTTGGTATGGCAGAGATGTCAGTAAGGCCAAAAGCATTGTCAGAGATGAAAAAATGCTAATGTAGTATCTAAGGAAAGAGGAAGCATATGTACATCTATCCCCCCCTTTTTTTAAGGCCATGAGACCAGAGATTCCAACACTGTCATGCAGGATTTAACATTTGCTTCTATATTGCTGCAGAATCATAGATAATTAAGATGTTGAGCTTTTTCCACTTCCTAACAAAAACACACTGCAGCACCATTAAGAAATCCCACAGATAATCACTAGTTGTTCAGTCAGGAAAGAATGGGAACATGAATCAACTTAATTACAAATAAATGACAGCTTTCTTCAGAAATGCACTGAGGCAGACTTATTGTACTAAAAAGAATTGGGTGGGTCCCACGTTATAAAGCCTGGATTGTTCTTCTGCAGAAAACTCCACAGTAACATCATTGATCCCTCTTCTCCAGCAACAGGTCTTCCTAAATGTCACTGCATCCAGTCTGATAGTAGCCTAGCATGTTCTCATGCAGATGCCAGCCATACTCTTGTACAATAAGCTTGCCATCTGGAAATATAACCAATGCAGGCTGTACATGGGGAGGCTGCTTGCTAGAGTGGTCACATACTCACAGATAAGTAGCATCTGCTAATGGAATAGCAAGGGTGGTAATAGACACCTTTTAAAAAAAACAGGATCATATTGCAACTACAATGCATTGGCTGCCAGTTTGTTGCCTTGAAAGCCCTCAGGTTGTTCTGATATATGAAACCAATTTCTATTTTACCTATTGAGTCTTTCTGAAGAACACATGGAGAAGGCTGAGTCTTAAACAAGAGTGAACAAACCTTCATGGAACTGACCATAGAGTATGTGGAATACTTTGCCTTTTGTCGTCCAAATGATTTTTTCTTTAGGTATTTCCCATTTGCAAGATATTCTGGCAGGTTTTTGTCTCGCTGAACTGATTTAAAAAAAAAAAACCAGGACAAGATATATTTCTCTATCACTTAAGTAAAATCAGGAAGAACAGTTTATTCTAGCTGTAGGAAATTCAAACAAAAACTTACAATACATGTTAAGGTGGACATGTCCAGTAGTCCTAAAAACTCCATATCTCATTTAGTTGTGTTGACAAGGAGTCATGGAAGTTAGGGTCAAAAGCACCTGGAGGTGCTTATGGAAGCATAGACATATGAAGATATTGCCATCACCAATGGAATTCATTGGACTTAGGATGGTGGTGGGAAGAGAATCGTGCTTCCAGAATAATCCCACTTATTCTAATATTGCAATATCATGTCACATTTCCCTATCTTCCATTAAGTTTGCCTTGACTTCACCCACAATTCTGCGGGATGCAATTCCAAGCACAATACTTTGGTAACTGTAATTTTGAGAGTTTCATAATGAGATGAATATACTTTCAGTAAAATCCATCAACAAATGCCAACAACCCACTCCATGGTTGACATTAATTCTCATTAAGCTTACATGGCTGGGTTTTTTGGAAGATCGGGTCATTACTGAAATGAAATATGGTATCTGTCTGATGAGCATTGTTTTGCTCAGAGCAAAACCATAGATCTTTTCTTATTCCTACTTTATGTACAGACATACAAAAGCATTATATGAACTTAGATAGAAAATGAAGTATTCAGATGGGATAAACAGAACCCAAAACACATCAGAGGTGTGCAACCTTTTTTCTGGCAAGGCTGCCCTGGGTCTTTGAACAGTGTACTTGGAACTGCATTGCAAAAGAAAATTGTGGTTGAAATCAGGGCAAAGCATAATTTTAATTGGAATTTACATTTAATTAAAATTAAGTACAGTTAATATATAATTTAATTTATTTCTTTTTATTTACGTGGCTGCCTACCTTAAGCAACTCTTAAGCAATGATATGATAATTTGTAATGCAGAACATAGTAGTCATACAGCAAATATTTCCCTTTTATCATTTTAACAGTTGCAATTTGGAAAAACTTTTAAAGTCCTTAGGTACTATTCTCAAGACATTCAAAAGACACATGTGACTTGGCCTTCATGCAAAATCTGCTTAACATTAGCCATTTACTATTGATAGACATTATATCATGCATAAACCAATATTTTTTTGCTTGCAAAGTATTATTTGGTATGCTTGTGTATCATAGACTACTGAACCTGCATATCTGGATTGACAGGTCATTGTCTCTATAGTGAGGACCAGAGCTTTTAAACTGAGTAAGCAATAACTTATTGCTCACTCCAAAGACCCTGGAAGTATAGCATGTGCTCAGAATAAAGAACTAGAGCAGGAGAAAAGCCCCAACTATAAAGAGGAGAGAAAATCCTTTGTTGAGTTTGCTCTATAGTAATGAAAATAAAAGCAGGTGGATAAGCCCCTTCCAGGATTCTCCCAAGTTTGTTTGTTTCTTTATTTATAAATTTTATAGGCTGCCCCACCCTACCTCAAGGTAAGATTACTGCTTGCGGTACTTTTCCTTGTTCATGCCTGTGTTACCTTGTTTGCCAGGATGCCAGAAAGCTGGCTGGGGAATTCTGGGAGATGAAGTCCTAATGTTGCCAAGGTTAATTTAGAGGGAGCAAGGCAGAGCAAAAGTTGGCTAATGGAAAGCCAATGAGGCAGGGCAAAGTTTGAAAACCGGGTGAGATCTGAAATTAGAACAAGGTCTCATGGGAACACATGTTTTCCGGTTCACCGACAAATGCATGATAGATATATGTACAAAACCGCAACAACAAAATCGCTAATTGATTTTTGACAATAGCGCGATGACAAATGCGTGATGACAAAATAGCGCATATGTACGTTATAAGCCTAACCGTAACCCTAACCCTAATCGTAACCATAACCCTAACCCTAACCCTAAAAAAAATGTGATTTTATTGTCATCGTGCTTTTGTTGGCGTGATTTTGACATCGTGAATTTGTGGGCATGATTTTGAAGTCGCAGTTTTGTCGGCGCGCATATGTCTATCGTGCATTTGTCGGGTCACAATGTTTTCCATCTCTGCTTTAAATGAAGGATGGGATAAAATGTAGTAAACAGTAAAGAAATAGGATTTAAAGTAAAATGAATACAATAAAGGTTTACACCCCTATACATTTTCATAGATTTATTTATTTATTTAGGCTCCTTCTTCAAATACGTACGACTTTTACTCAGTATTTCACTAACATCTCAAAATAATTAAATTGAAGATTTTCTTAGAACAGGTAGTCCTTGACTTACAATAGTTCATTTAGTGACCATTCAAAGTTACTGCAGTATTGAAAAATGTACATTATGACCATTTTTCACAGTTACAACCTTTGTAGCTTCCCCATGATAATGTGATCAAAATTCAGATGCTTGGCAACTGACTCCTATTTATGACCCTTGCTGTGTCCAAGGTCATGTGACCACCTTTTGTGACCTTCTGAGAAGAAAAGTCAATAGGGAAGCCAGATTCACTTAACAACTGGGTTATTAACTTATCAGCTGCAGAGATTCACTTAACAACCATGGCAAGGAAGGTTGTAAAAATAGGGCAAAACTCACTTAACAAATGTCTCATTTAACAACAGAAATTTTGGGCTCAATCGTGGTCATAAGTTGACAGTGGTTGTTTGCAGATCCAACTTACTGCATTTTTTTCACTGATCAGATATTTTTTTAAAATATGTCCTTTGTTGCCTGCATAGAACTAATATTGAACCATGCTCTTACATTCAATGCTTGCTTTTTAGATTAACCTAGATCTGTTTCTCTCCCAAAGGCTTTTCTGCATCTGAGATTGTTCCTGAAGTGAAGAACCAAGATGTTGGTACTACTGGCTGGAATATTTGTGGTTCATATTGCCACTGTTGTCATGCTCTTTGTCTCCACTATCGCTAACGTAAGTAGCAAAACCTTCTCAGTGTTTCTGTTCTGCAGTAGCAGCCATAAGCTGTTGGATCTCCTCAACTTGGTTCAGATCCATGGCAAGCAATGCTTTTGCAATCAGAAGCTTTTCTGTGTTTAGGGGCATCTGATAGTTGTGGGCATCATGGTTGGGACAGGATGAAAGTATAAGGGTGAGTGATCAAGAATTTTCAATCCTGCTTCTATTTCTATGGGGCAAGAGTGAGATAAGGAGCACAACAGTTTTGAAAAAAGGCAAATGTGTGAATCTTACTGGGAGTTTTTCCACGTACAGTTTACTGATTACCTGGCTATAAAACAGTAAAAATCCTGTCGGTCTAATAAGGCAGAGTAGGCTAGAGCTAGAGATCTTGTTGAGCCATGTGGTCTAAGCTGTCAGTCCCTTCATTTCCAGATTGGCAGCTTAGAGCACATGGCTCAACAAGATCTCTAGCTCTATTTTCCTAAATGCAGGATCTTCTAATAGTGTTAGACTTCCCCTTCTCCTTTCTTCCTGTCTTAAGAATCTAGGACTTACAGCGATTTCAGACATCACACTAAACTATGGATCTTTTAACTACATTAAATAAACGTGGCTAGTTTGTACTATACTGAGCCTTTAACCATAGTATGCAAACTACAATGCCTGTGATCACACAAGGCATGTTAAGACAAAACCAAATAAATCACATTACAGTTTTGGGTGTTGTGTGGACCAAATAGAATTGACTGTATCTGCAGAGTGACAGACATGGGAAGACAGGTCATATCTTCTTGATTTACACATTCTTAAAAGCCAGTTCATCAACCATATATTTATGCTGAACTACTTTCCCAAAACAAATTACCTCCAGAAAAAAGACAACAGACAACAGACTGGTTTATTTATGTGGGATAAGATTTCTAAATCTGGTTGTTCAAAATTACAAAAGAAGTAACGCCCTAAGGCTTGGCATATTCCCCATTTATTAACTGAAACAAAGCAACAATTCAAAACAGCCTAAAGGCGTGAAATAGAGATCATTCCATTCCCTTACCCTGATCCTGAAAACACCTGGACCCAGCCCACTCAGAAACAAGTTGAGTGAGTTAGGACATACTAGTTATAAGATGCTTTGCTCTCCCACCTGCCAGACAGTCTGTTGTATAATTACAAGGTCTTTCCTGGCTTGTCTGTTTTGGAACCATAAAACATTCTCATGAACTCTTTGGCAAAGCCAACCTCAATGGGGAAGAGAGGGATATATCATTTGGCAGACTTCTTGGTTTGTATGACAAATCTAGCGTGGTTCCTTCCTGTCCATGCCGAAACACTGTGTACTCTCCCAGTTTCAAGATTACCGGTTTCTGGAACTTGACAAATACAGAGCAGCAAAGGCAAAAGCACAATAACACCTAGTAACAAAGGATGCATTTTACACATTTCTGTGTTGTCATTTCTAAAACTAAATTAATAAATGTGGTTGAATTGATGCAAAAGAAAAATATAAACCAGTATTGATGTTGTTATTTTAAATAGCTAGCTATATATTTTATCAGTCATCCACACTCCACACTCTGATGTTTTCCAGATGTGTTGAGCACTAAAATTGTTAAAATAGGTTCTATGACTACATGAACATTAGCACTGAGTGGAGCGTGCTAGTATCTCTCTTTCTCTAGAGAGAACCAACTCACAGGTGTCAAACTCGCTGTGTCACATTGCCGTGATGTTTTGTGACATTTTCCCCATTCACGGAGCTGGGATAGGTGTGGCCTGAGCATGATGCATCTGGCACGCAAGTCACCAGTTTGACACCCCTGAAAACCAGAGGTGGTATTCAGCCGGTTAGCGAGAGTTCGCCCAAATTGGTGGCAGAAATTTTGCCCAGTTCAGAGAACCGGTAGCAATGGCCGGCTGGCCTCACCCCTGAACCAGTCTCCCTGTCACCGGTTGCTCACCACACCCATTTGGTTGCTGCTTGCTTGTGCTGCCTTTTTGCATACCGGCTTTCAAAGAGGCTGGCAGCTGACCGTAGGCCGCTGAAAAGTCCTCCTGTTGACGATGGCTGTCATCGCCATCTTCTTTGCGCATGCGCATCCCATTGCTTTGCAAGTCTGCAAGGCAATGGGACTTCCGGACTGGACCAGCTGCTGCAGAAGGTAAGCAACCTTCAGTAGTTGGGGAGGAAACGAGGAAACAGGGGCAACTAACAAAAGGGAGGACAGGGGTAGACAGGGAAAAATCCTTAAAATTTTCCTATCTTTTCCTGTGGGCGGGGCTAGGTGGGGGAGAATGTGACTGAGTGGGCATGAGTGATGTCACATTGGTCAGGCCCACTCAGTCACATGTTCCCCACCTAGCCATGCCCACCGAACTGGTAGTGAAAATTTTTGAATCCCATCACTGCCCTGTACTACGTGGATAATCCAAATAATAAGTAAAAACGGATTTAATTCTTCCTCTCAAAGCTTTAACTTTTATTTCCCCATCTCCTATCAAACTGTGACAAGTAGAGTAGCAGTATTCATTTCCAATATTATTACAGAAATGTATTTTGTGCATTAAAAAATCAGTAACAACAGCAACGATATGGTAAATTAACTCATTTTGATTAACTGAACTCTTTTAAAATCTTCAGTTTATGACTGATTAGGTCTGCTTGCATTCACATACACTATTAATACTATACCATATAATGAATCTGTATAACTATTTTTCTTTTGACTGTGTCATGTACCAATTTTACTTGCCCTCTGTGATAATTAAAAACCAATAGAATTAAGCTTGCCCTTGCTGGCTGGATTAGCACTTCATGGAATCTGTTTTGCTGCATCTTGCACTGAGCAAGAGGTTAAACTAAATGACCTCTGAGGTGCTTTCCAACTCTGTAATTTTGTGATTCTATGACTGGGAATTACCTGTAGCAGAACAGGATTCAAAGTTCGGGAATGTTGGCTGGGAATTCTGGAAATTAAAGTCCACAGATCTCAAGGTTGCCATGGTTGAGAAAAATTGGTCTAACCTCTTTGCAAGACCCCTCATAGAGCAATCTTCTTCTAAATTTGTCCCTTCCACTCTTCCAAAATATTGAGCTTGAAAGCCTTGTTCCTAGAGCATCAAACAAATCAACCAAGAACCAAGAGAAGGAAGTCTAGATGTCAGGATTGGATCATCATACATAGCTTTCTTCTGATCAGTATTTCTTTCAATAATTAAATGCATTATTCCAGGAAATGGCACAGATAAGGCATTTTTAATGTAAAAAAAGATAGATAAATGCCTCCCCACCCCGTAAATTCCAAAAGGATTTTTTTCATTTTGTGCAAAAAAGACAGCCCCCCCCCCAACTCTTGGTCAGGAAGTAAAGAATTTCTCAAAAGTAGGCTTGAGATAATTGTACCCATTAAATTCTGTAGTACTTGGCATTTCGGGCCAAGTTGTAGAAATTCCTCTGAACAAAATTTGCATGCATTTTAAGTTTTGTTTAATTTGTTATTATGATTGACAAAAGATAAGAAGGCCAAAGAAATGTCAAGAAATATCAACAGTAACAGGATGAGCCCCTGCACATAAACAGAGAGAAAACTCCACTCTCTTCATGCTCTGAGAATTTTACCTAGTTGGCTAATGAAACTTCTGCAAAAAAACCCAAATACCAAACACACACACACAACTTCAGGGAACACCAAGGAATCTACAAATGTAAAAAAATGCTATAATGTCACGGATATGCAATAATATCTGTATTTATAAATGTTAGTATGTAATTTGATCACCAAGTAGCCTTTTGAAACATATTTTATTTTTAACACTTGCAGAATTTAAACTACTTAGTTTAGTATTTAGATACAGTTCACTAAAAACAAACTTCACATGGACACACATATATACACACATACATGGGCAGGCACAGATACACAAATCAGGAAGAATCTATTAACACTTCAAATTAACATATTTTATTTACAAGGCATAGGTCTTTGGGAACTATGGCTCAGTATTTGATACTGAGGCTTGTGAAGTGTTATGTCTTTTAATAAAATGTGTTAGTCTGGAAAGTGATCCCAGAGTTGTCCTGATTTTTGTCTACCATACACTAGCATGGTCTTTCTCTTACTAGAGATATAAAAAACTAACTCAGCACAGGCTAGAACAGGCTTTTCTGATATTTATGATTGCCCTTGGTGACTGTGTGAATAGGTTTTGAGGTCCACTGTTTTTTTTTCTAATTGAGCAGGAATTGCCTTGTAGACTCTCTTTCTCTCTCTCTCTCTCCCTCTCCCTCCCTCCCACCTCTCTCCCACTCTGTTATATTAAAAACCTTTCATGTTTAAGTTGATTGATACTTCAAAAGAACCAGGGTTAAAAGTGAAGCAACCTGATCTTATTTGGTTCCCTCCTGATGTGCTAAAATTTCCACAATCCAAAGTCTACATAGCTGGTAATGTGGCTTGAAGTCCAGTGATGATCAGGTTGGGAAGATAAATTTAAGATGGTTTTAGTTTTGTTAATCTCAATAAAATAACAAGCAATCAAATTCTTTTTCCTTTACAATAGTATTTCACAATTATTGTTATTCCTTTTATATTTCAGTAAAGTTAATGTATGGTTGATTTGATGTTGGAGACATTAGCTCTAAACTACATAATTTCCGTTATGTTCTCTTAATTAGACTAATCTCAATAAACTCACAATAAGGATAACCCTCAGGAGATAAGCAAATAAGAGGGAACAGTCTCCCCCCCCAAATTATTTATTTTATAATGGTTCAATAGCATGGTTGAGCAATTCTGGGGGTAATGGGGAAGTACTTGTGGCTTTAAAAAAACTTCTGGTAAAAGATTCAAAATTCAAGATTCTTTTCCCACCACTTCCTTTGGAAAAGAAAACAGTGTCCTAAAAAAAAATCAGCCGTGGACTGATTTTCAATGACCCACACCCAATGTTGCATGAATAGGTATACTTATTAGAAAAGAAGCCTCATTGGATTTCACAGCATTGACTCTGGACTGCTAGCTGACGAACGGTAGAAGTGAACTAAGCAGAAAGACAGTGGAATGTGTTACTCATTGTTGCTTTGGCCACGCTTATATTTACATATCAACTGGCTCCTTTGCTTTAGTTTATGATGACATCTGCTGGATACTTCTATCTGAAGCAGCCTACTTATTTTATACACACTCATACACACACATGGCACACAAGCCAACATACTATTGAACAAAAACAGGAAAGATATTCAGAAGCCAAAAAACTCAGGAAACCATAATAGGTTCTTTGTTTTCTCAGCACTCTGTTGTTC
Source organism: Thamnophis sirtalis (assembly GCF_051295495.1). Lineage (NCBI taxonomy): Eukaryota > Metazoa > Chordata > Lepidosauria > Squamata > Natricidae > Thamnophis > Thamnophis sirtalis. Next base: position 33,759,185 of record NW_028261389.1, on the reverse strand, counting down.
CAGTATTTGGCATTTATCCCCTCACATCAGAAATCCATGAGAATAGAATAGAGAGAGAGAAATGTAGGGATATCTTTGTTGTATGCATTCCAGATTCTCATGACTCTCATTTGAATATGGAAGATAGCAAATGTGCAGTTAGATTTCTCCCCAAGGATCTCCTCTAAAATATTTTATGAAGTAAGAGGCTGGAACAAAAGTACTATGTCCTTTACTGTGTTTCTCCATGTTTTCTCCTTCAGATTTTCTTAGACCAAATGGGCCCCTATCAACTGTTTGGGTATCATTGAAGTACTCAGCTTAATTACTTTTTTATGTAAATAATGTATATTTAAAAAAAAATCTCAGGAACACTCAGTTACATTCATCTGGATAGGTTCTACAAGGAATAAAACCCAAGAAACCATTTTCATGTTGCAAGTTATAAGAATTCACTGCTGCCCCTCCTATACCCTTTCTTAAAGTAATACTAAGATCTATATCTTAGACTAGGCTTTGAAAAATTGATGCCCATATATCTCATTAACCTATATTAGGTTAATATTATAATGTTTGCAGACATTATATACAGTATATATGATGTCTGCAAACCTAAGAATCAGGCAGCCTCCAAAATCATAAAGGAAATTATATAAAGAAATAGACAACTGTATTTTCATTTGTTTCAATGGCTCTCCTCTAAATAAATCTGCTCTAAATGGATCTCTATTCTGCTCACTATAACCTAGAAGCATAGAAAATATAGTTCTATCCTAAGGGGTCAATATATAAATGAAATGGTAGCTAACATATCAAATTACATTAAAAACATTTTTAAGATACAAATGCACCAAAAAGCAAATAACTCTGACCCTGCTTAGCTCACAGAGAAAATCCAGTTGAAGGACTACAATATTCATGACATCAGAAGTATGACCTTTTCCACCACATTCTCGGGGCATCTAGCACCTAATGCTTCCTAAAGGATACTTGTTAATAAATTATTTGCACTCTTTAAAATCTGGGAATGTGGCTGCATTGTAATTGAGAACTCTCAAAGACCGTTCATGGAGCAGCCAGTTTGGCTTCTGGTATTAAGGCAACCGCAAAGGGAACAGTTCATCTGTGGTGGAGGGAGGGAAGTCAAAACAGGCAAGGGAGGGGCAAAGATTCATGTGATTTGCACTACATTTTTTGTGGCTTGACCCCCTCTCCTGTTTATGCCCATGAATGGGAGGGTTTCAGCCTTCTGTATGATTTATAAATACATTGTGTTACAAACAGAATAAATGCAGCAAGGATTAACATATATTATTGCAAGAGATGATGAGGCAAACTTTTTTTATTTAATTCAGTGTCATGGCTTCCTGAATTTGCTGTTCTAAATTTCACTGGCTTGATAATCTTAGTTATTCGATTGCAGTTCTCCAATAAGCACATCTGGTAAAACCTAAACTCGAGAATCTCTGTTTTCTTTTTTGAAAAAAGTTAATCCTATGTTTCTGACTTGCTGAGGAAATAGATCCAAACCCTGTGAACAGAAGGCTGAGGAGCATGTGAAGAGATAAGTTAGCTCTTGTGAAATAATCTCTAGGAAGGGATCATACCTAGTGGAACAGTAGTAGTTACAGAAACAGTTATAGATGACCTATTCATGGCCATCTATTTGGGTTCCAATTAGACCCTTTTCTAATTGAAAATGATCAGGTACAAGATGATGTAAGAGGCTTCTGCTTTAAGCCATTGAGACTTATTGTCAGAACAGAAAATACTGAACACTTGATGAAGAAATAGGTCAACTAGTACAAGACAGTCCTTCATACCTAGTGTACAAGGGCAAACACTATCAGTTGGAGCATCCATCACAAACCATATATATGGTATATGATTGTATTAAGGTGCTGAAAGTCAAAGTTGATTCATTTGCACTATCTGGGACAAAGCAGTAAATATGTCTTCCTATCACAAGCCAAGAAGCCCAAATCTCAAGAGAGATAAATATGATAATAGCTATCACTTTAAATGCTTCAAGAGAGATGTAGATATTTCAGGAAGGCATAGCTATTGGTGACTAGTAGCCTGGGTGGCTGTAAACTGTCTCCAGAATAAATGCAGCATACTGTACTTTAGACACTAGCCTCTGGGAAACAACAATGAAAAGAACTGTCTCATAAATTTCTCAGATGAAACAGACATGACACTGTGTGATACAGTGCTGGAGTAAATAGCCCTTTGGTTTAATCCAGCTGGCAGTTCTTAGGTTTCAATGTTCTCATTTTATACCCACTGAGTTTCTTTCCCCCAGTTTCTATATCTTAGATCAGGATTGGTTTCAAACATTTCCAAATTTGCCACAACAGCAGAAATCCCAATACTACTTTGCAAGTAGTTTGAACATAACAAGCTTTTTACAAAATAAATATTTTATAAATAGCCATTTCACTTGTTGGAAACCAATCTCCTCTCCTTCCCCAAGAATAAAAGAAACTCAAAATGGACTTTCTAGATGAGCTTCTAATTGGGACTTGCTAATTACAGTATTTTCTGAGCAACAATAACTATTGAATGAAGGCAAATACATTGTAATGAACAAGAACATACATTCAATTTCTCAGTGACTAAGATTGTTGGCCATGCAGGTACAAAGATAGCCAGGGAAATGATTGAAACCTGGGAAATGGGCTCTTTGTCAGTCAACAGGAGTACTGATTTACCACCAGCTTATCAGTACCTAGGAGCCAAGGACTTGGCAACACAAGGAAACAACAGCAAATAGCCAGCCATCAACACACCAATTAACCAATAGGAAGGCACCACATAAATATGACCCATATAATAGCCCAAGGCACACATTATAGTAGAGAGAAGTTCCCTGAGGATGGGCTCCAGCATTAAAACCTGGAAGACTAATCCTCTGGTTCCAGTGACCAACCCAGATTGGATCCTGCAACAACAACAACTATTTTCATAAATCTTGTTTTTTTGTTCAGATAAATCATTCTATTATACATCCCTACAAAATCAATGTTAAATTTCACATCAGTAATTGCCTTCTATTTTGGCAAACTCTTTTTTCTAAGTTTATATTATCTTAAACATATCGCATTTTGCAAGTATATGTATTCTAATAATCACATATTATTGTACGTGCATTGTTGGAAAAAAAACCCTCTAATATCTGTTATATCTCAGCATAATCCAAAATGTCTTTTGGTACAAAAACATCACCCTTTGTGGAAAACCTAGTACTTATTGATGACAGTTTTGCAAAAGTTCAGCTAAACTGGCTTCCACTTTTAGCTTGATGTCAGTTCCTGAAGGGAAGAAATCCAAATATGAAAGCTTCTTCTGCTTTATTTTAGGTCTGGATGGTAACCACCCTTTCTCAGAAAACAAACTCCTCAGGGCTGTGGAAGCAATGTACAGAAATCAATTGCCAGGACATTGTTGTTCACAATGATGACTTGGGTAATATACTGTTTATTTTTATCTATGGATATTGCTTTAATGATATATTGCTATACATTGAACTCCTGCATTCCTTTCTTACTCTCTTCCTTTCCTTGTGTCTTTAGCTGCCCTCAAGGCTGTGCAGGCCTTCATGATCCTGGCCATCATCTTTTCCTTTGTCTCTTTGGTCATGTTTGTGGTACAGCTCTTCACCATGGAGAAGGGGAAACGCTTCTACATCACTGGAGCCATTATGCTGATTTGCTGTAAGGAAAACCATTGTCTATTGTAGCAGACTGGAAATCAGTCCAAAATACTGGAGAAGGGTGGTATACAGTTATGATATGTAAACGTAACAAAATAACAGAGTTGGAAGAGACCTTGGAGGTCTTTTAGTCCAACCCCCTGCTCAAGTAGGAAATACTACTAATACTATGTGAAGTACTATTATCTAGTACTTCATATAGTTTTATTGGATCCAAGAGGCACATAGTTCATTGCTTAAATAGTAAAATATTTATCAGAAATAAGAAAATAGAAAACCAAAGTGTAAACATAAAGTCTTCTTTCTTTGATAGCTGTTAAGGTACCAGGAAAAATTCCACATGGAGGGTATTTTATAATTGTGAAGGCTATTGATGAAAAGGGTCTTTCATCATGGTTACCTTCTATACTTTTTTTTCACTTGGGGAACTTTGACAAGGTGCTTCAATGTTAAAAAAAACCCATTCACTATATGTGGAAATAGATAGTATCTTCATTGACAGGCTACAGAAACAATTACATTACTACAGGTATCAGGGGCCTACCATAAAGAAGAAAGTATAATAATTCCAAGGCATTCAGATCGACTTTATCTATATATAAGAGACTATACGTAAAGGTAAAGTTTCCCCTGCACATGTGTGCTAGTCGTTTCTGGCTCTGGGGATGGTCTCATCTTCATTTCAAAGCCGAAGAGCCAGCGCTGTCCGAAGACGTCTCCATGGTCATGTGGCCGGCATGACTAAACACCAAAGGTGCATGGAGAACTGTTACCTTCCCACCAAAGCGGTCCCTATTTTTTATTTGCATTTTTATGTGCTTTCGAACTGCTAGGTTGGCAGAAGCTGAGACAAGTAATGGGAGCTCACTCCGTTATGCGGTGCTAGGAATTTGAACCACTGAACTGCAGACCTTCTGATCGACAAGCTCAACCTCTTAGCCACTGAGCCACCACATCCCTCCATAAGAGACTATAGAAATATTCTATATTGAGTCTGAGACAATCTTTTTTAGACCAACTCAAGATTACAAAGTAGCATGCAGGCATTGGAGTTTTCAAGAACTTTTTTATCGGGCATGTTGATAAGGAAGGGAAAAAAGACAGAAAAAATGGGTGAGGGAAAATAATGTGTTCAGCGTTCAGGATATCAACTATGGCTCTATATGGAATGACTGCAGACATGCAACTGACTCCTATCAACTGAGTGTTAGGTTTTGGATTTGATTAAAAGAAAATCCATCTGATAAGGTAATCATAAACCATGTGCCTCAAAACAAAATATATATTTATTTTATAATAACAAAGCAGTTGGATTTTTTTCAATATTCACTTAAAGGAAGTTAATCCTTTTCTTTCCAGTTCTTTTCACTGTGAAATCTACAATTGTTTGGATAAACTAAAGTTTTAAAGTGTCTTCCCAATTTTACTTTATTTTATTATTTATTTGCTTGCTTGCTTTTGTTTTCACAGGGCTGTTTATTTTGATTGCTGCCTCGATCTATACTGCCCGATTTAGTCATTATTATGAACCCAGTCACCCTGGATATTCCTTTATACTTGCCTGGATCTGCTTTTGCTTTAGCTTTATTATTGGGATCCTGTATCTTGTACTCAGGAAAAAATGAGAGTTGTCAGAGTGAAATAGAGAGGGAAGATTAGAAATTAGGGGACTTGTGGGAGGGTTATGAACTCACTTTGCTATGAGAAGTTTGCCAAAAATAATGAATACACTACTCACCCAATATGCCGAAACACTGAAAACTCCACAAGAGAGAATTGCTATAGACTCTCTCCTGTTATGAATTTAAGACCACGAAGATGGTTGAAGAATCTTCAGCTTAGAGATGTGGTATTTCTCAGACTCCATTCAAAGGCCTCCATCTTCTCCTTCACTGACAGCTGAAAAGTCAGAAATAAATAAGTTGCTCAATTTCCTTCTTGATCCTTCAGCAGTATGACATATCACCCATGAACATTATCCACCCATTTCTAATAATCCAAGAAGGTATCATGAAGTGTGACACTAAAAGTATCAACCTCCCTTCCAAATTAAGCAGTGTTAGAGCTGGCCACATTATGAAGTAAAATGAGGTCCTTGCCTCAGTCATCTGATGCTAAAGGACAGCAACGAAGTACTGGGTGACAGAACTTTTTAAACTAACCAGCATCTCCTAAGTCATCTAACTGTTCCATAACCAGTTCCATTTATCAACTTGTCTATTTTCCAAATTTTGGATGGGAGAGATGTCACTTCATTGTAAAATCTCATTTTCCTCCCTACAGAAATTCATTGGAATTAAAAAATATGAAATGTGAAAAATAAACCTGTTTGAATATTATCTAAATTGTACCCTTTAAATTTAATGTTTTAAAATATTTAATTTCCACTCTTTATTGTCATATAAAGAAATGGAGCTGCTGTTGTTGAAGAAGATAGAAGGCAGTAGCCTTTGGGGAATGAAAAAGAGGTGAATGGTAAAGGGAGATGAGAGAAGGTGGAGAAAGGCAAACAATATTCCTAATTATAAAGCATGTCATTAAGATATTCAACTTTTCAGCAAAACTGGATACATTCATTTTACAAAGCTATACTATGAAGATAGAACTGTTGGGTCCATAAAGTTTGTGTTCTTCAAGCTGTCAATCCTTGAGGCATTCAACTCTGGCTCATGTGATCTCATCTCCCAGCATCAAATTAGATTAAAAAAATTCTCATTTCATTGAATAGAATGGGGGATGGGGGTGGAACATTGTTAAAGTGGGACTTTCAATATTGGAACTTGCATTTAAACAATAATATATAATGTATATTGGAGGCAGACCTTAATATTGCATTGGTCAAGAAAGAAATTATTTGTACTATAAAACAGGTTCCTGAGTCAGAATTCTGTGATAATAGAAACAACGCTTCTGTTTTGTGTGCGTATGTACTCATCTTAAACCTCCCCTTGTTTTTATTGCATATAGTTTGTCTCCCAAGACATAAGAAGACCGGCTAATTAAATTTTGCAAATAGAGGGCCAAGCAGAAAATTGCTATATTAAAGTGGAGAGACTTCTTATTACATCAGAGTTATCATTTGCCTTCCCACCACATAGATCAGTTCAAAATAATGGAAACTATGCTTAGGAAGTTGCTAATACTGTCTCTGCTTTATTGTACTTGAGTGATATGAAAAGTAAGGAGGGCTTCAGGGTTGCAAGTTTCATATAAACAGTATTCTCTTTCCTGCTTTCTTCATTATACTGTTTTTACATGTATTTGCTAGATTATGTTCTGTCATACTTGCCATTTCTCAACATTTATTTTATGTGCAGCCATTGTAAATATTTTGATACAAGTGTCCCTAGAAGTAGGGATATATAAAATAAAGTAAAATAAAATAAAATTCAGTTTCTCAGACATGTGAGTCTTATTGATTTTCCAGCAGCATATATCAATAGCACTTCTTCCCCTGAAGGAAAAATGAGGACAATCTAGTATTTTCAGGATAACCACTTGGCAGAGGCAAAATTGCTGCTATGCAGCTAAAGGGGTGATGCACAGATTATTTCTGGAGCCCAGCTTTATGTAGAGGCATTCGTATTCAACTATTTATGGAACAGGGTACTCTGTACCAGTTGAGATCTCACAAAGGACCATTTCCACCCTTTTTTGGTGAGCAGATCTTGAATAGGAAACACCATCATGCTTCTAGACAGGTTTTGGGCATAGCATGGTCATCTGCCTCCACTATCATGGTGGGGTGAGGTTTTATTGCCTATAGATGGAACATGGCCTCCAACAAAGAGTCCAGGTTGTGCTAAACCAACTGCAAGAAATACCTTACCAGAAACATTTTTGAAACTGTGTCAAAAGTTAGCTGCTTGATATGAGAGTAAAGAGTGACCACTAATTTGCCTTTTTGAATGGGATCATTCTAAAAAGCTAGGAGTGTTGACATAGCTGATTGGCAAACTTACTGTCAGTGTTCCAAATATCACCCAAAATTAAATCAGAATTCAAGGCAGAGCTTTCTTTAAAGTTCCAATTTATTAAGAGAGACATGTTGGCACATCTGTGGAAAACCCGAATCTGAAAGCTTCCTGGGTTTCCCCAACCAGTTGAAAGTTCATGATCTTGCCCCCACACCCACAAATCCATCATATGGTTCAATCTTCCACTGCCATGCTGGCAGTTCTACCCATCCAGTTCCGGTCAGGTTCAGAGGTGTAGAGACAAAGGATGACCTTGGGCTTCTAGGAAGGAATTTTTTATTTTGACAACAACGCATTCTATTCCTTACTATTCCACCTCCCAATTCCCCACTAATGAAAAAGCACAGTAAAATAATAGAGAGTGTGGCAGACCAAAGATCTTAAAAGGAACCGGTTGCAGGCTTGACACTTTCTTCATTACTGACTTCATTGAGATGCCGAGAATCATTGGAAAAGTTTGGGCCCTTCTGGACAGATAACAATGATTATGACCTGACCACATTCTGCCCAATTTAGCAGAATCAGCTAAAGCAGACTGCTACACAGGTATAATGCCACAGAAACAGACATAGAAAAAGTGCTCTTCTTGTACAGGGGAAAGCCACTTGTAGTCTTGTCATCAGAGGTGGTATTCAGCAAGTTCTGATCAGTTCTGGAGAACTGGTAGCCGAAATTTTGAGTAGTTTGGAGAACCGGCAAATACCACCTGTGGCTGGCCCCACTCCCATCTATTCTCTGCCTCACGAGTCCCAGCTGATCAGGAGGGAATGGGGATTTTACAGTATCCTTCCCCTGCCACACCCACCAAGCCACGCCCACAGAACTGATAGTAAAAAAAAAATGAATCCCACCATTGCTTGCCATCACCTATTCTTAAATGCAGTAAATGTTTGACCAGTGATATTTTCTTCTTCTTGGGACTTTTTAACAAATCTTGCTTTCACAAGGAAGTTTAAAATAAAGCTTGATTTAAATAGGTCAATAAAATTTAAGGCATTCAGAGTGCTGAGTGGAAATTCAAGTTAAATTGGAACAGCTAGCACAGAATGTAAGACTGCATTAGTTGGTATAAGGGTAAAGTTAGAGCGTAGATCACACAAATAGAGTAGATCACACAAATACAAGGGTGTCTGGAGGGAGTGAGGGAAAAGAAAGTCAAGATGACAGGTGCAATCAAAGCTTTGCCTGTTCCTTTTGTCTGTTGGACATATGTTTCACATAAGACGTAGATGGAGCTTTGATCACATTATGTCAGTTGCTTTTTTAAAAAAGTTTTTTTGACCATACCCTGAGGTCACACTTGGATAGATCGAAGGCTTTTAATAGTTTATGGATTTCATGAAAAGGTAGAAACACACACAAAATGAACCAATCAGAAGAAGCCAGAGCAACAGAATGGTCTCGCTTCTCTTTTTCTCAGAAAATAGAATGAGCAATAAAGCAAAGTCATTGGTAGACAGTGGGTAGGTGGTGGTGGTTATGTTCAAAGAGGAGGAAAGCAAAGGGACATTCTTCTCCTAAACATTTTTAGCAAGCAGAATTTGTGGAAATGATAAGGCTCAATAACTACTTAATCATGCCAATGACAGAGAGACCATCATGCCATTCACTCCATGTCATTTCCCCAGAACTCTAAATAAGAGCCCAGTGGTTAGAGTGCAGTACTGCAGGCTACTTCAGCTGACTGCTAGCTGCAGTTCAGCAGTTCAAATTTTGCCGCCTCAAGGTTGACTCAACCTTCCGAGGTGGGTAAAATGAGGACCCAGATTGTTGGGGGCAATATGCTGACTCTGTAAACCGCTTAGAGAGTGCTGTAAAAGCACTATGAAGCGATATATAAGTTTAAGTGGGAAACTGAAAAGCAAATGTTCTATAACAACCTGGAAGCAGGAGGAAAGTTCTTTATGGCTATCAGATTTCATTCATTTCACTGAAGTCAGTCCAATTGTGGGACAAGTCAATCAAATCTTCATTAAATCAAATCATTTTCTTGTGCATTTCCATAAAGTAATACTATTCTCTTAATTTATATTAATTTGCAACCATAGCAACTAACCCCTCTGTACATAATAGATATTCCCTCAAATTTGTATTGTGTGATATGGAAACCTGCAGGTTTCTAGGTTACCTAGAAAATGGAAATGCGCTCTGGCTAGATGCTAAAAGCACTAAAAGAGAAAAACAAATCTGCTGAAATCAATTTGATATATTTAAGGTGAATAAACGTATTTAATCACCTTAGAGGGGTGTAAAACTATTTTCCATTGGCTGGATAGAATTCCTGTGAGTTAGAAACTTAAGGCTCATTATTCTGCCACACAATGGATTTGCTGTGGAAGAGCATGACTCTTCAGTGTTATGTAAAGAAGAATAGATCTGCAAATGTAATTCCTGTTACCTTTCTTACTTCAAAGGGGGAAGGAAGACTCTGCAGAATTATTGATAACCTATTTTCCTAAGCATTTCTAAAAGAGGATTTTGTTTTTTTGTTGTCTGCATACCTTTCATGTGCAACCTATAATAGACAAGTGCATTTTTTTGTACTTAGTTCTTTATTTTTCACACGTTCCTTAGTAACTCCTCCTAATATGTGCATGTTTGTGTGTTTTAGAATTACAAACGGTACCATAACATTTTGAAGTTTGGGGGTGCATATACATTCTAAATCTTACTCTATATTCCTGGCTGATGTGGAATTAATTCTAATGGATCAGGCCAAGTCTCAATTCACACTAGAACCTATATTAATGCCACCTCTGACTGGCCCTGCCCCCATCTATTATCTGTCTCCTGAGTCCCAGCTGATCAGGAGGGAATGGGATTTTGCAGTAACCTTTCCCTGGAGTGAGGTGGGAATGTACAGTATCCTTCCCCTGCCATGCCCACCAAGCCACGCCCACAGAACTGGTAATAATTTTTTTGGAATCCCATCATTGATTGAGCAGTGAAACAGCTCTGCTGTTATGACCGATAGAAGCACTGGCAAATAAAACAAACAAACCAGTTTAACAACAGTGACTTTTATGCATTATCAAAATAATGTCCTTTCTAACATAGTAGTTATGAAAATCCTTTAGGAAACAATCTTCTAGGAAATCCCATCAGATGTTTCAATCTGCAAAACATCACATATACCAATGTTCAGGAGGCTTTTTAATGAGTATGAAAAGTGCACAAATGAAGTTATCAATGATCTTTGAGACACAAAGGAAGTATCAGCGTGAAGGCATGACAGCATGTTTCGGGGCTTCTTCCCCTAAAAATGAAATATTTGCATGATATATAAAAAGGTAGACTGTCAGATAAAAGATTAGAATGTAGGCTTCTCCTTGCCATGTATGCTTTGAATGTTCTGGAAATAATTTACTGAAAGGAGCATTTGACTATTCAGTACCTCCACAAACAGTCTGAAGTAGTGATTTTTAAGTGAAATATCCAATAGAACTGGATTTAATTTTTCTACTAAGAAATGGAAGACAGATAGATATGGAAAGCATTCATTTAAAATTTAGTCCAATTTAGGTCGTTATTATTTTAATAGGAAACAGGGAGATAGTATGCTAGATAATCATGATGATATAATGAAATCCAGTGCTTCATTGTAAACATTTACATATGGAAAGAAAAAAAAAAAGAAGAATTCAGAGCATTTTACTCCAGTATGAACTAGCCCTTTGGGAGAAAACACTTCTTCTTTCAAATCCAACCCATTTATTGGAGCTTCCTTTTCCATTAAAATCTAGAAGATCAAAGTAGCTAATATTGGTAATATTAAGGAGAGGTAGTGGCTGGCTACTTGTGCCCCCAAGTTCTTCATTCCTGTCCCATACTTCTATCTAATAGATATGGGCAAGCATCCTATCTTTGGTGCCTTGTTGCTCTATGTGATAAAACATACAATTGTTGTTTTCCTCTCAGTTTAAATAATAGTAGCACATTTTGAGCTAGGGAGCTCTGTAAAACTCCTGCAGTGACCACTCATCTGCTACTGCTCCCATTATTTCATTTTTGAAGCAAGAGACATTTGCAAAGCTGCTTCTACCTCAGCAAGGAGATTAGAGCAGCCCACAGAAATTGGACTGGTTAATAGAGAGAATGGGATTCTGTGATCATTTTATGACTAAATTGCAAGAGCAGCTTTTAGAGAATGAATTGGACTGGAGAGATATGGACAAAAATGCAATGCAAAAAAAGGGGGGAAAAAGCTAGATGAAAAGTCTAAAAATCTTGCCAGCAAAAAATAGTAAAGCTACATTTTTCTCACCAAGAAGCGTAATAATTAGCAGCCTCATAGAATATAAGAATCTGATTGTACTCAATCTGATTGTACTGCTTCAAACAGTTTGTGGAGGAAACAAACAGTCAAATGCTCCTTTCAGTAAATTATTTCCAGAACATTCAAAGCATACATGACAAGGAGAAGTCTACACTCTAACCTTTTCTCTGACAGTCTTCCTTTTTATATAGCATGTAAATACTTCCTTTTTTTAAAGAAACATGCTGTCATGCCTCCATGCTGGAATCGTTTAAGATAGGGCCAGGTGCACAATGTAAGATCCTGGCACTACATTGGTTCCCAACCTTTCGATATCACCCAGAAACCCTTCAAAAATTTGCCAACAGATGATAAGGTTGAATATGACAATGGAAAATTATTAAAAAGACAAAGGAAGATCATGTGAAGACAACCTTGTTAGGTCTAGCTATCTTTCAACTGCCTCATTAAGAGGTCACAGATGCTTTAGTCTGTTATGGCTGAATACATAGCAAATTCATTAATACACACCTATTCTGCCAGTGGTCTATTTTGGAAAACAGATCTAGCATTCTTCTGAAAGTAGCCTGGTTGAGCATCACAGGACTGAAGAAGAGGTAAGCGTAGGGTGACTCAGGTCAATAGCACCCATACAGGAGACACAAAAGCCCTGCCCCATTCTACCAGAATAATGGGCACAGAAAAAGGACAATCATCCAAATTTCAGTTTATGTTTAAAATCTGCTTTAAAAGGAGGTAGATGATTCATTAGAGACAGAACCAGCAACACAAAACTAGAAGAGTCTGGAACTTTGTCCTGGTTGAAATCAACTATCTCTGCAACAGGGCTTTGCTATACAATCCTTTTCTAAATGTTAATAAGGTCTTACAGTGATTCCTTATATGTATGGATTCAATATACTTTATTTTAGGTCTAATTTAAAATTTTAAATATAGAAGTACTATTTGCTAGACCTCTGTGTTCAAAACAGGTTTTTTTCAAAAGAGAACTAAATGCATGGAAATAAGGAGTCTGGGTAAGTCTAGGCAATAAGGGCTGAACTGGGCAAAGTCAGATGCAAAGGGCCTGAGAGCAGCTCATTCCATTATAGTAACAAGGGAAGTGCTTCAATGATAGTGACTACTTCTCCTATCCAAAAGCAGATATCTCTCTGCCTGTTGGAATGCATGGCAGGGAGAAATAGAAATTAGATTTGAATCTTGGATCAGCTGTGTATATGGCTCAAGCTCCACAGCTGCACGTACTGGTTTTCTTTGACCTACTGGATTGCCCATCCATCCATCCATCCATCCATCCATCCATCCATCCATCCATCCGTGCTACTCCAATTGATGTAACTCTGGGCAGTGTTCAAAAGGTTCAAAAAGAAACTAATGTAAAATAACTGCTCATTTAAAACATGGTAAACAATAAAGCAACAAACAGAACTGAAAACATCTATACATTATCCATTTTATCTGTAATTAAAAAAAAATAGCTAGAGCTTTGTCTTTGAATCTCTGATGATTTGGCCTATTGGTTTGGGAGAAGTCTGGTAACAGTAAATGCTTCACAAAATGCCTCTAGAGAAACCAGTGTCTGGTCTTCCACAGCCCAGGCCAAAGTAGCCTCCTTTGGAGGGCAACATCCATTGGCTAAAAGGAGTGGGTGTGCCAGATCAGTCTAAACAATAATACAAACTGGGCAGATTTCAATTTGTGACCATATAATCATTCACATCATCACTGAAGCATCCTAAATAATGTCCATGGTAAATATTGCAAGAGAAAAGGGAAAAGTATTTAAAAATGAAACGAATTTAAGTTGTTTCAAGGAATAAGACAAAAGTAACATCATAAAGACATTTTTTAAATAGCTTTAAAAATGGAGCATGTTCATCCCACAAAATGAAAAATAGGCTCAAAGAAAGGAAGATATACAGTATTGACTAAGTTGCATTTATGGAGGGTGCCCTTTAAAAGTATCCAGAAGCTTCAATTGCTACAAAATGCAGTGGCCTACATGGTTTTGTGCAAGCCTAAATTTGCATACATGTCACCGTTTTTCAGGAGCTGCATTAGCTGCTGAATTGTTTCTGGGTCCAATAAAAGGGCTGGTTGTTACCTTCATAGCTTGGAACCAGGTTATTTGAAGGTCCCCTTTTCTCAGTCATATTTATCTGACCCACCAGAGTGGGAGCCAGGAATTCTATGGGTTCCCTCACCTAAGGAGGTCTATCCAATAGGACCAAGAAGAAGGGTTTCCTCTGTAGTGACTTCCTCCCTATGGAACATCATCCTGCAGAGATAAGATTAGTCCCTACTTTTGCACTCTTTCATAAAGCCCTGAAGACGTGGTTCTGCCAATGGGTCTGGGGTCTTGATTGAACCATCAAGAGGTTCATCTGATTGTTGTCACCAGTGGGGCAGGGTGAGGGGTTATTGATTTTTGTATTGGGATCTTATCCTTGAAGGACACCCAGAATCACAGAGAGAGTTAGACAGCCATAGAAAATTTCTAAATAAATACAATTAATTGAATCTAATTACATTAAATGTACTTTTTGCCTAGTTTCTCCCTACATTTTACATGAGAATATCTGGTTAATCATATGTCATCTTGATTAGACATTCTAGTTTTAAGTATACTTATACTGCAGTGGAATGTGATTTCAAGAACACTATATCAGAGCTTTGGTTCCTAGAGCATCAAAATATTTTTGTTTTTTTAACTTTAAATTGAAACGGACACTCTAAAGATCTAATAATTTCTGAAGTCTTATTTCCATATCAATGGGTTTTTTTCTTTATGCTCTGGGCATAAACATATGTTAGGACATGTGTTCTGTTGATTTTAAGCAATGCTACCAGAAATCAGGTGAAGGTTAGCAACAGATTTCCACTGATCAGTTATGTTTGGGCTTAATTTGATCAGTTAAAGTCAATGGATTATATATTGACTACAAATTGTAGAAGCCAGGATGCTGTATTCTCAACTGTCCTGTCCTGCCCTGCCTGACAAATGCTTTGCTAATGATCTTGAGAAGTATTAAACTTATGTGGTTTGATGGACTTGAAATGATACTAATTTGTGGTGATCGTACATATTCCTATGAGAATAAACAAAGCAAAGCAGGAATCTTCGGATCATTCTCCATTCTGTTACAACACATACTACAACATGGCATCTTCTGCAATGCAAGTACTTTAAGCAATGTAGTATGAGATGCTAAAGGTGTATATTCAATTAAGAATACACTTTGGCTGGATTAAGCAAGGTATAGCTCTTTCTCATACTTCCAAAGAACAACACCTTTTATAAATCTAGGAGGCCAAAATATATGTATGTATGTATGAATAAATATTTTTTAATTCACTGACCAGTGAATTAAAAACAAAAACACATGGAAGGTGGAGCTGACGTCACGATGGTACGATGTGTGATCTTGAAGCTCCAAGATCGCCATCGATATCTCTGCCATTGGACGGTCCTTTTGGACCTAAACCATCCCGTAGAAACAGTGTTAGAAAAGGGCACATCCTGCTGATCCCAGGGACATCACAAGGTCCCTGGAAGATCCTGGAGAAGCCCTTTTTTCTGGTGACAAAGAAGCAGCCATTAAAGCTGCTGAAAGTTGGGACAGCTCCAAAATAGAAGGAAAGCTGGAGAGAAAGTGTGTCGAATTGGTGAGATAATTTTTATTATTAGATGAGAGAACACCCTAAAAGATCAAAAGTAAAGTTAAAATTGAAGACAGAAGAGGTCCAGTGGCGAGATTAAGCCTGAGTCAAACTTAGTGTGTTATTTTTCTTTAATACTTTTATTGCTGGAATTTTTACAAACACTTATTTTTAAAACTGGAATGCTTCCCCCCTCCTTTTTAATACTTGTTGTTTAAAACTTTCTTTTTCTTTTTTCAATGATCTATTGCATTTTCTTTAAAAAAAATTCTCTCCACTTTAAGTATGGAATATAAAGAGGGAAGTAAAACTAGAGGAAAAGAAGTAACTGCCACTTAGAGGCTGGGAGGCTTGGAAACATTGTTTTTCTTTTCTTTCTTTGAGCATTTGATAATCTTGTGCAAAGTAAGAGCTGGTGTTATATTTCAAGGACTCTGAGTTGTTTATTGAAAATGATATCGGGATGAGCACAGATTGTTTATACAGGTGCTCCTCTGGGGTACTATCAGTAGTTGAACTGGAGTGAAAAGAAAGCTTGGAGTTGAAAGAAAGAAGATTGCAGTGAACTTGGAAAGAGAACTGTTAACTTTGTTTGGACCTTAATAAAAAAAGCCTTGGATTCTATATAGTGGCAATGTTTACTATCTGGCAGAAAAGCTCAATACAGATGATGTTGCAGCAGGAAAAAGAAAAGGAAGTGACATTGCAGATGATTATGCAAGAAATTCAAAAAATACAAATAAGAACAGAGGACATTGAAAAAAGAACAGAGAATATTGAACAAAGAACAAGAAAAACAGATGAAAAAATTAAGAATATCTACCAAATGATGATTAAATATGAGGATAGATTTCAAACAAATTGAAGAAAAAGATGAACAAAGAGATAAGAAAATTGGAGATATTGACAGCAAATTGAGCGTGGTTGAAAAAGACAAGAGTGGAATATTGGAATGGGAGATTGACAGATCAGAATTTTACCTCAGATTCCAGAATATAGAAGAAAAAAGGGAGAAAATTTGGCAGAAGCAATGATAGAAATTCTGGCAGAATTCCAAAGGGAAGATGATGGAAGGAACAGATGAGGGATTTTGAGTCTTTACAAGATATGCAGTTAAAAACAAGTTGCCAAGAGAAGTCCATGTAAGATCTACCAAGAAAGCAATTAGAACACAAATACTACAAATGGCAAGAGATAAAAGATTGTACCATTTTTGGATGGATACAGGATGACGTAATGAAATGCTATAATAAACATTAATTTAAATT
This sequence comes from Thamnophis sirtalis, assembly GCF_051295495.1. NCBI lineage: Eukaryota > Metazoa > Chordata > Lepidosauria > Squamata > Natricidae > Thamnophis > Thamnophis sirtalis. The sequence goes on along the minus strand of NW_028261389.1, from coordinate 33,742,310 downwards.
TATTTACATTTAGAATATTTTGCATAAAATGAAGTAATAATTGTGATAGTCAAATAAAGGATTAACAATGATAATAATGTATACATATATACTAGATTGATAATATGAGATTTTATATAAACTGTAAGTGAGAACTATGGAGGGGATGCACAAAAGTTTTGTAACCAAAGATAAACAATTTTATACAGAATATAATATAAAGATGTACCACTACTGGATGATTTTAGGGTTAGGGTTAGGGTTATGATGTAATGAAATGCCATAATAGAAATGTATTCCTAATTTAGAATATCTCACATAAAAGGAAGTAATAATAGTTATAGTCAAATAAATGTTTAACAATGATAATAATTGTATACATATATACCAGATTGATAATATGAGATTTTATATAAATTGTAAGTGAAAACTATGGTGAGGAAGCACAAAAGTTTTGTAACCAATTGACACACTGTATGTAACTGGAAGGTGGTTTTATGTTTGTCTGTGTTTGTTTGTTAAAAAAAATCAAAAAACAAAAAAGCACATTAAAATAAAAATAAAATAAAAGCAAAACAAGGAAAAATATTACAATTGGTGGTGAGTTTATCAGTAAATAGTTAAATATCTATCTCATTTTACTGGCAGTATAATAAAAAAGGATAAAAATAAAAATAAAAAAGGAGACAAGGTCAAAATATCAATATTCCCCTAATATATCTGTTGGTAGAAAATTCCCACAATTTATATACTGGGTTATTTGTGCTATGAAAATACATCTATTCTATTCTATTCTATTCTATTCTATTCTATTCTATTCTATTCTATTCCATTCTACCCTACCCTACCCTACCCTACCCTACTCTACCCCTTTCTAATTAAATGGTTATCTATAATCACAATGGCTAGACAGGGCCATGCAGATCCAACATCCAAGGCCAAATGTTAACTCCAAAGAAAAGTTAAGACAAACAAACTACTCTAGTCGTTGAAGTGTCAGACTCCAAAGAACACATTGAACATTGAACATCAAATCTCAAATATGTTATGGGTGATTTGTCCCACCATCAAACCAATTTACTTTGCAGAACTGTTGTAAAGCTTAAAAAGGGGAGAAAAAGGTTTCTTCTTCTATGAATTTCTTGGAGATAAGGTACATTTAATATATACTGGTACCTCAGTACCTGTAGTTAACTGGTTTTGAGAGGCACTATGAGTACTAAAAATTATGAGTGTTGAATAAGCCACATGACTTTCTACCTAACCCTATGTTTTGGCTGGGAAGTACTTACTGTCTATCCCTTTTCCTATGTCAATCCTATTTCAAAAAGGTTTGACACAGAAAGAATATATGAAAAATGGGGTATCTTTCCATTCAAGCAGGGGTGAAATTCAGCAGGTTCTGACAGGTTTTGGAGAACCAGTAGCGGAAATTTTGAGTAGTTTGGAGAACCAGCAAATACCACCTTTGGCTGGCCCCAGAGTGGGGTGCGAATGGAGATTTTGCATTCCTTCGCACTCCAGGGAGAAGGAAGTCTCCTTCTCCCTGGAGTGCGAAGGGAATGGGGATTTTGCAGTATTCTTCCCATGCCACGCCCACCAAGCCACGGCCACAGAACCGGTAGTAAAAAAAAAAAAAATTCACCACTGCATCCAAGTAGTGGGTAAAGATGGTAAATACTTTGGACAATCAAATACTAAGGAACTAATCGTGTGGGCTTTTATCTGAGGGAAGGCAATCTTCATTTTCTACTTGTCCTTTTCTCATCAGCTTCTCAATTAACAGCACTGATTAGAATTGATTTGAATATCCCCAATATGACTGGAACCATGAATTCAGGAAAATGTTGAATCATCTACTCCCAGCCCTTGCAGGCTATTCGGGAAAATACAGTTATGAATAGTATCGAATGTTACAAAGAAATTCAACAAAGTCATACTCTCCTTATCTAAAAATTACCTCAAATCAGGTCATAAGAATAATCAACATGATTCCTGCCTCATATCCACATCTGAACCCTAATTTTAAAAGATCCAAATAATATGCTTTTCCTGAGTCCCTTGGAGTTGTTGGTCCACCAGTCTTCTCAATAACTTTCCCTAGAAATGGGAGTTTGGCTTGGTAATATTAGTTGTTCAATGTAGCTGGGACCTAAAGCCAGCTGTTCTTCAAGGTCAATAAAATTTTCCCCTCCTGCAATGAAGCCTTCACAATAGCCCAAATCTAGCCTCATGTTTCACTAGTGGGGCAGAAGTCTTCCCAGTTAACCTTGAAGAGATTACCTCCAGGACTCCGCCCAACCACCTTCTAATTTTGAGAGAATATAAATGTTATCTAAAAAGGCTCACTAGCATCTCATAGAGAGGCCTGGCATAAGCTCTTCTGGCATGTTCTTCTCTAAAAGGATCCAGGTTAGTTTAAAAAAAGAACCACTAGATGGCAGTCCAAGGATGCAATAAGTAATTCTGCTCTAGGAGAGCTTGGATGGTTAAGGGACCTCTCATGCCTGTGCACCCAATTCTCTTACTCCTCAGGGCCTTCTCCCAAGGTTTTTCCCTTCTATTAAAGCTACTGATGGAAGGAGGATTATCACTTTCTTCCTCCTTAAGTAAACTTTTGGATAGAGATGGATTCCTTAGGAGAAAAGATGCTAGTGACAGAATTATAGTGGCAATTGTGCCCAGCAATGATGGGAAGATTGTGAGTGGAGCTTAGATAGGTCTTTGTGAGAATCATCAGAGCATTATCCATCACAACCCACATATGCATCTGCATTACCCCGTTGCAAGGCTATTGAAAAAGAAGCTAGCTCAGCAGTAGCCACAAAGAGGTCAAAGCAGTCAATCTAATTAAAGCATTGTTGTACCAACCTTGCTCTACTTCTAAGAGACTTTTGACATCACATATGGATATCTAAAAGGGGTGGAGCTTGTGGCATGACACATCTGTAGTCATTTTGGCTGGAGCTGCAGATGTTCTTGAGCTAGCTCATATGATCTGTTGGCCTGGTTGCATGCTAGTATAATAAGAGTTTTCAGACACTTTTCACAAAAGTCTTGACTTCATATTGTCTTTTTACTTTTAAAGCTGATCAGCTGCAGTAAGGATTAACATTACAAGCAAAATCCAAAAGACTCTCCAAAAGACTTATCAATAAACTTCCTCTCATATTCACTTCTGTAGCACCTCAACATCCTACCATGCAGATGTTGGCTTTAAAATCTCTGCTCTGTTATTTGCTACCTCTAAAATTATCTCAATGGATATGATTTATCCTCACATCTCTATGTCAGTGGATTATTCATCATCTCTGGGGAGTTTAAATGATCCGTCAGATCTTTATTATCATGTGACAGATTAAGAATGGAAGATAGACATTAAAGATTTGCAAGACTTTATTCCAGTAAAGGGGATCAGCCACTTCTAAACCTTGATGTGGTAGATTATATCTCTATCAGCCATTATGCAAGAATTAGGAGTGTTGGAATGTGGGAGTTCAGTCCATCTAATCTAGAAGTATCTAAAGTTGTAGAGAGTCATAAAATCAACAAGGAACATCATATCTTTGAAACTGTCTTTTGGAATAAGTGTTTATTTAACATATCAGGATCTGTGGAACTTCGAGTACTTAAAATATGGTGGTATAACTGTTAGAGGCATCCACTAGGCAAAATATGTGCAGTCATTGAAAATGAATCAAACCCTTAACATAAGAATGGGGCATTGTCCAGATGTTGGTATGACTAAATGGTTAAATGAAAGTTAATTCTTGTTTCAATCTTCAGTTTCCAAGTAGTTCAATTCCAAGAATCAAACTGAAGGAAAAGCAACTCTTGTAAATTTAATAAAATGTATAAATTAGCAATGGATTCCAATTTACCTTTTCTCTATCATATATTGACTATTATTTCTGGCATTGAAAAGAAAGCCGCAAAGTGAGAATTTAAGAACTTCTTGTGAAGGTATACTTATCAGTTCTTGAAGCCATCATTATAATTTCTACATACCTGTTCAGATTTTTAAAAGGAAACATCCCCAGCAGGAATTTATCCCACCCCAGTATGAAGATTGTTTCCCATCTATGATGTGTTGGCTGGATATCAGATTATTTGGACTGGGATCGGTAACACTATCAAACTGCAATAAGCATGCCTAGGAGACATCAGTGAAATAAGCTCTATTTAGAAGCCTGCATGAATTTATACATGAGCAATATTTCTTTTATTATCATTATTTTTACTGATAACATTTTTCTGTTTTCATTGATGAATAGTCCTGGGCATGTGTAAGTGGGAAACCGGAATTGTATTTCATTAGCATTTCAAAGCTAAAAGACTATTTTCTGAGGAACTATTTGTTTTATACAAAGGGAAAGCAAAAACGAAGAGTTAAGTGGAAAGCTTGTATTGTACAAAGCTAGATAATTTAAACAGCCTCCAAATTTGCCTTTTCAAAGCATAAATTAATTACTTCTAACCCCATCTGTCTTAAATAATAATCTGTTCCACAAATGATAGACTAATTCCTAATTAAGATATGCTAATGAGACTGACCACATATCACTCAAAACTTGAGTCTGATAAAAAATTCTTGCTGTTCCCTAGTTATCTTACTTTTCCACTCCTAAACTTTGCACTAGATTGCGTTCTCTCTCTAGTTTGATAGCACCATGATGTATTCACTAATGATTAATTTATGCTAATGGCCTTTCATCTCTGCAGATGTCAGCATTGAAGAGCTCACACACAATATCCTTCAAATTCTAACTGCACTGTGTTACTTAAAGGAACAATGTGTCTTTCCCTCTCACCCTATCTGGGTTTATGAAGAATATTTTCTGTGTCTCCCCATATTTTCAGTTAATTTTGCAAATTTGAATTTTACAAATTGCATGCCCTTTGGTCCTCTGACTTCTGTAGATAGATCAGATTTTTTTTCTAGTCTGAACTGCATCAAAATTTCTAGCAATGAGGTACTTGGTCCTCATTGCTAGTTCCAACATCTCTGGAGAACAGTTGCTAATGAAGTTGCCCATTTCATGAAATAGAGTTGAGCTTAACCTATCTCTTAAAAAATGGAACAGGGAAATTTAAGCCTGATCACTTGATAAAAAGAAACTTCTTTTACCACTATCATTACAGGTAATCCTCAACATACTGCCACAATTGATTCCACAATTCCTGTTGTTTAGTGAAAAATGTGTTAAATGAATTTGTCCCATTTTACAACTTTGCTTGCCACATTTGTTAAGTGAACAAGTTAAATTAGTAACGTGGTTGGTAAGTGAATCTGGGTTCTCCATTGACGTGGCTTCTCAGAAGGTCGCAAAATGAATCCTGAATACTGCAACTGCCATAAATATGAGTCAGTTGTCAAACATCTGAATGCAAATCACATGACCATGGGGATGCTGCAATGGCCGTAAGTGTGAAAATGGTCATAAAGCACTATTTTCAGTGCCGTTGTAATTTTGAATGGTCACTAAATGAACTGTTGTAAGTTGAGGACTACCTGTACTGCACCATAGTCCTAGCTGTATTTCACTGTTGGTATCTCAGTGAGGGAAAAGGTTTGTGTGAATAAATGAGACAGGATGTCAGTTCCGCCAGTGACTGAAGTTATTTATTATAAATCATGTGGATCTATCCAAATCTTCAGAAAAAAGTGAATTCAGTGGGAATTTAATTTAATTTAATCTTCTAAAATTCCAGGAGCAATACATGCAATAAGAGTCAGAGGAGAAGCAGAAGAGAGTGGGAATCAATGTTCCCTCTAATTTTTTTTCAGTGTGTGCGGAAAAGTATAGTGTTTGAGCGGCACATTTTCATGCCTGAGCACCTGAATTTTTTTCACAGATGTTTCACAGAGCAAGTGATTTATAGGATCCGAATTGGAATGGAGAAAAATGGTTTTGTGTGTGTGTGAGTGTGTGTGTGTGTGTGTTTGAATGAGCGAGGGATCCGGTAAGGGAACTGTGCCTATTTAGAAAAGAAGGTAAATTATTGCAAACATGATCGGTCGAAGATAAGTATGGGGACAGGTTGGGTGGTAGAGAGAAAGTGATAAAAGAGTGGGAGAGAGGAAGAGAGGAAGAAAAAAGAGGGAAGAGAGACAGAAAGAGACAGAGAAGGAGAGAGAAAGTGACAGAAGAGTGGGAAAGAAGGAGAGAGAAAAGAGAAAGGGTGAGAGAGACAGAAAGAGACAAAGAAGAGAGAGAAGGGAGGAGAGAGAAAGAGAAGAGAGACAAAGAGAAAGAGGATGAGACAGACAGAGAGAGAAGAGAGGAAAAGGAAAGAGTAAGAGAGAACATCTCTTTCCAACCCTGAGGTGCAAATATTCTCTTTGATTGGTAATTTTATTTGTCCATTTACTATACAATACTCTCATTTCTCCTTAAGTTCATCAAGAATTCCCTTCTTTTGATTGAATTTATCACAATACCTTGAGAACAACCTTTTCAGCATAGCTTTACAGCTATTTAAAATATATAGTAATTTAGGTCAGGTTTTCAGAACATTAGTCTACTATTTATAAGTCACTAAGTGCAAAGAAACAGAATTCAGAAAATTGGCTTCCCTTTTTGCAATTGCCTATTGCCTGCTTAATTTTCTACCTACATTTTTGATGATATTCACTGTTGACCCAAGAAGCCCATCGTAGAAAGAAACCCTCCCTATGAACTTTGTTGGGTTTCCATGGAATGAAGTTTGATCTTCTTCTCAACCATACAGTAGCATATTCTTTCTCAGGAGGATATAATCAAGATAGTCCACAATTGCCTATCAATCTAACAGTATGGTGATTGACAATCTCTTTATATTTCAACTCTAACTCTTTCAGTCTTAAAGGTTTGATGAGGAGAAATCCAAAAATTCTTTTAAAGAGGAAAAAAAATGCTTGCACAATTGCACCCATGAAGACATGTATATATGCACAACACACAGAGAAACAACTTAACAAAGGGCTAAGTCTGCCCACTAACTAACTAACTAACTAACTAACTAACTAACTAACTAACTAACTAACTAACTAACTCTCTCTCTCTCCCTCTCTCTCTCTCTCTTGTGTATCCATCCTTCCTTCAGCCCAACACTCTCGCTGCCATCCCGGCCAGACGAGAGGGACTGCAGAGGGTCTCCTTGAGTCTAGGGCAGGTGGGGGGGGTCATATGATTGAGTGGGCATGGCCAACTTGACATCACTCCCACCCACTCTCACTCAGTCACTTGCTCCCCCACCTAGCCATGTCCATAGGAGCTAGTTTCCATGCTTCCTCCCTCACCACCGCCTCTTTGGTTGCTTACTTTCCACAGTGGCTGGTCCAGTCTGGAAGGCAAGCTGACTGGAGTATTTGGTGGCCCCCAGCCAGCCGCCGCTGCTGGGAAGTGGTGGCCAGGCAAAGAAGCCTCCCAGCTGCTGCCTCTTTGCATACCAGCTCTCAAAGAGGCTGCGGTTGGCCACAGGTCACTGAAAAGTCCTCCAGTTGAAGAAAAAGTGGCTGCTATCACCGCTGTCTTCTTCGCGTATGCGCATCCCATTGCCTTGCAAGTCCAAGCAACAGTGACTGGATGGGCGGGGTGAACAACCGGCGACAGGGGGACTAGTTTGGGGGCGTGGACAGCTGGCCATTGCTACCAGTTTGCCGAACAGGGCAAAATTTTTTGCCACTGGTTCAGGCGAACCAATGTGAACTGGCTGAATACCAACTCTGGTCATGGTTGTCCAAATGTGTTTTCTTTTTCTCAGAAGGAAACTGGACTTTCTTAGTTTTTCCTTTGAAAATGTTTCACTTCTCATCCAAGAAGCTTCTTCAGTGCAGACAGTGGGAAAGAAAGAAATCCTGGTAGGTAATTATCCATGCATGATATCAATATCATTTTGACATCATCAGTAGTGTAGCTCTTGATTCAAAAAAAAAATCTAGCTCCTCCAAGACACATGTTTTCCCCCTTAATCGTCTGAATCTGATTCCTTTTGAATCTCAAGAAGAGAACAAAACATTTCACAAATCCAATAGAAGAGAATATATATAGTTCAGGGTTAAAGTGTGGAGTTCTTGCTCCCTTCTGAACTTGGTTGTTTGCTTGCAGTTGTTTTATTACCTGAATATGTAATATCAGTGCTATTATGAGTGTGGAGTTATATACAGCAACTTGCCCTGCCAGTGTTAATAGGTATGTGTGGGTTTCTCCTTGGTAGTTCATTTATTAGGGCATTGTTGTCTGCTTGATAATTTCTCGGTTATTAATCCCTGATTATCTGCTCTGCAAACTCCTGGAGTGGATTTGTTCTGGGCTCCCCACATTCTTAGCTTTTCATTGTCTCTTTTGAATGGTGTATAAACTATTGTAACTTCAGAATGAAGACAGAGGCTCGTTGTAACGGTAACACTGTAACCACTTTAATTCACTATTAATTTTGTAACTAGTAACGCAAGTAGACCGGGCTGGTTGCGCGGTAAACAGAAATGAATATAACAGTAGACCGGGTAGTCTGTGAAGTAGATAGGATATAACAGTAGACCGGGTAGTCTGTGAAGTAGATAGGAAGGTCTGTGTGGTAGACCGGTGTCTTCGGCAGCTCCGAGTAGACCGGTATGTTCGGCTGCTGCGAAGTAGATCGGGTGGCGGTTGGAAAGAGCCTGCCTTTTATATTCCAGCAGACTCGCGCTTGACAGCTCGGCAACTGACAGGCGCGTCTGATTGGCTAAGACGCGCCTGGCTGCTACCGAGCTGTCATTCGCAAGAGCGAGGACTTTCTTTAGCTATACAACATAAACGTGGTTTATCTCTATGTGTCTACTGATGGCTGATTTGTCTGAATGGCAATTTCCAGGAATTTTGTAGTATTTTTGAATTTAGTTTTATTTAGGATGTCCTGACTTTCCAGTACCATATAGCACTTAGATACTTATATACTACGTCACAGGACTTTACAGACCTCTCTAAGCGGTTTATAGTCATCATATTGCCTCCAACAATCTGAGTCCTCAGTTTACCGAACTTGGAAGGATGGAAGGCTGAGTCAATCTTGAGTCGGTGAGAATTGAACTGCCAACTGCCGGCAGCAATCAGTCAACAGACATCGCCTGCAGTACTGCATTCTAATCACTGCGCCACCACAGCTCTTAATCCATAATTAAGATATCACTTAATATCTTTTCCAAATTGTAGTGAACAAATGAACAATATATATGCAGGACAACAGATTCTTAAATGAATTTCAAATTCTGCAACAATATTTATCACTTTCTTCCTTCTGTAATACAAGTAAATGAATAATACAGTTCTTCATGCTCTGGTCATTTATGTCTGCACTAGTACAATGCACTCTACATGGGGCTACCCTTCAAAAGCATTCAGAAGCTTCAGCTTCAGAATCTGGCAGGTAGAATGACCCATATTATATCATTGCTCCTCAAGCTGAACTAGCTGTCAGTTTGCTTCTGGGTGGAATTCAATGTGTAGTGCAAATGTTAGTTATTATTTTTAAAATCCTATAGCAATAGCAATAGCAGTTAGACTTATATACTGCTAAATAGGGCTTTCAGCCCTCTCTAAGCAGTTTACAGAGTCAGCATATCGCTCCCACAGTCTGGGTCCTCATTTCACCCACCTTGGAAGGATGGAAGGCTGAGTCAACCTTGAGCCGGTATGATTAGAACCGCTGAACTGCAGATAACAGTCAACTGAAGTGGCCTGCAGTACTGCACCCTAACCACTGCACCACCTCGGCTCTATGTGACACAAGTCCATGTTTCTTGAGGAACCATCTCACCTCACAGGGACTGGCCTGCCCTACCCGTGCCAACAGAGGAGGCATGCTGCAGTCCCCATTGGTTAAGGAATTTCTGCTGGTGGCTCCAGGTGAAGGGCCTTCTTTGCCATGGCTTCTACCTTTTGGAATACCTTATCTCTGAGTGAAATTGGCTCCTATTCTTCTGTCCTTCTGCAGGAACCTTAAGTCCTGGCTCTGCCAGATGGTTGGGGCCCTAACAGGGAACCCTTCACACTGAAGGTGGTTGTTGAATTAAGAAGCAATCCCATCTTCCCCTTCTTCATCCTATTCCTTCCCTTCCCTTTCCATCTTTTAACTATAATTTTATCTTGATTGGATTTCTATTTTTATTCTTTTAAAGACATTTATTTGTTAAGATTTTAAGGTTTTAATGCTGGAAGCTGTCCAGAACCATTTCATTAAGAGATGGGTGGAAAATAAATTCAATAAATAAATAAATAAGAAAATGATAGTGACATTTTCTTCTCAGCTGAATGATTCATACTAGAGATCCTTCAGCACAGAACTAATATGCCTATTCAAGCACTTCCCCTTTCCTGACTAAATACTTAACTGATTAGATATTGCAAAATATTTGTTAATTGTTGTTCAGGAGCAGGATATTTAAAGCCAGGTCCTCTATATTTCATGGAATGAACTATCCTATGGAACATTCACATTACACATAACTTATTGGATTGTCTGTTGAAAAGTTGACCATCAACTTACTTGCAAATGCAAAAGAAGGTTTCATATTAAAACTGAAACGAAAACTGGCATTGCCTGGTTTCTCATAACTTTGCTAAAGTTCCATGTGATGCTAACAATATTGTTATTAAAATTATATGTTTTAATTACTTGCACTAAATTTACTAAGTGACCTGTTGATCTGCCTGAATATTATCCATAATCTATTACCTTGGATATTATAATGGATATTCTTATTCCTGTAACTTTGCTTCATATAAGTCTTTTATGCCAGGAACTTTCTCACAAATCTCTTCTCTATTTCTACATTAGAGACTTAATGGAGAAAGTTATTCTCAGTGGTCTGAAAAGAGAAATGCAGGATTCTCTTTCCCTTTACTATCTCAACTCTGAGAAATCCCAATTGGATATTCAACCTGCATAATCTGTCTAGAAGCTGTTTTCTGCCCAGTCAGATTATTTGTATATTTAATAAATATAAATGTTTCTTCATTTATATATAAATGTATCGGCAGAGATTTTTTAGGTTGTCTACTGCTTTTTTACCTGATTGTACTGGAAATTCAGTGTAACAAGTTTTGTTTTCAGTGTATTTCTCTAAATAATGGATTCCTATCAGGAAATGATGTTAGTGTACCTCCAAAAAAGGGTTTACCTAAAACCTCAGATTATAAACACAGCAGGGTATTTTTATCTGTTTCAGTGAATGCTATGCTCATGAATGTCTAGTCAATTTCACCAATAAGAATGTCTAGGAAAAAATGAAATAAAATATATTTCAATATATACAATAATTGCTTAAATAGACTAGCAAATTTGAGTTGAGTTGAATCTTATCCCTGGACACTTCCTAATTAGCTTCCTGGACACTTTTATGTAGCCATCTTGGCAGCATATGGAAGTGTTTTGTCACTTCAAGTGTTTGGGACATTTTTTCCTACTTCCTAATCTAGTCTTTGAGGGATGAGGTCGGCAGTTCAGCTGTTCGAATCCCTAGTGCTGCGTAACGGAGTGAGCTCCCATTACTTGTCCGAGCTTCTGCCAACCTAGCAGTTCAAAAGCATGTAAAAATGCAAGTTAATGGTGAGTTGGATCTATCAATAATGTATGGATGAATCCTATATTGAGATTTGGTTTTCAGATTCATTTTAATTTCCTAACAAAAAAGTGGTGAAATTGTGTGTGTGTGTGTGTGTGTGTGTGTGTTAGAGGAAAGGTTAAACAGCCTATGACAAGTTTGGAGGGTGCGAAAAACACAATGGTGCTGCTTTCAAAATGAAAAATGATCATTTTGAGGATTTAGTTCTGGTTTGATCTAAAAGCCTGCAATTAAAAAGTGTATTTTAATCAAAACGTGTTAATTGTATATTTTCTTTATGATTGGAGACTCACATGATGTATAAGAAATTTGGTAGATGTACACCAGGGATGAGATCAATGCTTGAACAGAAACACAGGATTTGAAAATAGACCATTATTGAACTGCATAGCACAGTAAAACATCACCCCAGGAAGTACTTTACTACATTTTGTATTATGTCATAAACTGTTTTATGGTAACTTTTATGTCAATATGTGTTCTATAAAATTTGCCAAATTTCAATTTCATGGGAGTCATGGGTCCCAGATTTTAGGCACATTTGGTAAGTTAGCCCATTTGAGGAATTTTGGTTCAAAATATTTTGCCCTATCACACACCATTTTAAAGCACCCAATTAAAGGTTTCAGGAATCAGAATTCTAATAGTATATAGATATTGCATTGAAAAAATCCAATTAAGAATGCTAAAAAAGAAGAGTTATTAAAAGAAGAGAGAATAATAGAAAGGACTGGATAAACTATTAATCCTGCTTACTTCTGGAAAATATACATTAATCCAAATATAAAAGATTAGTATATGGAGGGAAGATGAAATGAAACAAGAACAAACAAAATGCAACATGAAGGGGAAAACAGCATAATTCTATTCTGAAATAATGTTTTCTAAGGGGCAGTTTGAAGGTTATTCTTTAGAAGTTGAATTAAGCAAGTTAAAATAACAATTTTTCATTTGTCTGCTCTATTTTAGTCTTTGATTCTCCTGAAAATGATGGATCCTTTGTACTTAAACAAGAATGGATATGCTATTTTGGAAACAGAAAAGATTGTTGTTGGTGATGGATTACAGAGATTAAATGTCTTTAGGCCATTTACTAAAGCATCAACAATGGAAGGATTCAGAAAATCAGTTGTAGCAGCCTTAAGTTATCTGGCAAAGCTATTGCCTCTGGATTTAAAGTCTTCTTCCTTGGAGAGTGGCCAGAAAAATTAGACATTTTTTGAAAATTATTTAAATTAATATTTCTTGCCTTCGTTCTCAGTGGTCTGAAGTGGCCCTTTACAAACATATTGACTTTTATCCTTAAGTAAGGTGTATTTCCAGGTTCTTGTGATCATGCAGAACTTAAGCTCTTTGAATTTAGATTTGAGATTGTGTTGGCTAACTGGGGATGGGGATGGATGTGAATTCATAAAGATTTTAAGATAAGTTAGGAAATAAATTCAGGTTGCTTAACTAATCATTAAAAAGCAATTTTCTTTACCCACTTACTATCCCAAAGATTTATTAGCCCTCTGCTGAGTAAAACAACTTACTTGCCAATATAATTGTCAGCACATTAATGCCAAAACCAGAGCTTTGTAATGGCAATAATTTACTGTAATCTTACAGGATTCTTTGAAACTGACATTAGTTGATTATATCTAATTTTTAATTAAATTCCCCAAATGGCAATTCTTCAATTTTACTTTCTTAAATTGGAAATCTCTGAATGTTATCCCACGCACCTATGGGTATAATCATAATTGTTTTTGGCAATGCACAAATGAAGCATCCATCTTATTTCACAATCAGCCCTCCAAGAGGTTAGTCATGATATAAATTAGGCTTCTGTACTCTAGTTTTGCTTTCCTTTCTGTCATAAAGAACATTTCCTTTAGAAGCCCAGAATAAACAGGACACTCACAAATACCTATTTTCTATACCATCATTGCTTCATTTAGATGACAGTTTGGTAACACCTAGCACTACTGTTACAGAAATACTGTAATGAGAAATGACAAACTGTGGCACACATGAAGGAGAGCGAAGAACGTGCAGAATATACATAGTGAATCTAGCCAGTGTCTCAAGTCGTCTAATTTTTTTTATCCATAATCTCTCTTTTTGAGTACAATATATACCATCATGTGCATAGGTGACATGTGAAGAACATGGAAGCAAAAGTGGTACAGCTAAAATTCTAAGACTCTGGATGTAATAGTCTTATATGTCTTCTCATTCCACTGCCCTTCCACACTTAAAATTTGTCATGAATTAGATAAAAACAAACAAAATAGGTTGCCAAAACTGTTTAGAAAAGAAATACTATGAACTTGTGCAGTTTTATAGATGCTTTTATGACAATCCTAATAAATTTAAAACCATTACAATTTTTAAAATGCCATTACAATTTTTTTTTAAAAGCAATCAAATGGAGTTTTTTTCTATTGTCCTAATACTAAATATATTAGGTTGGGAATATGTAAAAAAATAAGTCTATGATAGAAAACATTGAACGCTCTTGATTAAAAATTATTTATGGTCTAGGACTATAAAGAATGATTGGCATAGGAATTGTAGAGCAAAAATGTCAATGTGGGTTCAAATATTAAAAATTGTAGGAAAATTATCCAAGAATAAGTGAATGTGGACTATCTGTTGTAGGTTGACCCCTTTATATGCTAACGAAAAACATACTTGCAAGCATTGCAAATATACTAACCAAAACATATTTACAAGCACTGCCTCCTGCCTGAGTCTATTACCATCCTCAAAATGAAACTAGAACAGTATTTATTTTATTGTTAATTTTAACTTACATTCTAAAGCTTTTATATCCTGCCTGATTCTAATAGTAACCTTAAGTGCTCACCAGAATTGTAAAATGAACTATAAATCAATTAAATTAAATTCCAGAGAATTGACATTGAAAAACCTGATATTAATAAAGTTAAAAGGTTTATTTAAGTTTATTTCATAGTTACCTTTTATTAATAAGTCTGAAATCCAAGGTGTAAGTGAATTGCCACATCCATAGGGCTCCTAACTGGGAATTCTGAATCTGAAATCTCAACAAATTTGGAAAATATGACATTATCAAAGGCTACTAATAATTTTATTCTGCACTCTCTTTGGGTGGCGGAAGCAAAATAAAATATGATTTGAACTGTAAACTAGTTTTTGAAATCTATTTTCAGAAGATAAAACACTTCATCAGTTATGGCAATAAATATTATTCAGAAACCCAGTTGATATTTTATGTAACATCAGAACTTCACAGATTTGACATGGCTAGATAAATTGCTTTACATAGAGAAGTCACATAAATACAGAAGATATACCTACTGAAGAAATAAATAAAGGACCTTTATTTATTTAAAATCTAGACTTTTACCACCAGGCCTTTCAAATCAACAGCTGTTCTTTGCCTAATTTTAACAGTCAGAAATTGTTTCATCTTTAGGAAACATTTCTGTTTACCATAAGAAGTGTTGAATCTCACATGAGCTCCGGTTACTTGTTCCAGCTTCTGCCAACCTAGCAGTTCAAAAGCATGTAAAAATACAAGTAGGAAAATAGGGACCATCTTTGGTGGAAAGGTAACAGTGTTCCGTGCACATTCAGCATTTAATCATGCCAGCCACATGACAACAGAGACGTCTTCAGACAGCACTGGCTCTTCGGCTTTGAAACAGAGATGGGCACCGTCCCTTAGAGTCAGGAATGACTAGCACATTTGTGCAGGGGGAAACTTTACCTTTACCTAAATGCTAATAACTGACAACTATAGAAACAAAATATTAGATAGAACTGTAAAATGCAACTGATAAAGACTACAAAGTGCTTCCCAAACATTTCCCCAATCTTTTCAGATATTTTGAGCTATGATTTTAATGATCTAGAAGTTTACTGTGCTTTTGGGGGCTGATGAGAATTGTCATATAAAATATCTAGAAATTAGAATCTTTATCCTTTCATCATTCAATCTGATGAACATATTCACCACAATCCTTCTAGATTTGGTCCAATTTAAAAAGAGTATATACCGTCAATAATCACAAAATGTCGTTTGGTTCTAGAAAAAGTCAAGCTAAATCACATTGCCCAAATTGATTTGAGCCCAAGCCCGAAGCAAAATTCATGCCTTCCATTACCTGACATGGGAAAACACAAATAACTGTAGTATTTAAAAAAAACATTTTACCACAAGGGATGCCATTTGCTTGTGTAATCGACCTACATAAATATAACTGTCAGATTTCAAACAAATAAGGTGCAGGATGGTTGTGCAAAATACTCTCTGGAAACGGGAAGGTAAAATAAAGACGGATTAATCTCACCACAAACCCACACAGGGACTTTACTCGAAAGGCAGCATCTTTGAAACTTTACAGGATGATAGACATCATTTTGATAAGGAGCTAGATTCAGAGAAATATGTGTAGGAGGAGTGGGAGTCTGACTTTTAAATTTTTTTGATTTGTTTTAAACAGAAAATTGTGTGTAACTTTTGCCTTTGGGTAGAATTAAATAATATGAGTTAGAGACATGGAATTCCTCCAAAGCATAAAACTTTGTGTGAAGCATTGCTTCTGATGTCAGGCATTTGATTATATTCCCTTTCCTTTTTAGCATTTTCATGGAGATATGAAATCTAAATGTAGCATTAAAAAAAAAAGAAATAGCACCACACCCTCACCCCTATTAGCAGTTCTGAGATCCAGCTTGGTGTAGTGGTTAAGATATCAAGCTAGGAACTGACAGAGAAGTTCTAGGAAGGAAGCAATCGTGTTGAAAGAAATGTCCTTCTGGGTTCAGCTCCAAGTGGGGAAGAAGACACTGGAGACATGGAGGCTGCTTGGAAAGATGGTTTATGGTTGGACAGGGCCACATGGCTTGAGCCCTGAACAGAAAAGGTGATCACATGCTTCAATGTTGGTGGAGAAGAAGAGAAGGGCTGAAGGAGGGGCTTGCTAGGTTTTTTATACCTTGTTTAGTCCCACCTCTCTGTTTCCTGTTCCTGTGTAAGAAATGTATTCTGATTGGTTGTCAGACTCCCATGGGGCCATGCAGGGGCTACTCTCTAGGCTGTGATGAGTTCTCAGATGCCTTGTGGTCAGTTGAGTAAAGTTCCATCATCATCATGCCTTTACTCCCATCCTCCCCTGGGGCTGCAGTGGAGAAGTCTTTATTATGTAAAGTGGACTAGCTTGGCCCATTAACAGTGGGGATGGGCAGGAAGCTACAGGCAACTATTCTATCTTTTAAAAACATGTTTCTTTCTTTTTATATCTAGAGAAATATTCTGCCTTTTCAATATTTCCTAGGATATTTCATTTTTCTGGGAGAGGACTGGATGATAACTTCCCACAATAGCAAGCGACTTCTGAGAGGGGGAAAAACAAAATTGCCAAGAAAACATAAGGATCTTGGCCAGGCAGTCACCAGGAGTCAAAATTGACTCAAAATCATGTGTACATTCAGCACTAGTGTTTTTTTCTTGTAGACTCTGAGCTTTCCAGGATCCAATTTAGCTTGTATGACTTTGTAGGGATTTTTACTTCCACTGAAAGAACCACAGATTTAAACAAGGCTAGCCTGATTTCCTTTAAGACTTGCTTAGTCCAAACTTCCATTGACTTGAGGAGTCCAGCATGTTTTGTGTGGCATATTTGAGAGCCAATACACAAGAACTGGGCAAAGTAGAGTCCCTTTTTAGAGTGGGATTCCACAATTTTAAGCATATTTAAGTCTTAACTCACTTGTTTTCCTTTGCACATACAACTGCAAAAAGATCCACTTTCTTAGTCTTTCTGTTCATGAGAGTTCTAAGTGTCAGTCTTCAAGGTAGACCAGATTAAGAAATGAAGTCACACAAAATAAATAGTAAAATGTTCGGCATAAATATATAGTAACAGAAACCTGCAAGTTTGAATGCCTCTCTTCATTTTTGTGAGAAATAGGGAGGGTTTTTTTTCTTCATTTTATTAAGCATTTATAGGCTGCCCTTTTCCCTGAGGGGACTCAGGGCGGCTTACAATAATAGCGGGGGGGGGGGGGGGAGTGCAGGACAAAACACAAAAAGAAAATGTGATTAAAAATAATTAGCAGTAAAAACCCAACATTCATTCAACATTCGGGAGGGGCGAGAGTAAAGTCTTATCCTTTTATCTGAGATACTTACTCAGGTTACAAATCTGGCCTGTACTCAAAAGTTGTCTTGATTGTGGTTGTTCCTCCTGTCCCTCAAGGCTA
Source organism: Thamnophis sirtalis (assembly GCF_051295495.1). NCBI lineage: Eukaryota > Metazoa > Chordata > Lepidosauria > Squamata > Natricidae > Thamnophis > Thamnophis sirtalis. The sequence goes on along the minus strand of NW_028261389.1, from coordinate 33,724,510 downwards.
TTTCTTCTTCCCATTATATAAAGAGAAGACATTATGGAATCTCTGGGGTGCTCTTATTCTGCCCTTCCTGTAAAAGGTCTGAGCCTTGCTCCTGAGATCAATTCAGTGAAGTTAAACATAAGTAGTCCCTCACTCACTGTATAGCCTTTTAACAGAATATTGACAGAATATGAGGTTAATTGATTAATTTGTCATAGGACTAAATTGAAGTAGGGTGGACTGGGTATGCTGTCTTGAACTCCTGAAAGAAAGATGGATACATTATCATTAGGAATCTCCTCCAGAAAAGTCAGATGCCATTACAATCTACCTGTACACATTACCCAGAATAGAAAGTCTTGGCAGCAAGGATGTAACTTTCTCAGTTTTCCCAGAGTCTTGGAGTTCATATCTGTATCACTATGCTGATTAGGGAAGTATGAAACCCTTTACATTTAAAAACCACAATCATACTAGAATTTTCTAAAAGACCTAGTCAGAGTTAAAGAAAACAAATCTTGTAATAATCATGCAGTCCCAGAAATATGTAGAAATGTGATGCAAACAGGCTATTAAATAAGAGTTGGATCTTGTTAGATGGCAACTAGTGGTTAAATTAACAGAATGTAATAATAACTGAATTCTAAGGCCATTAAGAGAACACAAATATTTGTTAACTTGGAAAGGCAAGGAAAATGGCTATAGAGTTTAAATCTGGACAACAAATTTATACAATTTGGATTTCTTTGCACTTCAGTAAGCAAATTGTAAGTTGTGTTAAATATTTTATTCTTGTTTGCACTAAAAATTCTACTATAGCCCAGTCATGTCTGAGTATCTTCTGCCAAGATAAATCAATTGCTGAATAAAGGGAATAATGTTTTTCTGCTGGATCCTGGTGTTAAAAGTCATAATAATCAATCCTGTTTTAAAATAAAGAAAAATAAAATGTGAATCTTTAAGAGGACATTCTATTTTAAATGTTGGTTGTCCTAAATTCTTGTGTATCAAATTTAACTTAGTTAAGGTATTTTGCTTATTGATGTTTGAGCATTCTGCTGCTAACAAAAAGCAAAGAAAAGATTTAAATGTATATGCAAATGCACAGTTTTGTACAGTTTAACCTATTTTGCATTACTGTCTTTTCTGATTTGTATTTCTTCCATTAAGCTTGCATATCATAATGTATGGTACTCTTTTGATAATTCTACAATGTCTATTGCCTGCATTTATTTCCCAATGGAGCACCACTAGATGGAGCTCAAGAACATGTTGAATAATTCCTGTATTTTGTATAATGATTTAACCTGTTGGTTCCTGGTAATGACTCTTTGCGCAGTGCTATTTTAAATTATTACTGCCAACAGTGTATCAAGTACATCCATGTGGCTACACGCATACTAATGTCAACAATAGCCAGGCGTTTCTCTATCATTTGGATTATATTTCAAGGGATTAAGAGACTATGCTCAATTCCACATCAAGGCTCCATCTCATAGACTAGCATTATGCCTTCCAGAAAATTTCAGACTGATGACAAAATAAGCATAAAAGTATCCCTCCAAATGGCTGGCATAGTGTATTTTCTTCCTGACTCATCTGCTTTGGCCTTAAACCGGGGCTAGTTTGTCAAACTTTCCTTTTATTTCTTTTCTATGTGATAATAGCCTTTTATGCAATGGACAGGGTAAAAAATATATTGGGAAATGGACACAGGAGCAAAAGAGAGCTGCTTCTGATAATAAGGAGTTCATTTCTATCTCATCCATTATTTTCTAACAACAGTATTGCAAGCATTCATGTTCGGTCTTTGATATGCTGGAACTAATTTAGATCACTTTACTTTCCCTGCAGTCTCCTGAAAACAGACCTGGAACTTCCTAAGGGAAACTCCATCTGCTTCCAGTTCTGGATTGTGTCATGTCATAATTATTCCTAAGCATGCCTCATTTAGTCTGATATGTACCAGACTGAAAAAAGATTCGCTGGTGTAAGCAAACATCTTGGACTGCTGGAACATTCAGGCAAGTTGAGTGAATGTGTGAACTGAACCTTAACAGAAACACTATTACATGTTGCCAGACAGTTATGCTGCAAGAATGGAGTATCATGACTTGGTTTACAGGAAAACAGTCAAATATAAGCAACTGACTAATGTAAGCAAAACTATTTGGTTGGTTATTTGGCTTGGAGGCCAAGCAGCTTTCTAGAGAAAGTTATACTCCTTGGGCTATTTGAGTGCCACAAAATTATATGCTTATTTAGCCACACTCAGGAAGTCAGTAGCATGAACTGTGATTATTAATGTAGTTGGTGTGGCTTCCATGGTAAATGTTATTGATGGTTATGGTTCTGTCCCAGTGCCTGGAGAATATGACTTCTTTGTCAACAATATTGAACAAATCAGGCCATGTTTATTAAACACTAAAAACATTGGCCATGCTATCTTACCACCTTTTCATGAATGATTAGAAACTGTATGGAAAAAAAACCACATCTGAAATAGAATTGCAACACCACCTGAAGTAGAATCCTTGCTCTACAATGTCCACATATATAGTCAAGATGTTGCAATGAACTGGACAAATGTGTTACTCTTATCATTAACAAGGGAAAAACAGTGAATACTGAAGGAATCAAGATGTCAAGATGCCCTATGGAAATAATATCAAGAGTCTGAATGAAGAAAAATCAGTACAAATACTTGGGTATCCTTCAAAGTGACAATATCAAGCACATGGAAGTTAAGAAGGAAGTTATTAGTGAATACATCAGAAGAGTGAAGAAGATGTTAAAGTCCAAGCTGGACAAACTATCAAACTAACTGGGTAATTCCAGTCATTAAATATCCAGTTGCAACAATTTACTGGGATCAAGCTAAAGAAGAAGCCATGAATAGGAAGAGCAGAAAAATAATGACAACGAATCATGCCTTTCTTTCATGCAGCAACTTTGTCAAGGAGTATAGATGGGCATGGAACATTGCAAGTATTCCAGACAGTTGAAGAAGAAGAAAAATATCACAGAAAGTATATCTGTAGGACAATGAAGAAGAAGCACCGAGTATAGTATATCACGAAGGCTTACAGAATACCAGAGACCAAATTGGCTTGTAAGAAAGACCAAATGAAGAATAGACAAAGTATTACTCAGAGAATATATATATATATATATAAAACTAGCTGGCAAAGCAAAGAACAGCAAGACCTGGTAATGACTGAGAGCTGAAAAGTTGAAGAAAGAAACCAGGGGGATAATTCTGGCTGCACAAGACCAAACCTTAGAACCTTGCAGAGTACAAACAACAAATGCATATAAAGCCAGAATTAAGCAGACAGCAATAGGGAGCAAAATGCCTTTTCTGCAAAGAAGCTGAGGAAACAATGTCCCACCGTATTAACTGCTGCAAGAAAATCAGACTGATTACAAATAATAGTATGGCAAAGTAACAACAAAGGTGCATTAAAATATTTGCAAGAAATGCTATTTTTCTGCAAGCTGAAATTTGTAGGACCTCAAAATAGACAAAGTAATAAAAAAAATCATGCAAGTGTTATGAGCAGAATAGAAATTTGATAGATAGTTGAATAAAATGAAAATAAAGAAGCTAAAGTTTTCTGGGGTTTTAGCATTCAAACAAACAAGCATCTGCTACACAATACCCCACCCTTAACAATTGTTGACAAGAAAAACAAAAAGTCTGGATAGTGGACATCACAATACGTGGAGACAGCAGAACACAAGAGAAAGAACTGGAGAAAAATCACGATACATAAAGACCTGCAAATATAAATAGAACAACTACGGCAAAAGAAAACAAATGTAGTAGAATAGTAATAGGCACCTTGAGTGCAATTCCAAAACATCTGGAGCACCATTTGAACACCATCAACATTGACAAAATCACCATCAGTCAATTGCTAAAAGGCAGCTTTACTTACTTAAAGACAGCTTATATCCTGTGACAATACCTTTAACATTATTAAACAACATCTGCCCATTTCAAGGATTTGGAAAGGATTCAATAAATGGACAAAAATGCCAAATCCAGTCTAAACATCTGGCAGAGTGTTTGCCCACACATTTTTTATTTTATTTTACTTTACTTTACTTTATTGTATATTTGTTATTTTCAGAAACAATTTAAGATGGCAAACTTATCTAATACTTCTTCCTTCTCCTCTTTCTCCCACAACAGCAACCCAGAGAGAGAGAGTGACTGGCCTAAGGTCACCCAACTGGATTAGAATTCAAAGACCATTTATAGAGTCTAGGGTTAAGGCAGCAGATTTCTAACCTTGTGCCTTAATCACTGGACCATATATTAATATATAAAATTTGTATGCTGCCCAACAATCAGTAACTTTGGGTAGCACAACATTCAAATGAACAAATTATAATAAAATCAGTAACACATGAAAACGCCTCCCTGGTTTCATACAAGTTAAATACTATTTGATCACTAGGATTGATCTGCATATATTTACAAGAAGGAGCATTTATTGTTGATGAATGATGGCTCCTTCTTGATCTTTATGAAAGTACAATTACCTTCAGAGGATATATACCTAATTGGGGTACCTAAAAAGTTATTGAAAATATACTTTCTCAAAAATAACCTACCCCAGCCTCGTCCCTCCAATGGGATTGATTATAGAGTCCAAAAGTCACACAGGCTGAAGATGATGGAAGCTCAGGTGAGCATACCAGATGAACACAACATGGAGGAAGTGAACGGGAAAACTTGACTATGGGCAAGAATTCCAATGAAACAATGGTTAAAACCATTGTTTCATGAAGCAATTGTGGCCATAACAATCCACTTTTCCTTTATGTGATGATATAAATAGGCATTGGCTTAGATCTGGCTGGAGCAAAATATTTTTTGATGCAAAATGGTTATTTTCTGTATGGTTGTTAGTGCCTGTGTCCATTGGGGGAAAAGTGGTGGCAACAGAAGGATTAAATCATGCAGTTGCTACTCCAAAACAGCATCTCTCAATTTTGAGCACATGAGATTTTGAGCCTGGTGGTGGCTCTAGAACATTGTGTTTGTTCGCCCTCAGGCTCTTCACAGCTGCCCCAGCAATTTCCTGGGCTCAGATAACTCTCTGGCATTGTTTATTAATCTATGACAAGTTTGGTATGTGCCCAATGCTAAAGAGTGAAGAAACTGACATTGACTAATCCAGGGCAGTGTGTTACCTTCTCTGTCATTCACGTATGAACAGCAGATGGCTCTCTATGCAACTCAGTGAAACCATGCTATGTGTGCTTCTCCCTCCACCCACCCCCCCATCAGTTGCATCTCTTCGGCACTGCATTTTCCTATGTTCCTGTTCTCCCTCCCTCTCTCTTTCCATCCTTAGATTTATAATTTCCACACTGCCCATTTCCTATTCCTGTATTTTCCTCTTTCTACTGCCATTTGACTCCCCCTCTCTTTCATTTATATAAGTCCCCTTATGCTAGTTTCCTGGATTATTTTTGCAATTCCACCTCATCTTTTGATCTGCTCTTATATCGATCCTGTGTCGTTCTTTTGGAGATGTATATGAAAAGATGATACTCTGGTGAGAGACAACAACAATTTATTTTAGCTGGCAAAATCAGGCATAAAACTGTCCTCCTTTTACACTACTAACTGATTCAGGTAGTGCTTCAGTATCTTGCTTTGCTCTAAAATTTCTTCCATTTTATTCAAACTATTGAAAGTTTTTTTTTAGCATTGATCTTAAATTTCTACTCAGAGGGAGACCAAGGCAGAATGTGAAACTGCAGTTTATAATCTCATTGTTAAATGATTCTGATTTTAGTCTCTTTGAGAGATAGTCAGATATTTCTTAAATTTTTCTGAAATGTTTTTTTTAATAAATATATACTTCATATATATATTATTACATATGGAGGGTCATTTTTATGTACCAATAAATTTACAGTTCTACCAGACATATATAAACTGTATTACACCAGAATTGGTTTCAATGTCTTGACACTATTTGCTGGAATAAAACTTTTGCTTAGTATCATATATAAGAATCTACAGTGGAATTAAAAAAAAGAGAGAGAGGAAATAATATCCCTTCACCATTTCTGTTGAATTTTTGTGCTGTTCTTTATTCATGTATCTAATCTGGAATCAGTCAAGATTGGGTAAATTAATATCATGCAACCGCGAGACTGTAGCCGAAATTCTGATTATGTGTTGACTAATAAAGTTGTACTCACTCATATCTAAAGTGTATTTCAGCTACCATATTTTTACCAATAAATTTTATGCACATCCTAGCTTCAATGAGAGGAAACAGCTGATTCACCTATATCCACTGTGCAAATCTATTAGTTAATATAAATAGTTTTTAAGTAGAATGGAAATTAGCATGGAATAGAAATTGAACATATCTGATTTTTTTAAAAGTATATGTTCCTTGTCATTTTTATAATATACAAATTTGAACCAGAAATAATTGTAATGTATATTTACTTTTGCATATGCTACAAGTTGAAACATATATTTTGATGAGTTGAAATGATATGCAAAGTATTAAGCTGGACAAATATATATCTAATATTATTACTCAGAATTAGCGTTACATAGAGTGCTAAAATGGAATGCATCTGTTTTTCCACATTAAAAATAAATCTGGTTATTCTAAGATTTGTTTTATTTCAATAATATAGTCTATGCTGGCAAAGAAGGGATTATTTTGTTGCTGTGTTTGTTAATATTAGCCAATCTGATTTAGTGGTTAAAGCACCAAGCTAGAAAGCAGGGGACCATGAATTCAAGTTCCTCCTTAGTCATGAAAGCCAGCTGGGTAATATTGGGTTGGTCATTCTCTCTCAGCCCAACCCACCTCACAGAGTTGTATTGTGAGGAAAATAGGAATAATGTGTGTTGGATGTTTGCTGCCTTAAGTTATTTGTAAAAACAATAAAGGCAGGATATAAAATAAATAAATAAATGCCTTATTTGCCATTCTGCTATAAAAGGTCTACTGAGAGGTAGGTCCCACTTCTGCCTTGTTCTAGAAATATGCTTTATCTAAAGTATTGCTCCTATCTACACTTTTATTCACAAAACAAGAGTGGTTGAGATTGTAGTTATGCTAATGTTTCGAATACCTTTCTATGAAAATAAATAGATAGGTCTCTTTTCTGTTCTAATTTTAAATTTTCAATCCTTTAAATTTGTGACTATATAGTTAAACAAATAAATCATGTGCTGGTGACACTTACCATTGCAAGGAAATAGGACCTTTTTGATCACACTGTCTTAGGTAACTGATGGACCCTATTGGGTTCCAAGAGAAATTGATGCTTTTTTTCTGGTAGGTAGTTCAGCTGAGATCTTGGTAGCAGCCTGGAATAGGTGTGTGATTGAGGTGTTGGATTATATTGTTCCTATGTGGCCTCTGTGCACTGGTTTTATGAGGAGCTTACAGGAGATGAAACATCAGAAGTGATGCCTGGAGCAATGCTGAAGGAAGACAAAGGATGAATCCAACCAAACACAAGTAAGAGCCCATATTAGGGCTACATCATGAAAATAAGGGCAATGAAACAACAATATTTCACTTCTCTTATTATGTCTTTTTTTAAAGAAAATGTATTTACTTGTTTCTCTTTATTATGTCTTTTTGATAGCCCTTGGCAGCTTTGGTTATGGTGACCTGGAGAGAGATGAGTCAGGGGACTATTTACCAGGCCATCAAAAAGGGTATTCATAATATCTGGTGGATGGTCACTTGGATTAATTTAGAGTTGGATTTTGATTAGGCAAATCCAAATGAGTTGGCTAGGGCTCAGTCTTGTGATTTGACTGACTTTGATTCTGTGACTCCTAATGAAGTGGATAAGATCCTCTGTGTTGTAAGTTAGGTCATCTATCTCTTAAACGCAAGTCCTTCTTTTTGTTGTTAAGGTGGCCAGTGGGTGGCTCCAAGCAATGGTATCAGCCTTTGTGAGGGAGGGGGTAGTCCCCATAGCCTTGGAGAAGGCAGTGATGTATATCCCCTTCTCAAGATGCTATCTCTGGTCCCCTCCATCCTGGACAGTTCTCATCCAATTTCCAAACTTCCTTAGGTAGGCATGATTGTTGAGAAGGTGGTTGGTAGCTGGTGAAGTGGATTTTTGACAAAATGATTTATTTGGATCTGCTCCAGTTGAGTTTTAGTCTGAAATATAGAACAGAATGAGCACTGGTCATACTTCTACTGTAGAAGAGTAGGACACTATGCACTTTGCTCAGAAATAAAGCAAATTGATTTACTTTTCAATAAGTATGGGTAAGGGCCAGACTTCAAGAAGGCATGATTTGATTCATGAACATTCCTACACAATCCCCAACATTCAGTTGCTAGTTATCAGCAAAAACTTCATGGACTCAGAATGATTAGATAAACGCTTTCTTGAAAACTAGACGAATCATTTATAGATAATTTCTGCAGGGTCACTGCAGGAATAAATGTATATGTTAGTGTGGATGTATAGTTTAAATTAGCTTTTTTTCAAACTTGGCAACTTTAAGATGTGTGGAATTAATTCCGATGAAATTTGAAATACATTAAACTACTAGTTTGGGGAAAAAAATACTGCTTTAAATCACTGGCCTCTTTTCACTATCCTTTCTGGGTAACATACTTTTGTTGCTCTTTTGTCAAACTGGAATGTAGAGGGCTGTGTTTATATAACAATCATCTTTGTCTGAGTCTGTGCATGCTACCTTATCCACTTTAGCTCTCTCACTAACCTAGAGGTACTTGGCAACTGTAAGATGTTTAAAAACACTATGCAGCATCGATGCCATTTTTTTTTGTATTTGCACAGACCACAGTATTCCCCCAAACTACCAGCAGTTTACAATTTAATTAATAAAATGCATTAAAACCAGAAAACATCAAAATATATAAAATAACCTGCCTACCCAAGCATGTAATTGTCTGAAAATAATGTAAATAAATTAAGAATTGTGTATATTCTTACACAATAGTGTATTCTGGTACACTATTTTTCTGAATACCTTTAAGAAGGATGCTGTCTGGATCTGTAAGAGCAAACTATGGTCCTGCTATGGAGGAAACATCAACAGTTATAACCGGAGTAGATAAGGAGACAGATGGTTTGTGGACAAACAGTTCTACTTCAGAGGCACAGCTAGTATATTTGGCATGTAGAGCGGGTTTTTTTTTCTCACACCCTGTTTTTCTATCACTGAGAGCTGGTTTAGTGATTAAGGCATCCTAATCAGATAACTACGTGTTCCAGTCCTGCAATTCCACCTTTGCACTAGCTTCCTCATTGTCTTCAGCAGCACTTCCTGTATTACATTATAGGTAGTCCTTCACATATGACCACAGTTGAGCCCAACATTTCCATTGCTAAGCAAGAGAGGTGTTAAGTGAGTTTTGCTCCATTTTGCAACCATTCTTGCCACAGCTGTTAAGTGAATCACTGTGATTGTTACGTTAGTAACATGGCTGTTAAGTGAATCTGGCTTCTCCATTGACTTTGCTTGTCAGAGGGTCATACATGGCCCCTGGGACACGGCAGTCATCAAAAACACATGCCAGTTACCAGGTGCCCCAATTTTGATCTCATTACCATGGAGATGTTGCAATGGTTGTAAGTGTGAAAAATGGTCAATTTTTTCAGTGCTGCTGTGATTTCAAGCAGTCACTAAACAAATGGTTGTTAGTTGAGGATTATTTGTACATATTGTACATCTAGAGCAGGGGTGGGTTCCTGCCAGTTCTAACCTCTTCTATAGAAGAGGTTCCACAAATCTACAGTGCCGTTTAGAACTGGTTCCAGCTCCCTCCCCCCGCCCCTCCGCACATCATCAAGATGAAGAGCGAGAGGAGGAATTCTGGGAGTTGAAGACCACAAATGTTAAAGCTTTCAGGTTTGAACACCCCTGGTTTTTTTTTCCTAAAGGGTTAGGGGTGCAAGAGTCTTGTAAATTGAGAGCTTTAAGAGTTTCTGAGCCAACATTTTGGTTGCTAAGCAAGAGCATTGTTAAGTGAGTTTCACCACATTTTAAAAGTTGCCCACGCCCACCCAGTCACATGGCTGGCAAGCCACTCCCACCCAGTCACTTGACTGGCAAGCCACTCCTACAAAGCAGGCCACACCTACAGAAGACGTTCTAAAAAAAATTGAAACCCACCACTGATCTAGAGTGTCCTGTCTTGATATTGAATACTGCAGGTATTCAATTTCATCTTGTTTCCTCCTAGCGTCCAAACAGCAGTTTAGGCTTTTGACAGATCTTTGGTTTGGCCTGGATGGAGATATATCAGTGAGTACCATTAGTATGCTGATGATACTTCAAAATGATAGATGGACCCTCCCAGTGGCTCCATGTATATGTTGATAAGAAGAAGAGACAGAGAAAGACAGAGAGACAGGAAGTGCTTTACCCAACAGCAATTGCCATGCTGACCTCTCCTCCTTTAATTTTTTTCTTTAGCTTTAATATTGTTTCCATCAGTAAGATAAATCTCCTTGTATCATACAGAAGTTCTCTTGGCAAGATTTCAGAAGTGGTTTGCCATTGCCAGCTTCCTAGGGGAGAGAGAGAGAGAGAGAGAGAGAGAGAGAGGGAGGGAGGGAGGGAGGGAGGGAGAGAGGGAGAGAGGGAGAGAGAGAGAGAGGTGACTTGCCCAAGATCACCCAGTTGACTTGGTGAATGAAGCAGAACTAGAATTCATGTTTTCCCAGTTTCTAAAATGATGCCTCAACCACTACATCAGACTGGCTTGACATATGATTAGGACCTACAAATTCAATCCACCAACTTTTTAAAGCATTTTTAACAAATTAAACAGAAGTAAAGACAAAAAAACCAAAGTAGAAAATAAAAAGTACTAATAAATAAACACAATGAGGGGGGAAAAGCCTTTGATAACTACTTAAACAATTGTACCTTACTTTCAACATGAAACATTGGAGGCTGTTACTAGTAGTTGTTTGAGTGATTTCATGGATTGCTTTTTTTTATTGGTCTCTAACTCTTTTCCTAAATCCTCCCTCATTTTTATAGTTCTCAGCCAGCTTCTTTTGTGAGGCAAAGGATACCTGCCCATTTTTTGTCTAAAATAGACCATATTATTTTAAAAGTATACTTATGAATAGATTTTTTTTGATTGCCCAGCTAATATTATTCTGAGTTGCATTTGCCAATTTCCCATAACATTGCAATAGTGAAACGGTGAAATTATAAAACCAAGAACCATTCTGACCTAGTGCTACAAAGGACATAAAATTCTCTTTGCCACAAATAACCCAATTACCATTTCCTTTTTTTAAAAAAAAATGTGATCAAAATTATGTTCTGAATGAATGGAATTTAGGAGCAGTGATCCACAAAACAGCTAAAGATGCCATAAAAGTCCTAGAGGTAGATTCACCTCGCACTTGCAGCAGTTCAGTGATTGACAGATACCTTTTCTCAAAGACTGGTGACATATCAAACACAAAGGACAGCCATGATGGAGGACTCAGCTAGTTGCTTTGCTGATTACACACTTTATGTATCTAATCAAGACAATACCATTCAGCAATAACTCAAAAATGTTGCCATTCAGACAGTTAGGAATTTACTGTGTATGTCCATATGCAAATTTCATACCGTGTAGTTATTTTTATCTACTGAAGATGAATGTCATACCGGTATAGGTTTTTTTTTTTTGTCTTTAACTCAATAGTAGATTGGGTTCTAATTATGACAAGGTAGATTCTACTAAAATGTCCACTAGATAAATGAAAATACCCAAAGTACAAGTATGTTAATAAAAATGGCTGGACACATGATTGCAGTATTGGTTGTTCAGAGCAAGAACCATTGCATGTTAATAAAATCTAGTAGAAATGTTACCTCTGGCAATTCAAACAGTATCTCCATCAATCCATAGCTCAGTATCACATTCAATTCACTTACCTCAAGCACCTTATTTGTCTTATACAGAAAAAAGGCAATAAAAGGGAATTTAAATATATTTTACATAGAACTAGTAGCATAGCTTGATATAAAAATATATAGTTGGATCCTATGTTTTACTCTACAAATTAAGCAGTTAACAATATAGTACTTGTGTGAGATAGTTGTGCCAGTCCTTACAAAGGTTAGCATTCCACGATCTTCCACTCTTTATGTTCTACTTTCTAGTTTTGTTGTGTTTTTCAACCTCAGATTTATGGATCTGATTAAAGAGGTACACATTTTATAGCTTGCCTAGTAAGCTGACCTTCTTGATTATTGTCTGTCACTTTTTTTAATTATTGCCAAGTCCTTTTCTTATTGAACTTGTGTTGTCATTAAAACAGCAAAGCTTAGCCATAAATAGAGAGAAGCAAGTGAGACAGAGAGAAACCCAGGGGCTGGAGATGGGGAAAAGAATACATTCTAATTGTACGATGAGAGCAGCACTCCCCATAAACATTGTCCCACGCTAGTCTATCTCCTTTGTCAGTCGTTGTAGGGCATGGAGGAAGAACAGCGTGAATGCGACCTCTAAACAACTGGAAGTTGCTGTGACTTGAGTGCTCAGCTCAGAGTTTCTTTGAGATTAATATTGGAAGAGAGACGTTCTGTTTTGCTTTTCTAATGCATGATAACCACTGCTGCCAATCTATCAATATTTAATCTCAGCTGCCACCGACAAGAAGAGGAAAATGGTAGATGGGGAGAACAAGGGAGACAATGCTCAGAAGAGTCAGGAGGAAAAGAGAAAGCAGGGGGAAGGGGGAACAGAGAGTTTTCTTAGGAGAGGATACTCAAAACCTTATAGGCCATTATTTCTAAGTCTTTCTATAGCACTGATATTTATTATTGTGTTTGAATAACATTGGTGCTGACAATATGCAAAATCAGATCATATTTTGACTTCAAGATGCTGAACTTTTTTTTTTTTTTTGGAGTTACATACTATCCATAGATATTTCGATGCAGCCACAGCACTACAAGGACAAACTGAAATGAAACTAAATTCAATGGAGGCTATAAAATATATGTTTCCCAAGCTTAAAGTTCCAGATTTTATTTCACATTAAAGGAATCCCAGATTGAAGGTGATGGGAATTATTTTTTTTCTTGTCCAGAGTAGAGTAGCTAGCAATATGCTTTGAACTAGAGAAAGAAATGATTTGGCCTGATACAAGTCAGCCTATTGTTTAAACATTACAAGGAATGTTAGTACAGGGAAAATAGTCAACAGAGTCTAAAGCAAATGATTAAATTAGCTTACAAAATGGCAGTATGTGTTATTTTATCACCTTAATGCTACCGTAATGAAATGCATTCCATAATATGGTCTCAAAAAATACATGTTTCTATAGACAAAATAATTGTGTTTGGTTGCTTAGGTTATTTTTAAATCAGTGTCATTATCTTTCATCGGAATAGCAACTGCTGTAAGATGCCTTTTCTACCCATTTTGAAAACCAGCTTTTCTGCATGGCCCGCTAACCATGAGCAGGCACTAGTTTAAAAACATTTTTATGTCTCCCAATTGTCATTTAGACAAGTTGAAGCTTTCCACCACTGATACTTGCTACATTCTCCCAGCCCTGCCTCCCCCGCCATGTTAAGGAAAAGGACTGTTTTCCTATAAGTAAGTGATGCTTGATCAGAAGAGAAATGAAGCCAGGACAGAATTGGACTCAGCAGTCATACCTATGCAATTCATGCTGATCTTTTCTGGAGGACTGGAGGATAATATATTAATGTAGTTGTCTGGCTATGCTTTAAGGCTGCCTATAGATCTATGAGGCATCTGGGAGCATAATATAAAAAATGATGACTGGTAGGGATGAAGAGATGTGCTTTCTGTGACATATTCCCTGCCCTCTGGAACATTCTCCCTTCAGAAATCAGGATGACCCCAACCTTGTTGGCTTTCCATAAGACTGTGAAGACTTAGTTGTGCACCTGGGCCCTGAGTGTGTCAAGGGCCCTGTTACTTGGTTGCGTTAACAACCATGATGATAATTTTATTCAAGGACCATATATATTTAATTTGTATTGTTTAATTTTTTTTATGATGCACACCACGCAAAGTACATTTGTTAATGGGTGGCTATAAAAATCAAATAAATAAACGAAGTACTTGGAAATGATAAGAATATTGTTCAGCTTTCCAGCCATTTTAATTTTTTTTTTTAATTTAAAACTGGGCTTTTCTGAAAAATAAACAGTCAAGCACGGTACTGTAAATAACTTAGTGGGCACTGAGAAGATATGATCTATTAAATTGAAGTTTCACTATATTATATTTTGACCTAAGGGCAGCACTATACTAGTTCAAAAAGATTGGGCTGATTTGCTTCGTACCTCATGAACATTATTGAGTGATTGAAATGGTCAAACACCATAATAGCAGCAGTGCTTGAAACTCTTAAGTAATCAATAAAGATAACATTTCTTACATGGATGGATGAATTTTTACACAATTGTCAGAGAGCAGAAGATAATTATTCCTAGCTGGAGGTTGTGCATCTTCCATGTACCATCCCTATGCATCCAAGTGTGAAGCATCAGTAAAGAAGAAATCTAAACATGTATAGATTAATAAGTATTAACCTTTTCTTCCAGATGAACACATTCAACAATATCAACATCAGAGAATGGTCAAGCAGAGTAGCTGTTCTGTTTAGCAAATGAAAAGGAGAGTAAATTGAAAATGTATATATTTCTCCCTACTTCAGCGTCACTTCATAAAGATGAAAATGCAATGAGACAGGAACATGATCTAAATTTTGTAGAGCTTCTCCATTACTTAGCTGGAATTTGAGCATTATACTATTGATATTTCTATTCATAATATTTTCATAGAATACAAATCGTTTTACCTCCATTTTATAGAGAAAAAAGAATGAGGCACAAAGAAGAGATAAACCAAAGTATGATAACAACCAATAGTTGTTTTCACATAAGCTATAGGCAAACTATTCCTGTGTTAGAAGCTATTATGTTTCGCTCATCCATATTGAAGCACTGCCATTAAAAAAAAGAATTTTTTAAATTCCACTTAAAATCACAATTTGTTCAATATATTCATCTAACCCCTTCTGCTAACAAGTTTTATTTGGATTTAGCTGCCTAGATATACAGATAATGTAGCCATTTTAGTTCTACACCTCAGACATAATACCTAAAAAATGAGTTCCGTTCAACTACTAAAAAGGAGATTTATAATAACAGCACCATTGATTTGGTTAAATGAAAAACACCAAAGCTATTTCAGTTGCAAAAATATTAAATCCTTACATGGACCAAAGCCATCTCCATTTGTATGTGTTGGTCTCCTTTGCCATGTAGCCATTGTCAGGCCTGCAACCATTTTTTCTTTTGGATTTTTAGTCTGCCACACTTTCTATTATTCTACTATGTATTTTCTATTGTGGGAAAATGGTAGGGGGGAATAACAGAGTTAGATGCTATGGAGCCACAACAAAATTCTTTCTAGAAAGCCAAGGTCATCCTGTGTCTTTGCATCTCTGCACCTGACTGGAACTGGATGGGTGGAATTGCCAGCATGACAATGGAAGATTGGACCATGTGATGGACTTGTAGGTGTGTGGGCAAGATATTGAACTTTCAACTGGGTGGAGAAAATTGGGAAGTTTTCAGATTCAGCTTTTCCCAGATGTGCCAACATGCTCTCTTAATAAATTGGAACTTTGAGCAATACTTTGCCTTGGATTCTAATTTACTTTTAGATGCTATTTGGAAACTTGACAGCTATGAGTAGAAAAGAATGTTGTATAGTTTTTGCAAATATTTTGGGACTTAGGTTCAGTTGCAGTTGAAATGTGGTTTCAAACATGAACAGAGGAAGAAGACAGGAGCTTACATGACATGAAAGAATGCAGAATGAACAGAAGTAGGACATAGATTGTTAGATATTCCCCTCCCCCCCCCGACAATGGTTTCCACTAAGATCCTCTGTTCCGGCGGGAACAGAGGTTTAATCCCATTGGTCAAAGGGTCTGACAGATCCCTTTAAAAGGGGCTGATGTCCAACCCTTCCTCAGCCAGATGTTTACCTTACTTGTAATAAAGAGCTGTTGTTACTGAAGCCTTTGTGTGCCTTCCTTTACCCGATTTAACATAGATAGGGAATGAGGTTTTGGCTAAGAAAAGAAGGCAAAGAATTGTAATATGTATATATTATAGCTATTAGAAATAAACTGAGTTATTGTTATTTTAATAAAGTATCAGATTTGTTCTAAAGAATAAACATCCGAACTAACTTTAACTAGAAACAGGGAATGGTTCTTGTCAAATAGGCGTGAAATGGCATCAAAATATTAAAACAATGTTCAATTATATATTCCATGGATTCCAAAGCATATTAACCTTTCCAAATTAACAACATCGAATTGTTTAAAAAACCAATCTGTATCATTGGCATTAAAAGATAACAGGAAGTTGAAGATATGTATATGTGTGCATTTGTATATATGTAATAATTATTCCATTACTGTGGTCTTTAATTCTATTATGGGGAAACCAAGATTTTGAAATAATGTTTCAATTTCCTTTAATCATTTCTTTTTGTTGTCCATTTATTTTATATCTGAATAAGCAACTCAGCATGTTGTAGAAAAAGCATTTGGTCACAATGCTCTACAAAATTCTTCCTACAAGAAAGCTTATAATATTAAAAAAATAAGCTCTTGAGAAAAAGGCATGGAGAGCTACAGAAATGATTCCGTAAATTGATATTTTGAGGACATGAAGCATCAGTTGAAAACATAGCAAAGGCTCAGAGCACTTGTTATCTGGAAAGAACTGCACCAATGTTAGCATATTCTAGCTTTAAAAAGTCTTAGTTTTTTGTAGAGCATCTGAGCACTATAGAATGACAGATTTGTACCTTTTAATCAGTTTGTCAATTTCTTCTTCCTAGGACTGAGACAACTAACTGGATTATCCAGATGGATTGTGGCTAAAGCAGGGCTAGCATAGTCATCTGTTTTTTAGTTTGTTGCCTTAACCACTTACACCAAACTGGCAAGTGGAGCGGAGTGGAGTGAGACGTGATGTGACATGACATGACGGAATGGAACAGAATGAAATAGAACAGAACAGAATAATCTTAACAAGTTGTGGTTAATTTAGTGTTATAAGTGTTACAATTTAACTAGCTGTATGCTCCAACATTCCCTTTAAATTAGAATTAGTAAAGGTAAAGGTTCCCCTCGCACGTATGTGCTAGTCGTTCCCAACTCTAGGGGGTGGTGCTATCTTCGTTTCAAAGCTGAAGAGCCAGAGCTGTCCGAAGACATCTCCGTGGTCATGTGGCCAGCATGACTAAACACTGAAGGCACATGGAAGGTTGTTACCTTCCCACCAAAGTGGTTCCTATTTTTCTACTTGCATTTTTACATACTTTCAAACTGCTAGATTGGCAGAAGCTGGGACAAGTAATGGGAGCTCACTCCGTTGCGCAGCGCTAGGGATTTGAACTGCCGAACTGTCAACCATTCTGATCGACAAGCTCAGCGTCTTAGCCACTGAGCCACTCCGTCCCTCTAAATTAGAAATAGTTGCTAACAATTTATATTTCTTTCTCAAGTACATTTTTGTTGACTGAACATTGTTACAAAAACTGAGTATAAAAAAATAATAATTTCCATAATAATCCCTTTACACATACACACAAATAAACACATTAAGGAAACTCTCATAATTGTACTTCTTATAGTCATTGGTTCTGATATACTTCACCTTAAAATGTTTTTATTGGCAATTCTGTGCAAACACACAGCTTTATTATAATCAGTCAAAATCATGCAGTCCCTTGGAAAAGGCAACATGGTTAAATTGAGTCAATACACTCAGAATGCAAAGTGTGTTGCATGTAACAAACCTTGATGAAATATGATGCTGCCGCAAAAGTAGTAATGAAATCCTGTTCATGACATCAAAATATATTGTAAATCCACAATTAGTTGCTGTAATATTTTTAAGCATCCAAATTATTTTAGTTGTTTCCTTTTATTATTGTATTTAAAATACCAAGAACACTTCTCCTGTACTTTGTATGTATGCATATGCACATGTTTATAATTGCACTTCCAGACAATCACTTTTGTTGAAAAGTATTTTACTCTAGCCAAAGAATATAATTGTTCTTCAGGATGCAATATCTTTAATTTCTTGAAAAAAAATGGCAGCACAACAATCCGAGCCGCCAGATGACCCAAGCAGGTGATGAGGGGGTGTAGGCAGCATGGAAAAGGCTGGGCTACAGGAAGGAACATTTTTATTCCCTCCTCACTCCCCCAGCCCCCAAAATAAAATACTGCTTGTAAAAAGTGACTATAGAGTAAATGCTGAAAAAGTCCAGCAGTGGCAAATGGACAGGATCATGCTTTAAGAACCTTTACATATTTTTAAAAGGGAGGAAGGGAGAGAAAGAGAGAGGAAGAGTTTGGTTTCCATGGTAACTAGGCATATGGGCCGATGTTTGAGAATCTACAGGAGAAGCAGGGCCTTTTCACACTACAAAAGCCGATGAATTGGAAAATAATTGTACAGTTTTCCACTTCCTCCCCTCTGTTGCATGCATTCATAAATATACTTCAGAGTTTATTTTTTGTAAAAGGTTCCGATTTTCTTAAAGCTGAAAAAATAAAAAGACTTATTTGGAAATGAAGGAGGATCAATGGTTTCGAAATCATCACCAATCTCACCTGGTTCTTTGGCAGTAAATATAAAAAGCATCAAAAAGAAGGTATCAAACAGCTGGAAGTTGTATCTAGAAGACTGGAAGAATAACATTGCCAATTAGTCAGCTGCTCAGGCTAAATAGTCAACTGGGAACAAATTTCCTAGATTCAGAGTTCTTTATAGCTATTTCAAAGAGGCAACAGAAGCCAAGAAGAAAATAGTGTGTGTGTGTGGGGGGGGGGGGGGAAATCTTAGGTAGAAAATCCACTATGGGTAGTACTTGGCCATAATAGAGCCTTCCCATAATCATTGTAAGTCATGAGGGTCCTAAAGTGGATGATCCATGTGACTGACTCGATTTCACAACTTTTTTGGCAGTGGTCATTAAAGTGGACATTGCAGTTATAATGGGAACCCATTGTTCGCTATGGGCCAATATCCACATGCCTGTCTTTTGGGCATTTTAAGGCTGTTTTCAGGCCTTTTTTCTGCTGTTTTTGGGCCAAAAACAACCCAATACACAGCCTGAAAAACGTGGCAAAACCAGTCTGTTTTAGGGCCGTTTTTCAGGCCATTTTCTGGTGCTCTGCCACCTGCGAAGACCAGCTGGCCGGCGTGGATGTGCATGCCGGAAACCAGAAGAGGAGCTAGCGATGGTGCAATCACGGACCTAGCACATTACAATATATATTAATACTTGCTGGGAAAGGGGAAGGAACATTATATAATATATGCTATACGTTACATAATATTTCTTTCCCTTTCCCAGCATGCATTCTGTCTGGCTTCCAATCCTGCAGCAAATGAATTATAACAAGAAATTAGTAACTAGATCTGAGGCAATCGATGTCTCTTTGGGAGTAGCCTTCTCCCAAACCCAAAACAAGAAACAAGTGACACTACAAGTGACATCAAAGTACTTCTTCAATTTATTCAACGTTATTTACTGCAAATGGTAAATTATGCCATGGCTGAGGTTTTTCAAACTTTGAAACACTTATTCTTTTGCTGTTCTGTCACTGAGTACTGTGGATTCAGGAGACCACTTCAAGGTTTGGAGAACTTTAAATTCTTCCAGTTTTGGTCTACTTGAAAGTCCACATGTGGCCTTTATAGCATGTATTCGAACCACTGGACATTGGGAAGTCACTGGCAGACCCCAAAAGCATGTTTCTTTTTGTGGGTAACTTAAAAACACCCCGTTTTGTTGGAATTTCACATTATTTTTGTTGGAATTTCATTTAATCAAAATGCAACAATAAAATAATGAAAATGAAAAAAAAATTCTTCTGTATTTTAAAAGGTCAGATTTGAAACAATGTAATGTTATAAAATCAAAATTCTGATCGGTATTAAATAAGTTTTATGGATGTCTAGAAATAAACTGTAACTAGAACAAAAATACCTATTTTGTAGGTCTGGAGTATTATTAAGCAGTTTTTTTATATTAAATAATGTCTAGAGTAATGTCCTTGATTTCATACATACCACTTGTTCCACATCTAAGTCCAGCTCTAGAAGATCTTTCCTTGGTGACTTTCATATCCCCCTTCTCTAGTTTTTCCTAATTTATTCTAGCACCTTGACCATAAAATGGTTCATTGGCTCCACATCACCAAGCTCCCAAATTTTTGTAAAGTACAGGTAGTCCTTGCCTTATAGCCATTCATTTAGTAACCAAAGTTACAAGGCACTGGAAAAAATTACTTACAACCATCCTCACTCTTACAACTGTTGTTCCATTTTATATTTATCTCAACTGAACTCAACACAGTACTGTTCTACATGCTTACTTTCATAGTAGCCTGGGTCCTCATGAAGCCAGAGGGCCTACTTTTTTTCCAGCACGTTGAATAGAATTCACCATGCTATTTGTCATAAACCTTATTTAAGATTAATTTAATTTCATGCAATCTGTATGATTATTCCCTATGTCTTTAATTATTTCATTTTTTGTCATATTGACAATTACAATCTGATGGGAACAGGTGTGGGTTCCAGCGGCTGCTACTGCCGGTTCTCTCAGTGACGTGCTGCATGTGTGTGTGCTTAATGTGTGCTACGTACTAAGAAAAATGCTTCTGCGCATGCACAGAAGCAAAAAAAAAAAAACAATATGGCTGCACCTACGGCGCTGCCGAGAGAACCAGTTCAGGGGCGTGGTAGGCCGAGTTACTACCTACTTGGGTGAACCGGTCTGAACGGTAGGAACCCACCTCTGGATGGGAACTTTGGGAAGGTGGCTGTATACAAGCATAGAGAGAGTGGTTTCACAGAAAACGTCTGTAGATATGTGTGGCATTGGCATGCTAGGTTCCTTTGTGAATCACATCTCTTAAATGGGAACTCTGACGGCAGGGCCTACCTCATTTTCTATATAATTGATGTTAGTCTCTGGTAACTGATAATTGTCTGAAAAGTGGAATCCTATATTTTCTCCACATCTCTGTTCCCCAAAGAATAGTCAAAACCACAACATTTGCAGACAAATTCCATGGTTTACTCCTGCTCTTTCCAGAATGTTCTCTGTATGCTGAAATGAAGAAGAGAGGCAAGGACTCCACAGAGAACTGTCATTGCTGCTAGGACACAGAAGCAAGATCCAGGGAGAGGGCTGGTATTGAATAATGATTTGATAGAAGAGCTCCGTGCCCCTTCACTCTTGAACAGAGAGCCCTCTCCCCCACTCAGTGTGCCAAGAGAAAAAGCCAACAAATTATTGAGGTGATGCATGGAATTGTTCCCACAGTTCCTTTTGCAGTATATAATTTACAACATCTGCTTCTCTGGTCTAACAAAAGCAAAGCTTTTCAAGCATTCATCTCACTGCCGTAGCTGCAAAAATGTAACTAGTCTCTCATTTTAGAAGCTGGTTAGCTGAGAGGGGAGGAGAGTGTGGGAGAGAATACAGAACATTATATTGCCAATATATTGACTTAAATATATCTCCCCACACAATGTAATCATGTGTCTACATTGCACTGGTAAATGCCATGAAAATAGACCCCAGCAGGGTGTCTCAAAAAGCACCAGAGAAAGGATACCTCTATACACACACACAGACACACACACAGACACAGCACAACAATGTGCTTCTACGATCCTGGAGAGAAAAGGAAAATATGTCACTTAGGGAAATTTGGATTTAAATTTGCAAGAAACTAACTGGTTTGCCCATGCTTACGTTAGTCTAAATTTCTTCATAGATATTTGGAGGAATAATGTATGTTTGTAAAGGAGGTGAGTTTGTTTGAGCTTCTTGCTAAAGATGGAACATATATGTTATACCTAATAATCCTTGTAAAAGAATGGTATGTAGAAATCAGAAGGGAGAAATTTATTGTGTGGGATAGAAGGGATTTACCTGTGAATGACTGTACTGCAAATTGCTATGAAGAATAACACCTAAGGCAGAGAATTGCCAGAACACACTGATGAAATGATGGGCTATTTTGTGAATTATGTCAGGCAAACTGCAAATTTCTGAATAAAAAGCACTTCTTTGCCCTAAAAAGTAGAAAGTAAGTTTCAAAAGGGGGAACTGTACTCTCAGCAAAATCATTCAAGCTTCTTGAAAGATTTTTCTTTTTAAATGAAGAAATAAGCTTGGGGAAATTGGACACAACCTGCATACCCAATCAAAGCATTCTTCAGTACCAACAAAATATATTGGTGGATCCTGCCTCATTTGTGATTATCGGGAAGCTGCAGATGACCCATAAAAAGCAGTTATCATGATTAAAGAACAGATCCTAAGGCAATCAGACAATCCTATCAAGCAGAAGCAACTGTTTAAGTGGGTTGTGGATAATACATTTTGTCTTATTATTAACTTTATAAACTGCTTCAAATGTATGGAATAAATAGTAGGGACGATACTAAAGAAGAGAGCAAAATAATTCTGAACATTTAAAAGAGAAAAAATTATGTTAAAGGGGAAATGGTGCCTCCTCTTCATTTTTTAAAAGAACTCTTCTATTAAAACCTCAACAAATGTCTAATTGCATATTACTTTCAGATCGAGCTGTTCTTAAAAGGCTGATGATTTGGGGCAACGCCATGTCTTATCACTTGCGAAGTAACATTCTACTGTATTACAAAATGTCTGTAGAAAAGAAAAAAGGAAAATAAATCTTTTTTATTTTTACAGTATCTCACCTCACTTTCTTCTATCTTCTTTAGTGTTCACAAATAGAATGGGACAACCTTTTCATATGTTCTTGTGATGGAGACTGTTCTCTGCAGGCTTGATAGATCACTGCTCTCTCCCAGTTTCTAGTAAATGCTTTCTAATGCAAATGTTAGAGCTGACATTCGCTAAGTACAAAAGGATTAGCTTGTCCCCATATGTTCCAACCCTTTCTATAATTTCTGAAGACATTATAGAAAGTGAGTCATATTCTCATATCTAATGCCCAGAATAATTTTGAGGCTAGAGAAGAAAACATGATAGCTCTGCTGTGAAAAAAGAGGGCAGGGCACAATAAAACTACAATAAATGGGGATTTCCACAATTAGAGAATCCATCAATTTCCTAAGACAGTATCCCCCTAAATTAAAATGGGGAGAGTATTGTATCCTTTAAATTTAAATATCTATAGACTTGATAGAATTACAGGATTACTAGAATTCCAATAATATAAAATGTCTTTATCTTTATCATATATGCCCATTTAAAGGGTTATAAACTGGTTCTTATCACCTTTAGTAAGCATCTATTTTAGTTTTGATTTGTATAATTGAAGTATGGCAAAGATGTGCACCGAGGAATCTAACCAGTGGCTTGATGCAAGGGGAATAGTCGGTCTACTGAACTTATAAATGTAGTAATATACACATAAAGTGCTTTTCTGGTGTGCTTAGTTATTTTAATACAATACAATAGCAGAGTTGGAAGGGATCTTGGAGGTCTTCTAGTCCAACCCCCTGCCTAGGCAGGAAACCATTGGCTATCATCTTCTTAAAGACTTCCAGTGTTGGGGCATTCACAACTTCTGGAGGCAAGCTGTTCCACTGATTAATTGTTCTAACTGTCAGGAAATTTCTTCTCAGTTCTAAGTTGCTTCTCTCCTTGATTAGTTTCCACCCATTGCTACTTGTTCTGCCCTCAGGTGCTTTGAAGAAAAGTTTGACTCCCTCTTCTTTATGGCAACCCCTGAGATATTGGAACACTGCTCCTCTAGTCCTTCTTTTCATTAAACTAGACATACCTAGTTCCTGCAACCGTTCCTCATATGTTTTAGTCTCCAGTCCCCTAATCATCTTTGTTGCTCTTCTCTGCACTCTTTCTAGAGTCTCCACATCTTTTTTACATCATGACGACCAAAACTGAGTGCAGTATTCCAGTATATTTTCTTATCTGCCTATTTGTTAGATTTATATTCTGTCTTTCACTGAGGATCTCAGGGTGTTGTGATTATTATACTCTTCCTGATTGTTCATCATTGATTTTCTGTCATCCTCCATCAGGCATCGGTGATAGGACAAGCCCGGCAAACAGAGGCATGAAATAATACTCATATTTTTTATCTGTTGAACTTTAGCTCTAGTTGGTTGACATGTCTCTCCTTTGCTTTCCAACTTTCAATAATGAGCATCTCACTTAGGTTAATTTCAAGATACTTGGTAAGCTTTTCAAGCACGAATAGGCAGACATAAAATGCAGAGAAACGAGTAATGCAGAAACTTAGTACTATCTTGGGAAAATATATTTCTTCCTGCTTTGTAGGGACTTTCTGCACCTGAAGCACACAAATGTGGAATATTTGTATTACTAAAATATTTAATACAGAGGAATATTGAGGCACACTTGCAATACCAGCTTTATTAAAGATGTATTCAAGCAGTTAAAATCTTATTTGTGAGAAAGTACATATGCTAACAACAGGAACAATCTTTACTCTATATATTTCTGGAACAGCACATTCTAACCATGCCTACCTATAATTACATAGTAGTGTGAAGCTGTAACTACTTTTTTTTTCATTCAGTACTGTATGTAGCAACCTAATATATGTGCTGGACAGGTGTGGGTTGCTGCCAATTTAGTGCTTTGCGCACGAGTGCAGTTGCTTGTAAATAGGTCTGCACATGCGCAGAAGATTAAAAATGCCAAAAAACATGCCACAGTGACCGGGGAACCGATTTGGGGGTGCGGCAAGCCTACCGTCCCTAGTGGTTTGGCAACCCAGTCGCCATTTCCACTACCGGTTCACCCGAACTGGTGCGAACCAGTAGCAATTCACCTCTGGTGCTGGAATGTGGATCTCTACATTGCTGTTCACTTTCAGAGAGGTAGGAATTGTCATGACATTAGTCTGCAGTTGCATTTAACATTAAAAAAATTTCTTTCTTTCTTTCTTTCTTTCTTTCTTTCTTTCCTTCTTTTTTCTTTTCTTTCATTTTCTTTCATGTGCTTGAATTCCCTTTGTGCACATTAGTTACATGTTAGGATATATACATTAATCTTTGTGCAATAATGTAATTCTATCAATTTCTTCCTTCCCTCCAAATGATGTGTTGGGATTGGATGGTTGAGGACCTTGGGAATAAAACAGCTATGGTATTTTTTTCTAGATCATTGCTTTTTATTTCAGCTGAAATCATGGGAAGGAAGATATTTTAAGACTAAATTAAAATCGTATCTATTTTTTCTAGCTTTTTCCATTCACTGTGCAGTCTCTACCCAATCATGCTAACAAAATGAATTTTCAATTAGCAACCAGTCTCAGTGTGTGCAATGCATGGGTGTGAAGTAAAGGAAAATGCAAGGGTATTGAAAGGAGAAGAATGGAGGGGGGAGATGGGGGGGGGGAGAAAATGTTTCCTCAGATTTGTTTTTATTGTTAGTATTAATAATGGAAAATGTTTTTTAAAGTTTGCAGCTTTATATGACAGTTTCAGAAAGGCCTGTCCATCCCACAATAATTACAAATAATTATTTCTGAAAATGATCATATAGAGCCGTGATGGCAAACCTATGACACGCTTGTCACAGGTGGCATGCAGAGCTCTCTCTGTGGGCATGTGAGCCATCGCCCCAGTTCAGCTCCAAGCATGCGCATGTGCCTCCTGCTGGCCAGCTGATTTTCAGGTCTCTGCTGCACATGTCCGTGGGGCAGGGTGCATGTGGGAGATGCACACGCATGCCAGGGGACAGGGGGCAGTCATACAAGCTGTCAGGCCTTACAATCTTTGGCCTGCCACACTTTCTCTCTCTTTCTTTACTATGCTGTTTCATTAGTGGGCAATTGGGAGGAGGGAATAGTAAGGAGTAGAATGTGTTTGTTTTCAAAATAAAAGAAATCCTTTCTAGAAGCCCAAGGTCATCTTTTGTCTCCGCACCTCGTCATCTGACCGAAACCAGATGGGTGGAAATGCCAGCATGGCAGAAGAACATTGGACCATGTGATGAATTTATGGGTGTGGGGACAAGATCATGAACTTTCAACTGGGTGGGAATCCCAGGAAGCTTTCAGATTTGGGATTCCCACAGATGTGTCAACATGTCTGTCTTATTAAATTGGAACTTTAAGGATAGCTCTGCCTTGGACTCTGATTTAATTCTGCATGATATTTAGAATGCTGACACAAGCAGGCATGGGGGCGAGGGTGAGCTCAAGGGGTGCAGCATCTTCTAGTCCAACCCCCTGCCTAGGCAGGAAACTCTATACCATTTCAGACAAATGGCTATCCAACATCTTCTTAAAGACTTCCAGTGTTGGGGCATTCACAACTTCTGGAGACAAGCTGTTCCACTGATTAATTGTTCTAACTGTCAGGAAAGTTCTCCTAAGTTCTAAGTTGCTTCTATCCTTGATTAGTTTCCACCCATTGCTTCTTGTTCTACACTCAGGTGCCCTGGAGAATCGTTTGACTCCCTCTTCTTTGTGGCAACCCCTTTGTTCTTCCCCCACCTTTCCTGTGCTTGCCCTGTTCTACATCATTCCCTTCAACCAATTCACTTGCACTCTGCATTGGGCCTCCAGGTCCTCCCCCACCTCCTTGTAGCTCTGCTGTTTTTTTCATCTCTCTGCACATCTCATGCTCATGGTGGCAACCTGACAATGAGATGGGCAGCATATACATTTAATAAATAAAGAAACCAGATTGGCATCCATAATTGATGCAGTCATGTGACATTGCACTTTATGACCACATCACTCAGTGATAGCAATCCTGCTGTCATAACTTGAAGACTATATGTAATCCCCCCCCCCCTAAGAAAACACAGAAGAAATCCTAGAGGAGCTGGGAAAACATACAATCTACATTGGGTTACAGACATAAGGGGAAAAGGATGTACTTGGAGTGAAATTATGAGATACATTCAAGAAAATTTCATAAAGGCAAATACCAAACATACGCAATTTTGAAGTACACTACATTGCCAATGGTTTGACAAGCCTGTTTTTAACTAGAAATGCATGATTTGTGTGAGGATATAAATACATAATATTGGTTGTTTTCAGTTCAGCTAACTGTGAACAAGAAAGAGAAAGTGATCAAAGTATCTTGAAAGCACTACTCCAAAGTCAAGTTGTTGCAACAAATTGCTCCGTCTGTTGCCTTCAAAGGTGTCGAGATTACTGCTGCTAGAATCTGGGAATGGACTTTCTGGTTAGGAAAGTTGGGCAGTAGGTTCCTCTTTTCCAACTTCTCTGGAGGACGCTATTCTCTGGCCCATCAAAATAACCTCTTTCCCTTTGCTGCCTTCATAAGCATTTATTTCAGTAGCTGATTTCAACAAAATGCATTTCCTGTTGTGCTTTGGATTCTTTCTCTCTGTTTATTCTTTAGAAAGGTTAAAACAATGTCCCAGCATCTATCCACCAACCTCTCAAGCTACCTTCCTACCTGCTGTCCTGCCCTCCCATCTATTTAAGGATGTTAGTTCTGAATATAACACCACATTTTTGTGGCATACGGCGATAGCTGCTGCTTCTGCTGGCAGGAAATGTCATTCAGACTAAATGTATATATTCCCTTTTAAATAATGTGAAGTCAACTTTCCTGACATTTTATATGAATGCCTTATATTACAAAACAAAACATTACAGATCATTTGGCAAGGAACTTTCTCCTGTCTCATTTCTTTTTGCTAGGAATAGCATAGAGCAGGGTCGTGAATGCTTCCCTCAAATAAGGGTGAGGTGCCAAGGTGGAGAATCAGGCATCCTGCTGGGGCTTGGCAGGGCCAGAGCCAAATGTAGCCAGGGCAAACCCCGCTCCTTTCTCCTCTTCACCCAGGAAATTAATTCAGAGGGGTCCTTATATCAGGTATGTCAGATACCACTTGTCCTCAGGACGTTTTGCATATGCTGATCTATTTTATTTATTTCTAACAATATCTACATTGGATCTCTAATTTCAGAATTCAGCAGTGATTACTAGTGATTTCAGACATTTCTTCAAGGTTGTTTTCTTAATGTGCTACGGTATCTTATTTCTTGGATTCAAGCACACACATATTTATGGGATGAGAAAGCAGGGAAAAAACTAAGAAGTTGAATTTCTTGGGTTTTTTAAATATAATTTTATTTTAAAAAATCAAAGATAAAAGATAAACATGAAATAATAGAAAATAAGATTAAACAAAAAAAGAAAAGAAAAAAAGCGACGTGAACTGAACAAGTAAGAAAAATAGGAAGGAAAATACAAATAGAAGAAAACACACACACACACACACACACACACACACACACACACACACACACACACACACACACACACACACACACATATATATATATATATATATATATATATATATATATATATATATATATAAAGATTTGAATTTCAATCATCACCACAGTTAAAAACAAACTTATTCTCTCTCTTTCCTCACTGAAATTACATCATACATAATGATAAGTTGGAAAGGACCTTAGAGATCTTCTAGTCCAGGGGTGTCAAACTCGATTTCATTGAGGGCTGCATGAAGGTTTTGTTTAACATTGGGGAGGTGTTCTGACCCCCCCTCCCAGCCTGTGAATAAACCAGAACACAGGCTTGGCTGTTTGCCACTATTCAATTACTGAGATACCGAATCCTTTGGCTGAGGGTCCAGGCAACTCACGTTCAATAGAGTAGCTCTGCAGCAACCCAGATAGTTCAAACGAACAGACACGACTAGAATACACAGATAGGTTTTCTTAACTACAATTTTGAACGATTGTTTCCTGCAAATGTCCCCTCTCAATGCCTCACCTATAATCTCTCTTGGGAGGGGCCAACCAACAACCACCTGTGCTTAATCTTCTGTGAGTCTGCCTAAGGAGTTGCTGCTTCCATTTCTCAGCCCTTCTCAATCTAGCATCAGGGACAAACTGCCTTTGATCCTCCCCACTGTTCCATGCCTCAGGCGCCTCCTGGTGACCAACCAGCCTCTCTGATCCCTGCTCTGAGTTTGAACCCTGCCCAGGGTCCTCCACATCGTCCAGGGCAGACTCAATTGGTTCCTCGCTATCCAAGTCCATCAGCAGCTCAACTGGATCCTGCTGGGTCACAACAGGGAGGTGTGGTGGGTGTGGCTATGGTGGGCATGGCCAGCTCAACATCACTCATATCGGGGGCACCTATGGTGGCCCAAGTGCTCTGCCAGCAAAAACAGACACCTGAACTCCATTTTCAGCTGTGACAGCTTCCTGCAACCTTCTGCCAGTGATAACAAAGGCACTTTGGGTGGGTTCTTCGCTCTTTCCAGGGTGTCCCTGCAGACCAGATCTAAGCACCCCACATTGGCCTTGAATTTAACACCACTGTTCTAGTTCAACTCCCTGCTCAAGCAGGAAACTCTACAGTATACCATTTTGGACAAAGGGCTGTGCAATCTCTTCTTATAAATCACCAGTGAGAGAGTATACACAACTTCTGAAGAAAAGCCATTCCACTGATTAATTGTTCTCACTGTCAGAAAATTTCTCCTTAGTTCTAGGTTGGATCTCTCTTTCATAAGTTTCCATTCAATACTTTCCCCCCCTCTCAGATGCTTTGATAATAGGTGATCACTTCTTCTTTGTGACAGCCCTCATATATTGAAATACTGCTATCATGTCATCTTACCCCTACTCCTTTTCCTTGTTAAATTAAATTTGCCCAGTTTCTTGCAATTGTTTATCATATGTTTTAGCCTTCATCCTTCTAATCACCTTTGTTGGTCTTCTCTGCACTTTTTCTAGAGTCTCAACATCTTTTTGTATGATGCTGACCAAAATTAGATACAGTATTCCAAGTGTGATCTTACCAAAGTAGTATATAGCAATACTAATGTTTCATGTGATGTTGATACTATTCCTTTCTTAATGCAACCCAGGACTGCATTTTTTGGCAGCTGAAACATACTGCTGGCTCATACTCAAGTAGTTGTCCATTAAGTCTCCTCTCATAGTTACTGCTGTTGAGCCATGTACCACCTATTCTATATCTGACAATGTAGTTATTCTTGCCTAAGTGTAAAACTTTACTTTTCTCACTACTGAATTGCATTTTGAGGATAGGGCCCAATGTTCAAGTTTATCCAGATTTTTTTGGATCATTAATCTCTTCTTCCCATAATCAACCCTTTTGAATTGGCAAATTCATAAATCACCAATTTATCTTTTTCCATTTTCTACAAATAGTCCATAAGAGGTTCATTTCACTTCTTCAATTTGTAAGAAACTGGATATTAAAAATATAATTTTCTGTAATTTCAGTTTACTGTTGTATATTAATCCTTATATGATATTTATTGGCAATCTGCAGTCTCTCTCTCTTTTTTTCACATTTTACCCAAACACATGTGTGACTTAGCTACAAAAGCTTCCTGTCCAATATTATGTTCACAAAGCAAAAGAAGCTAAGAAAAGATCATGACTGAATGACAGACCAAATATATGGTTGTAAAAACAAAAGAATGAAAAAGAGAGAGAGAGAAGAAGGAGGAGGAGGAGGAGGAGGAGGAGGAGGAGAAGAAGAAGAAGAAGAAGAAGAAGAAGAAGAAGAAGAAGAAGAAGAAGAAGAAGAAGAAGAAGAAGAAGAAGAGATTTTCTTTGCATATAATCCATTCATTTTGTACCATGCTTGCAAGCAAATTGCTCTGTTATGAGTTGCCATAACTAGTCAGCATCAGCTTTCAAGATTATTATACCTGTTAGGGATGTAATCCTAGTCTTGGGTCTTTATACCATGATTGAAATAATGTATCTGTCACTTTAAATGCTCAAGTGAGATGTGATTGGATGCTGTTGCTTTAATCAGCCATAAGAGGGAGTAGGAATTACTACTGTTTGTTCCTGGGTGTTCCTGTATGTTCTCTGTGCTTGTTATTGGAGTTGAATATTGTATATTCGACGGTGGCTACTCTGTATGTTAGTTACCTGTCTACATGGTGAATCACAAGTTGAGCATCTGTAAACCAACGTGTGGTGTCATAGACTGTGTATATAATTCAAGATTACTTATCGCTTGTTTTGGAGAATGTTTATCCTACTTTATTTTTGTTAAAACAAGTAAAGTTATCCTTATTTTAACTTCGGCGACTGTGATTGATAGTGTGATTATTCAGCGGCACTTTCCTATTCTGCTACTCAACTCTAGTCTCCAAAAGGAGATATACTTAACAATACCCTTCCAGGTTTCCTGTACTATATTTTCCTGTGATATTTTATTCTCCATTAATCATGATCCACGGAGGGGTAGGTTGTGATGATGGTAACTGGCATGTACTAATCAGAATATGTTTGGTACTGCTTTTATCAAACATCACACAGCATGGGTAAATCACTTTTTAGTCAGCAATATATAAAGCATAGAATACAGCTTATAAAAAGGAATGTAATATTAGGTCATCTCATACCACACCCATATATCTGATTTTTAGGGCCACATTGGTTGCTTTCGTTATGTATGCCTCATGGATTAGACATTTAAAAATACATAATTTGTGTAATCTTTACAAATATAAAAGACTGCTTGGTTAAATTTCAAAATATACGTTTGCTCCAAAAGCCTATTTGCAGGGCATTTGGCTGATAGAATAAACATTTTTTAAAATGAGAATTTACATCTTATTTTCAAAGGCACCACTTATGTTTTAGTAAGGGTCTAAATAATTTAAAAATAATAATAAATTGCCATCTAACTCAGCACTGTCTAAAGCAGTAGCTTTCCAGGATTTTAGACATCACCTTCTTAGCCATCTGTGAGGATGCCTGAAATTTAATTTAGAGAAATCAAAGCATATGCTCCAGTACTAGGTTATCTCATTTACCAGGTTTTTCAAGGCTCAGTTCTGATGTGTTCTGATGTAACTTTTTAAATTGCAAAATCAAATAGATTGAAAACACATTTTTCATTTTAGAAGAAATGTATTTTCTGAACAAATATACATATAACATAATTGCTATAACAGAATGCATTCATTTGAAATAATGTAATTATGTTTCTTTTGAGAAAGTGTAAATCCTTTTGTCATGACTATTTTATTTTATATGACAGGAAGTTGCAATTATTGCAGTTGTTTGGATGACTGTCTCCAAACACATGCATGGTCACTGAGCAAATACGTACATATTTATGTCTATCTATATTTTTTATTTTTTATGATCCAGATAATCAGTGCTGAAGATGCACACAATCAGGCCTAAAGTAAAAGGAATACAATATAATCAATAACTATTAAAACTGAATTAAAGGTAAAAGGATAAGAACCAGCTTATCAGAGCCTTATAGAATTGAACAACATACAGGTTGCAGAAATAAATAAATAATTTATTAGCCCATGGACTGTAGTTTACACAGAGAAATAATTAAACTTTAAAGATAACAAACGGTGGCCCAATCTAGCCATTTTATATGTATGATGAACATTTGTTTTAAGTTTTGACGGAGGGACGACGCACAGCCAGGTTTCAACAATAACTAGATTTATTCAAGTCGACAGCGATTCAAAGAACGAAAACTCGCGCCAAGGTATTTATACTATTTTTAAACCAATCACCGGCCGGGGACGAGACAGCAACCGCTGACGTCAGTCCCACGGCCAATTAACAGTAACTTTACGCCGGCAACACCCTCTGGGGCTCTCAGCCAATCAGAGAGCCAGAGGGCGTTACTGGCATCATGAATATTTAGCCAATATTTAACAATTTGCTACAGATAAAATATATAAAATCAGTTATCACTGCACACAGGAATTTAGTTAGTAGAGAGGCAGTTGGAGAAGACCTACTGTCACTGCAATAAGACAAGTAGTTGTTCAGCTGCTTTCAGCTTTTTAGCATCAGATGAATATCATTTCACTACTATTCTCTATGAGTCGTTACTTCTTTCAGGAGCTGCATGAATGTTACATTTAAGTTTCAGCATTTCTAGTGAACATCCCAGTGTTTCTTATATGGTATTTAAATATTTATTCTTCTTGCAGTCCAGATATCCACAATCATTTTCTTCAGCATCACACTGTGAGGGCTCATCACACTGATTTCTCTTCACTCAGAAAGTTCAACTTTTATTGCTATACTAGCCAATAACCTGGCGTTGCCTGGGTATTAATTTATAGGGGGCCGGAACAAACATAATTTCTAATGTCAGATTTTCTCCCTTACCAGAGGGAGCCCTCTTGTGGAATACTGTGAAGCCATTACCATGGCAACTCCACTGAGCTGCCATTTTACCACAGTATAGTAGAAGCCATTTTAAGGCACAACAGGCTGTATCTTAACAGAATACACACCCCGAGAAGTTTTAGGGGTGTCTTACCCCCACAGTATTTGTTTCCAGAGAGTAAGTCATTTGTGTACCAAATTTGGTTGAAATTGCTCAACTGGGAAACCAAAACCTTAAGAAAGGGCACATTTATTGTCAGTTTGCTGTTTCTGTACCACAATATTTTTTCTACATTTGACATAGTCTTTCTCCCAAGTAGTAGATGTCACTTTATTTCATGGGTACAGTCACTAAATATTTGAAGTAAAATGTAAGAAGTAGGTAACTTTCAGGAACTTTTTTTTTCCTTTTCTGCCATCCATGTAGCTATTTAACTGGAACATTGTGTAGAATGCACAATGTAGAATGTGTCAGGCCTGCAGCCATCTTTTTTTGGGGGGGGGGTCTTTGGCCTGCCACACTTTCTATTATTCTGCTATGCATTTTCTATTGTGGAAAATGGGAGGGGGTATTATAAGAAGTCACATACTATGTAGTCACAACAAAATTATTTCTAGAAAGCCCAGGTCATCCTTTATCTCAGCACCTCTGCACCTGACCGGAATTGGATGGATGGAACTGCCAGCATGACAGTGGGAGATTGGACCATGTGATGGACTTGTGGGTGTGGGGGCAAGATCTTGAACTTTCAACTGGGTGCGGAAAACTGGGAAGCTTTCAGATTAGGATTTTCCCAGACTTGCCAACATGGCTGTCTTAATAAATTGGAACTTTGAGCAATACTTTGCCTTGGACTCTGATTTACTTTTGGATACTCTTTGGAACCCTAACAGCCTGATTATGATACAAATTCACTTTAGCAGATGTTTCCACAGCTTTGTACTTAGAAACATTTTCAAGAGCCTTTTAGCTTCACATTTGAGAATACCTGATTCTAGATCAGTGATCAATAATCATTTATTACAGGTCGTTTTTATACCGTCTACTGAATCACATCATCTTCTTTTTATATCTTACTGACTTTATTGTTGATTCTTGGAATGTCAATGTTCAAATTTGATATTTTTGCTCTGACTTTGGTTTATGACTATGACGTTCCGCATACATATACAAAACTTGCAGCATCAAGATTTCATTTTGCCTTTAGATACATCAGCAGTTTGACATAACTTCAGCTTTAATCTAGCTATTTTATGAACAAAATAAGATTATTAATATTTGCCTTTTTCTCTTCCACAGTGGCTTGTTGGACATCTACTGACCTGAGGGAGACATCTTCCAATTTCATATCCATATTTTTCTTGTTATGGTTCTCCATCGAGCTTTTGTGGCAGAATATGTAAAACAGTGATGCCATTTCCTTTTCCACTGAATTCTATTTAGTTTGATTTCTGGTCTAGGACCAGAGGTGGCATTTAACAGATTCTGACCAGTTCTGGAGAACCAGTAGCAGAAATTCTGAGTAGTTCGGAAAACTGGTAAATACCACCTGTGACTGGCCCTACCCCCATCTATTCTCTGCCTGGTAACCTTCCCCTGGAGTGGGGAGGAAATAGAGATTTTACATGTGGTTCCCCTGCCACACCCACCAAGCCATGCTCACCAAGCCACATCCACAGAACTGGTAGTAAAAACTTTTGAATCCCACCATTGTCTATGACATATAGCATATGCTTTCTTTGGGATGTGCAAGCATTTTACCATTACAGAAGAATAATCCATGAAGAGAAAGAACAACATAAATATGGCCTAAAAATTCTACTTGTATAAACCCACAAGGGCAGATGGTGCCTTTCATTGATATTTTCTGGAATGCTCTTCCATTATCACACACTAGATCAGGAAAGATTGGCATAATCCATGTCCATTTCCTGAAATCCTGCTCTTCAGTGGGACTTCCAAAATGTGTCTTTTTTGAGGTACCTCTACCTTGTGAAACACTATCCCTCCCCTCAAGGGGTGGGTTCCTGCCAGTTCTAACCTCTTCTATAAAAGAGGTTCCACAAATCTACCATGCTGTTTAGAACTGGTTCCAGCTCCCTCCCCCACCCGTCTGCACCATGTGTGCCCCGCCCACTGCCCATTGATTGGCTAGCTCACCAATCACCCCGCCCACCTCTAAGAGTCCTATCTAAATCTTAAAGCCTTAAAGCTGTCAAGTTTGAACATCCCTGAGGTTTTTTTTCTAAAGAGTTAGCGGTACAAGGGTCTTGTAACTTGACAGCTTTAAGACTTGCACACTTCAATGCCAGAGTTCCTGAGCCAACATGAATGGAGGAGGAATTCTGGGACTTGAAGTCCACAAGTCTTAAAGCTGTCAAGTTTGAACACCCCTGGGGTTTGCTCCCTAAAGGTATAGGGGTGCAAGGGTCTTGTAACTTGACAGCTTTAAGACTTGCATGCTTCAAATGTCAGAGCCAACATTTTGGTTGCTAAGCAAGAGTGTTGTTAAGTGAGTTTCACCACATTTACAAGTTGGCCACGCCACACAGTCACATGACTGCCAAGCCACTCCCACTTGGTCACATGGCTGGCAAGCCACTCCCACCAGGTCACATGGCCAGCAAGCCACTCCCACAAAGCAGGCCACACCTACAGAAGATGTTCTAAAAAAATTTGAAACCCACCACTGCTCCCCTCCCTTAGCAATTCAGCAGGCCCCCACACTTTTAGCTTTTCAAGAAGACCATTACGACTTGGCTTTTTACCAAGGATTGCCGGGATAGATTGTACAGATAGAAAAAAGGAATGAAGTAAACTGTATCTTGCTCTGGGGGACCCCAGGAGGATAATTAAGCTGCAGGCTTTTATGGTTATATTATTTTACTGTTTTATGATTGTTTTATAGTTTTTAGTTTTATTGTTGCTCGGAGCTATGCAAAGTTCCTTAAGATGGGTGGCCATATATAATTTTATATATATAATTTTTTTAAATAAACAAATAAATTACAGTTGTTGATAATGTATCAAAAACATTCTAATTAGAATGTTCTTTTTATATTCTGGGACTTTAGAGAAGAAATATGGGAATCCAGATTTTAAAATGCAGCTGACCAGTTAGGTCATAGGCTCCCAATATTGACCTGTCAGTTTATATCTAGATCTATTATTTTTAGTGCTTTTTTAGCTTTGCTGAAAACCCCGAGACATTAAATGACTACAGTAGGGGAAATAGAGATTGTGTATTTGACTGCACGGACTGTAATCCTGTCAATTTATTTGAGAGATATTCTTATCCTAGTTTAGAATAAACTTCTCTAGCATCCTAGAATGCAGAGCAAGCATACTGGTCTTAGGTTACAGGAAGCCAAGTTCCAGGTGAATGGAAGAAGGAGAAAGAACAGAAGAAAAACTTTTTCTGCAGTCAAGATGAATGTTGGGGGGGGGGGGAATCTAATTATAAGAAAAGTTTGACAAAGGGACCAATTACCCAGAAAAATAGTGCCACTTCATTTAATGCCTTAAAGCTGAGACTGGCTATTGTTTGTCAGGGATGGTTCAGTTTAAATTCTTACACTATGACATTCTGTGTATGACAGTGTAAGACTACAACTAACTCTCAAGACAGGAATTTAGGTTTGTGTGTGTGTGTGTGTCTGTATGTTACTCTACATAAAGTAAAGGGTAAGGAATGCATACACACAAACATCTTTGTGTGTTTGTGTGTGTGTGTGTATGATCCAATTTTAAAAAATCATAGAGTTTAATAGAAAAATAACATAGCAATCAGGATTTTATGAATCTTCACAATGCAAAGCATTTTTCCCTATGAGGCATTTTTTCTTACCAAAGCTTGCAACCCAGGGGAAAAGAGCTGCAGCCAATTAGGTATGAAATTTTTAATTCAGAGATTCAGTTCAAAAGTGATTCAATTATATCAATTTTCTCTACCCAATTTCCCAATTTGATTTGAATCAGGATCATGAACTGACTATTTAGGCTGACATTCTCAATTAATTTACCCATTCAGATCAAATTTACTCGGCTTTTTAAACTGAATCGACAATTGACATTAAATATATATTTGGGCATACCAGGGGTTGTGACTTTAAATATATATATATATATATAAAAGCAATTATATATATATATATACATATATATATATATGCAATAATAATAATAATAATAATAACAATAATGCCATGAAACTAATTAATTAAATTAAAACTAATGCCATGAAAGCGAAGATACAAAAATCCACTGACAACCCAAACTGCAATAACAAAGTTGAAACTGTTTCACATTTAATGTGTGAATGCAGCAAAATCACCCAAACTGATTACAAAGCTAGACATGACCGAGTTGCTAAATTAATCCACTGGTCATTATGTAAAAAATATGATTTACCTGTATCCAGAAAGTCATGGAAACATAAAGTGGAAAAAGTTATCGAAAATGAGAAGGTGAAGATCTTGTGGGACTTTCGAATACAAACGGATCATCATTTGGAGCACAACACGACAGATATCATGGTTGTAGAGGGCCAAAGTGTACAGTTTATTGATATCACTGTTCCTGGAGATGCCAGAGTCGAAGAAAAAGAACTAGCACTGGAATTACATTTAAAACAGTTAAAAATTGACAAAATCACCATCAGTCAAATGCGAAAAGCACTGCTTGGAACTGCATGCATATTACGAAAATATGTTACAACGTCCTAGGCCCCTGGGTGGGGCCCGACTAGTAACCAATGCCAAATCCGGCGAAACAACTGGCCGCTGTGATACAATTGTATAATAATAATAAAATATTCACATCTGTTCATAATGAAAGTTTTAATTAATTTATTTGTTTCTTATTGAATGTTCAATTATGGAGGAAAATTGTTTCTTAAAGCTCCCCCTCCCCCACTCACTTCTGTTCATAAGATGTGGCTTATTCAAAATAAACCCCTAAGGAGCTGGCAGGATTCCATGTTTGGGTGATCTATGGAGAATCAGCTTCTTGAATCCAGAACCCAGCGTATAAAAACAGAAGCTAAGACCTCCTCAACCTCATGCTTTTTGTAGCATAAATCTCTT
Source organism: Thamnophis sirtalis (assembly GCF_051295495.1). NCBI lineage: Eukaryota > Metazoa > Chordata > Lepidosauria > Squamata > Natricidae > Thamnophis > Thamnophis sirtalis. Next base: position 33,686,176 of record NW_028261389.1, on the reverse strand, counting down.
ATTTATTTATTTATTTATTTATTTATTTATTTATTTATTTATTTGTTTGTTTGTTTGTTTATTTATTTATTTATTTATTTATTTATTTATTTATTTTGGTGAAGCACATGGATAACTAGCAAGTAGTAAAAGTGTTGAAGTAACATTTTATTTTCAGGAACAAGGCAACATTTATATTCTTTCAAGTTATAAAAAAAATACTTAATCTGACTTTCTGAGAACAAAAATAATTTAAAAAAACAGAGTTGTAAATAAAACTACACCATTAAACTACAATTGAAAATACTCTTCACATTTTAAAGGTTATGATTACATTAAAAAAACAATTTGAAGAATACTCAAGCATATAGAATGCATAAAATTAAAGCAGGCATAAGTTGGCAGCCTAATCAACTCTAATAGGTAAATAACATATATGTGCATATTATAAATATTCAGATTTCTGAAATGTTAAGCAGTGCACATCTTGCTAATGGCCAAGGCAGTAAGAGACAATTTAAAATTGGGCATCTTGCCTGCAGCTGCAGGCATTTTAAATCATAACTACCAAGCTGTCCAAAACAGAGAATATGCAGACAAAGATATGCCATCTTGAAGATCTTGGCTACTGCCCAAAGCACTGCCAGTTTTATCCAAAAAAATGCAATGCAAATGATGCATACAGCATCATGAAACTGTTTAACCTTTTGAGAGAGGCTACAGTTATGATAAGTTAACCCAACCGAATACACTACAGACAAATAAGCCATCTAGTCCTACAAAACGGAAAATAAATAGTTTGGTTACAGAGAACTGGCCATTGATTCTTTTGGTTCTCTAAATCAGGGGTACTCAAACTTTTAAAACAGGGGGCCAATTCACGTTCCCTCAGGCTGTTGTGGGGGAGAACTGGCTGGGGGGGGGGAATCATGTGACTAGGTGGGCATGGCCAATTTAGCAGATCATTAAACAATGCACACAAATTAAACTGTTTTATTTGCTTTTGTTTGCATGTTGCTCTTTTGCTTGACTTTTTTTTTTACTAGATTATTTTTTCAGTTGTTTAGGAGTCTAGTGGTCCACTTCAGGAAACTCAGTTTTACAGCCATTCTTCTCAGCCCTAAGGACCTTACAATCAACAAGTCTCGGTGTGTGTGTGTGTTGTCTCTATCTCTCCCCCCCCCCGCTCTCTCTCTCTTTGTCTATCGCTCTTTCTCTCTCTTTTCAATCAAATTGTTATTCTTTATATTCTTTATGCACATCACTGTGTGAATGGTGTGGTAACTGAGTAACATACATTTCAGTAAACATAAACATAGTCTTATTATTTCTATATATTACATTTCATTTCCTTTGTTTCATGTTATTTATACATGTCTTTTATTATCACCCTTCCTTTCTGAACCCTCTTTCTGTCTTTTTGTATTTCTTAACATATTAATATATAATTATTTCCCCCCACTATTTTCTATCCCTATTGTAACTCCCCCTTTCATATTTCTATAATATTCAAAAATGTGTTTTCCACCTATTTTGTTGCTCATATTTTCTTAATTAAATCAAAGTTCCATCCTTCATTCTTCCATTTTTCAATATCTCCTTATACAGTCTTATCATCAATCACAATCATTTATACAATCCATAAAATTCTAGTAATAATACACATGTTTAGATTAATATATATTTATATATATTTCCCTAATCGCCCATTATTAAGTTCTGACCTTCCACTGTTATTCATATTTTATACATATTTAGTAGCACAGTCATTCAAAATCTATTTTTCCCATTCTTCATATCCATTTATATTACAATATTATCCTGATATCTATCACACTGCTAAAATAATACTTCAACCTATATAGTTCTAATATTAATATACATTATTGAAATATATTCATAAAAATATTCTTTTACTCAATTTTCCCTTATCTTTCATCTCTTATCCACATCCGAACCTTTAATCTTATCTTCTTTTTAGTTTTCCTCCCATATTTGTCTCTCAGGTCTTTTATTCCCTCTACTTGACTGTGCAATCTAACTTTTCCTCTCAACTCTATCCTTTCCCACTATCTAATTCCAGAACTATCCAATCCACCTCCTATCTCTTTTCCCCAGTTCTCTTCCTGTTTCTCCCATTTCCTTTTTAGGTCTTTTACATTATTTGCCTCCTCTTTTAGTTTCTTATTCACTATTCATTTTAGCAACATCTCCTCCTTGTTATCTTCTTCCTGCTGATTTCTCTCCACTTTCCCCTCTGTTCCTTCTGGTAGTTCCATTCTTCCTTCCTTGTCCTGATCATTGCCTGTTGTTTTTTGTATTACATTTCCCAATTTTTGATCTATACAATCAAATATTTTCTCAATGCTTTGAAAAAGCTCCATTCTGTTTAGGTTCTCCTCACTTCCGTCTTATATTATGTCTATGTTTAGTCAATCTCTTTTTTAGTCCACTGAACAGAGTTCATTAATTCAAAAAGCCAAATTTCCAAGTCACATTTTAAAATGTCTCATCAATAGTCAGTCTAAACAATTTAAATTCACCAGGAGGTTATCCACGCCTCTTCAAATTACTTTATAAGTTCAATATTATTCAATGATGTTCAGGGCTCTTAACTGAAGTCCTTAGTTAATAATCAAATCTCTAGTGGTCTTAGAATAGCTCTGCATCTAACAGATATTTCCAGTCTTTTTGAATAGTTATTTCCAAGTTTGCATATTTTCCTTTTCATCAGCAGATAGCGCTCTCACTTCTGTCTGCTTCACCCCTTCTGCGATATTGTTAACTGTTGTGATTTCAATTTTTTCAATTATTCAAATTATTTTAAAATTATAAATTCAATAATTGAGCAATATTTGTAAAGAGAAATTTGGGACTTTAATTCCAGTATTTTAAAATGCGCTCAATACCACGTCTTTTAGCATTGAGGAACCAAGTTTCTATTTATTATTTGAAAAGCAATTTTTTTCCTTCTTCAATTCTTCAGTATTTTTCTTGTGTGCCCATTCGCAGCTTCAGCAAATAGTGTTAAATATGCTCCCGCCTTGGATTTCTGGGATATCTCCAGCACAGTCTTGGGTATTCAGGCTGTCCCCAGCTTCATGTTGGCCATTTTGGCTGCCGCTGCTCCTCATATTCAGATGAGGGAGCTTTCAAATATACATACATACATATCTTTTTCTTTCTTTCTTTCTTTCTTTCTTTCTTTCTTTCTTTCTTTCTCTCTCTCTCTCTGTGTGTGTGTCTTGTCTCTCTCTCTATCCCTTCCTCCTCTTTCTCTCTGTCTCCGTCTCTATCTATCTATCTATCTATCTATCTATCTATCTATCTATCTATCTATCTCTATTTTCTGGAAGTGGTGGAGGTCAAAAACGGGGCACACGGAAGCCTCAAGAAGTGCCCCAAGAGGCCTCCATGCGCTACGTTTTTGGCCTGTAGAGTGCTACTGGAGGCAGGAGATCACTTTTCACTTTTCCTCTTTCACCATCATTGCTTAGGGCTTACCACTTCTAATTTTATCTCCTCCATGCAAATCTACCAAACTCCTCTGGCTATGAGACCATCTGTTTCAACATCTAAGTTTTCTGGGTCCCTATCCCACTCTGAATTTTGCCTTCTGCACACCTACCTTTCTTATCCTTCACCCATATCTATACTGATAGCCTGTAATATTGGCCTTTCTTCTCCATACCCCCATCCTCCAGGCCTCCACTCTCCTCCAGCTTCAGCACTGTGCATACAAACCTTATACCTAACCACTAGCAAATGCACAGAGAATGTCCACCCTATTCTAATTATCCTGCAAAAAAATAACCCCCCTGAGCCTCATACAAGTATGTCACATAGATGCCATACAAACACACATACACATTTGAAGAAGTCAAGTTAGAGAACAGAGTCCTCCCATTTCAAATATGGTGATGGAAAGGAATATGGCTCACCTTTGGCCACAAAATGTAATCCTTCTTTTCTGTGAGAATGATAGAATTATAAAATGACCATCTAAAAATAGGAGGAGGAAGGGGGGGGAGCTTGATGGCATTAAGATACCACTGGTGATGTAGTATAGAATTTAGTATATATATATAAATTTGCAATAGAAGGAATCTTATTTCCAGTCATATGCTGCAGAGATTATAGGGGCACGAATTGGAAGTAAAAGTAATTCAAGCAGGCTTTTTCCATGCTGCAGTTTGTCACTGGAAATTAATCTTTGATGCACCAGGTCCCATAAATTCTTGTTTAAGATTTGAAATGAGCATTACTAAAGTTTTATCTTCAAAATAATTATTGTGAAAGATGATCAAACCTTTACTGCCAGAACTTTGATAGAAAGGTTTCTAAAGCTAATTAGAACAGGTGTTAAAACAAAAATAATGATTGTGAGTCTGATAAAGCACAATAAAGAAATTACTAGTGAGGCAAAATATAAAAATAAATTTTAGTGATAAGTGGTATGTCCTAAAAGCAATAGAAGAGCAATTCCTACATCTTTTACCTGTTAAAAAGATGTGCAATATAATTCATATTATCTAGAATCTGATGGACATGTGGTAAAAATGATTTCACTAATAACCTTATTACTGACCATATTGGCAGAGGTTGTGTTAATTCCTGGTAAGTTATAAGCTTTGGTTATAAAGTACTTAGACATTGTTTTTAGGATAAAAGGGGGATATTCTTGAATATTATGGAATTTATCTTTCTAATTTTCTGTACTTAGCACTGAAAATTTTAAGGATGGCATTTTTTCTAAACATAGAACCAATTTCTTTAAAATATACTTAAAAATGAATACTTAACAAATTTAATTTAGTTACAACTGTTAATTTAAAGCTAACTAATAGTTTGATAGGGTGTTCTCCCCCCCCCTTACCCATTCCATTTAAGGTTTACTCAAAAGCCAAGAGCAATCACCAGTATAAAAATATTGGGATCCTTTTGGGATTAATTTTTAAAGTCTTTACAATAAAGACTAAGACTCTTACAATGGAACACGACTTATCAATTTCAATAGACTTCCAAAATGTAGATTATTGAGAGTGAGAGGCCTTTAGTAGAAGAACTGAACTGTCCTAATTATATTCTGTAGTATGTGTGTCTCAGTTATATGATCTTCAGTCAGTACTAGTGTATGATTGATAACTGAGCACTAAAAATCAAACAATATAATTACAGACAAAGAATTTAAGCCTGACAGAGAAAACAACAAGTAATCATTTTTAATGGTTTTATATTTTGATAAATAAAGAGCAAAATTAGAAAAAAATAATTATAAATTGGTGAACAAGGTCAAACATAAACATTGTGTGCATTAGGTATCAGAAATAAATTAATTATAAGGCCATTTCCTTTCATTTTTTTTCTAGTATTTTTTAAAAATGATGATTGACTGCTAACAGCAACTGTTTGAGAGAACAATGAATGAAACACAGGAAGGAATGTAACAAAAAATTACTAAAAGATTGTAAAGATGAAGAATGAAAAATCCAGGTAAATGGAAATTACAAAATTCTAAACTGAGCGACATAAGTGTAACCAGCACAAAGATAACAGAATGGGAAAACTGTAATCATATTTGTATGCAGAAATACAAGATGTCAGCAGAATACAAAGCTGCAGTAAAAGACTCAAAGTGAGCAAGGAAAGACCAACTAAAATAACATTACAATCTAACTAAAAGAACATGCAGTACCACAAGTAAAAATCTACAAAAATGAAAGAACATATGTGGCAATATTTGAGAAGAAGAATTGCAAGATTTAGTAAGAATAAAATCTCAGAAAGAAATGAAAAAATGTAAATATATCATCATTATTGCTAGCAGAAGGAGAAATGCTAACATCAACACAAGATAAAAGAAGATAAGAAGAAAGAAATATTGACTTTGAAAGATTTAACTTCAAAGAAACAGGAGCCATGGTGAAGCAATAGTTAGAATGCAATATTGCAGGCTAACTTTGCTCATTGCCAGGAGTTCGATCCTGATTTGCTCAAGGTTAACTCAGACTTCATCCTTCAGAGGTTGGTAAAATGAAGACCCATATTTCTGGGGGCAATATGCCGACATTATAAACTGCACAGAGAGTGTTGTGAAGTAGTCTGAAGGTATAAATCTAAGTGCTATTGCTATTGCTAAGAAGACAAATTGGAGAAAGGGAAACAAATATTAAGAGAACCACAAGAACACTATTAGCATGACAAAATTATCATTAGTCAATTGAAAAAGGCAGCTTTACTTGGCTAGATTACAACCTATGACAATACCTTTAATACCACCAAACAACAATATCTGCTTAAACCAGGTTCTTGAAAGGGACTCAATAGATGATAAAAATGCTAAATTCAGTCTAAAAATCTGGCTGATTGTACAACCAAACATGATAATGTTGCACATACATCAGGCAACTGAAAAATAAAAAGGGCTCTGGAAGACTATCTGAAGGACAGTGGAAAAAATGTACTGTACTAGTATTCCAGGAAGGCTTACTGAATACCAAGGAGATCAAACTGACTTATAAGAGCCAAGGTGGCGCAGTGGTTAAATGCAGCACTGCAGGCTACTGCTAGATCAGCAGTTCAGCGGTTCAAATCTCACCGGCTCAGGGTTGACTCAGCCTTCCATCCTTCTGAGGTGGGTAAAATGAGGACCCAGATTGTTGGGGGCAATATGCTGACTCTCTGTAAACCGCTTAGAGAGGCCTGAAAGGCCTATGAAGCGGTATATAAGTCTACTGCTATTGCTATAAGGGAAAAAAATCAAATGAAGAATATAAAAAAGACATGGCAAGACAAAATGATTCCCTGAAAAGAAGCCCCAGTCTTATTTTCTTTTGACCCCCGAAAAAGTGACTAGGGCTTTCTTTTAGGTGGGTCTAATTATTGATTCACCTTGCCGCAGTGACACTGACAACCCTGCCCAGCAGGAGCCTGTTGCTGGCTCACTTCTGCGGCCACTTGCCGTTGCTCGCATGCGTCACCCCTAGCCTCTGAGAAACAGGCTCTGGATTGATGCATGTGGTGCCTCCCGGCTTCCGTTTCGCCATCAGAGGCCTTCTGGAAAGCCCTCTACAACCAAGAAGCAAGGTTCGGATTGACTCGCGTAGCACCCCTGGCCTCCATTTCACCATCAGAGCCTTCCGGAAAGCCCTCTGCAGCCAATAACAGAGCTCCAGATCAATCCGGAGCAAAGGTAGTATCAATAGTAATAGCAATAGGCACCTTGAGTGCAATCCCAGAACATCTGGAGCAGCACTTGAGTACCATTGGCATCGACAAAATCACTATTAGTCAATTGCAAAAGGAAGCTTTACTTAAAACAGGTACTTGTGACAGTACCATACTATTATTAAACAACAACATATGCCTATTCCAAGTTCTTGGGAAAGAGTGAATATATGGAAAAAATGGCAAAGCCAGTCTAAACATCTGGCTGTCTGTACTACTTACAATAGTAGTACTAGTTGTAGTAGTAGTAGTAATAATAATAATAATAATAATAATAATAATAACAACAACAACAACAACAACAACAACAACAATAATTATTATTTAAAAGAAAGTCAAGAACATCTATTAATCGAAGTAAAGAACAAAAATCTACTGAAGGCCCAACAGATGAAACAAGAATACAGAAAAGATGTGATAAAATCAAGAATGGAGAGTTGGCAGAACAAAGCACTGCATGGCCAATTTCTGGAAAAAATAAAAGATAAAGTGGACAGTGAACAAACTTGGTTATGGTTAACAACAGGTACATTAAAGAAAGAAACAGAGTCACTAATCCTGGCTGCGCAAGAACAAGCTATCCGCACAAATGCCATTAAGGCCAAAATCGAAAAATCCTCTGATGATGCCAAATGCAGACTTTGCAAAGAAGCTGATGAAACTGTTGATCACATACTCAGCTGCTGTAAAAAAATCATGCAGACTGATTATAAATTGCGGCACAATTCAGTAGCACAAATGATCCATTGGAATTTGTGCAAAAATTATAATATTAAAACAGCAACAAACTGGTGGGAACATCAGCCTGAAAAAGTCACCGAAAATCAGATGGTCAAGATCTTGTGGGATTTCCGTATACAAACCGACAAAATACTGGTGCATAATACACCAGACATCACACTGGTTGAGAAAAATAAGGTCACAATCATAGACATCGCAATACCAGGTGATAGCAGGGTCGCCGAGAAGGAACATGAAAAAATCGCAAGATACCAGGACTTAAAAATTGAAATTCAACGACTATGGCACAAACCAGCAGTGATAATTCCAGTGGTAATTGGCACACTGGGTGCTATACCAAAAGCACTGGAATTACATTTAAAACAGTTAAAAATTGACAAAATCACCATCAGTCAAATGCAAAAAGCCGCACTGCTTGGATCTGCACGCATATTACGAAAATACGTTACGACGTCCTAGGCCCCTGGGTGGGGCCCGACTAGTAACCAATGCCAAATCCGGCAAAACAACTGGCCACTGTGATACAATTGTATAATAATAATACATATAGCCACCTACTCCAACAGATGTTTTGAATTTTGAACTTTCTCATCACATATATAGAAAGTACCACAAAAGATAGCTAACAGAATAACTAATAGAAACTGAGGAATGATTACAAATATAGGGTTTCCTCAATTCAGTTGGTATTTGGGGAACGTCAAAACATGGAGATTTTTCATGGACTGTATATAGGGCCTTGACAATAAAAATATTTTTTTTTAATTACCACGACTACTCCAAGTTTATGGATTTCTGCCAAGAGAAAAAAAACACAGCATGAAAGAACTTGTCTGGAGGGAAAGTGGCTGTTGTGTGCAGTGCTTAATTACCTTTTGCATTATAACTATATTTTGTCTTTGCTCTAAAAAAGTCAAGGTGTCCCCTTTTATCTTCACAACAACCCTACGAGGCAGGTTGGGCTGAGGTAAAACAAAGACTTCCTAAATCACCATTGATTTCCATAGTTGTAATAGGATTTGAACTAAGGTCTTCCCAGTCCTAAAATCTAAGTCAGCAATATTCTCTAGATAGGTACTATAAAATATTCTGGCATAATCTTCCCAGAGGAAATAAGATCAAACTTGTTTGGCCCTTCAGCTCTCAGAAGACATGGATATGCATCTTCACCTTTGTTTTTACGTTATATTCAGGGGTGGGCTGCTTTGGGTTCGGCCAGGTTCGGGAGAACCCGTAGCTAACATTATGGTCGGTTCAGAGAACCTCCAAATCCCATCTCTGGCTGGCCCCACCCACCCCATTCCACCTCTCCTCTTCCAGGAGTCCCCATGTGGCCTGTTTTGGATGCGAGGTAAATGCATGGAGGCTCAGGGAGGGGGGAAAATGGGCCTCCTGGAAGTCCTTTGGAGCCCAGGGGAGGCAGTGGCTCGAGGAAAGCTTCTGGAGCCTGGGGAAGACGAAAACACCTCTCCACCATGGTGCAGGAGGCCGACTAGGCCACACCCACCATGGCCACGCCCACCCAGCAACTTGGGCAGAGAACCCATTGCTGAAATTTTTGAAGCCCATCCCTGGTTATATTTCAGCCAACAATTGTGCCTACTTTGGGGATATATTTGTGTCTCCTTTGCAATTTTAGCAATGTTATTTTGAGATACGTGGGGATTAAAATAGAGTGATATATGCTCAAACAACCAGTGAGTTACAGGACCCTGGCCCTGCTCTGATCAATAAAGCCCTTTGGCTTAGTTCAGGCACAAGGATTGCCGGAATCCCATTTGCAGAATGGAAACTTTCAGTATTAAAACTGCTCTTGCTCTTCATCTCTCATGGCAAGCAGGATGTGTTTAGCCCACTGATGAGCAGAGGGTGGGGTGGGGGTGGCCAAAAGAAGGGGAGTAAGTTGAAATATTTAGGGCTATTTCATATTCTATTCTACAGATAAATGCATCTCCTCTCAGCTACACTCTGGCTACCCTGCCATAGTCAATATCAATCTGAAACATCAAAAGACGCTTTGTAAAATATGCATTCATGCTCCAGTCAAAAGTTTTAAATGAATACTGCTGGCTTTTTAATTGTTTTCATTATTTCTGCTGAGTTTGCAATTATGAGAGTTCCACTAGAAGAGAATATGTGTAGTTCAGGGTTGAATTGTGGTGCCCTTGCAAACCTATCTGAGCTTTGTTGTTTCTTGCAAACATTTCATTACCCAACTATGTAATATCATCAGTGCTGATGATTCTGGGGTTTTCTCCTTCTAACAGTGTTCTAGTAAAAATAAGCAGCATGGAAGGAGCACAATTAATGTTTGGTTTCAGTGTCTGGTATATATTCAGTTCCCAATCACCTGCAAAGCAGAACAACTCCTATAAAAAGCTAACACTTGAAAGCACCCTGATTTTAGATCATACTGATATTGGAAATGATTGACCATCAAACCTACCATATTTTTCGGAGTATAAGATGCACTGGAGTATAAGACACACCAAGGTTTTGAAGTGGCAAATATTTTTAAAAAGTAGGTAGGTAGATAGAGGGATAGAGAGAGAGAGAAAGAGAGAGAAATACAGTAGGTAGGAAAGGAGAGGGAGAGAGTAGTTAGATAGGTAGGTAGGTAAAGGGATACACACACACACATACAGAGAGAGGGGGGGAGTATGTAGGTAGGTAGAGGGATAGAGAGAGAGAAAGAGAAAGAGAGAGAGAAAGAGAAATACAGTAGATAGGGAGGGAGGGAGGGAGAGAGAGTAGGTAGGTTGGTAGGTAGAGGGATAGAGAGAGAGAAATAGAGAGAGAGAAATAGAGAGAGAGAGAAATACAGTAGATAGGTAGGGGGAGAGAGGGTAGTTAGGTAGGCATGTACGTAGATAAAGGCATAGAGAGAGAAAAAGAGAGATGAAGAAAGACAGTAGGTAGGAAGAGAAAGAGTGTGGGTAGGTAGATAGGTAGATGGGGAGAGAGAGAAATAGAGATAGAGAGAAATACAGTAAATGGGTAGGTGTTTCTGCTGGCATAGCACTTGATCAATGTAATTCTCATCAATCAGTTAAAGAGCTTTCAAAAGGAAAAAAAAAGTTTTTGCACTCTGCAAACCTCCCAAAAATGGCCTGTTTTTCATGAAAATGGGCCCATTTCTTTCCAAAAAAAGGCATGAATAGCCTTGGAGGGGCTTGCAGAGTGCTCCTGGGTGGGTGGGTAGGCCAAAAACGAGCAAAAAATGGGCCGTTTTTCATCAAAAAAATTGCATGCATAGCCTTATGGAGGCTTATAGAGTGCTGCTGGGAGCTGGGGAGGGGGCAAGCAACGGCCTGTTTTTTGTTCATCTCTGCCCTCCCCAGCCCCCAGGAGCTCTCTGAAAGCCTCCATAAGGGTATGCACGGCCATTTTGGTGAAGGGGCGGGGCTTCAGGAGGCAAAAAATATGCTGTATTCAGTGTATAAAACACACACAGATTATCAGCCTCTTTTTTGAGGAAAAAAGGTGAGTCTTATACTCCGAAAAATATGGTATCTATAGGAGCTTGCTGCATCCTTGGACATTATATTATCAGATAAAAATTATGCCTTCCTCTTTCAGTAATGTGATGAACATACTATAAAACTGAAAGAATCGACACAAGAATAAAAATGAAACAGAATCAGGAATACCACTAACCATTCCAGTGGAAAATTATTAACCAGAAATCAACACATCAGGAGAACCCCAAATTGGAAAAGGTTGATTTAGAGACACCAGCAGGGCAGAGGTAACTTGGTTTTTCTACTGCCTTTTTTTTCCAGAGCTGTCTGATTATTAGATCAAACTCTTCTTCTGCTGTTCCAAGAGTAGGTCTTGATAACAATCTATAGAAAATACTGCCTTTTGGAACAGATGTTCCAAAAATGCTTTTTCTGTCTGTCCATCCAGAACAGAAAAATTGGGGACAATGTAGGCATGTACTTACATAGAGATGAAAATGAGAAGAGTGTTCTTATTTTAATTGTCTTGCAATAATGGTCATGTAAAATCTTACCTGGTCATTCTCAACACTCAGGAAGTGTGCACCTTGATGCTTGCTGTTAAGTCCTTGGACTTCCGATCTGGGCTGAGCCGAGTTTCACTAATTGGTTCCAGCTAAACGTAGCCCCAGATTGGCTGGCCGCTTGATAGCGGTCTTACAAATAGCTGTCAGTCGGCCTCTTCTTTGTTGTCGTAGTTCTATGCTAGCTTGTTGATTAATGGTTCAACTGCAACTTGGCGTCTGGTGTTACTTCAGCTTGCGAACAAAGCACTTGCTAAGACGTCTTTTCATAATGAGAGATACTTGAGTAACAATAGGATGTATGACTAATGTACCTCAAACTCTGCACATTGTACACCATAAGAATCACAGTGTCCATTCCTGGTAGGTTCCTAGCAGTGAATTATTAGTCTACCAAAAGATTTCAGCAAGGGGCTCTTGTCATCTTCACCCACCCTGTTTATTGTCGGATCACAAAGCCTCAGCAAGGTGCACTGATCATAATTTAATTAATTAGTACTCAAGTCAGAGTTTTATGTAAATGTATTTAAATCCCAATCAGTGTTTTCATTTCCGTGCATAGTTATTTATATCATTACTCTCAGGTGAGCAGGGGTCAGAGCCCTCTGAGAAATTGCAGATTGATATGTGTAGCTTGGGAAGGCAAATAAGTGGCACCAGACATATTGACACATCTTCAGGAAGAAGAGGAACAATATCACCCAGGCGGTTTAATAATAAAATGAAGAACAAAGGTGCTTGTCAAGGGCTGGTCTAGCAAATTATTGGTTTTGAAAGAATTTAGGTTTTTGCCTGGTGTTAATTGAGTCTTTCTTAGCCTTTAGAAAGGGAGAATTAGATTTAGTAGAACAAGATAACACACAGTAATAAAATCTATTTGCATAGAATTTGATGAATATACAAGCATTTCTTTTGTAGTGCATTCTCTGAACTCCAGTTTGAAATCGTTGTAATTCATGGAATAAAAAAAAAACCAATTTACTTTAACAAAATGCTATTGTGAGCAATGCAGTTATAAAGATAGAATACTGATACAGTTATATAACACCAAAATATGATTTTGGGGTGTACTATTTTATACTTCCAGGTCTGGATTTTATAATTCCACAGGTAAAATGTAGTAATTTTAAACTGGGATTCAGATAAACACCTACAACTCTAGTATTGCTATATTTACCAATGTCTATAGCAAAACTTGATACTGCTTTCATGGTATTTACAGGAAAGCTGGGTTTATATCCCTTACAATATTGTGTAAGGGATATAAACCAAACTATCCCAAACTAGCATGACACAATTGACTTCATATCAGTTTCAAAAGTTTAACATTTTGTTAATTTTTTTTAATCCTACAAGTTACAAAGATTTCAAATTGGAGTTCAGAGTATGAAATTTTCCTAGATTCATCAAAATCTATGCAAATAGGTTTTATTATTTTGTGTTACCTTGTTCTACTAAATCTAGATTTTGTAACTTTCCCTCAAAAAGTTGGCAACTGACGTATGCATCCTGCTGGGAACTACAAAGAACCTCAAAAATCACTATGACTCCATTTACTTCAAAACACAACCAAAGCCTCTTTTCTGGCTTTTTGCTTTTTACTGTTTGTTCCACCAAGGTTGAATTTTGAATTTGGTTCAGTCATATTTGCATAAACTTTCTGCACCAGTTTGGAAATAATTTAATATTGAATAAATAGAAACAATTTAATGTCAGTGGAGAGGATTTATGCAGTTATGTGTAAATATATGGCAGCTATTTCAAATTAAACAAATAGGGTATAGATATGAATTACTACTAGAAGAAAAAAATAAATAAACGTTGATACTTAGATTTCCAAAATTATATCAATATAAAATCAAACAGTTACATGGAATTTACTTTTAAAGTTTTCATCACTGGGATCTGGAAGTATTCTAACAGTCCAATATGCAAGGCATGGGGGGTTTATGGTATGGTACAGCTATGGTACAACTCCTTGTTAAATAGAATTTATTATTTGATTAAGAGAGAATGTACTATATTTTTCAGAGTCCGATGCACCTTTTTCCCTCAAAAAAGAGGCTGAAAATCTGGGTGTGTCTTGTACACTGAATACAGAATTTTTTGCCTCCTGAAATCCTGCCCCCTTGACCAAAATGGCCATGCATAGCCTTTAGGAGGCTTCCAGAGTGCTCCTGGGGGCTGGGGAGGGCAGAAATGAATGAAAAATGGGCCATTTTTGCTCATTTGTGCCCCATTTGTGGCTGTTGCAGGTAACCTCAGATACAGCCTTAAGAAAGGTATGTGTGGAATGTGTTTCTGGTTGTGGCTCCTGTGCTACTCCGTCAGTTTCCCTCCCTCTTGCCTATGGCAACTTGAGAGCAGGCCAGGGATGCTTTGCGAATTGACACAATCTTCCTAGGGAGCTTCTGACAAGCAAAGTCAATGGGGAAACCAGAGTTGCCTAACGACTACACAATTACTTAACTATAGTGATTTGTTTAACAACCATGGCAAAAGGTTGCAAAATGGAGCACAACTCACATAACAACTTCCTTGCTCAGCAATGGAAATTTTGGGCTCAATTGTGGTCGTAAAGCTAGGACTACCTGCATTATACTTTTGTTCTTCAACCTGAAGATTTCCCCCCCTCATGTATGTAACTTAAAATTCTGGTAATAGTTAGGGCTAAATGTCTGGGGAATAAAAATAATGGGGATTACAAAGAGATGAAGAACACCATATTAAGGAAGACTGACCTAGAATGTATTTTTACTCCCAAGTTGTCTCATCAGAGCAGTTGCCTGATCCCTAGTCGTTTATTTCAGATACAATCTTAATTAGTTTACTCATAACTGGTAATGGCTACATTTTCTACAAAACACTTGATATATTAAATTTGTATTTTCTTTTAAAAAGCATTTGCTTTATTTTCTGGGTTTATTTTTGCTAGCAGCAATAAGAGTTTATAATAAATTTCCATACATGAAAGTAGGAAAGTCTGTAATCCCAGAAGTAAAAAAGAAAAGAAAAGAAAAACACCCTTTAAAGTAATTTAGTTCAGTTCTTCGTGGTGCAGATAGAGAGAGGAAAGGAGAGAGACAGAGATGAAGTTTTAATAAATAGTGCAAGTATTGATTAGCAGGTTGATAATTATTATAGCTGAAGCAGAAGTCTTAGTGAATCCTTTCAATCAATAATGGATAAAGATAGTAGCATGACCAGGACTCAATTTTTTTCTGAGTAAACCTCTACTAATCCAACCTGTTTTGACTAAATATAACAAATTAGTTTTTTATGTATTGTCTCTGAAACTTAATTTCAAATATATGTATCCATTTCACTATGTAACTACAAAACCAAGACTTGCTAGTATAAAACAGGTCCAGAACTGTTGTAGGTTTTGTGTGGAATCCAAATACATCAAAATTGTATATTCCAAAGATCACAATGGACTTTCTGTCTGAGATGTAGAAGGAGGGGAGGAGGGAGGAGGAGAAGGAGGAGGTTATAGATTATTACTGGGACTGCGTCCCCCCAAATCAGATGGAACACTGTAATGTAGCTGTTGAGATATTGAACTAGGGCAGGGATTCAGACTCTCCCTCATTCATGATGACTTTGGGGCAATAGCTCCTTTATCCTAGAAGAAAGTCAGATATCTAATAAATGGATAGATGATTATCTTTTTAAAAATTAACATATTTCTACTGTTTCACTTCTATAGAAAGAAATAGTAAACATTAGTTGTCACTTATTGCAACAAACTAATCTTGAAATCAGCAATTACAGTGAGGGAGGGAACTCTATTAACAAAAATAGCAACACAGAACTAGTTAGTTTGCTATGCAATTCTCAGAGCTCCTTAGCAACTGCCTCTGAGGAACTGCTACATATGGCCTTACTTCCTATTGTGAAGTTTCCACAGCTGCGGGAGGGTTGCTTAGCTACTGTACAAAACCTTTTCTACCCAATATTTTCCTATACCAGCTAGTATGTATGGATGGCTAACCAGTTGCAGTAAGAGGTTTTTTTTCCTCCTGGTATAATGTTTGCAAGAGAAATGGTTCTCTCATAGTCCTCTACTAAACACCATCTGTAACAGCCTACCATCTAGATCAGTGATGGGCAACCTTTTTGGCGTGGTGTGTCAAAAATCGGCAAAAAATCGAGCATAACTCGCGTTGTGTGTCACTTCGACAAAAACATAATTTTGCGCAATTTAGCAATAGCAATAGCAATAGCAGTAGACTTATATACCGCTTCATAGGCCTTTCAGGCCTCTCTAAGCGGTTTACAGAGAGTCAGCATATTGCCCCCAACAATCTGGGTCCTCATTTTACCCACCTCGGAAGGATGGAAGGCTGAGTCAACCCTGAGCCGGTGAGATTTGAACCGCTGACCTGCTGATCTAGCAGTAGCCTGCAGTGCTGCATTTAACCACTGCGCCACCTTGGCTCTTGGCTATAGTTTAAACTACAAAAATGTATAATTGCAATATATAATTGTATTTAATAAACCAAAAACAAATTATTTAACATACCTGCTTAGTAACTTCTTTGTTCATCAGTCGATTTCGTATGTTGCCCTTGATATTATTGAACTTGTTTGGGGTGCCGTGAACCAGGGCTGTGGAGTCGGCTGCTTCCAGCTCCACGTCCTCATCAACATGCCGCTCCAGCCCGCCCCTGCTATGAATATTCCTAGTGACGCGAGGGCAAAGAATATGAATATTCATAGCGGGGGCGGGCCGGAGCGGCATGTTGATGAGGACGTGGAGCTGGAAGCAGCAGACTCCACAGCCCTGCCGTGAACTGAGATAAGTGTGGTGCGGTCGTAACCGACAGTCCCAGGAGTAGACTCTCTGTGCCGGCCTGACTGGAGAGAGGCGCGCACTGTTCCCGCGCTCCTCTCCTGCGGGTCCTCCCTCGCTGCGCTGATGACGTTTGTGTGCACGGCATGCACGCCTTACCAGCAGCCCCTGCGCTCAGAAAGGGGCGGCGGCGATACAGTAAGTGAGTGTGGGCGGGGGAGATCACAGGTCCCCCCCATTCCTCCAGCACAGATTCTTTCATCCTCGGCGGCCGTGCAGGAGCCGAGGATGAATCGCATGAAATCCTGTGCGTGTCACCCCAAATGGCTATGCGTGTCAGCACTGACACGCATGTCATAGGTTCGCCATCACTGATCTAGATTATACCATCAGGTCCTATTCTCTCTGGATTCTGATCAGTTTTATGCTGCCCTCCTGAATTTACCTTACTTGGACAGAAGAAGCAGGACTCCACCTTCTGTAAAAGCAGAACTGATGGCCAAGAGGCTACTGTATATGTATGCATTCCTCAGATTCCTTTTTCGTTCCATGGACTCCCCTCCTAGATCCAAATTCAGCGCCAGAGTTGAAACTAGGTGGATTTCCCTCCAAAATTAGAAGTAAAATGTGTCTGTTCAAGCTATTGCACTTGTTTTACTTAAGAAAAGGAAAAACAGAACTCTAATGGCAAGAATACACCTCAAAACCTGGCACAAGAAGTAGACAAACAAAACAAGTGGCTGCTTTATTTGGTGGATACAAATTCTTTGCAATTTTGTATAGTTCTTTCAAAAAGGAGATCAGTAAGCAAACACAAATTACAAGGTTCAAATTATGAAATGTGCTTACCAATACTGTAATTGTTTACAAATATTAAATGTGTATGTTGTATATTACAGCAATATAATTATGTCAAAATGTTCTTTATATATTTAAAATATGAGGTCCTATAATATTTAATGAAACAGAATGAAAATTTTGCATCCTTGGATAAATTTGTAGGAGGTGAGCTTTCTAAGAAGTATTTTAAATTCCTAATCATATGTGCTGTTTGATTTAATTCTTTAAATTTTCTAAAAACAGGGAATAAGAAATGCTGTTATTAGTTGATTAATTAAATATTGATTAACAATACTTATGAATCACTACAACTTTCCTTAAAATAATAGATTATTCCAAGCAAAGAACCTTTCTTGATTTATTATTGTTTGGGTATATAACTATTTAGCCACCATTTTTGTTTAAATTAAGAAAAGCCTAATGCCTTCTCGTGGGGAAGAATAACCCAATGGGAAAATAAGGGGAAAATGCAACCCCAAATGAAAAATGGGGGTTTGCTCTGTTATAGAAGATATCTAAGCATATAAAAATTGGCATGTCTACTCTTCCTATACAGATGTCTATTCTTCCTATGCAGAAGACAGCAACAAGGCCATTATGGGAAGGGAAAGATCATTAGGGCCAGTTCTGTCCTTAATGGAGCAATATGTGAAGGGGAATATATGAATACAACTAGTATTCTAATTGTTATTATAATGCTCCTGCTTATTTTGCTGTCTCTTCCTCCTTGTGTCCAAGGGACCCTAAGGTTTGCAAGTAACTGATAATAGTAAGAAACTGAAGGTAGTTTTTTAATGAGATGCATACACCATCCTGTCAAATTAAACATGTGAATATTTCCTAAATAAATAATATCAATAATAAATATATCTTAACATGGCTATTTATCCTATCAAGGCTCAGGATTTTGTTTCAATTTGTGAGAACTGGCAACTGGGGGCAGTGTGTATCCAAAAAAAAAACCCCACCTATTCTTAACGATCATCTTGGTTGTGTATTTTTTTGCAACAGCCAATGCAGATAGCTCCCTTCTCAGAAGAATAATGGTTCAAGATATGAGATAATATATCTCTCTCTAGCTATATAGAATAGGTATATATAAAGCTATTAATTTGGAGGGAAAGAAATAGAAGTGTTGAGCTTCCACTGCCCCTTGCATGTCCCTGCTCCCCTAGCATTCTTTCAATATGCAGTGAAAACCATTTCCAAAGTAGCTTAGAATTTTTGTTTTGTTTTTTTCAAGACCATACAGTTATGAAAAGATGAAGGTTCTCATCAGAATGCTACCATTATTTATTTCCTGTCTTCAGTATCCTTGCTACATTCATTCCCAAATATAATTGTATTCTAAGCAGCTCTTTCAAGAGTATCGGCTGTCTTGCCATGTCCCCAAAGCACAAGGAATGCTTAAAAGAATTTCAGAGCCTGAGGATTTTCACAAGTTGAGATCACTCTATTGTTATCCGAGGACTCAGGTTCATGGCTTTACTGTCTATCAGCAAAGCTAGAAACAGAGTTTTTAGAAATGCCCAAAAACTATTTAGGACCAGTCTTAGCATCAAACAGGCATAGGGATTCTGAACCTCAGCCCCTACCAGCCCTAGTATAAATACGATTAAATACTAATACATGTAGGAACAGCATTTCTTGTAAAAGTAAACTGAGCAAGAATTGGACTCTCCAATGGGTTGATGGCTATTTATCCTGCCAAGGCTCAAACTTTGTTTATGTTTCTGTGTTCTAGCCATAGTCAGCTTCCTTAGGGTGTGGGTTGGCAAACTTCCAGAATTCTCTGGTTGAAGATCTAATAAACCCCACTATCATCTTTTAAGACCTCTGTGCCATTCATACCACTCTTGGCCTTTTATGTAATAGTAGGCAGATGATAAACCAAGCTGAAGTTGCTGGGGGCAACTCAGATAATAATAGCAAATTTACTTTCCAGGAAGGTTGCAAGATTCTAATACAGGTGCCATTAATCCTGTAACAAATTGTATGGGAAGAAGAGGGATAGGGAGAAATAGACTTAATAAATATTTCTAAAAGAAAGTTTAAAAAAACAACCTTAAAAGTGAAAAAATGAAAAAAAAACCTGTGTTGTCTTTTCTTTTTCCCATGGAACATACAGTCCAGACTCAAGCAGATGGTGTTTCCCATCTGTTCTATTCTATGGACAGGAGGGCGGTTCTTGTTCTTGTATCCAGACTAATTATGCCAGAGAACCTCCCTCCCACTTCATCCTGAAGAATGCTTTCATTTATTCCATCTGGCAGATATATGGGAAACATTTCGTGCACATGAAAGCTCCTACACTACCTTTTGGGGAAGTAATAAAGAGACTACAATAAATTATTGTGAAGCAATAATTCATAATTACCATTACTAGAACTATTACATGATATATCACTTCAAAATGGATGTTGTGTCAATAATGAACATTCTGTCCAGTATCGATCATGGCTATAATATTCAGAAAATCAAAAGAAAACTAAAAATAGATTACAAGACAACCTTTCCTAGAATTATCCCTCCTGGTACAACCTGTATTACAATCTTCTTCAGCAGTAGACTGGAATCTACTGAGTTCTCTGAGTGATCACTTCTGTCCAGGAGTGGGCTGTTGGGGGTTTGCATAGGTTTGGATGATCTTTTAGCTAGGATTCTGCCCAGTTTGACAAATCCCCAAATGCCACCCCTGGCTGGCCATGCCCACCCCGCCTCGCCCCACCCAGCAGTCTCTACATGTCCTGTTCATCAATCCAGGTAAGTGCAGGGTCCACGCAGAGGCTTAGGGAAGGGGGAAAATGGACCTACCGGAAGTCTGGAAATGGGCCTCTTTCCAGCCTCTTGGGGGCCTCCTGAGCCCGGAGGAAGCAGTTTTTGCCCTCCCAGAGGCTCCAGGAAAGCCTCCAGAGCCTGAGGAGGGCATAAAATCCCCCCGCTGCTGTGGTGCAGGAGACCGAGTAGGCCACACCCACCATGGCCACACCCATCCAGCAAAGGGGCAGCAAACCCATTGCTGCAATTTTTGAAGCCCACCCTTGCTTCTGTCCATTTATTTCCTAAAGCTCCTCAGTGACAAAAGGAGCACAAAGGGAGAATGGGCAATGAGTAATTTGATCAAATGATCTGGTTGGTCTGTAGTTAATCAGGCAGTTAGCAGAGCTGCCTGTGAGGTCACTGGGAAAATGTATTCACCTTCATTAATGGAATGTATTCAGATCTCTAATGCCATTGGGGTGCATCATCCTAATTGGTCCTCATCCTGTGAGATCCTGGGCAGCAGCAAACCTCATCTCGACCAAAATGTGATTTGATGATGACAAAGAACTCAGAAAAATATTTGTTTGATTTTTTTGTTTGTTTGTTTAGTCAAGCATGTATGAGATAACAGATATAAGTATAAACATGGACATGAACACAGGAAATGGGTACGAAGAAATGGGGACGGTAGGCACGCTGGTGCCCCCTTACAGACCTCTTAGGAATGGGGTGAGATCCATGGTAGACCATTTAAGGTTAAAGTTATATCTTCCAACTTCATATCACACATGAATTGCTCTGAAGCAATGATGAGGTCCACCATGTGGTTTCTTGGGCTGGAAATATTGGGATATATTAACAGAGGGCACTAATTCTAGCATTAGACACTTATTGATATAGCAAGGACTCTAATAAAGATGTGAAAGAGATATTTTCACATTTCTGAAGCTTATCCAACCCTGGTCTTTGGCACACGGATTCTATAGCTGTAATACCAAACATATACCAAAACAGAAGTGAACACTTTGGTTGTTTGGAACACCAGTAAAGAGACTTTTATTAAAAAAAAAGAATTTTATTATTGCCCTCAACCTGAGAGAGCCATTTGCCTGATCACCACTAGGAAAATAAGATGTTTTCAATGCACTTTGTAATGCCTCCAAAGTGTGCAAGAAGCGTGCCTACTTTGCTTTGCAAAATTACATTTCCAGTTGTTTCTCTTTCATTCCTAATCAAGTCCTGACACTCAGCAGTGACTCATCATTTCCCTCTGCTGATGTTTGCAAAGGTTTGCAAAGGTGATTATTAGCTGATCTCTGATTTCATCTGAACAAAATAAAAAGGCACCTGGCAATGATCTGAAATGTCCCTTTGTAGTTTATTCATAGACTTGTTTTTAACGCAATCTGCTTGTGGATAGTCAGTATATCTTTCTGCATATGCTTCGATATCCATTGTTCCTTGATGTTCTTGCTTTACCTTAGCAGTAAAAGAGGGTTTGGTGCTGCCTGTAATAACAAGTAAGACTGTAGAGAGCTATGCCAGCAA
Organism: Thamnophis sirtalis; assembly: GCF_051295495.1. NCBI lineage: Eukaryota > Metazoa > Chordata > Lepidosauria > Squamata > Natricidae > Thamnophis > Thamnophis sirtalis. Next base: position 33,664,259 of record NW_028261389.1, on the reverse strand, counting down.
TGCTGGTATACCGAAGATATTCCTGCATGTATTACTTCTTTCTTCTTTTCTGAGGGATTGGAGAAGATTTGCTCCTTTGAAGTTACAGCATTTAAAAACATTTTTTCTCCAGATTTTTTTTAAAGTTCCAAATGCTCTTTAAAGTATTTTTTAAAAGGGTCTTACATGCTTGTACCTTTTGCAAAAGTCCAGAGACAATTTTATTGTCCATATAATATAGGGCTCAGAAGATGGGAGGGATCACAGTACCAAAAATATGATTGACTAATCTTAAATTTAACTATGTAGAATGCGTACAACAAGAAAATTCAGTAATGGTTACTGTTTAAAATAAATTCTAAAGTTAGGCATCCCAAAATGGAAAGTGTATGTTTGTGTCTCTTCATATGTTGCTATAGGTCAGGGGAGTCAAACTAGATTTCTTTGAGGGCAGGATGAGCATTGTAGTTCTCCTCCGTGAGCCGGCAGGGGGGGGGATGGCAGGGAGTGTGGGGGAGAGATGGGACGGATGTCTCCTGCAGCACCCTGCTGGCCAAAATCGGGTCCAGAGGAGCCACGCATGGTCCCCTCTGCCTTGTTTGCAACCTGAACGGTCTCCTGCAGAATGTTACAAACCAAAATGGGGCATGGGGGGTCGTGCAAGCCCCCCACGCCTCATTTTCACCCTCCATGGTCCCTGCTGCACTCTGCTAGCCAAAATCCAGCCAAAAAGTGGCCATGCAGAGGCCCTGTGCAGCTCATTTTCAGCCTCCCCAGCCTCCAGCAGCAGTGTGCCAGACAAAAATGTGGCTCATTTTAGCTGGCAGAGACACCATGGGCTGGTTCTTTGATATTTCCAGGTGGCCAGATTTAAGCACCCCTTGAGTTTGAACCTATGCTATAGGGTGTAAGGTATCATAAAATACCAACTACACATGGAGAACTGTGTTTTGTTCAATTACACTGCCGTCTTAACAGCATTATCAATATCTTCCATAAAAGAGAAACAGCAAGAGATATGAGAGCAAAATGCATAAACTGGTATATTTCCATTATAAAAGACTCCACAGAGTGCAAATCTTACTGTTCATAAGCAGTATGAACATTTAGTTATAGTATTCAGCTGATTCATACTATTTATTGGTCAACATGCATGACACATTTTGTAGACAAGTCAGAATATTCATCAGGAATAGAAACAAAGAGTAGAGTATCTAGAAACTGAATTCACTTCACTAGATGTGTGAGTGGTATCTCAATAACTACATTATCACCACTAAAACATTTGTTTCTATCTATACAATTCTAGTTTTATGACGCCATAAAATTTTGAGTAGTTCGGAGAACCAGTAAATACCACTCTGACTGGCCCCGCCTCCATCTATTATCTGCCTCTTGAGTCCCAGCTGATCGGGAGGGAATGGGGATTTTGCAGTAACCTTCCCCTGGAGTGGGGTGGGTGTTAGGTTTCGCTATGTTAGTAGCGAAACAGGAGAGTCCACTGGTAAGCCCTGAGTTGCCTAGACATTCAATTTGTGTAACACGACCACCTGACAGATATCAAGCTACTATAGCATGTCAAGTAGATAAAGTTCCTGCTACTTATCATGAATTAACCCTGTATCCTAAAAGGAGGAGCAGATAGTTTGGAAAACAGCAATGGAAAAGGAACTGAAATCCTTGCAAAAGTTAGAGGTGTATGAAAATGTAAGGTTACCCCCAGATAAAACATGCAATAGGATGTAAATGGATTTACAAGATTAAAACAAGTGTAGATGGGACTGTTGCCCATAAAGCCATATTGGTAGCACAAGGGTTTGATCAGTCAGCCAATGACTATGATGAGGTATTTGCACCTAATGTAAGGGCTACAACATTACGTGCATCATTAGTTTGGGCAGCTAGGCATGGATATGTAGTGAATCATTTAGATGTTGAGGGCCGCTTATATATTGCTAACCCAACTGTTAGACTACATTCCTAACAGTGGGAATGAAGATTTTACAGTTCCTTCCCTTGCCACGCCTACCAAGCCACACCCACCAAGCCACACCATACCCACAAAAATTTTGGAATCCCATCACTGCTCCTGATATAATTCAACTATGATTTTCAGTTTGCTTCTTAACCCTGCCTCTTGGTTTGTCTTTCAGCTCTGATTTACTCTTAATTATCCTACTCTTTGGAATTCACTCAGTGACTCTCACAGAAACACTAAATTTAGTAGTTAAATAAGTAATTTGGATATAAAGGATTTGCAATTTTAAGATTAAACTAGAGGACACTTAACTGTCAATGCTAAGTTGATCTAACTAGCAGTTTTGCTTCTTTCCCATCATATTCTCAGGAAAACACCCACACACCATTACCGAGCTGCCATAGTACTGCCAAAGAGGTTTCTACATATAATTCAGTGATGGGTTTCAAAAATTGTTCGAACCTACTCTGTGGGTGTGGCCTCCTTTGTGGGAGTGGCTTGCCACCCATGTGACCGAATGGGAGTCACTTGCTGCCCATGTGACTGGATATGAAGATGCCGATGACACTTGTCAGAACCACCTTAAATTACCTCACACACAGCACTGGCATGCATAAGAATATGATGTAAACTTGTTTTTTAAAAGGCATCTTTGGTTTGCGTTAAAACAACTTCAACACACGCAATGTTCTGATTGCACCACAAATGCAGTAGTCATCCTTACCTTTCACAGAGGCACTGAGTTTTATAAATATGAGCATGATAGTGTAGAATAATCATATCCAAGGACCAGTGGTGGGTCTCAAAATTTTTTGGAACTTCTTCTGTAGGTGTGGCCTGCTTTCCGGGTCCTCTGGTGGAACCTTTTCTAACCGGTTCGGTAGATTTGACGAACCGGTTCTACCGAATAGGTGTGAACTGGTAGGAACCCACTTCTGATATAATTGCCTAGGTTCTCATAAAATCCTTGCCAAATCTGGGCAGCCTCTAGATCTTGACTCCAAAACCTGGTATTCTCAGCAATATCCACAGTAGTTGGAAACTCTGGGAGTTGAAGGTCTCAAATCTGGAAGGAAAACAAGTCACTTATAATGCCACAAATATATGAATTATTAAATTCCTTGTTACCCAATCTTGTTACCTGTTTGTGTGTTGAATTCCAACCCCAGAATCCTTAATAGCATGCACCGCAGTCATGCTGACCGGGTGGACATCAAATCTAATATATCTAGGCATGTAGGAGAAGGAGGTGCATAATTATTGGCATATGGCCAGGCACAAAACAAGAGACTCAGAAATAAAGAACTGAGGGGGCAAAGATAAATTGCCAGAGTGAGAGTATGAATGAGTGTCAATAATCCAATTGTGTGTATCAGTGTGAACAGAGAGAAAAGAGTGTTTGGATGATATATAGCCGTGATGGTGAACCTATGACACAGGTGGCACACAGAGCTATATTTGCTGGCACAGCAGCCCTCAGCTCCGGTGCTCATGCGTGCACCGGCCAGCTGATTTTTGGCCTACCGGACGGCCGGGGAAGGCCATTTTCACAGGGGCAGGGTGGGGACATGTACGCATGAGCAGGTGGGTGGACACACAAATTTGGCACACCTTTAGAAAAAGGTTAGCCATCACTGATATATAGGATATCTACTCATGGATAAGTGAAGAATTTTAGATGTCAAAATGTTCCTAAAAGTTGAGTTTGGCTTATCTGCATATGGGCTTATCTATGATTGTAAAAATACTTTTTAACATTATTTATATTTCCTGTATATGCTCATGGATAAACCCATCAACAATTTTTTAGCCGAAATACTGTGAAAAATGCAGATCAGCTTATCCACAGAAGGCACACTTTTCATGGTATTTTGGTTAAAAATTTATGGGTTAGCTTATCCATGATGAGTTTATTCATAAGTATGTATGTTATGTGAATGACATAAATTAATCAGAGAATACTAAAGGTCAAGTTGGGTGACTTGAAATACTGATGATACAGCTCTGACTGCAGTGCCAAATGTAGCTTCCTGCCATTTTGAAATGAAAACCAAGGAAAATTGTAGCAGAAGCCTAAAACAGACTTATCAAAGTTTTAAACATTCAGCCACCCAAAAGGATTATAGTTACAGCCGAGAAACACTCAGCCAAGAAGCATGATGTAGCCTCATCTATCTATATCTTTGCCTGTAGCCCTTGCTTTATCCAAAAGTAACTGATCCTTCTGCTCAGTTATCAAGGGATAGCTCATCTTTAGTAAAGTTATAGAAAAGATATTGCCCAAAAAAGACAAAAAAAATGCATTCATGAATTCTGATAAATATCAAAATAAATCCGACACAAACAAATCATTCTTAATCTCACTGGGGCATATATTATCTTCAGTTTGCATATCTTTCCTGAGTGTTATGGGACAGTCCATTATCAAGGCTATGAATATTTCCAACATATTTATTTTGAGGGAGAAGTGCAAATAAACAAGATAAGCTTAGGTAACGGCCCTCTTCCAGCAAATGTTATGCATTCTCTCTTTGTGCTCCTAGCACTCTTTTTCTCATAGCATAAGGATAGAGTGAAAGAGATAATTTAGTGCAAAAGGGAGCTGAGTAGAAAGACATGGATGAATGGAAAAATTAACCATGAAATTTAGTGTCATATTCAGAATGGAGTGACTGTCTCTTCCTCTTTTCCACTGAGCTCTGAAGCTTTGTTGGGTTTTTCTCATTTTAAAATGCCCATTGTTGCAATGTTGCGTTTTGTATTGTAGTTCACACTAGAGAGAAGGGGGAGAGCTGTAATAAACCTTTTTAGACAGTGAGTAGCATAATTACAAGACATAGAAACTGTGGTCTAAAGGGCTGTCCGTGATTGATTGTATTTCTGTAGTTTCCCTGGACAATTCAGAGATTCTTTTTTTTTCTTCCTAGGTATGACTTGGAGCCAACGATCCTGCAACATAAGCAAAAGCTTTTATACCGGGGAGTTGTCAGTTCATACCCTTATATGAAGAGCTTTGTACCCTTCACCAATATACTCAAGAGGATCCCCAACCTTTGAAATCAGTTTTGAGAAATGAGTGTGTCAAAATTTTTCTCGCACAGCAGAAATGCCTTCGAGGCATGCAGTAGAATGAAGATTTTGTTTTGTTTTTGTAGAGGTCTGCTTGAGGTATGACTTTAATCTTTATGGCCAATGCCATAGCACAGAAGAGAAATTATGCTTCCTATCCCTGTAAGCAACTGATGTTTGAACGACAGCTATTATAAATAAATAAAATTCATTTTAGAAAAATGGTTGATAAGGGGAGCTGAAACCTAATTTTCATTTCAGAAGAAATCTCTAGTTCTTGTATCATAGTAAATCAAGAAAACATTACAAGGTTAGATAAGAATTGAACACTGTCAAAAATAGTAGGGAGCAAGGGATTTGTAACAACTACATCAAAAGTAGGCATGAGAACCATGACTTTTTTTTTTCAAAAAGCCAAAACCAAAACTCAGACCCCTAATTAGAAATCCAACAAAATTACATTGCAGAATCTAAACCTGGTCCTTTCAGGAAGGCTGGTTCACCTGGTTATCCCTTCCCTTTCTGCAACTGCTGTTAGCCAGAATTAAACAAATAGGTAGCTATTTTCAGACCCAATAGTAGCACCTGCCATCTTCAGGCAACTACTTATCCACCCTCTGCATCCTTCTGGCTAGAGTGATGATGAGTACCAGTTGGTGAATTGGGGTGAGGAAGTTGCCAGTGCCAGCATTGTAGAGTAATGGCATTCCATTGGTACATGTGAAATAGGACAGCCAAAGGGGTAATGAATAGCTTGATCAATGGTGGAGAAATCTCCTCTGTACTTCCTATGACTATGAATAGCTGGCTGAAGGCTCTCCACAGATCTAGACAAGAGGACTTTCCAAGAGATGCTTGCATTTGGCTTTATGGAGGAGAAGTTTAGAGTTGATAAAGGGCATAGGAAAAACATATAACAAGGATCCTTTCTACCTGCACTGTTTTCCCCACTTTTTAAAAAGGAGAACTCATATCATCACTAATATCTTCTCTGTTTTTGGCTCCTATATTTTTTCACCCTGCATATAAAGAATATCATGAAAGAAAAGGAAAAGAGGGTTATTATAGTAGCTCTGATATATTATACTACCTCACTGAATAAAAAATGCTGAACACATGGACAATTTCCCTGAATTTTCAATATTGGTCCTTCGGGTACAAATTCATTTACAGAGTCCTTTGGTTGTTGCCCATCCTGCTCATTTTACATGGTTTTGCTTAGAAAGCAAATGTTTGTTAAAGAAACAGAATAAAGAAGCTAGCACGCTGCAGAACAAATCCCCACTCTTTGATGTAATCTTTACTTCGAAAACATATGATGTTCAAATATGCCTCGGAAGACATATAACCTTAACAAATCAAAAGGTTAGGAGGCTACAGCCCAGTTCTCTCTGTGGAAGTGTACACCTTTCTCCATCAAAACTCAAAAGATACACTGAAGTGGCAGTGTTCTAGGTCCAGTGGGCTGGGCAAGACACAATCCCACCCTTGTTTTGCTTTATGATAAACTGGTAGTTACAAAGAATATTTATAACATGAAAATTCTCAATGTTCTCATTCTTGCCAGTGGGTTTTCCTGTAGCTAGACAATGGAGAGTCCTGAAAACTCTATATAAATTCAATAAAAATGTAGCCATTTAGTACATTTCAAAGAAATCTTACTAACTATACAAGATCACTTGTAACACATTTTCTTTCTTCCTCCAGATTCCAATTCATTCCTTTCTTCACAAGCTTGGAATTCTGTTTTAAAAATCATTGAACTTCAATAAGAAAGCACTGAAAAGTTTATTGGGTCCTTTAAGAATTCAGCTTCAGTTGCACACTGACCTGGATGCTGATTAGTTATTTATTGCAGAGGAAAACAAGTCACAGGAGAAGTTGAAGGAGAGTTATTGACTTTTCTGTATGCAAATTGCAGAGCCTGTGTAATCAAAGCAAGTGAAGCAGCTGCAATCTGTCTTGCACTGAACAGCCTATCAGTCTAGGCGCCTTGGCTTTATCTGTGCTAGAAAAATACATCCTGCTTAAGGATGCAGCTAACACTTTGCAATCCATAGCATGTAATGCTTGTATCTAAGTCCCCCTGAAAACTGGGCAACCTGAGCCTGCATCACAATTGCTCAAGCTCAGTCCCATAATCAATCCTTGATTGCTTTTGACCAAAGATTCGGGAACAGGGGGAAGCTTAGAAAGAATGGGGAGATAAATTTTCTCTACATTTAGCTCTTATCTCTTCCTAGCCAACTGCCATTTTACACACAACATAGTTCCCCTATTTGATGTATCACTAAAAATTGTTTCATGCTTCCTCACTTAGACCTCAATTCTTCTTGCCAATATTTTTTTGCAGTAAAAATCACTGAGATTCTTCTCATCCAGGTTTCTAATGGTTTTTCTATTGTGTAAGTCAAGGATAATTGGACATAGTTTTCTTAAACACCTTGATGTTTTTGCTTTTTCTGTCAGCTGTGATATCCTGATGTAGTGGAAGCTAGGACTATGTTGACGGGGGCAGTGCTTTCATTCTTATTAGTGATCAATTCTGAAAATGGTACTGGGGGAATATTGCTCAGATGCTGGCATTTATACCTTTGCATTCCAGGGTTGCTATCTTTCACATGCTTTTAATATTTAAATGAAAAATTTAGGGGAAGTCTTTTGGGGTGAAGGGCAATCAGTTGGGCCTTGCTTCAGTGTTATTTTGAGCCAATACCCAGACACAAGGAATGATAAACTAGACTGAAATTACAACAAGGACCCAGGGACAAAGGGTATAGAAAACTGTAGTCAGATATCAATTGGGGGGGGAGGGAGAGAGAGGAAGATGACAATGCAGACAATTTCATAAACTGGGAGGAAATTTTTCATTGCAGAAATATCGTGGGAAATCTTTGTGTAAATTTCAACTAGTTCTAACTACTGAATTGCAAGAACTAAATAATGAAAACTCTTTTCACAGATTTGATCTAACGGAAAAGTAATTTGCTCTGACTGTACTGCTGTCACCTTTCACGTCTGTTGACTGTGAGCATCTGAGTAGTTGAGTTCTCCACGCACTAAGGTTCAACAAAAGCACAGTACATACTAGAGCATTTATTAACAGAAGCAGCATATTTCCGCAGAGATGGAAAAGCTGCTTAACACAGCAGGGGGCACAATTCACAGAACCTCTTGCCAGCCCCCTTGAAAAGAGAAAATTAGGCACAGCAAACAACATTTGAATATGCCCCTCACAATTATGGCTTTGTAAGGATCTGCGATTACCTGGTGAGTTACCTAGAAAAAGTGTTTGAAGGTCCATTAAATTCTAGAGCTGAACTGCATGTGTGTACATGATCGCCAACGGCGGATAACGGATATGGCACAAGAAGAAGAATTCATTCAGTCAGTCATTCTTAAAGAATTGATACATTGAATACAGGCAGAAGTTAAATAATTGAAGCCATTCAAATTACTGCCTCCCTCCCTTTTTTAAAGAGTTAATAAACCTTCCTTCCTTCTTTCCCCCCTCCCTCCCTCCCTCCCTTCTAAAGCAGAGTTATCACTCCGTTTAGAGCTCTTGGGCCACCTTTACTAGAGATGAAAACCTAAGAAACTATTCCTTCACAATATTCCAATTAACTGAAAAGAAATTTGCATATTTTACTAGGGGATGAAATTTGCAAGTATTAAAATCAGCCAGGCAACAAACTTATTCATAGATAGATAAAAGTACTCAACATAGCATTAGCAAATGGCTGATGATCAAAGCTGTCAAAAATAATTTGCTAATGAAGTGCTTGCTTACATAATCAACTTTAAGGAATTGTTGTGTGGAGAAAATAAGGCTTGATTCTGCAGTCTAGTACTTCAGGCACTTGTGCTCAATCACAGGACATTCTACTTTGTATAGATGCCATTGGTCCATGAACATTTCCACATGCATGTGAAACAATATAGTATATACAGTATGTATATGTGAATAATATACATATACGTGTGTGTGTGCGTGTGTAAGACACACACACACACAGAGAGAGAGAGAGAGAGAGAGAGAGACAGAGACAGAGACAGAGACACAGAGACAGAGACAGAGACAGAGACAGAGAGACTGTGTATTGGAGTTCTAATGCTACTTTAGGCATCACAAATAGCAGTTGGCTGGATAATTTTGGATCACTTCTCTCTCTCAGCCCAACTCACCTCACAGGGTGGCTGTGGAGAAAATGTATCACTTTGAGTTATTTATAGAAATAATAAAGGGGATAAACAAAAATAAAATATTTTAAGATTTGATTAAATTGGAAGGTTACCTTTTCCTTGACTCATGCTTAATTTCTGGTGATTTCATGGACACATCCATGTAAGATGGAAGTGGTTTTGAGAGAATATATATATATATATATATATATATATATATATATATATATATATATATATATATATATATATATATATATATATATATATATATATATATATATATATATATATATATATATATATATATATATATTTTAAACTTTTTAATGAAACCTACAACCCTGGAAATTCCTGATTTAAGTACCAATCAAGCACAGCTGTGCTTAGGTTTTTGAGACATTCAACATTAAAAAAATACAAATAACTCAAACCCAAACGAAGTCTTTTACAAACTGACCACAGGCAGGAAGAACAAATCATTTTTCCAACTATTGCCTTGAGCGTACCTACATTGTGGTAGTTAATTATTTTCACTAACAAGGGAGCTGAAATTGTTTTTTCCTCCATTCTGTTGCTTTTTCTTGTATGTGTTCAGCTGCCTGTTTCCTAACCCTTTTTAATATTTTATTTTCAGCATCCTGAAATCTATCTGCTCATTTCCCATTATCTTTTTTTTAAATCCTATTTGTGTTTGCCTTCCATTCTAGGCCTCTATCACTTTTTACAAGTCATAATCCTAGTTCCTTAGGAGCAGGCATTATAAATGTTCTCAGATTGTATGTACAATTTTATAGAGAATTCGCTGCTGTTACATTCACAGTAAGAATGCAAAATTTAATCCCAACTTAGTATCTGAAGTTTCTATTCCAACCCCAGAAGGACTATAATGGAAGATTATACCAAAGAGGCAAATTGGCTGAAAATATTCCTTTTCAGTTAAATAAATTAATATCTGCAAGAAATCGAATATGCTAAAGTCATCTTGTGCATTATACCAGAAGTCCCTATCCTTTACCTCACACATCAAAGAAGAAGCTAAAGGAGTACAAGGCTTTTAATTTCCAGGCCAATGCTTTTAACAAACAGAAATTCTTTCCCAGAGTTTTGAATATTTTAGCATTATGACCACATTTCCTACTGATGAACATAAAAAAGGAGTAAATGCACAGAATGAAGAATAGATGGGAAAGATGCAAGAATATGGTTACGTGAACTACTAGGAAGTTTTCCTTAACTTTGAACTGATAGTGTGCCCTGTGTCCCCATGTTGTGATATGACAACAGACAAAGTAGCATTTGTGTCCCTTGACCTGCTGCTCAGAAGAAGTGGGAGTTAAGAAGATACTTGGAAGCCATCTGCCACCAGTCAGCAACCAGCCTGTTTAATTCTATTTATGGGCCTACTTTCTCTCTCTCTTTCTCTGTATGTGCTTCAATTAATAAAACAGAGATAGTTCAAAATTTAATTTGCAAGAGAAATAAATCATAACTATTTCCACCAGGCTTTTAAATGCATTGGTTCTTTAGGTAGCCCCTACCTGTTATGAAATATGGCTGGATAGAACTGTAAAATCCAAGAAATAGTCATTGAATCTTTGTTGAAAAGGTTGTGCTTGTAATTAGCTGGAGGATTGTTCCACTTTAAACTTTCTGGTTTATTTCTCCTTTCACAGAGGACATTTGTTTACTTCTTTTTAACCTGAAGAAGAAGAGTTTAGCTACATAGTTATGTTGGATATGTAGATCAGTTCTCAAGAGTTAACCAATTCAAAAACTATTTTCACCTTGAACCAAAATACAACTGGCATTTATCTAAAATGATTAAAATTCCCTCCTTTTATCTTGCCTACAGACCAGAAAAAATCAATCCTATTTGCAAGACCTCCAAAAGAACACAGCCTGAAAAGGGAAAATATAACAAAGGTTTACCTTACCTGTAAATCAGAAGTATCCTTCCTGACTTAAGAAATTTTAGACAGTCACACGATCACAAACCTTGAAGTGTAGAAGAAATGCTATTGATGGTTCCTATGATGCAGAGCGAACCTGAAAATTTTCCAGGTAGGTTGGGCATTATTCAAAATATTCCTATAGGTTGTACAGTCTGTTTTCAAAACTTAACAGCATTAAATGTGATGGATAACTTGAGTAGGAAATGTTCTTAGCCATACGGAGGAGGATTGCTGGCATAACAGACTATTAAGGATGAGTAAGGAAGTACATATTTCATGTCTTCATATAATCATACAGCATATCCAGGATGCCAAAAATGTCCATTGAAAGAAAGCTTGGAGGAAAAGATAGTTAAGAGCTGTGTATATAAAATTAGTAACAGTATGTAGGAAGCCATTACATTTAGAAGCCCTTTAAAAAAAAATATCACAGCCTGAGAATGGGGAACAACCAAGGTTATCAAAAAGAGAAAATGATGCCTAGTTCTTCCACAACAGAAGAAAGGAAGAAAAATGAAGAAAGTAGCTAAATTAATTGATGGTAATTTACCTGTGTTAATTTATAAACTTGTTCCATTTTGGCTTTTCTTGCCGTCTATAATTCATTTAGCCATGTCCTGAGTTTGGTTGTCATCCTAAACTCTCCCCTTTTTTTCAGAGCACTTTTGATTGTAGACCTGATGGAAACGTTCACAGGCTGTGCAAAAGAAGCCATATCTGGCTTGCTGCTACAAAGCTCAACCAAGAGGAATCTAGCCAGAAGGAAAGAAAAAGAAGAAAGAGGCTTTTGCCACAGATGATGAGCCAGGAAAAAGGAAAATGCTGGTTTTATGAATATAAACAATTTTCTCTGGACTCTTAAGGAAAGGATAAAGAATTGTGAATACAGATACAAGAAATGCTTACGTTGCTGTTAGCTGAAAACCCTAATTAATGACAGCAAATTGAACTATATGCCAAAATAGGAGTAGCCAATGGGGAAAGTGTAATGAACAATTACAAGTTATATATGTAACTCAACCTAAATCAAGAATTTATGAAGTCTGTTAGAATCCTTACTGAAGGTGAAAAAACATGGAAAAATGGAAATGCTGATAGAATGGTGGCAGGCAGTATGTGCTTTGTTTGAAAAAAAATATTTCTTAAACCAGTCAGAAAAACTGTATATAAAGGCATGTTTCTGTCTACTTTGTTATATATAGAACTGAGTCTCCCAAGAGAAACATAAAAAATAAGTTAAATACAGTGGAAATTGATTATTTAAGAAGTGCATGGTAAAACAAGAGCTGGATCAAATAGAAATGAGTATATATGGACTGAATAAAAAAGTGAGTGCCAGGTACAAAAACACACTGAAACACTAACAGAATATATGAGGAGAACATCCAGACATCAACAAAATAAATGAGGATCAAATTACAAAACTAATATATAAAAGAGAAAACTGAATGGTACTGATAAGAGGAAAATATCTGTAGCTAAATGTTGAAATGAGGGATGCTTGGTCCTCTCTGAGCTTGGTTGTTTTCTTGCAGATGTTTCATTACCCAAACTGGGTAATATCATTAGTCATGATGATGTTACCAAATTTGAATAATGAAATGTCTGCAAGAAAACAACTAAGCTCAAAAAACATTAAAGGACGCCTAAAGACTGAATGGATGAAATCCTGAAAAAAAGGAGAAATAACAATAACCACCAAAACCCAAATAAAAATAATTATATACAGTAGTGTATAGATGTAATGTAAACAAAGATGATTTCCAATTATAAAAAGTATGGCGATACATATGTATCTAGTAAATTATGTTGGTGTAAACTAGATTTAGCTATATTTCAATCTTCTTATGCTTTTACTTTATTATTTCTTCTTATTTCTTTTCTGCATTTTATATAGTGCTATTTGGAACCAAAGGGAAAACTGTGATACACATATTTGCACATGCTGTACATATGTAGTTGTTTCAAGGGAGAAGAGAGTCTTGCTGAAATTCTTGTGATTATGGTATGGTGCTGTTGTTAATATTTAGTGATAAGGTGTCCATGAAGTAAGTGTCTGTGTCTCTGTGTGCTTTTTATTTCATTGAACAATCATTTTGCTTGCAGCCTTCCTAACTTCCATTCAATCCCAAGAGATGAGATCACCAGGGGACACTTCCTATGCAGCTTTTTGTTATCAGTGATGCTACTGCTATGGGAACTCCTGTCATGGAGAAATGATTGAAGGAATTTCTTCTTCCTTGGAGAAAAGGAAGACCAGAAATAGGCCAATGACTGTGTAAGACTGTATGATGGAACAGGCTAACAATGTAACACCACCATCACCAACAAAAACAGATGCAAACTAGATGTTATCTTCATGCATGAACACAGTTTATGCATTTTAAAAATACAGCAATAACAGCTGGTGGGGAGGGGCTGTAGAGCAACACTAAGATCACAGGAGGAAGGAAGATTTCCTTTCCCTGCCTTACTATAGTCTAACAAAAGATCACTCCCTACAGCTGCTATATTCACAGAGATTGAAACAAGATCGCCTGTGTTAAACACTGGCTCTGCTTAAAACAAAGCTGAGTCCAGTGTTGGTGCAAAAATCTCAAAAGTGATATTGTACTGTCTCTAGGGAACGTGAAAGAAAACAAGAACCAGCACAAAACTAAAATATCTCTTCATTTTAATAAGATATTCTGAATCAGTCACCTGATTTAAGCATACTGGCTGGAAATGTTATAGTTTAATAATAGAGGAAAGCTGTTCTAAATATTCTGTCTGATAAGGTCTCAAGATGTAAGGATGGTGGCAAGGATGTCAAACTTGTGGCCACTGGGCTGGATTGATCATGTGCTGGCCATGGCCATCCTTGTTTTAGCGAAGGGGGGAGTCGCAATACGTCATGTGATGCTGCGTGACAACACAAATTTGACACCCCTGCTCTATAGAAATAACATCAAGTGTCTAGATGAAGATGATCACTACAAATACCTGGATACCCACCAGGCTGACAACATCAAGCACACTGAAGGTAAGAAAACTAGTAGTGAATATTTCAGAAGAGTGAAGGAGATCTTAAAGTCCAAACTCAGTGGTGGAAATCTACCATCAAGGTCATTAACACCTAGGCAATTCCGCTCATTAGATTAGATCTAGCCATTACAATTGGAATAGTGGATTGGACTTGAACAGGACTAAAAGCTCTGGATAGGAAGACTAGAAAAATAATAACAATTAATCATGCCCTTCATTCCCACAACAATGTTGACAAACTCTGTTTACCAAGGAGCATAGGTGGATGTGAAATGTTGCAGTACACCAGATAGCTGAAGAATTAAAAATGGCATTGGAAGAATATTGAAAGGATAGTGGAAAAAATGCACTGAAGCTAGTACCATGAAGGCTAAAACCAAATTGGCCTATAAGAAAGACCAAATAATGAATAGAAAAGAGATGAGGCAAGACTAAGTATTACAGGGCCAGAAAATAAAAATGTAACAGGCGAAAGAGATTAAAAAGCAGCATTAATCTTGGTGTTGATCTGCTCACCTGGTTGTTGATTGCTGGTGAGGAGATGTTTAGGTCTTTTTTTTCCTTTTTGGTTTTTTGATTGTCTCTTTTAAATAGTATGCAGATGATAAACAACATCTACATATGTTTATCTCACCAGCAATCAACACCCAGATAAACAGAGATTAACACCAAGATTAACATAGACCAAAACTCAAGAAGCAAACAATACCCCAATCAAAAATCTACCATCTCAGACAAAGAAACTAGCAGTAAACAATGCTGACAGGATAAACCACTAATATATAAAGTGAGAACAAACCTTACTCCTCTACCAGCACTGATGATGTTATCTAGTTTGATAATGAAATGTCTACAAGAAAACAACTTTGCTCGGAGAGCTCCAAGGACCGCAACAACTTGACAAAAAATGCTAAGTCCTGTCTAAACATTGGACTGACTGTGTGACCAATTTAAATATAATAATAAAGAACTTATTTCATAAACTCTATCAAAACTATGTTATTTTTGCTCTCCGCTGCTTTGTATTATTTTGCATGGTTTCATGGTACCTTGACAAGAAAATACGAGAAGTTGCTACATTATGCCTTTCATTTTTGACTGTGACAGTTCTTAAGTTTTTAAGATTTTACATGCAGAAAAAAATCTAGTTTAAAAAAAACCTCACTTTGCCCTTATATACTATGTAAATTTTCCAATGGTCAGATCCCCATAAAGGAAAAATCTGTATGACTTTCCTCGTTTTAATAAGGATATAGGGAAATCACTAAGCCATTTATTTAGCTAAATCTATGCAAGTCAAAAGAGATGCACAAACGTTTGCCAAATTTTCTTAATGACTATTCCTAGACTTGAAGCAGCCAGCTTTCTTCACTTGAACAGAACTCGAGCAGTATTCTGAAGGATTCAAGATAAATATGAGTCAGCAAAATATAATATTAATCAACAGTTCACATATGAATCATAGTCATATTTCATGTAAAAATATAATTCATCTTGATCTGGATAAGTCATTGCCACAGATTAAACTATGCTGCTTTCTAAAGTTAACCCATGCTACGAAATCATATTCTGATTAATAGGTTTGAGAGTTTGGACACAGTTCTTGGGCAATGATATCACGTATCTGGTTTTTGATCCCTGACATTACAACCAAGATAGGAAGCATTAAATTCCTCTTCAAAAGGTCAGTGTGAGGCTCTTAGGAAAAAAGGGCTTTTTGCAGAACTGTAGCAGTTTTTAGTCTGAGATTAATATTCCTTTCTAGGTCAAGGTGTTCAGATAGGGTAGTGTCTGTAAAGTTCTATGGTCTCTTTCATGGCTCTAACTATCCTGGTCTGTTTCAGTGGGTTTTCTGCATTCTGTTAAGATGAGAGGAGAACATTTTTGATGAGTCTTTTGCCCTGTGAACTGTCATCTGCAGGATCCATAAAATAAGACTGAGAATGTTGGTACCTTCCAATTCTGAAACAGTATTTGTTCAGAGTTTAGAACTTCTGAGTTTTGCCAAAGTTATAAAGTCCTTTCATATATCTCTGGAATTTGGTATACACCACTTAAAAGTTTGAATATCAAGTGTTGCTAACAATTTTTAGTACATTTTGAATCACATATTTTATGCATATGATTTAATACAATATATAGTTTAGAGTCTGTTATTATTTGAATATTAAATGTAGTGAACTGTGATTTGAATGACAGCCTTCTCCCTATTAGGGAATATTTTACTTAAACAGATTTGCTTGATATCTAAATAATAATAATAACAACAACAACAACAACAACAACAACAACAACAACAACTCCGCCGTTGCCGGTCCCAAGCCCGGATGAGAAAGGAGGAGGGTTGGGATCAGGTTGGCATCTGGTCCCGTAAAAAAAAACCCGCCAACCCATACAATATGGTGAAAAAAACAAATAAGAATTCCATACCGCATCGGTCGTTGCGCGGGTTAACAAGGGCTGCGGCGGATGTTGGGGTCCCTGGACATCTGTCGACAAGTGGGCTATAAGTGGACCAGCCAACAAAACGACAAAAATATAGTGCAGATGAAAATCGTGCCATAATGGCCTGTTACTACAACTCAGAGCCAGAAAAAAGAGGCTATTTAAAGCGAATGTATGAATTATGGAAACAACAATATCCAGATTCAAATGTTAGTGAACAACGACTAGCAGATCAAAGGCGATTTATTATACGGAATAAAGTGTTTAGTGAAGTTGAACATGAGGAAATTCAGGCAAATTGCAAAACCCAAAAAACAATATCACAAGCGGAAATAACTGATATTCAAGACACAACTAAAGACATTATAGTAGAACACCCAGAAGAAGCTCTCGGGGAGGAAATAACATCACCACCACTAGAACCAGTTATCACTGAACCAACTGATGAACTAACTCAAAAACAAAAAGAATTGAAGGATAAGATCATGGAGCATTTTCTGCTTAATGAGGAAAGGCAATGTTTACCATCACTAAAAACTGTGCCTAAGAAAATTTTGGCCCCTATAATGAAAATGGTTAATGCAGTGTTTTCAACAATTGAACCAGGATCCATCTTGGAAACAAACCAGTTAATGTACAGCGCAGCTGTAATAGTCACTAATGAACTAGGCATTAAAATTAAAGTACCTAGTCACACAACAGAAAAAGCATCAAAGCCAAAGTGGAAAATCCGTCTAGAACAAAAAATCAAAAAATTAAGGGCAGATGCTAGTAACTTAAAGAACATGCATGAGCAACGGCTTAAAAACAACAAAATCATAGATCGGCTAATCAGAAGATATAGATTGGATACAAGAAACATCAATGAAGCTGTAGAGATTGTAAAACAGCAGATAACAGCAACAGCTAGAAAAATTGAAAGATATGAGGCACGAATCATCCAATATAAACAAAATCAGCAATTTCGATCAGACCAACGGCGTTTTTATCAAAGTCTTAATGTGAATGGTGACACCAAAAGTGAAAAACCAGAAAAGCAGGCCACAGTTGAATTCTGGAAAGAATTGTGGGAAAATGCAAAGGACTACAACAAGGAAGCAAAGTGGATACATGACTTTGAGAAAAGCATTGGCAACAAACAAATGCAAGTATTAGAAATAACAACTGAGATGATCAAAAATCGAGTTAAAAAGGTAAAGAATTGGACATCACCTGGAAAGGACCAATTACATGGTTTCTGGCTCAAATATCTGACCAGTTTACATGCAATATTGGCCAGGCAACTGAATGAAATTTTACAAAAGGGCCAAATTGATGAATGGTTGACAACTGGAAAAACATACTTGATTCAGAAAGATGCAACTAAAGGAACAACACCTGAAAACTACAGACCAATAACATGCTTGCCAACAACCTTCAAATTACTCACAGGCATTATTGCAGATAACATGATGGATTATTTGGAAACAAACAACATCTTGCCAGTAGAGCAAGAAGGCAACAAAAGAAGGAGCAGGGGCACAAAAGATCAGCTTCTAATTGATAAAATTATATTAGAAAATTGTAAGAACAGAAAAACGAACTTGAATATGGTCTGGATTGATTACAAAAAGGCATTTGACTCACTGCCACATAGTTGGATCATAAAATGCTTAGAAACAACTGGAATTAGCAAAAATATTACATCCTTTATTGAAAAGGCGATGAAACAATGGAGAACTGAGTTGGCAGTAGGGAATGAGATCTACGGAATGGTTAATATCAAGCGAGGAATTTTAGGCATTCTGCAGTTGGACAACATCAAGCATGGAGAAGTAAAAACTATTGTCAGGCGAGAGTACACCAACAGAGTTAGGAAAATTTTGAAATCTAAATTGAATGGTGGAAATACAATCAAGGCCATAAATACCTGGGCAATACCAGTTATAAGATACACAGCTGGTATAGTTAACTGGACACAAGCTGATTTGGACCTTTTGGACCGAAAAACCAGGAAACTAATGACAATGCACTACAGTTTACATCCACGTGGTGATACTGATAGATTTAGATTTTAGATTTTAGATTTTATTAACATTTGTAGGCCGCCCTTTTCCCTGAGGGGACTCAGGGCGGCTCACATAAAATCAGGGAGGGGGAACACAAACAATGACATAGACACATATAATAAAAGTAATAAGCAACATACATTCATCATTCGGGAGG
Organism: Thamnophis sirtalis; assembly: GCF_051295495.1. Classification (NCBI taxonomy): domain Eukaryota; kingdom Metazoa; phylum Chordata; class Lepidosauria; order Squamata; family Natricidae; genus Thamnophis; species Thamnophis sirtalis. The sequence goes on along the minus strand of NW_028261389.1, from coordinate 33,645,422 downwards.
GGCAGCTATCCTTGTCCCCAGGCCTGACGGGCTAGCCAGTTCTTAAGGGCTGTGCGGAAGGCCTGGACGGTGGAGAGGGTACGAATCTCCACGGGGAGCTCATTCCAAAGGGTCGGGGCTACTACTGAGAAGGCCCTCCTCCTTGTAGTTGCCAGCCGGCACTGGCTGGCCGATGGAATACGGAGGAGGCCCAATCTATGAGATCGAATTGGTCGCAGGGAGGTAATTGGCAGAAGGCGGTCTCTCAAGTACCCAGATCCACTACCATGCAGGGCTTTATGGGTGACTAATAGCACCTTGAAGCGCATCCGGAGATCGACAGGTAGCCAGCGCAGCTCGCGGAGGATAGGTGTTATGTGGGTGAACCGAGGTGCACCCACAATCGCTCGCGCGGCCGCGTTCTGTACTAGCTGAAGTCGCCGGATGCTCTTCAAGGGCAGCCCCATGTAGAGCACATTGCAGTATTCCAGCCTAGAGGTCACAAGGGCCCGAGTGACTGTTGTGAGAGCCTCCCGATTCAGGTAGGGTCGCAACTGGCGCACCAGGCGAACCTGGGCGAATGCCCCCCTGGTCACAGCCGTCAGATGGTGGTCAAACGATAGCTGTGAATCCAGGAGGACTCCCAAGTTGCGAACCCTCTCTGAGGGGTATAGAATTTGACCCCCCAGCCTGAGTGATGGAATATTGATCGAATCTTTGGGAGGGAAGCACAACAGCCACTCGGTCTTTTCTGGGTTGAGCACAAGCTTGTTTACCCTCATCCAGTCCATAACGGCCTCAAGGCCTCGGTTCATCACGTCTGCCGCTTCATTGAGTTGGCACGGGGCGGACAGATACAACTGGGTATCGTCCACATATTGATGGTATCTGATCCCGTGCCTGCGGATGATCTCTCCCAGCGGTTTCATGTAGATGTTGAATAGTAGGGGGGATAAGACCGAGCCCTGAGGCACCCCATATGTTAGGGGCCTAGGGGACGATCTCTGCCCCCCCACTAACACCGACTGCGACCTGTCCGAGAGGTAGGAGGAGAACCACCGCAACACGGTGTCTCCCACTCCCACCTCCCGCAGTCGTCGCAGAAGGATACCATGGTCGATGGTATCGAAAGCCGCTGAGAGGTCAAGGAGGACCAGGATGGAGGAATGTCCTCCATCTCTGGCTCTCCAGAGATCATCAGTCAATGCGACCAAAGCGGTTTCTGTGCTGTAACCGGGTCTGAAGCCTGACTGGAAGGGGTCGAGATAGTTTGCTTCCTCCAAGGACCGTTGGAGCTGGAAGGCCACCTTAGACTGTACCTGCCACGAAAATCAGGTGGCAGAGGATTATTACAAGTGAAGCAAACAGTTGAAGAAGAAAAACATGCACTGGCTGATTATTTAAAAGAAAGTCAAGAACATCTATTAATCAAAGTAAAGAACAAAAATCTACTGAAGGCCCAACAGACGAAACAAGAATACAGAAAAGAAGTGATAAAATCAAGAATGGAGAGTTGGCAGAACAAAGCACTGCATGGCCAATTTCTGGAAAAAATAAAAGACAAAGTGGACAGTGAACAAACTTGGTTATGGTTAACAACAGATACATTAAAGAAAGAAACAGAGTCACTAATCCTGGCTGCGGAAGAACAAGCTATCCGCACAAATGCCATTAAGGCCAAAATCGAAAAATCCTCTGATGATGCCAAATGCAGACTTTGCAAGGAAGCTGATGAAACTGTTGATCACATACTCAGCTGCTGTAAAAAAATCGCGCAGACTGATTATAAATTTCGGCACAATTCAGTAGCACAAATGATCCATTGGAATTTGTGCAAAAATTATAATATTAAAACAACAACAAACTGGTGGGAACATAAGCCTGAAAAAGTCACCGAAAATCAGATGGTAAAGATCTTGTGGGATTTCCGCATACAAACGGACAAAATACTGGCGCATAATACACCAGACATCACACTGGTTGAGAAAAATAAGGTCAGAATCATAGACATTGCAATACCAGGTGATAGCAGGGTCGCCGAGAAGGAACATGAAAAAATCGCAAGATACCAGGACTTAAAAATCGAAATTCAACGACTATGGCACAAACCAGCAGTGATAATTCCAGTGGTAATTGGCACACTGGGTGCTATTCCAAAAGCACTGGAACTACATTTAAAACAGTTAAAAATTGACAAAATCACCATCAGTCAAATGCGAAAAGCACTGCTTGGATCTGCACGCATATTACGAAAATACGTTACGACGTCCTAGGCCCCTCGATGGGGCCCGACTAGTAACCAATGCCAAATCCGGCGAAACAACTGGCCGCTGTGATACAATTGTATAATAATAATAATAGACTCAATAAGTGGATAAAAGTCTCAAATCCAGTCTATACATCTGGCTGAATATATGTCAAACAACAACAACAATAATAGTAATAGACTCCCTGGATGCAATCCCAAAACAGGCAAAGCACCACTCCACATTGGCACTGAGAAAATCACCATCAGTCAATTGTAAATGGCAGCATTACTGGAAGCTTACATTCTGTAATGAAAGAATAGATCAGAATAGAGCTAGAAGGGATCTTGGAAGGCATCTAGTCCAACCCCCTGCATAAGCAAAAGACCATATAAAATTTCAGACAAGTAGCTATCCAGTCTCTTATTAAAAACATCCAACGTTGAAGTTTTTCCAGTGGTTAATTGCTCTCACTGTTAAGAAGTCCCTCCTTAATTCCAGGTTGCTTCTCTCCTTGACTAGTTTCTATCCATTGATTCTTGTTTTGCCTTCTGGTGGCTTTGGAAAATAAATTGACTCCCTCTTTTTTATGGCAGCCCCTCAAATACTGGAATGCTTCTTTCATTTCACCCCTAGTTCTTTTTTTCTCTCAATTAATCATACCAAGTTATTGCAATTGTTCTTCATATGTTTTAGCCTCCAGACCTTTAATCCATGAGTGAAATCCAGCTGGTTCTGACAGGTTCTGGAGAACTGGTAACGGAAATTTTGAGTAGTTTGGAGAACTGGCAAATGCCACCTCTGGCTGGCCCCAGAGTGGGATGGGAATGGAGATTTTGCAGGACCCTTGCCCTGCCACACCCACCAAACCACACCACAACCACCAAGCCACGCCCACAGAACCGGTAGTAAAAAATTGAATTTCACCACTGCTTTAATCATCTTAATTGTTCTTCTCCGCACTTTTTCCAAAGCCTCAACATCTTGTTTGTAATGTGATGACCAAAACAGGATGCAGTAATCCAGGTGTGGTTTTAGTAAGGTTGCATAAAGCCTTTTATACAACCTTTAACACCATTAAACAAATCTGCCTATCCCAGGTCCTTGGGAAGGACTCAATAGATGAAATCTCGTTGTTTGTCTCCGACAAACCATAATAATATTATAAAACTCTTAGGAAGAACTCAGTGTGTCTGAAAGCTGATACCAGCTAAAAAAGAACTGACTGGTGTCATTTCACGTTTTTGTATATAATAATAATTTATTAAACTTTTATGCTGCCTGTCAATGAATATGGGCAGGTCATAATAATCAAAGAACTTACAATAAAATCAATAAAACATAAAAAATAAAGATAAAATATGTCAGGTGTAATGAAGAGAGGGATCTCACTTGGGCTATAGGCAAGGACTTAAAAAACACTGGGTTTTTAAATATTTATTAAGAATGTTTAATTCTGACTTTTCATTGATTTTATGCAAATTATGGGTAAGCAACCTTGACAGATTTGAAGTGAAGTTTCATTGCAAGGTTGTGTAAGCTACCTTGACAAATTTGAATTGGTAAAGGCAAAAGACAAAATATAATTCTGATATCCTGGGATTCTGATTTTTTTTATTCCAATTCTCAGTTCTTTCAAAGCACAGATATTTTCATTTCTCCTAGTACATACAGTAAGTCCATGCAACTTAGCTGATTAGACCCCCTGAAGAGTGAAATTTCCACTGTCCATTCACCATCTTAGTTTCACAGTAAGGCAAATAATTTTGCACATCTGATCTTATCTGCCCAGTCACCTCCAACAGCTGTCTACAGCCCAATTTTGGATGAAAGCCATCCATGGCAGCTGTTCATCTCATTCATATCTTCTTACTGGGCTCCCTGTAAAGCAGAGAAAAGATCTTGCTGTTTCTTTTTTTTGTCTAGACTTTAAATGTCTCAATCATTCTGATGACTTATTCCTTGAAAATCCAATATTAGGTTTTGCTAAAGAAAGAGAACTGTAAAAGGCAATGCACATCTGTAAAAGATAAAAGTTTTTTTTCCAAATGCCACAGTGTATGTAAATCTGTTGACAACCAAAAATATTTTTTAAAGGGCACAACATACTGCAAAATAATATAAATCTGTTATTAATTACACTACAAGCTGTATAATCAATCAATCAATTAATCAATTGTATTGACCACTGGTTATAACAAGTAAGATAAAACCTGCATAAAAGCGGGCAAATATTAATAAAATACACAAAAATGTACAAAAATTTGTAAAACATTAAAACAGTGTTATTACAGCAAACAAAATACTAGAAAACATCTATAACATTTGATAACATATTCTCTCTATTTAGCAGCAATCTGTACAAAGCTTGCTAATTTCCATTACAATGCCTCCTTCTCTAAATTAATTAGATATTCAATTTTATATGAATCAGGCCAAATGAGTTTCTTATCAAGAGGGGCTTAGAAATTTTCCATGTGCTGAAATGGAATTAGAGCAGTAGAATCAACATGGGTTGATAATAATTCAATAATTTCCTTAGAGCAAAGGCAGAAGCAAATATTATATGGAGTTTTGAGAAATCAGATCTAATTGCTGATACCCTTTGCTGTTAAGTGAGCTTTGCCCCATTTTATGTCTTTTCTTGCCACTGAAGAAACACCAAATGTTTCTTGCCAGGGAATCGCTGCAATTAGCAACATGGTTAAGTGAATCTGGTTTCCCCATTTTTTCAGGACCGTTGTGATTCTGAACCGTCACTAAGTGAACTTTGTAAGACGAGGGCTACCTGTGGTCCTATAAGGGCTTCTCAGAGAGATAACACTGTAACAAACCTCAGAGATTATCACATTTGATTTTGTTTTATTAAGTGCTTTCTAAGAAGCAACTTTATTTTGTGATCATTTAGACAGATTTCTTTGGGCAAAGATATTGAGCACCCCATTTTTAAATAATAGATTATTGTTTGCATTGTTTGAATTTAAAAAGAATTTTAGAGAAAACCCAAATGTGTGCATATGACTGGATAAAAATGTAAACCAACTGGTGCAAGGAGTTAGGAAATTCATTTTCTGCATGAGGCATCACTTGGTAAATCAAGGATCAGATTGTGAGAAGAATCTAGCTCAATAATTAAATGCCATAAGAATTATTCTAGCTATAACTGTGTATGTACGTGCTTCTTTATAGAGAAAGAGAATAGGAATAACCACTAGGTATACAAGCTCCATTACATCTCAGTTCAATAAGTCACGATGCCAGCAGCAGGGGTACATTAAAAAATATGAGCGTCTATATATTATACCACAGTTGTTTTGTTAAAAGCCAATGGTGGCTATATTTGTAGGGCCCTACCACTGGGCACCATGAGGTGCTTCTCTCAGCTATGATATATTAAGAGCAGAGGCCAGCGTCTGCCATCCAAACATTCTTTCAGATATCCTTGCTTGTTCTCATAATCCAAATCCTTCACTCTCTATGGTGCTAATTTGGTGCTGGCCTGGACTCAGGTATCTAACCCATTAGCTTTCCTAAAATATATATATAATCTGAAGGGCCAGGACTGCATGCAGCTAGGAACACCTTGGTTATTCCTAACAAAGTCCCTTCAAATATCGCTTCTAACTATAATGTTTAAGGAAAGATGATTGAATATATCGAGACTAATTATAGTAACTTTAATTTTGATTACATTTAAATGAAATCTAATGAAATTTAATTTGTTTTTATGTGCTGCTGTTACATAATTTTTTATTCTGACACTTTTTAGTTTTTGGAATCAGGTGCCTGCTAGGATGCTGCCCCAAAAGGTTATATTGAGCTAAGGCATAATAGACAACACTATTAGAATGTCCTTGACTGAGCACATAGACAGATAATTGTCAGTCTAGACCAGGGGTATCAAACTCAAGGCCCGGGGCGCACATCTGGCCCACAGGATACTTAAATCTGGCCCACAGGGCCACCCTGCAGTGTTTCTGCCAGCAAAAATGGGCTTCTGAGGTCCATTTTTGGCTGCCACAGTCTCTTCCAACCATCTGCCAGTGAGAACTGAGCTCTGTTTTCACTGGCAAAGGGTTGCAGGGGGCCATGGCAGCCAAAAAAAAAAAAAAACTGGAGCTCAAGAGCCCATTTTTGCTGACAGAGCACTCAGGTCACCATAGGCGCCCTTAACATGAGTGACGTTGAGCTGTCCACGCCTGCCCTGGCCCCCTAAGGTCAAACACAATCCTGATGCAGCCCTCAATGAAATAGAGTTTGACACCCCTGGTCTAGACAATATGCTTTTGGAAATATCATGAGAACTTGTGTGTTGGGAAAAGATATTGGATAACAGAGACAATCTTTGAGATCTGACCTGCATTTTACAGATGAAATCTCATTAATGATGTTAAAGTAAAACTGAGCCACAGATTTGTTTGTGACTTACTCAAAAAAAAAAAAAAAAAAAAAAACAGAAATAGATTACACCCATGATACAGTGAACAAGGAGGAACAAAAAGTGTTAATGAACCTATAAAAACAGCATGGGGTCATGTACAAAAAAGTTGTAAATTGTATTTAAATACATACATTCAACCTGCAGATAAATAAGCTAAATGGTTTCTGAATCAGCAAACAGTTAAGGAAAATGAGTGCCCCTTCATCTAATATAAGCTTGCCATACCAATCCTAGCCCCAATGAAACACCATTTTATTAAAGAGTAGATCACATGATTTAGTTGTCCTTTTGAGTTGTTGTGGTTCTGCAAAGTTTGAGAATCTTTAGTCCAAGACAATCCTAGTCTGCTCTTCATTTAAAGTCAAATCTGCACAAAAGAAGCTACAAACAGATTAAATGCACTTATTAAGTTTGTACGAAGAAAATATAACTTCCATAGTAACACACAGAAGAGAGAAGACTCCCAGTCACGAGACTGAAGTTGGAATACTTGGCAACATGGCTGCATTTACAGCCATTTGCAGTGTGTCATGGTCGTGTGACTATGTTTTATAATGGTTGTGCCAAAAAAAATGATACTTCTGGTTTTCAGCCAAACCCCTCCCATAAGGGAACCATTGGTTTGCTTAATTACTGTGGTGTTCGCTTAATGAGCATGAATTCACTTAACAACTGCTATATAAAAGGATGTAAAATGGGTTGGTCACATGACAGTGGGGTCCATTATGGTCATATGTTGATGACTGCCTGTATACTAGAAATGAGTTCCTACTTAATTAACCCAGTTTGGCTGAACCGGTAGTAGTATGCCGGCCTGGGTCACAGAACAGGCAGTGACCCAGGCTGACCATGCCCACGAACCTGTTCCCTAGTTGCCACTGTCACTATCTTTTTATTGAGTTCTGCGCATGCGCAGAATAAATTCCATTGAACTGTGCATGCACACACGTGAAGCACGCCCAGGAGCGAACTGGCAGTAATGCTGGCCAGAACCCACTGCTGCTGTATACTGTCTGCGGAAACTCTTACTTATAATCTGTAATCTTTCTCTTTAAATACTTTTGCCAGGAGTTAGACTTCTGCCAGGTTAGAAAGGTGCATTAATTTAAAGGGACTAGTGATCCAATATATGCTTAGATCTTTTTATATTTATCCTTACGCTTATATGTGAATTGCATATAATTCCCCGAATTAATGTGGTAAATCAGGAAATTATTACATTCTTCATTGAAAACATGAAGAAAAGTGCCTAAGAACAATAAATAAATCATTATACCATGCAACTGATATTTCTCCCCATTTTCATTTAAGAAAAAGATGAAAGTATACCAAGCACCTACTGTTGCAAAAGGATTTGTAGACTTCTAAATATCTAGTGCTGGAAGAAATGTCCATCTGGGTTCAGTTTCTAGTGGGGAGAAAGACACTGGAAACATGGAGGCTGCTTGGAAGGATGGTTTAATGGTGAAACAGAACCACGAAGCATGTGTGATTCTGGGTAGCTGATCACATGGAGTGGAGAGTCAGTGTTATTTATACTTTCTCTTGGACTTTGGCAAGCATATGTATTCTATTGGTTGCAGACTCCCATGTGGAGTCATATTTGTCTGAATCAAGTTTGGTTCAACCTTGCTGGGTGATCTAATGAAAAGGCTTGGTTGTGCCATGTGGTGAGCTCTGCTGATTGATAATCCTATTATGTCCTGGAGGGTCATGTCTTAATCCCATCACCCTGGAGTTGAGGTCTTTTGTTTTGTAGATAGGTTGGCCTAGTCCTCAATGCGCACCAAATATCTGCTGGTGACAGGGAGCTGGAGCGGAGTTTCTATCTCCAAGAGCAGGTTTCTCAATTTCTCATCCGGGGAAATATAATATTCTGCCTTTTTAATATTTCCTAAAATATTTCATTCTTCTAGGAGGGGTAGGTTCTAACTTTTTTCACTAGAGTATGTTGGTTTGATAGTCTAAACCTATCTTTGATAATAATGATTTAAAATCCCAACACAAATCCTGCTATCAGACATCAGCCCATTAAATTCAGCATGTGTCTTTATAGATGATATGCTGAGAATCACAGACTTATTTCTGAATGGCTGTTTTGGCAAAACTTTGCATTGCCTTGAATTAATTTGGGTGGGGGGAGAGTGGAGAACGGACACAGATGAGAATCCTGTTGCAATCCACCACAGCTGGAGGTGACCAGCTAATGTAAAGCTCGGTTTGTGAATCACTGGTACTAATAATAAAGTCTGGGAGGAAAAAAACAATAGCTGTGAGTTATTCAAAAAAGAATTGGTAAGAAATTCAGGAAAGGATCCGCAGGAGAGATATTTGGCTAAGGAAAGCAGGGGTAAAAGGTACAATACAGTAGAACCTCTGGTCATGGACGCTTATGACCATGACCAAATCGGGTTCTGACCAAAAAATTCACATTTTTTTCCGTGGCTGATATCCTCTACCGTACCATTTTTTTTAAAGCGCCAAATTTCCAAAATTAGTTTCAGGTCACGACCAAATCAGGTTGCGATCAAAGTTATGGAACGAATTAGGGTCATGACCAGAGATTCTACTGTATAGTGGTCAGGAATGGACAGTTTCCTTGTCACTGTATCTGTTTTCTCCAAATCTAAGTCACCAAAGCTTCCAAGTATATGTTAAATGCAATGGCTTTGCTAAATAAGTATTTGCCCTTTGCCAAATTCTTTTCTACAAAGAAAATTATTTCTATAATTTAGTAGAAACACTTCCTTGCATTTCTCTTCTCTCTTGCCATTTCTTTTCTAATAATCTCTTCTATTCCCTGTAACAGCAAAAAAAGAGAGAAAAGATATGCACTTATTCTTTAGGTTTTGATTCTGCAAACAATGATTTTGCTTTTTCTCCCCACAAGTCAATTTTGGAGCAAAATCTGGAAAGAAAGGAAGGGGATATTAACATATTTTTGTTCAAGATTCATCTTTCTTCCCCCTCCCCCTAAGGCTTCGCATTTGCATTTGAATGCCCCTCTGTTCTTTATTATAAGTAAGAATTAAAAGAACAAAGAGGATAGGAAGTGGGGAGTAGCAAAAAGAGACAGAAGCTGGAGGTGGTGACTGACACACAGAAGAAGATCTGGTGCTCTAAGTCCCTGGTTGTCTAGATTCCAGCTGACAAGTTCCAGAGGTGTAATTTAGTAGAAACACTTCCTTGTATTTCTCTTCTCTCTTGCCATTTCTTTTAAAACAAATGAATACACATCCAGACCAAGAACATTCTCTTTTGCTGTACTGTTGCTGCAGAGGAATTGCATAAAATATGAACACTTATGTTTTTCTTTCTTTCTCTATATGTAGGTATTTATAACCCTGTTAATAGTTCTGCATTGTGAAACATACCTACAAACGATGGAAGTGGAGAAAGTTCAGAAAAGTAAAGACTGGCTTCCAGATTCACTACACAAGGATAAAGAATAAAGAAGCTGAACGTCACCCAATATCTTTAGTATGAATGAAAGGCTTTTGAAGAGCTTGAAATAACTGTTTGTTTATTTATTTATTCATTCAATTTATATGGCTACCCATATGAAGCCCATCACTCTGGGTGGTTCCCAATATTAAAATAAATAAAAAGGCAGAAACAGATACATGCCCTTCGAAGGACTGTTGATCAGGACCCACAAATGAGAGCAGAGGATTGGAACATGCCCTTGGAACAATATATCTTCATATGGGCCTCGAGAATGGCCTGTGCTCCATCTCCCATTACACCTCCATTACTATCAATACCAAGATGTTACAACCCATTCCCAACCCAGCCATCCAAAGACTCTCACTCCCCATTATGGTCCATGCCCAAACCAATAGCCCCCACCAAACACATACAAATTATAATCTATTCCAGGGGTCCACTAAATAAAGTGCTCACTAAGAAGTGTAGGCACTTCCACAAAGCACTCAGCACCTCCAGATAAATAAGGACACTCCTACCATGCCTATCATACATAAATTGTATTTCAATACTCCTACCAGTCCCCTCTCCTAGAGTGGCAGCATATCCACTAATCAAACCATACAAAAATCCAGAGGGTGATTCAAACCTTCCTTCCTCCAGTTCTTACCAGTTCTTACCTATAGGAAAGGGCAAGCGATCTCCTATATTCAGGGGAGAATCAAATCCTTCCGAGTCCTTACCTCCAGTCATTAATCCACAAATGACCAACAAGATCCATTTAAATTGTGATAGATCATCTTTCAAAACAGAACACCCTAATGTCGGCTATGAAATAGCTTCTTGTTCTAGACAGAGGCAAGATGTCCACCAAGCTAGGTAGGGAAGGAAAGCTGCAGCCTTAAGGCCAAGCCTGAAACTAATACCTTGGCTTCACTTTCCAATCCAATTGTCTGCAATGCTAAACTTGTAAGTTGTAACTCACCCAGAGTCATGTGTGAAATGGATGGCCACATAAATTTATTTAATAAATAAATAAAAATAGATAACCTGCTGCAACATTCTAAAAACCATCCACCAATGCCTGCTCTGCAAACACCATCAGTCTAAGCCCCAGTGTTTAAAAAAAAAACCATATCACACTTCTTCATCATTTTTCCCCATCCCTGTTCATTAATTGATGCTGGATTACCAGAATCATTTTCACCTTTATTCAGTCTTCTTCAATATGTAATAATATAATAATGATACTGAAACCGGAATAAAGCTAATTAATGAAGGGTTTTTTCATAATTTACAAATAGAACTTTTTGTGACCTTACACATTTCTTTGCCTAGAGCTAACATTTTTCCAATTATCTCCAGTTTTGTATTTTCTTTCTTTAGCTTTAAATATTATTTCTATCTTCCTTGGATTCTGCTTCTTCCTCTTTTTATCCCATTGCTGAGACTATTTCCTGCACTTAGTTACTCTATCACTTTTCTATTTTTTTCAAGGAACACGCATAGCCCTTTTAATGTAAAAATGATGAGATTTTATTTCCAGCAAAATAGACAACTTTTGCTTTCCTATCAGAACTTCAGTTGCAGCACATTCTCCCAGTTATCTTTCAAATCCCAATTTGAACAGTTATCAGCGTGCTGTGATATTATTGAGGTTCAGCAAATTATTACCAAGGTAATATTAAATTTAAAATATCAATAATTTGATAAATGTATTTATTTTTATTTATTTATATCTCACCTTTATTATTTATATAAATGATTCAAAGTGGTGAACATACTTAATACATCTTCCTTCCCTTATTTTCCCCGCAACAACCACCTTGTGAGGTGTATTGGGCTGAGAGAGAGTAACTGGCCAAGTCACACAATTAGCTCGGGACTCACAATCTTCCTTGTGTTGGAAGAAATGTCCTTCTAGGTTCAGTTCAAAGTGGGGAGGACACTGGAAACATGGTAGCTGCTTGGAAAGATGGTTTTAATGATAGGCAGGACCACGTGGTTTGAGGTCCGGGGGGGGGGGGGGAAGGATCATATGCCTTGAGGATCTTGAAGAAAAAGGGCAGAGATGCTGAGAGTCCCTAGGTTTTATGCCCTCTCTGGACTTTTGAATTTGAGTTTGTATTCTGATTGGTTGTCAGACTCCTATGGGGCCATGCAGGAGTCTCAAGCTTGGTTGATCTGTTGCTGGGTGTTGATGTAATGAAAGGGCTTTGGGATTCCTATTATGGCTTTGCCTGAAGGAGGTAGATCTTAGTTATAAGGAATACACTGGCTCAGGCCTTAATGGCCCATTGACAAAGGTGGGTGGGAGTGAGTGAGTTTCTGCCTCTCTTTTAGGGGAAACATTTTGCTCTTTTAATATTTCCTAAAATATTTCATTTTCTAGGAGAGGGGTAGGTTTTAACTTCCTACACTAGCTTTTTGAATGATGCTATGAAACTTCCATGTGGGAATGCCAATCAGTCTTTCTTGATGCCCAAGCTAAGCAGATGACTTCACCTGACCTCTGACAGGATTTTTAGGCAAGACTTTTAATGCTATAGCACTCAAATACAATGAAAAAAGGAGGATAGTCCCACCCACTCCTAGCACAAACCACTGTAAGCAGTCTATATAATCTCTACTTTGAATGCTATCATTATTGTAGTTTACAATGGCTTTATCAGAAGATTAATTGAATTGCTCCTGTTCTGGCTGTTCCTTGCTAACATTAACAATTCTAATCAAAAAATCCAGAAGGCTTTTATATCAATTACAAGTTTTGGTTTGGATTGTGGAGGTTGACAGCAACAAAAACTTATGAAATCTAGAGGAAAGTGCAATAAAAAGAGAGCTCAGAAAGACATAGGTTTATTCACGCCCAGAAATGTAGGCACCATACATGTAGCAAAGAAACAGAAACACTATAGCAGAGCTCTCCAACCTTGACAACTTTAAGCCTGGAGGACTTCAACTCCAGAATTCTCCAGCCATCTTTGCTGGCTGGGGAATTCTGGGAGTTGAAGTCCTCCAGACTTAAAGTTGCCAAGGTTGGAGACCCCTGAAATATAGGACAATAGTGTGGCAAAAGCTTCTTGCACTCCTCCATTCTCTATTATGAGATGAAACATGGATGAGAGCGTTTCAGTACAAGTTTATTTTTCTATTTGTACACATTCATGAGGGACCAAAGGTAAGAATGATTTGACAACTGAGTACTGATTGTGGTGTTGTACAGTACATCAACTGATGCAAATTGTTGCACATTTCACTATGCCAGCATTCATTGCTGGAATTTCTCAGCTATACTCTTCTCTCACATTTGATTCATTGTGAAACGTTCCACTTAAGTTCACATATGAATTTATAACATTAGATATTTTTTTCATAATTCAGAGGTGGATGAGGGCTAGTGCATCTGTAATGCCTTGGTTGAAAAGTAAAATGTTTGAGGTAAAATCATAGTATTTGGATTGGACAACCATTTGTCTGAAATGGTATAGGGTTTCCTGCCTAAGCAGGGTGTTGGACTTGAAGACCTCCAAGGTCCCTTCCAATTCTGTTATTCTATATGCTCTCACAATCCCAGTGCTGATGTAAGCAAAAAGTATCTTGGATAATGCAACACACAAGAAATATGAAAAAAACCATTCCAAAGTAAACTTCACTGATACATAGGGCCAATTGTCAAGCTAACATTTGTTTTCTTCTTCTATATTAACAGCTTAAGGAAATATTTATTGTGTCCTTTCTATTACTCTTCTTGATATTGGAAGTGCTTTAAACACTACGACTGCAATATTAACGAGGATGTATAGATTTCCCTAATCTATGCAGAGACCAAGGTATGCATGACTATCTCAAATGACTGATTACACGTGTAAGAACTCATATTAGATGGAGTAACACTGCAGATGTTCAGGCACACAACTTGGCTTTTGTCCCCTCCACGTGCTGAAAACTTTAAGGATAACTCAACCTGCTCTAGTTTCCTTTGAGTAAGAAGTCACCAGAGACCTAATATGCCTTATGGTTACTCCACTTATAGAAATAAAAGCAAGACACAAGGAGAGACAAGGAGATAATCCTTTAAGGGAACTGATCTCCCCTCCGAGGTTCCCATTGTGTATCCCTTTTGTCTATTCAGCTCTTTCTTAAGTCTATCCTCCAGTTCAAAACTTGAAAATGATTTTTTCCAAAGGGCTTGTTCTGACTCACTATAAACCTTGAACCTAATGCAGAATGCTTTGATTCAAGCTAGGTTTTAACTCACTTGATGCAGGATGGCAGTATCTCATTCCTCCTGTCTCTGGTTCTAAATCCTTTGTAGGGCTTAGCTTTTAAATGGAAATTGTCAGAACCATATAACAAGCTCCTGTGACGAATGACTTGTAAGCTAATGATGATAGAGGGAAAATCAGGAACTAACAAGAACTGAATACACTGGGTATCAATTAAATAAATTGCAATAAGAGCCAAAGTAAACCAACGTTGTGGTAGACAGTTGAAATAACTTTGAGACACAATACCTAAAGCTTAGGAGTTGCATAGATCACCATCAAGTAAACAAAATGAATCCTTAAACAACAGAATTATACAGAGAATTTAACAATTTGAAGGCGGTTCCATTTTAGCCCCCCACTCTCATATTATACGATAGATATATCAGCCATTTCTCCACTGTTATGAAAGGCCACAAAAGGGTAAAATCAACCCAAACCCAAAATGCTAATTCTTAAGACATCTCTAAACTGGGTAATGTTACAGCTCCCAGACTTAAAAACCAAGTTAACCTTGCTCCAAATCAGTGGTGGGTGATGATGTGCGGACGGGTGGGGGGAGGGAGCTGGAACCTATTTTAAACAGCACTGTAGATTTGTGGAACCTCTTCTATAGAAGAGGTTAGAACTGGCAGGAACTAACCCCTGATCCAAATCTAAAGATATGTCTCTCTCAAAAACAGCATAAAATGATGGCCCATCTACAAAAGTCATATAAATGTTATAGACCCTTGTGAAGTAAGAAAAGGATATGTGAAATTACTATTATCAATTGTACTTGAATATAACCAGTCTGACATTGTTAGATCATTGATTTTGCCTGTATAGTCATCTTCATCCTTCTATCTCTAGTGCTAAATTCTTGTTTAAGATCAATGGGTCTGACAATTATTTTGTGGCAATAGCCACTTATGTTATACTTTTCCTAGAGAGAATCAGAAAATTATATTAATCTTTTTATTGATGAGTGTTACTGTCCCTTTTATTATGTCCCTTTTAATGCTGTTCTTACTTTGAAATAAGATTGTTTTAATATTTTTAATTTTATCATTTTTCTTTTAACAATTCTTATTTATACTTTCCAGCATGCTGGGTCAGATTTTCTTCTGTACAATAAGAGCCAAAACCTGTACTTTTATACACAATTACTTGCAAATAAATGTTATTAACCCAGTGGTATCTGATAAAAATGTACAAGATTATATTGATTATAAAAGGATAGGTACGCAAGAAACATGCAGGAAAATGAATATTCATTAGCTAGATGCTAAAGATTTTCAAGCACTAATTTGCCAACTAAACATATAGGAACACACCTTGTTTCTACCTAGGTGCTTCTAGTCTTTATTTCATTTATAAAATTAATTGTTAAAGACTTTGGAATGGAAGAGAAATTCATTTCATGCAAACAGCTGGACAAGCTTATGCAATGTGCACTTCCTGAAACTATATAAAAAATAAACCACATTTTTCATGAACCATATTTTTAGTAGTTTTTAGTGTTCACAATCAAAAATGGACTCAAAATACATCTGGAAGTATGTTTGCTTGCACATTACACTATGGAAAAATCACCCCAAAATATACATGCTGGGGAAAGTGAATAAATATATATTTTTTCTTCTGTTCAGTTGTACCCAATTCTTAGAGTCTGTCTGCAAGATTTTTCAGAAGTCATTTTCCATTTCTTCCTAGAGCTGAGAGAAAGAGTGACTGGCCCAAAGTCACCCCTTGTTTTGTGCCTAAGACAGGACTGAAAACTCATGGTTTTCTGGTTTCTAGCTTGATACCTTAACCACTACATCAAACTGCCTCTAATATATCAATAAAATTATATGCCACAACCACTATGCCTTTTATCTTAATGTAATAAGTTATATCCATTATTGTGTGTGTGCGCGCGCACTCACACACACATACACACATTTGCTGATGCATTATTTAATTTTGTATATCAATGATTGCATGACCTCCTTAAATGCCATATACCAGACAAAATAAATGAAATAAAACTATATACATAATCATGCAGCTTTTCACAGGCAATTTTCAAACCAATGGGAAGAATAGAAAAGGAAAATAAATTTGCAGTCTGGTAAGTGAGAGAAATTAAAATGAACAGATTCAACTATCCTGATAGTATCTATCTTCTTTTTGAATCTCTTCTGAATTCATATGCTTTTCAATTAGGTGACAGGAAAATAGTGCCAGGAAAAAATGTATTCTGACATTACTCTGGTCTTAGTGGCTAAGATGCTACCTCTGTAAATTATGCTCTGATATCTATCAAAAAACCTGAAGAAGAAACGAAGAGTATAGGTTGGAAATGCAATAGGTCATGATTTTGGGTTAGAAAATAAGGATGGATCAAAAGTTGTCCCTGATTAAAATAAAATAAAAATTGATATTGACAAATGGAAAACAATATTCTTTGAGCCATATCTCACGACAGAAAGCAGAAACATTAGGTTAGTGTGTGGGAAAGTACATGGGCTAGACATTAACATCCCAAAGTAGAAAAGGACAAAGTCTAAGGAAGCTTATTGTGTAATTCTGGCGGAATGATTATACGGGGACCTGACAAACTGACAAATGTGGCTATTTCCATTTCAAATGGGAAACTGAGATGAGATCAAATGCATTTCACAGAAATGAATCAGAACTTCTTCCTGCACATCAAGCCTTGTGAACACTCAGTATAATTGAAGGCCCACGGAGCCAAAAAAAAAAAAAAAAAACCACCACCCCAGGATACATAAAATCTGCTCAAGGGGTTTGAAAAAATGCCAGATACAAAAACAACCTCAGCTAAAAATCATTAATGCAGCATGAAAGCACTGAGACCATTTTTGGTTTGGACTTCTACTCACTCGAAGAATCTATGCCAAACTTTGTATGGTAAGTTTTAATGGAGTGTATCAATGCCCCCCCCCCCCGCCCCCAGGTAATGCCCATCAGTTGTGCTGGAGCTACTCTTATGCAGGGGTGAAATTCAGCAAGTTCTGACAGGTTCTGGGGTAGTTCAGTGAACCAGGAATTACCACTTTGGCTGGCCCCAGAGTGGGAGATTTTGCAATATCCTTCCCCTGGAGTGGGGTGAGAATGAAGATTTTGCAGTTTCCTTCCCCTGGAGTGGGGTGGGAATGGAGATTTTGCAGTTTCCTTCCCCTGCCATGCCCACCAAGCCACACCCACAGAACTGGTAGTAAAAAAAATTGAATTTCACCACTTCCATTATGGCTTGGAATTTGGGGAATCCCAGCATTTCTGGACTGTGGAAGCTTGGTAATAAGAGTTGTTATATAGCAAAAGCTTCCTCTAGTCACCAACAGGCAGACAGCCAGTATTGCCAAAGGAACCAGCTGGAGCTACAATTTATCAGTGACCCAAGTTACTAATGGCTCTAACTGGGAATATTGCAGGCGCTGGTATATAGCATGCGTCTGGCACCCTTAAAAATAAGAAATAGCAAAACATTTACATGTCATTCTCAGAGAAGACAACTTAAACTCACTATGAGATGGGTAACCTTTTATTGCTGAAGACCTTTTCTACCTGAGATTTTAAGTTGTTGGTTCAACTAACAGAAAATCTTTGCAAACATTTCTTTATAAATATTTAAAAAAGGAATGCGGGCATATTACATTTTAATAACTACATTTCACATTATATGTAAGTCTTCATTAAAGAACATGTGCATATGAGAAAATCCATTGTATAATTGTCAATTTAGAGGATGTCTTCCATAAAGTGAACAGGTTTGATTATGGCATTGTTGCATGCAAGTATAAAAAGTGACAGTTTAGGTGCCACAAAAGATAAATATGATACAACATGGAAATTGCAATTTGTGAAAGTAAATGGAATGCTTAGCAAGTGGTTTAATGTTGAGCAGAAAGCAAGGCAAAGATGTGCAATGCTCCCTTGGTTGTTTAATATATTTATGAATAAACTAGCTGCTAACCCAGTGTTGCCCGGGTATTTATTTATTATAATCCATACATTTGTCCTCAAAAATATTCCTGGACCAAATGTAATGTCTAATGTTGGATTTTTCCCCCTACCAGAGGGAGCCTCCTTTTGGAGTACTGTGAAGCCATAACCATGGCAACTCCACTGCGTTGTACAGTAGAAACCATTTTATGGCAGTATGGTAGAAGCCATTTTAAGGCACAACAGGCTGTATCTTAACAGAACACACACCGTGTTAGGGGTATCTTACCCCCCACAGTATTTGTTTCCGGAGACTAAGTAATCTGTGTACCAAATTTGGTTGAAATTGTTTGAAGCATTCCAGAGTTATACTGGAACATACATACACACAGCCATTTATATATAGATAGATTAGTGTGGCCTCCAAGGATAGCAAGGAATATTACAAGGATATAGTGACCAAAAAGAAGAGGGCAAGTTTTAGGCTTATATCTTGAGACGAGAGTAAGGCAAAGATGTGTGAAGGAAAATATATGCTGTGCATTCCCCCTTTGTTCTATGAGTTCATGTTTGGGTACATAGGAATGGCTCTTCATTTTGAGGGTGAGTAGAGTCTTATCCACTTCACAGGATTTGAAAGAGAGAGATTGGTCCAATGAACTGGTTGAGGCCTTCAACCTGGGTTTATCTTATTCGATCTAACATTTTATTCAGTACATTCATTTTTGTCATTATTTTTCCAATAAAGTATAACAAATCACACTGCTGAAAATCAGCAATCTGCAGCAAATTTCAGCATCATGCTATCGGGACATTCCAGGAGATACCAAAATGGGACTTGGTTCTGCAGCCCTCTTCCTGTGATGAAATATAAATAGGAAAAATACTTTCCAGTAGAAGAAAAAATATAATAAGCAAATCTGCCATATGCTGTATATATTGATCCAATTGGAATGTAAAACATGAATCATTGTATTTCTGCACTAGGTACAGTCTTAGTTTTGTAATGCACTGGCATAACCAGAGGAATAGTCTACACCATGGGTCCCCCAAACTACGGCCTGCAGGCTGCATGAGTCCTGCTGAAGCTATTAATCTGGCCCATACAGGACCACGAGGCTGCCCTGCCCACAATGCCCAGCCCAACCATCGTCTAAGTGCAGGAGTTACCTTCGCGAGCCTTGCGGGCTGGAACTGAAAGGTAAGGCCAACAATTTTGGCCTGCAGAGACATTTTGGAGGTGGGGGAGGTGAAAAATGGAGCACACAGATGCCCAGGAGGCCAAAAAACAGTCAGTTTTGCCTGTTTTTGCCCTGTAGAATGCTTCTCGAGGGGTGATGATGAAAAACAGGGTGCACAAACACCTCAGGAGGCCAAAAACCTAACAAAAATGGCCCGTTCTCTCTCTCTCTCTCTCTCTCTCTCTCTCTCTCTCTCTCTCTCTCTCTCTCTCTCTCTCTCTCACACACACACACACACACACACACACACACACACACACTTGCTGCAAAACTGAGTTTCCTGAAGTGGACCACTAGACCCTAAACAACTGAAAAAATGGTCTAGTAAAAATAAAAGGGAACCAAAAGAGAAACATGCAAACAAAAGCAAATAAAACATCCCCAGAAACTATACCAATTAAAGTTTAATTTGTCTGCATTGTTCAATGGACTGTTAACTTGGCCACGCCCACCTAGTCACATGACCTAGCCATGCCCACCCAGTCACACACACACTTACCAAACAGAAATAAAATGTACTGTCTACAAGAGGTGTAATAAAGAAGGGAATTGTATTCCTTCAGTTTGTCCCCAAATGGAAAGAAAGAAAGCAGCTGTTACATGCAAGGTAAAAAAAATGCAGCATCTTCTCAAAAGGGAAAAAATATGGGCATTATTCTTCCAATGGGATTATCAAAGACTCTAATGTTTTTGTATGGATATTCTTGCTATTGTCTCTCTGATGGTTAAAATGGGGCAATTTATTTATTTAAGAAAATTTACAGGACTCCCCAATTACCCTCAATGACTCTTGGCAGCTTATAAAGATAAAAATCCAATTTGAACGCCTTGATGTACATTTCAAACTTTCTAGGCATGATTTTGGCACTGGGAAATAATAACGAATCCTTGTGATGGATGCTAGACTAAGCCTGGAACATGTATTGTAGAAAACAAAACTTTGACCATAAATACTGTCTCTAATCTTTCTTTTTCTTTTTTTACTTTTTTTATTCCAACTTTTATCATTTTATCTAAATATAAAGTATGACAGAAAATAGTAATAGGAAATTAGTGGAAGAAAAAGAAAGAGGGAAAGGAAATATGGGGTGCAAGGGGAAAAAAGCAAAAAGCATTTTCAACTCTTTTTAGCACAGTAGAGGATAACCACATTATAGCCTCAACTTTTTACTTTTATATATTAGTATATACTAGCCAATAGGGACACAGTGGCTCAGTGGCTAAGACGCTGAGCTTGTCGATCAGAATGGTTGGCAGTTTGGTGGTTCGAATCCCTAGCGCTACGTAATAGAGTGAACTCCTATTACTTGTTGCAGCTTCTGCCAACCTAGCAGTTCAAAAGCATGTAAAAATGCAAGTAGAAAAACAGGAACCACCTTTGGTGAGAAGGTAACAGTGTTCTGTGCGCCTTCGGCATTTAGTCATGCCAGTCACATGACCACATAGATGTCTTTGGACAGCACTGGCTCTTCAGCTTTCAAATGGA
This sequence comes from Thamnophis sirtalis, assembly GCF_051295495.1. Taxonomy (NCBI): domain Eukaryota; kingdom Metazoa; phylum Chordata; class Lepidosauria; order Squamata; family Natricidae; genus Thamnophis; species Thamnophis sirtalis. The sequence goes on along the minus strand of NW_028261389.1, from coordinate 33,624,405 downwards.
AATGAGCACCACCCCCTAGAGTCATGAACAATTAGCATATATGTGCAAGGGGAACCTTTACCTTATATACTAGCCATTTCTATAACAACAAACCTATCTAATTGGCAAAACCAAAGTCAAAGTTTCATTTTTTTGTATCATAATCACAAAATCCACAAGTGATTTCCAAATAGAAAGCATGATTAAATATATTCTCCTCTTTGAATAAAGCAATCAGTTTAACCATTTCTTCTTTTTCTTCCTTGCTGCGGAAATAATATAGATTTCTGCATTTAATAATCTTTATAAACTATCACTATTTATATTAATAAAATTCACTATAATCTTTCAGATTCTTTAACCGTAAAGGGAAAAATGCTTTTTTCATCCATTTTGCAACACTAAACTTTTCTTTTAAAACATTTCTAAGATGAAAAAGTTCTAATACATCTTTTTTTTAACTTCATTGTAACAATGAGGAAATACCGCAAGAAATGATACAAATCTTCAAAAAGGAATACCAGGCTGTGGCTAAAGAGAGTCTCTCTTAGTATAATGAAGATTAATAGTTCTTTAAAATGATTAAGAAATGAAAGGCACAACTTACTGTTCATTTGAAAAATAAATTCCAAAAAGGCATTTCTTCAACAACAAATTGATTGCAACCCCCCAACCCCACCTAGCTGTCAGCAGGCAGGGTGCTTTGAAGCACAACTCCTGAAAGTACTTGCAGACTGTTGCTGCATGGAAGATCTCAGGAGAGTCATATAAATTAAAGGAATGCTGGTTCTTTCTCTTAGTAAGTTGAAAAAGTGACAGCCAGGGGAAAACTCTTCAGGGATCTTTCTCTGGGCATATCGTTCAGTTGGCTATCTTCACCAGAAGTCACTACCATCTCTAATATGATTTCTCCAGATACATCTATATATATAAAAGCCAAGTACCACTCAATCATCATGAAATCCCCAGAACCCTAAAGCCTACAAACTTGAAATTTGGCACGTATATTCCTCTTGGCTTCTAGGTGTTCACTAAGAAAAGATTTTTCGAAATGACCATCAGATCGTTAGTATTTCTTATACAGTAATTAACACGCTCTGATTCTAAGGAGTTCTATTTCCCCACCTGAAAAGAACTCAGTTCCAACTGCCAGTTGGCTTATATTAACACACTTTGATGCTAAGGAGTTAGACATTCTACTCCCCCTCCCCACCTGAAAAGAACTCTCTTCCAACTGCCAGTTGTCTCACATTCTGTTACCTCAGTTCAAACGGGCAGACATTCTACCCCTTCACTCAGGAGCAGCCTGAGGCTCCTTACAGTACTAAACATCACTACCTCACCAAAATGTCTACACCTTCCACCTATGAAACTGCTTCTGGACTCAAAGCAGCAGAAGTGATATTCCCTTATGTGTTTCAATCACCAACCATCACTGAGCCAACGAATTATGAACCAAATTTCTCCTGCATAGCCTGAACACATAGTTTCATCACAAAGCACGGGTATCCAGCTAGTTGGGAATATAGCAGTGGTGGGTTGCAGGCGGTATGTCCCGGTACAGGCATACCGGATCCTGCCCAGAGCACCGGGTACCATTCTGGTACCATGCTCCAGAGGGACCAATCACCCACCCGCGCTACTTAACGTGTTTTAAAGCTGTTGGCACTTCTGTGTACGTGCATGGCACATACAGTGCCTGGGCTCCACTATGCTGAGTAGCCAGAGTGTCACGGAGGTTTGCGGAAGCATCATTTGATGCTACAATGCATGCGCGTGCTGCATGTGTGCATGTGGGTGACGCTGGGGCCGTTCCAACCATACCGGTTGGAATGGAATCCGGAACCCACCACTGGAATATAGCTTCCAGAGTTTACAGCCAGTATGGCTGGGAAATACTGGCTGATAATTCTGGGAAATATAATGCCTATATATAACTATTACCTTAAAGGTAGCTTAAAGGAAGAATTCAGGAAAAAAAGTGAAGTTTTAATTTAAGTGGGCTTAAATCAATGGGCTAAAGTCAAAAGTAAACATTCTTTACAGTAGGAGAATGTAAATATGGCTTAATGCAACTAAAATATTAAAAATCTTCTCCTTCAAAAGTAAACAGTGGCAAAAAACCAAATCCATATCACCTCCTCCCAGGCCATCATCTCATCACCCCTTGTGTACCTGGGCTGCTAAAAATAGAACAAAAGCAAATTATAAGGGCAGCCCACAGTAGAGATCAGCAAATGTGACCTTTTGAAAATTTATATTTAATTTAGTAGACAAATTCTTGAACAATTTCTAAAAACGCTGCCCTGTTGGTGTCTTGGTGCTGCTATTAAGAAAGGTAAGAAGGGATTCCATGGTGATGTCTTTCCTTGAGAAATCTGGGAAACCAAGGAGGCTGCATGTTGATGGAGAGAAAAGACCTTCCCATAGACAGATTAAAGGTAGTCTGCAACGTATGATCACAATAGATCCCAAAATTTCTGTTGCTAAGTGAGGTAGTTGTTAAATGAGTTTTTCCCCCATGTCATGATCTTTCTTGCTACAGCTGTTAAGTGAATCACTACAGTTGTTAATTCAGGAATGCAGTTGTTCAGTGAATCTGGCTTCTTCGTTGACTTTGCTTCTCAGAAGTTCACAAAGAGACCAGGGACTCTCCAACTGCCATAAATGATCAAACAGTTGCCAAGCCTCTGAATTTTGATCTCATAAACCACGGTGATGTGGCAATGGTTGTCAGTGTGAAAAAAGTCATAAGTCACTTTTTTCAGTGCTGTTGTAACTTTAATGGTCAGTAAATGAATGGTTGTAAATCAAGGACTACTTGCATAGTGAACTGGCTGAGCCAAAAGAGTGCAAGGCTGGAAATCTAAAACCTCCTTTCTCAGACTCTTGAATGTTTACATCCTCCTTGCTCTGCCTTTTGCATTGGGTCCATAGCTGCTATCTATCTTACAGGGGGCACCTAGCCCTAGTATGTGAAAAAGAGAGGAAGCTCACTATCTTTGCAGTCTTTCTGTCAATTAAAATTTCCTTCCTTTGTTTTTTTTTAAAGACATCTATGTCCAAGAAGCAGCAACAAGGGCAGGGGTCAGCAACCTTAAACACTCAAAGAGCCCCAAAGGTCCTAACCGGAAGCCCCCCATTCAATTCTGGAGCTGACCAGAAGTCTGGTTTCCCCACCATAGAGCCTCCTCCTAGCGCGGCATCCTCTTTTCTCTACCTGTCTTAACCGAAAGCCCTATCAATTATGGAGCTGACCGGAAAACCCACCCCTTGCCATAGTCTCTCCTCCTGGCATGCTCTGCTCCTCCCCAATATCGAGTCTCAATATTGTGGTGCTGACTGGCAACAGGGAGCCACAGCAGAGGGCCACATGCAGCTCCAGAGCTGCGGGTTACTGACCCCTGAGCTAGGGTATCTCTCTCTGTGTATGAGACAAACAGCAGTTTTCTCTTATGAATATGTTTATCCTGTAAATCAAAGGTGGCATTCAGCCAGTTCTGACAGGTACTGGAGAACAGGTAGTGGAAATTTTGAGAATGGGGAAGGAATGGGGATGTTGCAGTATCCTTCCTCTGCCCATGCCCATGCCAGAACTGATAGTAAAAAAAAAAAATTGAATCCCGCCACTGCTGTAAATGAGCCTGGCTGGACTGGAAGCAAGAAGGATTAACTTGTAGTCTGTCATTAAAGCACCTTGCTTGGAGACTCTTTAACCAAATAAGTACAAGAAGACTAAACTACATTCAAAAGTATGAGTTTTCTCTTTTAGAAGTATTCAAAAATAAAATTCTATTTTAAGGCTAGCACTGAAGATATTACCTAGTCTGCTAACAAAACATCTGTAAACAAACAACCAAGATTAGAAGGCACCAAGAACCCCACAACACTGACAAAAGCTCACCAAGAAAGCATGCAAGATAATTTTTCTGCTTGGTGCTATTTCTCAGTAACAAAAATTTCCTGCTCTTCCCTTTGGCGAAGCTATTGATTACTCAGTCCAAGTCTTTCACATTGGTAACATGAATAATAATCTACTTAATTGACCTACCATGTTTAATTATGAAGATGACTAAAGACTGCCATGGATGTGAAAGACTGAAGATATGAAATATGATAAGGGTGCCTGTTTGGGAGCCAAACTGGAGGGTATGCTGGTCCTCAGACTATTCAATATCTCTGAAAAGTACAGAATTTCCTGGGAATGGAAAGCTTAAGTACATAAGCACAGTGAGGCAAATAAGGATTTGTACAGAAATGAAAGGCAAAACATTTTTCTTTCTTGCAAACTACCTGCTGTGGGGAAAAATACTAGAGCTTTTCAGAAAACTCAAGCTTAAAGGTTTGTGGGTATGTCATTGCATCTTGCAAATGAACTTGAAATGTCATGTGCACTAAAGCACTTCATACCATGACTAATTCACAGCTGCTTTAAGGCAACATTAACTGCCATAGTTATGTAGCAAAGACCCTCATTATCAGGGAATTTAAGTTGTAATACTGCCCAATGTTTGAACCGAAGGTTCATTTTATTGGTACTGAATTGCAAACATATGAATTTGTGTAACCTCGGAAACTAAATTTTAGCTAGAGGATTAGGCTCTAGAGGATGCCGTGTTGGCAGACTCCTAGTTTTACATCTCATTCAGATTATATATCAATTGCTTGCTGTTTCGCAAGGATGTGAAAGAGGTGAATGAAAACTATGGGTTTTACAACAATATTTGTCCCATAAGTGCATTGAGAAGATTCATACTTGCATTTGTTGCTGTTAGAATAGAATAGAACAGAATAGAACAGAACAGAACAGAAGAGAATTATTTATTGGGCAAGTGTGATTGGACACACAAGGAATTTGTCTTTGGTACATATGCTCTCAGTATATGTAAGAGAATAAAATACATTCATCAAGAATAAAAAGATACAACACTTAATGAGAGTCAAGGCTATTAATAAGCTATCAAATCGTACTAGGCAACAAATAAAAACAATATAAATTGAAAGATACAAGCAACATAACTTATAGTCATAAGTGTGGCGCAATAGATACTAGGAAGGAAGAGAAGAAGAATAGTAATACATTCTTAGTAAATGATTGATAGGATTGTGGGAATTAGTTGTTAAACAGAGTGATGGCATTCGGGAGGGAAACTGTCCTTCTAGTTGTTCTGGTGTGCAGTGCTCTGTGGCGTTGTTTTGAGGGTAGAAGTTGAAACAATTTATGTCCAGGATGTGAGGGGGTCTGTAGATATTTTCACAGCCCTATTTTTGACTCATGCAGTATACAGGTCCTCATTTTAAGTCTTGAGATATGATAGAACCTAGAAACTTGAAGGTCTCTACTGTTGATACTGTGTTGTCTAGTATTGTTAGAGATGGTAGTATAGGAGGTTTTCTTCTAAACTTTACCACCATTTCTATGGTTTTGAGTGTAGCCAAGGCATTCAAGAACGCCTCTTTGTATAGGCACTAAATCTCCAAATTATGGAGATCCCTGGCAAGATTATTTTCAAGCAACCCCAATTATGAGGTTTATTGTCAGGATTTAACCATGCCTTGTATCTGATGACTTTATAATACATTTAACTTTAGAGCTATCCTGATCATTGTCATTGTCGCTATTCTTGACTTCACCTTCTTGGCCTCTGTTGAACACAGCTCAAAAGGAGAAACAGCTCCATTATTTATTCTAGCCCTGTCATAGCTTATTGATTTAAAGAGGGAAAGTGAACCAGGAAGGATCAGGAATACTCTGAAAGTTATCATTAGACTTTTGCTGGAGGGTGGGCCTTGGCAATTGCCTGCTGGTGCTAATCTTGATTGCTAGGTGTTTGTGTATATTACTCTACAGAATATTCATAGATAACAAAGGAGATTATACATATATATACATATACATACATATATATATATATATATTGGATATATATATTACAACCCCCGGTATGCCCAAATATTTAATTTAAAAAGAGGAAGCACTTAAAAAATCACTTATTTGATATTTAAGAAAGTTAATTTCTCAAGTTAATTTGTGAACTCATTCAGGAACTTTGGAATCCTATTGTAGCTGACATTATCATCCAGTGAGAAGAGAGCTATTTTTTTCATTGCAGTTCCATATATTTTTCACATATATCACTGACTTCTATTGATCCATGTAGAAGAATGTTTGTAAGCATTGCAATTAAATTGAAGGAGAAGGAAAGGAAACAAGCTTCTAACCCAATATTTCAATAATGTCCTCTGTTCTTTAGAACATTATATAGTATTTCTGATTATTTTTTCAGTTCACTTCTCCTGCAGAAGCTGTGTTACTATGCTTCCCTTTTTCTATATGCTTGCATACTAGAGAATTTTGTGGTTTTATTTATCTAAACCTTATGCTAGAGCCTGCATATTGTTTCTTTTCAAGAGTTGCTTATACATCTTTAATGGGATACCTGCATACAAAACTTCACTTCCCTACTGACAGTCAGGTCAAAATAGCTTTAAAATTAAATGTATTATAAAGTCATCAGATGCAAGGCATCCTGTTAAAAGTTGAACATAGAACATCTACTAAAGAAGATATCTATGCCTGAAGAATCTTGATAAGGACAAAACTGTTTATGTTGTGCCTTCTATTGCTTATAGCTAATATAATGCTTTATTTTTGCTAGTATCCTATAAATTTACAGACATATTTACTTACTGCCTAACCAAGTCTATATAAAGTATACGTATGTAGATGGAGCAGCAACTGTATTTTTTACTTCAAGTCCCATGCAAAATATCTGGCACACAGATAGCTTTGCACATAATATGACGCATATTTAAAACAAAGATGCATCATACTTAATACAACTAGTTCAGTGGTGGGATTCAAATAATTTAACAGCCTGTTCTCTGCCCTAATGACTGGCTGAGTGGGCGTGGCCATGGTGGGTGTGGTCATGGTGTATGACAGGCAACACTCGGCTCCTGCACCCCCTGTGAGCAAAAACGTGCCACAGAGGGAGCCACCCATGCCCCGTTTTGGGCCTAGCAGGCCTCCATGTAGCCTCCTAGGAGCAAAAACGGGCCCTGGGGGGCCACGCTGCACCCCTGTGCCCTGTTTTGGGCTTAGCAGGACTCCCTGCAGCCTCCTGGGAGAAAAATAAGCCATGGGTGGGCATGCGCTGCACCCCCATCCCCTGTTTTCAGCCACCCTGCACTTACCTGGGAGCCAAAGCAAGGCGTGGGGAGACTCCTGGAAGGGGAGGGGCAGGAAAGGGCAGGACCAGCCAGCAATTTAACAACTGGTTCACCTGAACTCACCTGATCCAGCTGAATCCGACCAGTGAAGTAGTTACATACAGTATTCTTATTTTCACAGATACACGTGGTTCCTCCTCCCCTTCGCCAAATTATGAAGATCACGCATGAGAATATTTTCATCCCAGTGTAACATTGAGGCAGCAAAATTTTAAACCTCTTGCCTAACATACTAGGAGGGAGTTTAAAATAACTTTCTTCCCTTTAACTTATAAGGAAGACCTCAAAGTATCAAATTTTTATTCCAGTAGCAACAGTTTGGACAAGAGATATATAGGTATGTATTATCAGACTTCTCTATTAGTTCACTGACAATAAGCAAACTCAAGGAAACCTTTATAAAAGAGCTAGAAATAGAGCTAGAGAAGAGGTACTGTTTTCATGTGTATCATGTATTTAAAGTGTTTCTTGTATGTGTGTGTGTGTGTTGTGGATATTAAGTAAAAAAGGAAGATAGCAAGATGCATTTGTAGATCTCAATTGATTCTTTTTTTAGCAGCATGACTTAAATAATGCCTTTTGCTGCATGATTTATTCTATTGATTTATTCCATGAGTGCTTTATAGAAAACAATCAGAGAAGCTGATGACCATCATTTATAATCAGCATGATCAAATAAAGCCAATAACTTTGGGGAACTATAATGAAACATGAAGGAGATTGTAGGAGTCTGGGGAATAGTTGTCCTCTCTCTTTAAGATAGTGAGACATCTGCATCCTATATAGTGGTGGGTTGCACATTTCATTACCACCAGTTCACTCATCATGCACATGTGCGTGTGAAGCAGGCACATGTGTGTCTTCTGTGTATGCGCCCGGCCTAAATGCATGCACTTTGCTCGTGTGTGCATCTTCCATGCATGCACCTGGCCTAAAAAATGTGCCTAAATTGGACTGCATAGAGCCAGAGTGGGTGGGCAGGCCCACCCACAATTTCCACTACTGGTGCGGGCGAACCAGTCTAAATCGGCTGAATACCACCTCTGATCCTCTACCCTGCCACCTTTTGGAAACAGTGGAACCTGCTTTGCACCGAGTCAGATTTTGTCCATAGGTTGGTGGTCAATGTCACCAATTTTGACTGACAATGTACTTTAAGGCATCTAGCATATACAGGTCTTCAAAAGAAACAAATTGATATTACCTTAGAAGAAAATATGAAAAAAATATTAAAGCTGAGAGGTGGGCAGGATATACTTTCATTTATATATTTAATTGAGATTCTCTAAACCAGGAGTGTCACATTCAAAGCCCACAGGCCAGATCCAGCCCACGGGGTACTTAGATCTGGCCAGCAAAGGACCAGCCCGCAGTGCCTCGGCCAGTGAAAACTGAGCTCGGGAGGACCGTGTGCTCCCCCATGCCTTGTTTTCAGCTGTGATGGCCTCCTGCAGCCCTAAAAACAAAACAAAAAGAGAAATATTTCCCTTTTGCATTTGAGAGTCCAAGAAGGGACAGGAAAGAGAAAGAGGAAAGACAAAGAAAAAGAAGTAAAGATTGGAAGAGAGCAAGGAAGGAAAAAGAAGGAAAGAGGGAAAGGAAGAAGAAAGGAAAATGAAGAGGGAAGGAAAAAGAAGATAAAGAAGGAAGGAAAAAGGAAGGAGATTACAATGAGAGGGAGGGAGGGTCTGAAGGAAGTCCTGCCTTAGCACTTGGCCTCCACAGATACCACCCCACATGAGAGACATCGAGCTGGCCATGCCCACCCTCTCCACACCCCGCTACCCCCCACAAGGTGAAACACAACCTTGATGTGGCCCTCAATGACATCCCTGATCTAAACAGAGCAATCTTAATGTCTAATAGTGATCAATAAAAATTAACCATGATTTTAGAGCAAAATGAATTAGTGAATTGTATATAAATATACCATAAGTATGTAACTAAACCTTTGCAGATAGATTGCCCCAACTGTTCTCTTTCCCATATTCCATTTCTCGGGAATGGAGAAGGGCTATCATGTAGAGGATAGGACAGGAAATCCACCTTCATTTGCATATACTGACCCAGGGTGTAGAGGTTGTCAAGGTTTTGAATCAACTGTTAATTCAGATGCCTGCTGATTCCAGAAACTGTGCCTGGATAGTTTGTTGTGAGCTATACAATCAAAGGATTGAATGTAGTCAATGAAGCAGAAGTAGATCTTTTTTCTGGAACTTTCTTGCTTTTGCCATAATCCAGAGAGTGTTGGACATTTGATCTCTCATTTCTCTGCCTCTTCGAAACCCAGCTTGTACTTCTGGTAGTTCTTGGTTCCCATATTACTAAAGCCTAGCTTGTATGATTTTAAGCATAATCTTGCTAGCATGTGAAATGAGTGCAATTGTATGGAAGTTTGAACATTCTTTGGCATTGCCCTTCTTTGGATTGGAATGTAAACTGACCTTTTCCAATCCTGTGGACATTGAGTTTTCCAAATTTGCTGGCATATCGAGCGCACCATTTTAACAGCATCATTTTTTAAAGGATTTTAAATAACTCAGCTGGAATACTGTCACCTAGCTTTGTGGTTGGTAATGCTTCTTAAGACTCACTTGACTTAACACTCCAGGATGTTTGATGTGAGGCCAATGATCCCAACCTCATGTTTATCAGGGACATTAAGATCTTTTTTGTATAGTTCTTCTGTCTGTTCTCACCATCTTTTCTTAATCTCTTCTGCTTCTGTAAGGTCTCTACCATTTTCCCCTTTATTGTGCCCCTCTTTATGTAAAAACATTCCCTTGATATCTCCAATTTTCCCATGGAGTTGCAAAGAATCGGACACGACTTAGCAACTGACATTGACTTTCAATGAAGTTACATTCCCCACATCCCAGAGGGGGCAGAATTGCAATGTGAAGTTGTCCTAGATTTATGATTCCTGTTGAAACTTGTGGGAATAGGCCTTCACCCCATTTTATCGGGCAAACCAGTTGCAGCCTTACCAACAACATGATGCACTGAGGATGGATCATTCATGTCCTTGTCATCCTTGTCTAGTTTGCAATAAATCACTACACATAAGGCTGTTTTTAAAATTATAATTGAGCACTTTAAAGAAGTTAAAGCATTAAAAAGAATATAAGAACATAGTACAGATGAATAAACCAGGAATTTAAAAATATTCTGGAGATTATTGCTTTCTCATATATCTTATTTTAAGTAATTAAATATACTATATATGTTATCTCACATCCAGGAGTTATTATTAAACTTGGGCTATGAATGAATATAAGGAAATACGTTGAGCACAATATAAATAATCTAATGGAATTAAATACTGTCAATATTACTAAAACTCAGTTGGAAAACTGAAATATAGTTTCTATGCCTAGATAAATCCAAATTTAGGATGAGATAGCTATCTATGTTTAATGAGGCCACCAATATTTTAGATTAAAGTGGGAATTTCAACTTTTAAGTTTTTACCAGAGGTAGCAGAGGCTAACCCAAAAGAGAAAAAATACAAACCCTCTTATGCAAATTTGAATATACATCTGATTGGATATAGCATAGTAATTGATTGGATAGGTATATAAACTGCTGTTGAAAATGAACTAGGAGGATGATTATGTTAAAAGAGTGTATGACTAAATGGGCAAAAGATGGATATTCTATTATGTTTAATCAATGGGAAAATGTGAGGATTAATGGATTAAAAAAATTAAACTATAATTTAAAGAAAACTTTTATAAAATGATGTATTTGTATTTAGCTCCTGAGAGAATGTCAAAGATGTATAAAGGAATACCAAATAAGTGTTGGCAATGTGAAGTTATATTTTATCATCTTTGGTAGACATGTACTGTAAGGCTGACGAGTGGTATCGGGATCAGATATATTGTTTGATTCAGAAAATGGATTGTAATTCCTATGATTATGTTCTATGATTTTTAATATGGCTTTATATGCTTTTATTTCTTGTTGTTTTTTGTATGTGTATTTTGCTTTTTGTTTTTCTGTGTTGTAAGCACCCCAGATTCACGTATGCAGATATGGACAGCTATTGAAACTGATTGAATGACGAAAGAACAAACAAACGAACAAATGAATGAATAAATATAATCAAAGATTGTAAAAGCAGAAAAAAATCAAGAAAAAGGAAAACCAATAAATAAATAAATAAATAAATAAACCCACCCAATCCCAAATATATTGCACAGGAAAAAAAATTCAACACAACCTTAAAAATGACTGTTAAATCTTGCCATGGGAAATAATATTGGTTACATTTTTCCAACAGAATTTGCAAAGTGAACTTATATCATGAAGTCATGATTGTAATGCTGGGATCCCATTGCCCTCCTGTCAGGTTTGAGATTAGCAAGGCAAGAGTGGGATGGGAATAGGGATACCTGGACAAATGGCCACTTCAGAACAGACTGAGAAAAGACTGGCCACCAATTCTTTGCAGCATACAAGAGGAGGAACGAACCTATGTTTTAACCCTGCTCTTTGCATTGGACTGGACACATAAGCTTGCTGGAAGCTGTTCTTCATTGCTGCATCTGTGATAAAGGAATCTTATATATCTGAGTCAAGTTCTAGTTTTCCTCTGAATGCACTTGAGTTCAGCAAGAATTACTGCAGGCATCTGAGGGCAACTGAACAATTTCCAACATCCAAGAATAACCTTTTGTTCTTTACCACATGCATAGTAAACAATAATTCTTCAAGTAATAAATTCCAGATTTATATTCACTTCATTAAAACGTAATCAAATGCATGGATATTAAACCAAAACTGAGCAACAGTGAAATAAGCTCATATCATGTGGGAAGTGTCATCTCACCCATTTTACACTTTCAACACTAGATTGCTATCTAGTTGTTATCCTGATGTTTAAACACGTCCGTGTGTCTCCTCACATCTAAGATCTTTGTCCATGGAGAAGCAACATAGTAGCCATAAATGACCAAGACATTTGATGCAGCAACGAGGTCCTTGACAAAGATAGAATTTTTTTAAAAAATGTAGAATTTGAGCAAAACACGTTACAAAATCTAACAGGGAGGCTGGCTAATCCAGACAAGAATACAATGCTAAGGAAACAAAAGTAAATTCTTCCATGTAAATGTAAGTATTGGCCCCTTAGTCTGCAACATTCCTGAGACTGGCAAAAATTAACTGTGTGCACATACCGGTACATGCATAAACATACACACTATAATATGGGCAGGATAATCTCTTTGCACTACATCTGGTACTTTAGTTTGCATATTTGCTATTTTTCCTGGTTGCTATGACATAATTTGCTGTGTGTGTGTGTGTGTGTGTGTGTGTGTGTGTGTGTGTGTGTTTCAGCCATTTCACAGAACTCTTTGCACTACTGTCTTTGCCAGCCAGACATCTAAGGAAACGAGAGGTAAGACACTATAAAGTTACTGTTATTTGTTATTATCATAATCATCATAGCTGAAGATTCATTGTATTAGATCAATTACTTTACATTAAACTTTCATAATGGCTAGCTGCATTTTCATTGGCAATTTATGGAGAGGAACCACAATTTGGATTTTGTCACATTTTGACATATTTCACTCCAGCTCATTCTTTTCCTTCTGTCAGAGTGTCTCAATTTGGGCAGTAACAATTACAGATGTTGGCTTGTTCTGTTTTCTGTATTTTTGGCTTTTCTTTTTACAGCACTTAAGTTCAGACATTAGAGACAAGCAATTGCACATTGCCTTTTTTCTTATCAACCATACATTCAAACTAGCCACACTGGACAAACAGACTCCTCAAAACAGTAGTAGCAGTTTCTTTTTTGTTCAGGTCTGCTTGTGCTGGTAATATTTTTTTGCAATCAATGATCGCATTCATATTTGTCCCCAACCCCTTTGCCACACACTTGCATTTATCAGCTGACAAGTAAAAAGCATGAGAAATAGTTCCTGTCTTCTTCAATGTAGCAGACATCTTGTTTCAAGGACATGGGTGTCACCAACTGGAACAAAGGATTCTCCAGCATCCCAATCCGCAAAGTGAAAGGCTCTTGTGTTCCCACTGAGAAGTTGCATGTGGGTGCCAAAGCAAAAGTGCTACAAGTGCTGCCAAGACTTCTGTGCCAGGCATCTAAGCCATAGATTCAGGTCAAGCGGCACCATTTTTAATTAAAACTAGCACAATGTTGCACCTTAGACCACAGATAGAGAACCTGTGACAACTTTAGGTATGGCTGAGCAGAATGCTTTATAATACAATACAATACAACAGCACAGTTGGAAGGGACCTTGGAAGTCTTCTAGTCCAACCCCCTGCCTAGGCAGGAAACCCTATACCGTTCCAGACAAATGGCTACCCAACATCTTCTTAAAGACTTCCAGTGTTGGGGCATTCACAACTTCTGGTGGCAAGCTGTTCCACTGATTAATTGTTCTAACTGTCAGGAAATTTCTCCTCAGTTCCAAGTTGCTTCTCTCCTTGATTAATTTCCACCCATTGTTTCTTGTTCTACCCTCAGGTGCCTTGGAGAATAATTTGACTCCCTCTTCTTTGTGGCAACCCCTGAGATATTGGAACACTGCTATCATGTCTTCCCTAGTCCTTCTTTTCACTAAACTAGACATACCCAGTTCTTGCAACTGTTCTTCATATGTTTTAGCCTCCAGTCCCCTAATCACCTTTGTTGCTCTTCTCTGCACTCTTTCTAGAGTCTCCACATCTTTTCTACATTGTGATGACCAAAACTGAATGCAGTATTTGAAGTGTGGCCTTACCAAGGCATTATAAAGTGGTATTAACACTTCACGTGAGGTTGATTCTATACCTCTGTTTATGCAGCCTAGAACTGTGTTGGCTTTTTTGGCAGCTGCTGCACAGTGCTGGCTCATATTAAAATGGTTGTCCACTAGGATTCCAAGATCCCTCTCACAGTTACTACTATTGAGCAAGGTACCACCATACTGTACCTGTGCATTTCATTTTTCTTGCCTAAATGTAGAACCTTACTCTTTTCACCATTGAATTTCATTTTATTAAATAGTGCCCAATGTTCAAGTTTGTCAAGATCCTTCTGTATCTTAAGCCTATCTTCTGGAGTGTTGGCTATTCCTGCCAGCTTGGTGTTATCTGCAAATTTGACGAGTTCCCCATTTATTCCCTCATCCAAATCATTGATGAAGATGTTGAAGAGTATTGAGCCTAAAACAGAGCCTTGGGGTACTCCACTGCATACTTTCCTCCATGTAGATGCAGTTCCATTGAGGACTACAAGTTGAGTGCGGTTGATCAGCCAGTTATGAATCCATCTGGTGGTGATACTGTCCAACCCACATTCTTCTATTTTATCTAGTAGTAGGTTATGGCCTACCTTATCAAATGCCTTACTGAAGTCCAAGTAAACTATATCGACAGCATTCCTCTGGTCCACTAATTTTGTCACTTTGTTAAAGAATTCAATAAGATTAGTCTGGCATGATCTGTTTTTGACAAACCCATGTTGGCTTTTAGTTAATACTTTGTTTGCTTCTAGGTGTTCGCTAATTCGTTGTTTGATTATCTTTTCCAGAATCTTTCCTGGTATTGAGGTCAGGCTGATAGGTCTATTATTTCCTGGATCTATTTTTTTCCCCTTTTTTGAAGATGGGAACCACATCAGCTCTTTTCCAGTCCTCTGGCAGTTCCCCGGTGCTCCAGGATATAGTTCAGTGGTTCTGAGATCTCATCTGCCAGTTCCTTCAGAACCCTGTGGTGTAATCCATCCGCTTTGAAACAGAGGAACTTTGAAGTGGTGATTATTAGGCCAAGCACCACTTTAAAACAGCTTTCCCACTTTCCTCCCATTTCTGAAGAGCCAGGTGAAGCTCTGCTGACTTCTCTTTGCAGTATTTCAGAAGTTACCTTCCAGGAGCTGGAAAAAGGTTTCTGTGCATAGCAGTGCATGCAGCAGTGAAATCCTCTGAAGTCTGCTACTGGTTTGGTGAGTGCATGCACATGCAAAGACACTCCTGCATAGCACTAAAAAAGGAGCATTTTGAAGCCTTCCGAGTCTGCAAAGGTAAGTAGAACAGCAGGGGGCAGGGGGGATCCACTGTGCCACACGATTTAGATTAGCTAGAAAGTAGGAAACCCGACAATTTTAGCTAATATAAATTGTGCATCAAAGCTGATTGTCAGAAATACCAGTTCGCCCAAACTGGTAGCATTTTTTTACCGGTCCAAACTGGTCTGAACCGGTAGCATTTCACCCCTGAGTGCATGTGTAGAAGTCTTTTTCCAAGCTTCCTGGGTATTTTGGAAAGTGGGATAGAGGGCAGCAATGACACAAAACAGCTCAGTGAGGTGAATCACAGCATCATTGTGAGTGTTACGACAAGGACAGTGGTGGGATATAACTGATACGCCCTGGTATGGGTGTACTGGTGCCTGCTGGTAGCACCAGTTAACATTCTGGTATGGTGTTCCGGAGGGCCCACCTGCCTATCCATCCTCCTTACCAGTATTTGAGCCAATTGGGGCTTCCGTGCATGTGCAAGGAGCATAGGGCACCTCTGCCGAGCAGCTGGAGTGTCATGGAGTGTTTCAGGCGGTAAGTATGCATGTGCATGCTGTGTGTGTGATGTGCGCATGCTGTGCATGTGGTGGGCACCCAGCCCCATTGCACCGTACCAGTTGCAATGGGATCTGGGACCCACCACTGGACAAAGAGCATCAATTCTGTAATGCAAAATGTTTCACTGAAGTGAAGTATGGTTGTTTTCAACAGACTTATGATTTAACTCCTGTTCCCAGCATTCTTTTCCTTGAATCACGCTAAGTATGACTGTTGGGAATTGTGGCCTTTGCAGTTGCTGTAAGGCACCTACCCCAAGTGAGGGAATGATAGCAATGAAACTGTTACCCATCCATACATCCAAATTTGATTGTTAATGACATGTATTAATGAACATTAGATTGCCCCGGGGAAGCATTTGCAATTTTCAGTCGGTCCTTAACACATCAGCCCTGTTCACAGGATCCCAGAATTAATTCTCTATACTAGCTTTCTGACAAACAGCAAACTTGGCTTGTTCAGATACTACTTAGTTCCATTTAACTATTGTTCACCTTACAGTTCCCCCCCTCTCTTTCTCCCTCCCTCCCTCCCACTCTCTCTTGTGGTTCTTTAGTCTTGTTGTTTGAAAATGATTCTGCTTAAATTGAATTGAAATCTACTGTATTAGCATTATTCAGAATTATTTTTAAAATTATAAACAGGAGAAGGAAATGGACCCAAGGGTGTTTTTTTCAGGAGGCAACTGGACTTTCTTTGAAGACATTTAACTTCTCATCCAAGAAGCTTCTTCAGCTCTGACTCAATGGTGGGGAATGGAAGGATTTATATTTCTTGTAGACAGCTGGTTATTTGCATTCTTTAAGTGAGTCATTGAGGCCACTTGGAGGTTTATTTGTATCCTCAGGTCACCTGAGTAGTGCAAATGGATGTGGAGCCTCTTTGGCTGCAGGATGTTTTCTGCCCTGTGTCTCTTCCCTGTTGAAGACAGGCGCAGGTCTCAAATTGAAGTGCATTTGCACTTCAGCTTGAGATTCAGACAACACAGACCCATCCCCAACAGCCTGTGCCTGTCTTCAACAGGGAAGGGACCAGCAAGTGACCAGCTGTCTGCAAGGAATGTAAATCCTTCCATTTCCCACCATCCAATCAGAGCTGAAGAAGCTTCTTGGATGAAAAGCGAAACATCTTCAAAGAAAAAACAAGAAAGTTGAGTTGCCTCCTGAAAAAGGTACCTTTGGGACAACTATGACCTGGATGACTGAGAATCTCCATAGACAAGGAAGGAGAATAATAATAGTTTAAAATCCAGAGTAACTGCTTTTCCCTTTGGGGTTTTTGGAAAATACCAAATATGGTTCAGCAGCTGAAAGAGGCAAAGCTGCAATAATTTCGTTATCGGACTTATTTTTCTCAGGATCCGCTTGGTCAAGCTATTCCATGTAATTTCTTTGTACCTTTTTTTTTTAAATGTAAGAAACATATAAAACAGTCTTGCTTCACCTTAAAATATGTATAATTTTTCCAGGTTTGATTTCTACCTCCAGTTTATGTATTTCACTGAGGGATGGAAGCAAGTTTGAGCAATACTTGAATTTTGTATGTGTAAAATGTTGCATTAGTAGTTATTTAATTCCTCATTCTAGCATTTCTTGGACAACCAACATCCATTATAGCACCAGTGGGGTCTACTGTAATATCTGCAGGCTTCTTCCACATTCAGTCTTAATAGCCTGACCCTGCAAAGTTAATTATATTACTGCCAATACAGCCTTTCCCTCATTATGTCCATCCTCCAACTCCTTTTTTCCTTATGAAGGAAATATATATGTTTTGTAACCGTTGAAAAGAGTTCAGATAGTACTGAGAGTATTAAGTATTAAGCCATAAAAACTTCCTTGGGGCTAAATGTTAGAACAGCATGTACAATCAATTTTAAAAGAGAGGTATGTTTGGGGAGGTACATTTCCTTTTTTTAGAACTCTATCACAAGATCTCTTTATTCAAACTGTATTTTTAGAATAAATGTAATTCCATGTTTCTGTTTGTGGTTCCACTCACCTTGCATGACATTCTCACCAAAAAAACATTTTTTTCTATAAAGGACATTTAGTTCAAAATCCAGATGTTTAACAAGGATGTACTTGTGTTTCGTGACAGAAAGAAAGCTTCCAGAACAGCGATGGCAAACCTTTTTTTTGTTGGTTGCTAAAAATGTGAGCTCATGCGCATGATAGCACACGCATGTGCCAACACCCATAATGCAAAGCATGCCCCCACATGTGCATGTGCGCACAACCCCCCCATCCCCCCCATGTGCGCTGCACTGCTCACCTCCAAGCTGAGCTTGGTATTTCCTCTATGGGGCCGGGAGAGGCCATTTTCATCCTCCTCAGGCTCCAGAAAAGCTTCTGGAGCCTGGGGAGGTTGAAAACGGCCTCTCTGCCTCCCCGGAAGCTGAAAATGGATTGTTTCCAAACTTCTGGTAGGCCTGTTGGGCCGTTTTTCACCCTCCCTAGGCTCCGGGGGCTTTTCTGAAGACTGGGGAGGGTGAAACGGCCTCTGGAGGGCTGAAAATCAGCTGGCTGGCACATGCATGTGTGCTGGAGCTGATGACTCATGTGCAGGCAGATATGGCTTCGTGTGCCACCTGTGGTACACATGCCATAGATTCGCCATCACGGTTCTAGAAGAAGGAAATTTATACTGCTTCTCCACTGTCATGAAATTAAAAGGAAAACAGAAAACAGAGTTGGAAGAGACCTTGGAGGCCTTCTAGTCCAACCCCCTGCTTAGGCAGGAAATCTTACACCACTTCAGACAAATGGTTATCCAATACCTTTTAAAAAACTTCCAGTGTTGGAGCGCTCACAAATTCTGGAGGCAAATTGTTCCACTGATTAATTGTAACCATAATCCTAACCCTGACCCTAACTCTGTCAGGAAATTTCTCCTTGGTTCTAAGTTGCTTCTCTCCTTGATTAGTTTCCACCCATTGCTTCTTGTTCTACCCTCAGGTTCCTTGGAGAATATCCCTCTTCTTTGTGGCAACCCCTGAGATATTGGAAGACTGCTATCATGTCTCCCCTAGTCCTTCTTTTCATTAAACTAGACATACCCAGTTCCTGCAACCGTTCTTCATATGTCTCCAGTCCCCTAATCAGCTTTGTTGCTGTTCTCTGCACTCTTTCTACTATCTTCACATCTTTTTAAAATCGTGGCGACCAAAACTGAATGCAGTATTCCTAAGGTGACCAGATTTTCAGATTGGTAAAAAGGGACACCTTTGACCCGGGGGGGGGGGGGGGGCTTTATTTATACGGAGCAACAAAAATTTTCATACAATGCAAAAATAGTATTGTAATATTTTTTTTTATTTCAACATAACTACAATTTACAAATATAAATTGTAACTGTTGCCAAACATCAAAATTTTGATCACGTGACCATGAGGATGCTGCAATGGTCGCTAAGTGTGAAAATGGTCACTAAGTGTGAAAAATGGTCATCAGTCACTTTTTTCAATGCCATTGTAACTTTGGTCACTAAGCCCATTATACCACCTTTCTGGCCACAGTTCTTAAGTGAATAACTGCAGCTGATAAGTTAGTAACATAAGTGAATCTGGTTTCCCCATTTGACTTTGTCAAAAGGTGATTATATGACCCCAGGACACTGAAACCATCATAAATACGAATCTGTTGCCAAACATCAAAATTTTGATCGCGTGAGCATGAGGATGCTGCAGCGGTCGCTAAGTGTGAAAATGGTTGCTAAGTGTGAAAAATGGTCATCAATCACTTTTTTCAATGCCATTGTAACTTTGGTCACTAAGTCCATTATACCACCTTTCTTGCCACAGTTCTTAAGTGAATAACTGCAGCTGATAAGTTAGTAGCATAAGTGAATCTGGTTTCCCCATTTGACTTTGTCAAAAGGTTTGTTTGTTTGTTTTATTAGTTTTGTATGCCGCCCACTCCCGAAGGACTCCGGGCGGCTCACAATAAAACAGGGAAAGGGGGAATAAATAAGACAATACAAAAAAATTAAAAATACACAACATTCACAATTGAAGCGGGGCTGGATACTTCAACAGCCCCCAGCCTGTTGGAACAGCCAGGACTTAGTAGCTTTACGGAAGGCTGGGAGGGTAGTAAGGGTTACAATGTACAAAGGGTAGTAAGGGTTACAAAGGGTAGTAAGGCATTATAAAGTGGTATTAACATTTCATGTGATCTTGATTCTATCCCTCTGTTTATGTAGCCTAGAACTGTTTTGGCTTTTTTGGCAGCTGTTGCACACTGCTGGCTCATATTTAAATGGTTGTCCAATAGGACTCCAAGATCCCTCTCACAGTTATACTATTGAGGAAGGTACCATCTATACTGTACCTGTGCATTTCGTTTTTCTTGCCTAAATGTAGAACCTTACTTTTTTCACCATTGAATTTCATTTTGTTAGATAGTGCCCAATGTTCAAGTCTGTCAAGATCCTTCTGTATCTTAAGCCTATCTTCCGGAGTGTTGGCTATTCATATAGGAATTCATATTTTATAGTCCTTCTTCTTGGGAATGGTAAATATAATACTGCTCTCACTGTACTAAAGAGGTTGTGTTTGGCTGTCAAAAATAGATATCACAGCCAATTGCTCTAAATTTCATGAGCCTGAACAAAAAGACAAGAAAAGTTTATGTGATTGGTTTCTGCTTTATATTCAGTTTTGTGACTCTCTCTTTCGCTGATTGACAAGATGTACTGTAGTTTCCTTCAAATGTATGTCTGAATTTGAAAATGTTGCCTGTGTAGCAATAGCAGTAGACTTATATACCGCTTCATAGGCCTTTCAGGCCTCTCTAAGCGGTTTACAGAGAGTCAGCATATTGCCCCCAACAATCTGGGTCCTCATTTTACCCACCTCAGAAGGATGGAAGGCTGAGTCAACCCTGAGCCGGTGAGATTTGAACCGCTGACCTGCTGATCTAGCAGTAGCCTGCAGTGCTGCATTTAACCACTGCGCCACCGTGTGAGTCACCACTTCCACTTTCTTCTGCACACATGGAACTCATTATGTGTGTGGATGCGTGTATATTCTCTCTCTCTCTCCCTCCCTCCCTCCTCCCTCTCTCTCACTCTCTCACACACACACAATTTGTGTGTGGCAATAATCACTAAGGTGGAATGTGAAGACCATCTTCATCTCATCCTTCTTTTGCTAAATGCTTTAAGAGGCAGAGCTTATCAACAACAAAGGCACCAAGGGGGTGGACTGGTGACTTTCTGATAAAGCACTTCATCAAACCCACCTAGAAGAAAATTCTCTCATAGGGCAGATTGTTTGAAACAGGAATCCTCTAAATGTGAGCCGTTTAGAACCATCAGTGATTTAGTTGTGAAATATTTTTTTCTACTTTCTGTACTGCTTTTCAGACATCAATCTTTATAATAAACAGCACTAACAAACCACCCAGGAACAGATTCCTTTCTGAAGTGTTTAGAGGTACTTGGCTTAAAGACTAACATTCTTGAAATGATTGTGATAAAAGTGATTAACCTGGTGCTCTATTTTCTTCTTTTGATTGACCTTCTGCACAATTTGTATGCAGTTTTCTATCATGCAAGCGTTGTTTACCAACATTAGGAAGTTTTCTGCCCCAGTGTGAGCCAGTGGAACACAGCCATGGAAGAGCTGTATGAGTTTAGATTCAATTGAGCTTCTTCTTCTGACAGCCTATCTTTTTTCTTCCTTCTGTTCCAACTGCCATTCTACCATTGAAGGTTCTTTGGGCTTGCCTCATCACTTTTGAAGACTGCACCATTGTCCAAAATTACTTTCGATAAGCTCTTCTGTTCCCTTTTCCTCTCATTAACACCTCCCTTCTTGTTCAGTTACTTGTATGTTCATGATTTCTCATTTGTTTTCCATGGATTGTTGCTTCTTCCTGGGCAGAAATTCAACACCCTTCTTGAGGAAAGAGAAGAAAATGTGAGGGTGGCAGATGAAGAGACAGAAACAATACAGACTATAGCAGAAATGGTCTCTTGAAAAATGTCATACTTTTTGGTCCTACTCCTGCTGTTCAGTGTACATTTCACAAGTGTGGGAAGTCAACTTTCACAATTCAGATGCTTTTTTTCCCTCCAAAAGGGATGAATATCAGACTTTCCTCTCCAATGTGACTATATTTGAGAACAACTATGGGCTAATTAATTTTGTTCAACATCTTTAAAGTACTTTGTTAAATGTTGGGGTCGAATAGAGAGGCATGACTCAGAATAGTGACTACAGCTCTTTATTGCAGGCTTGGTACACTTCTCTGCCTGACTGTCAGACAGCTCCCTCTCTTAAAGGGAGCTCTCCATAAGCCCAACCAATCAGATTGCTCTATTTTCCCACCAGTAGTGTCAGCCAATGAATTTGAACCTTACCACTTTCCCGCTTGGAAAGTGGACCTGAGTGAAGCTTATGTCCCAGGCTTCACTCCCTATTACCACATCTAACATACTTAGTTTACTTTCAATAACATTCAAAAGGAGGGAGAAGGATAGTCAGACATTTCTTTTTCATGTAGAAAAAAAATACCTGTGTATGATGTTTGTCGTATTGTATTATTTTTCTATCAGACATGTCTCCTCCAAACTGAAAATGTACAGGTGTATATTGGCAAGAAACCTGTCGCAGTTGTTTGAATTGCATATAGAAAACAAAAGTTGCGTAGAAAAACAGATTCAGTGGTTAAAAATATGGAGATTGTTATCGTTTACTTATTTTTAATAAATGAGGATGTTCCTCAAAATTTGATGTTATGTGATGTTAGGAATTGTAACAGCTGTGGTGATCCATATGGAGAAGACGGGGAAGTTTTCCCTAATGCAGGGCAATCAAAATTGATGGCCTTTGTGTTGGCTTCTCTTCATCTTCTTTGTTATGATAACTCCATGATCCTCTTGGTGTGTCTACCTCTACTTGCCAAATAAAGGCAGTACATCATTAACCTTTGTCTTTGAGAATGCATCTCTGCTGCTTACTAAGTTTATGATATGACCAATTTCCCTTTGTAATTAAGAGGAAAAGTGCTAAGAAACACCAACTAGATAAAAGTGGGAAAGGCAATAAATGTTAGGAGGATACAAGTGTCTATTTGAGAGGATCTTTATTTTTATATATGTTTATATAAAGTCAGGAGGCGGGGACAGATTGGAGCTAGTGACGGCTGCTGCTACTATTAGAGCTCCTTCTTGTTCTTTTTCCCCTTCATGTTCTTCACATTAGTCCAAAGGTTGCCTGATATATGGTTGGAGAGAATGAACAGTGAGAATTTATTTCCTTTTAGAACAATAAAACTCAGTGGCATCCTATATAGCATGTTGACAGTAAAATACAAGCAAACAAAGGAAGTGCTGCACTATAAAATTAATGTTTATTGTTTAATGGATTGCACATTTTATTTTTTTTAAAAGGGATGAGTATAAGGAATTTTGAAAAGAATTAGAAAAGTTTCTCTTCTGAAGTTTAAGAACAGTAGGCAAAACAGCCTGTTTGTCTCTAGTATTTGATCAATACACCTTATTGGTTGGTGTCATTGTACCACCAACGGTGCATCTATTCCCCTCTGTCTAGATGCTAATCTTGATCAATTGGCCTCCATCCAAGTGTGATGAGCCAGCTGGTGTAAAACAGATGATTAGATTCTTGAGACCAAATGCAATATGAAACCATAGATGTGAAACCAGGTTGTTGAGGCAGGGGAGAGGGGGAGAGAGAAAGGAAGCCACAAAGCTTTCTCCTCTTTCATAGTGAGACTATTTCAGATTGATAGAATTCAAGGAAGAAAGAATTGTTGTGGCTTCCTTTTTCATCCCAACTGAGGAATGCTAGGTTCACATTTATATGTTTGAGTGGAATAGCTTGTTCACATGGTTTTTTTGGGGGGTGGGGGGAACCATATTCATGTGTGGTTTTTAAGAGGTCAATGTCTTATAATGGGGCTTAAGAGTTACTCAAATAAATATGCCTAGAATAAGATTTTGAAATCTGTGGACAAAGGCCACAGGTTCTTCGGAACACTCGTGTTGGTCAGAAAATCTCGTTGATCTGTTGTGCGATAGCCAAAAGACACACTGAATCAGGGAAAGCATTTAAAAGCTCTTTATTTCTATGCAGGAGTAAAGAGGGTACTTCACTTATCTCTTGATCAACAGGGATATTGAGTACTGAGTATTGTTTCTGCATAACTTCTATACCTTTAAAAAAAAAGAAAAATCATACAAAAATCATTCATTTGGTTAATGGTAACTCACAAATCTAGCACTTGTGCACAAGCTTTGTCTATCCCATTATATTTTTAACTTATAACCTGTTTACTTCAAAACACTGAGGGATGGGTTTTTTAGTATTATAAAGAGGCAAAAAGTAAAAATTCACAAAATAAGAAAGATTTATTGCTAGTCTCCCTCATGACCATGAATACTGCTATCACTAGTTGTAGTCCCAAACCCCTAGATTGGACAGGGCCAGCCCATTCAGGCCTTTCTGTGAGCTGGTAATGTTTTAAGAGCAATAAGCAGTGCATTAATCCTTAAGAATGCTATGCCCTCAAAACTGGACCAATCCTTCCCACTTTGAATTACATCAGGGACAAAATATTGTGGCATTAATTGTTACCATAAAAACCTCCACAAAACCTCCAAAACTCTTAGGTTAGTCCACTCCTATAGCATCACACTATCATCGGCCATGGTCCCTATGAGCAGTGAAAGATAGTTGCCTATCCTTCCTGAAAAGGTTTGGGAGCTATTTTTTCCCCTAACAACAACAAAAATCAATGCAACAGACCCCAGAACTCTTTATTAAGCTTTCCACATCCAAGCTATCATTTGGATTAAAAATACATTAACCAACATAATGTTGGACTGAACATTTGGACTTTGATAGCTGTCCTGAGACAGAGGTTTGGCAAAAAAAAAAAAAAGTCACACCTACTGAAATTATCTCTCGTTACAGCTATGAAAGCTGTAATAATCTGTTTTCATCTGAACTGAATACCCCATCCCCCCAAAAAATTTGGACTCTCCTTATTTCTTTACTTTCAAGTCTTCTCATTTAATTACTCTTTGTCCCTTTTCTCCTAAAGCAAATTTCTGCTGGATACCATTTAGTATTCAAAAATTGGTTTTTCCCTCTCCTCTTCATGCATATGCTTAAAAGCTTTGCAAACATCCATTGAAAATCCCAAAGGACAGAAGGTAGAAGATAGACAGGTAGGAAGCAAATGGGAGGAGTAAAAGCATGTATGAGTTACCGATGTTTGGGAGAAAACAGAAAGCCCATGCTGAAGAAAACAAAATTGAGCAGATCAAGGCTGAGGAAGAGTAAAATGGAAAATAGCTTAAGAAGGAAAATAAATACACAAACACACACACACACACACACACACACACAGAGTGGGAAGAATCATATCCTAATTCTCACCCCCAGTAGTTCTATATACATTTGGAACGGACCAGAGGAGAGGCAGAACTATGTGAATATGTGTGCAAAGACTTTTTTCCTCTTAATAACATCCATCTATTTATAGCTTCTAAATTATACACCACCAACATTGCTCAGAGACAAGATGTGTTATTTGAATGCCATCAAGGGAAAAGGCAGGGAGTAGGGGGTGGAGCATTGCCCTGCCTGTCCCTCGGATACAGAAATGTGCACACTTTGTCTAAGAGGAGTATAACTGCTCAGAGAGGAATGCTTTCAGGGTCAAAGAAAGGCAACACACCTCTGTATAACTTCCCTCCATATGAGCCAAGGTTATAAAGGCTGCCTTTGAGTACACATTTTTCAGCATTTTTGTGTACTGTAGATGGCAGTCAGTAAATATTAGAGATGAACCTCAGTACTGTGAAAGAATCAAAGGCTTGTACAATCTTCCTTCACAAGTATTTATATGCAGTGCATTCAGAAAATATTCAGACCCCCTTCACTTTGGTCAATTTTATTATGCTGCAGCCTGATTCTACAGTTCTTGAAATTCATTTGTTCTTATTAATTTACATTCAGTACTCCATAATGACAAAGTGAAAACATTTATTAAAAAGAAAAACTGAAATATCACATTGGCATGTATTTGGACCCTTTGCAACAACATGTGAAATTTAGCTCTAGTGCCTCCCATTTCTCTTGATAATTGCTGACATGTTTATATAGCTCAAATGGAGAAAACTGGTAGTAAATTAAATTGATTGGACATGACTTGGAAAGGTACACACCTCTCTATAAAAGTCATCACAGTTGACAATGCATATTGTAACAGAGCAAAAGCCACGAGATCAAAGAAACTGACTGGGGAAGGCTATCTGGGGAAGGCTATAATAAAATTTCTGCTGCACTGAAGGTTCCTAAGAGCACAGTGGCCTCCATAATTCTAAAATGGAAGAAGTTTGGCACCAGCTGGTTGCTCGGTCAAACTGAGCAATTGAGGGAGAAGGGCCTTAGTAAAAGAAGTGACCAAGAACCTGATGGTCATTCTGACTGAGCTCCAGAGATCCTGTGTGGAGATGGGACAGAGTTCCAGAAGGACAATCATCACTGCAGCCATCCACCGATCTGGGCTTATGGAAGAGTGGCTAGATGGAAGCCTCTCCTCAGTGAAAAACACATGAAACCCTACTTTGAGTTTGTTCCTCACAGTCTGAGAGTCCTTCAGGTGCTTTTTTGCAAACTCCAAATGGGCTTTCATTTGATTTGCACTGAGGAGAGGCTTAGAGACCCTTTGAAAGTATGATGAATCTCTCCAGAGCTATTTACGCTCCAGTTTTGAAGTTCCATTGACTGCCTTCCTCCCCCTGAGAGGTCATGTGATTGCATATTGGGTACTTGTCAAGCAATCCACATTTATGGATATTTGAAGAGTCCCACAGTCACATCACTGCATTTTTTTGGCAGTTTTTGGCCAGAAACCAGTCCTTACTTCTGGTAAGAAAGATGGCCATTGGCTAAAATAGATTTCTTTAACAACAGCTGTATTTGCTTAACAACCACAGCAAAAAAAAAAGATGTAAAATCTGGCACAGGGACATGGTGACCTATTAATAGAAGGAGCTATTAAATGTGCTGTCTTGCCTGTTCGGGGCAATATATGAGGACAGATGTTATTTTATACACTTTTGAGCTATGCCAAAATATTAATGTCCCTCCTCTGCCTGAATAAACCAGTTGTCCCAACATAGTGTGAAGAAAAGCCCAGAATTAAGTCCAATACATACTGGGTAAGTGTGCGTGGGCAGGTGTACAATACAGACTTTAGGTTCACTTGGCTACTCCAGGCAAGAGAAAATTGAAGGTTTGGGCTTTATGGAAAATATTAAGTCTCTAGTGAAATGTGGGACGTGGTGGCTCAGTGGCTAAGATGCTGAGCTTGTCCATCAAAAGGTCGGCAGTTCAGCGGTTGGAATCCCTAGGGCCGTGTAATTCAGTGAGCTCCCGTTACTTGTCCCAGCTTCTGCCAACCTAGCAGTTCGAAAGCATGTAAAAATGCAAGTAGAAAAATAGGGACCACTTTGGTGGGAAGGTAACGTGTACATTTAGCATTTAGTCATGCCAGCCACATGACCACGGAGTGCTGGCTCTTCTGCTTTGAAACAGAGATGAGCACAGCCCCTAGAGCCGGAAACGAGTAGCACGCATGTGCAGAGGAACCTTTATCTTTACCTTATCTAGTGAAATATTTGACTTCTATGGATTTCTTTTAATAGAACTTGATGGGCATAAATATATTTTATGAACAACAATTTAACTAGTTTTCGCCTATGCATATGCCTATTTAATAGAATATGGGGCATAAATCTGTATTGCACCTACAAGTTCTGAAAAGTATTGTTAGTTAGGACTGCAATCAATAACTCTCAGCTAGCAAAGCCTTTAAAAATGTTTAAATTATCTGTGTACCATATTAGTTATATTAGTAGGATAGTGAGGTGGAGAATTAAATAAGGTACTTTTCTCATCCATTTTCAAAAGAGATATCAAGCTATCTCTTTTTATGTCTTGAAATCCGTTATTAAAGCTAATTTTCTTATTTTTTAATAATCAAAAAGTACCATTCAGCTCAAAGAAACTTCTTAACTTAAAACATTATTCCACAGATGATGTGGAATGTAGTCTGGATTCCCAGGGGGAGGGGCTACCTTTTGTGGTGGTTTTCACTTACCTTCCCTACTGGTTCATAAATGTGTGTGTGCGCACGTACATGCTCACTTCACTCGAACACATTCCATCCACGCATGCGCTTGGCCTTTCGCGCATGCGCTTTGTTAAAAAAACATCCATAAATAGGATGAAATAGAGCCTGGGCGGGTGGGTGAGCCCACCTGCAATTTCCTTTACCGTTTCAGGCGAACCGGTCCGATCGGATAGAATACCATCTCAGTTCCCATATGAAAGAGTGACTCCACTTGCTTCAGAATTCATTCACTCAGAGAACTTCCCTCTAATTAAATGCAATGCAATTTTTGTCATGTCTAATTTAAGATTTATTACTGATTCTCATTAAATTCAATACATAATCATAATTTGCTTCGTTTGATAAAAATCAGATGTCTTTTCAGAAATGCTATTTTTTACCCTCTAGAAAAGGAATCACAAAAAAACATAAAAGGTAGACAACAAAGAACAAGCTAAATGCAATGGTAAAAACAGAAAATTGTTACTGTCCTCAACATACATGAAATGTGAAAACCATAGTATAATTAAGGTGCTGTACTAGGAGCAGGGAGACATAAGTTTCATTCTTTAGATCAGTCCATTTATGATAACCCTAGACTGGGGGGATTTTTTTTAAGTATCTGCCAAGCCACCCTGGATCACTGTAGATTACATTTCATTACTTTCAATGAAAAGTTTCCAGTGGATTGATTTTGAATGATACCGGTAATCACAGCAACCTGGAAGGTAGATGGAGAGAAGGTATTCTATAGGAGCAGAGCTTTTTTCTCAATGTGGTCACCCTGAGAAGATTTGCTAATGAGTATTCAGCAATGCTATATTAACTTACATGGAAACAAGCTCATTAAACTCAATTGAACTTAATTCTGAATAGAAGTATATCAAATTGCTTGGTTAATAAGTTTTGTATATGGATGCTGTTTAACCCAATTTGAAGGATTTTTGCTATTATAGGCCTGAATCTTATAGAAAATGTACATCAATAAAAGGAGTAGCGTACAAAAATATAAATACTATATATATATATATATATATATATATATATATATATATATATATATATATATATATATATATATATATATATATATATATATATGTGTGTGTGTGTGTGTGTGTTTTTATTTGTGCTGATAAATAAATAAAGGAAGACTAGTATAGATCTATTTCAAGCTATTTAGCTCTCATCAGCTAGCCATATCCTTACTGGGATTATATATATATATATATATATATATGTATATGTATATATATATATAAAGAAATATTAACCTTTGTTTTAATCATGAACAACTGGATATTTTCAGCCAAGATGAGAGCACTAGTAACACACATACACATATACATGCAATATAATATAATCTACAAATGGATTCACGGATTTCAAAACTTTAGAAATAATACCATAGTTTTTACCCTTACATATGCATACACACAAGCAGTGAAATAATTCTTGATTTGTGAGAGTTATAGGAAATTTATTTCTGGGGGATGAGCTGGTTTCTACGTGGGTGACACTGCTGTTGTGAGGACTCAAGAGAAAGAAGAAAAATTGCTTGTTACTAAGCAAGAATCTGAGGGCTGTTGTCATGGGAGAAGCCAAAAAATCTGTACAAGAAAGAATTATTTTGCCTGCAACAGCGAAGCCACCCCTGCTGTAGTCTTATCACATATTGTGAAATAACAAGCAGAATCCTGGTCAGTATTTAAATATAATTTTCCTCCAGGGGACATAAATCATAATATTGAGGGAATCAGGTGATCAATCTAGATTCACATGTACAGCATTTCTTCTATTTGGAATATTGAGATAAACTCTCAATAGGGAAATACAGATGATGCTGGGAAATTATAAACATTCTTAATGTTGAATCAGATTCAGAATGTATCTTGAGGTAACGAGATGTACTCCTTGCATTTTAATTACATTCCATTGTCATATTGGTTAGGAATTTTGATAGGTATAACCCAAAGATTTCAGAAGGAGTTCTGGAGTGGCGTCATAAAATTTGAGATAAGAATGAAATGTGGCAGAGAGAAATAGAAATAGATAGATGAAAGATAGGGAGAATGAATTCCTACACAGTGTTATATCAGAAAGAAGAGTGGACTTGAACTTTAATTGTCCTACCATAGCAATAGCTTTAGGTTCTGTTTTCATTTTGCATTGCTTGAAATTTTAATCCCCTACAAGCTAGAAACCAGTACAGGGGGGAAGACAACAAGGGTTGCTGACACTGCATGCCATGACTAACAGAGGAAAGCAACAGGAGCAAAAGAAGCCGCTACAAAACCATCCTATTTCTTCTAAACAATGCTTGTGTCACCCGCATTCTTGGAACAGTGTGGGATTGGTCTATACAGAAGTGGCTCCCACATAACCAAGGCACCATTTAATTTGGGCAGTGCTATTATTAAACTGAGCACTTCATCCCACTTTAAGTGCATGTTTGATCCAGCAAAGTTGGAGATTGCACATGGCACAGCCCACATGACTCCCTCATTTAGGCCTCCTACTGTACAGACTTCTTAACCTTGCCAACCTGGGCCGTCATTCAGTTTGAGACTGGGAAATGATTCATGCTGGATGCTGCTAAGTAGTATCTTAATTCAAGCCTCCTGTGAAGTAGCTTGAAATTGATGTGCATTCATTTGGAGTTTCTTTTGAGATTAAATGTGCAGTCGCAGAGAGAAATCCTTGGCAGAAAAATTTTCTGATTTTTTTTTTCAGGCTTAAGATTCAACGTGACGATTAAACATTGCCCAGAATTAAATATAAGTAAGATTTTCTTCCCTGTCCAGGGATGACCCAGTGTATGGTTTAAAAAAAGTAGAAGTGACTAACACAAAGGTGGGATTGAAGCAGTGGTGGGATTCAGCCAATTCGCACCTATTCGGGAGAACCGGTTGGTAACTTTCTAAGCAGTTCGGAGAACTGGTTGTTGGAAGAAAACTTTAGTTTTTTCCCACTTTACAGGGCTAATCCTGTAGGGAAGGCAGGAATGAAACATTCTGGGGTTGTTTCTAGCCTAATCTTTATTGCCCTGCTTACAGAAACTGTCTCTCCAGTTAAACCTTATTACCATTGTAACAACTAAGGCGAAGTGCCCATCGACCTGAATGACATTGACTAGGCCACACCCACATGATCACATGACCACCGAGCCCCGCCTACCCAGCTGGTCATTAGGGCAGAGAACTGGTTGGTAAATTATTTGAATCCCACCACTGGATTGAAGCTCCACTTTTTTTCTTTTCTTTTCTTTTTTAAATGGACATCAGATCTTCAAGGCATTTTGTGGCAACCTTCTTGCCTTTTTTGGCAACATCTTTCAGAAACCCCTTGATCTCGGTGTGTAATCCTGTCAAGGTCTGCTGCTGAAGCTTAGCATCCTATTCTTGAAATGAATAACACCATTATAACATAAGGAAATAAAGTTGCAAATATAGTTTAGAGACTTGAGGTAACGATCAAACTGAACATTCTATAAGGATATAACACACGACAAATTATATAAAGACTTAGGCACTAAATAAAAATAAGGATTCCTGATTGCAGGTATAAAGAAAATATGGCTGGTACATCATTACAACTAGAAAATAACATTTACAACCTTTCAAAATGTGTTCATTTCCCCTCAGGTTACATGTTAATGTCACAATTGTTTTAACTTATAGGATGGGCACAGTAATGTGCCATTTACTCAGATGTGTTTCACTTGTTCTTTTAGCCACTGTCAAATATTGACTGTTATTGCATGTCAGCTATCAGAGACCATCTTATAAGCATGACTATTTTCAGTTTTTGTCAGATGCTGACATGGATAGCATGTCACCTATCAAGTCTTGTCAAACTGATAACTATGTCAAATAATGTCTGTGGTTGATTGGTAGTCTAAGATACTGATATTGAAGATAAAATCCTTGGAATTTGGCAGATAGTGAAACAAGTACATTAAGAGTTGCAGAGGAAAAGTTTGAGAAATGTATTTTATACTGATGATGATGATCCTACCTTTATTCATATATTTATGTATTTTAATATTTTATATGCTGTCCAATCCAAAAAATTGTGAGACTTCAGCTACATTAAAAGCAACACTCAAGATAGTATCTTCATAAATAAAATAAAATAAACAACCAAAGTGAGATTAAAATGTCAGCATTCTTACTTTCCTAAAACTTAATAGATAAACCTCCTGACTTTAGCAAGGATACTCAAGGTAGGTGATGACAAAAAACACACAATAAATTAATACAGATATAATTTATGAATTCCTAATAAAATGAAATGGCTTGTCCAGAAGGCCAAGTTTCAGAGATGTGATCCCTTTGTAAAGTGGACAGTGAAGACCAAATGCAATTTTCTTGGGAGTACATTACATAGTAACCACTTTTAACCCTGCACATTACCCTTTAATGTAGAAGAGCAACATTATGAGTCTCAAACAGGAGCCCTTCTGTGAATGCTTTTTGCATTGACCTGGATCTCTGCTTGAAGTCATTAAGGCAAAGGCCATCTCTAACTATCCTTCTGAGATTCACCAAGAGTGCAGATGACAGCCTGGAAGTCCGTGGTTAAAAGCAATGAAGAAAAAGCAAAGGGGAGAGCTGTTTTAAGTCTGCAGAGCCGTTTGCATAATATAACTTCCAAAAATGCAGTCTGGAAGTTGTTAGGTTTGAGGAGGCTAGCATAATAGACTTTCGCTCAAATTATCATTCCCTTGGACAAAACTACCACAGTCTCTCTACTTTTGCCTTAAAAAGTGTGACACAATGATGGCTCACAGTGAAAATAGAAGGCTATCTATCCTCATCAGCTGGTGGAACATTAGCAAGCCGAAGGAAAGAACATTTCTTCTGCACAAAGACACTATAAGCTGAATAGCCAACGGGGTGCTTTTTTTAGCATAAATTATTGATAAGAGATATCAAACAATAGCTCCATTGACCAAAATATTAAAATTTGGGGGATAATTAAATAACGAAAGCATGGAGCAGGCAGAATTTGATAGGGAAATAATTTAGCAGAAACAGGTATTGTCAGAGGCAGCCTGAACCTAGACATTATAAAAGCAGAAAAAATAGTGCCTGAATAGTTGGCCTTATAAAAAGCCTTATAAAATTGAGATTTTGTCATTCAGAGTACTGTATGTGCCAGAGCACTATACTTGCTAAATAGGGCAGAGAGATCTATTCTCTCTCTGTTTGATTCCTCAATGTATTAGTGGCTCAGAATTAAAGGGTTAGTTTTTAAACCATAAGGTAGCATAATCTTGCCATGTAGGGACCAGGGAAAGCATCATATTGAAACATTAATGGAAACTATTAGTTGGGCATGGATAATGTCAACATTATGCCTAGTCAATATGATAGCTGTACAAAGAGAGGAACATTTAGTCCAGTCTGGCTATACAGTGAAATAGTTCTTACTACCTGTATCCTACTTATATAATGTATCAGAGGTGGTATTCAGCAGGTTCTGACCAGTTCTGGAGAACCGGTAGCAGAAAGTTTGAGTAGTTCAGAGAACTGGTAAATACCACCTGTGACTGGTCCCGCCACCATCTATTCTCTACCTCCCGAGTCCCAGCTGATCAGGAGGAAATAGGGATTTTGCAGTATCCTTCCCCTGGAGTGGAGAGGAAATGGGGATTTTATAGTATCCTTCCCCTGCCACCAAGCCACGCTCACAGAACCGCTAGTAAAAATTTTTGAATCCCACCACTGTATTGTATGCCCCCAAAATGCAAAACAAAACAAAACAGCTGTATGTTTTGCATAATACTTAAATGCTTTGTGTCCCTAAAATGCAGAGCAACATAAGCTTTAAGGGAAATACTATACAAGGCAAATTTCACGAAAGGGGCAGGAATGGAGTCTGTCTTCCTAGCTTTATGCCTTATACTTCTTCTCTAGGTAAAGCTTCTTTCTCCAATTTTTCTGGCAGAAGAACCCTGAAGCATTTAGAAATGGATGATTTGCAAATTGCATTACCTCTCCAAGTGTGTGTGGGGAGGGGTTGCTTTTTAAAATAGGCCTCTCCCTTTCTTTCTTTTTCTTCTTCTCTTTGCAAGTGATTCATAATTAAATATTTAATTCTTCCAGGGAATTTATTGTCTTCACCAATACAGAAACTTGCTGCCCAACACAGAAACTCCTATACTAAAAATTAATTAACTGCTACTCCCATCTTACTCCCTCTAGAAGTGTAGGAAGTACATTTTGACAATAGAGAAGTAGATGCAGGTAGTCCTCAACATACGACCACAATTTAGCCCAACATTTATATTGCTAAGCAAGACAAATGTTGAGTGAATGTTGCCCTATTTTACAACCTTTCTTGCCACAGTTGTTAAATGGCTCACTATAGTATTAAGCTAGTAACATGGCTTTTAAATGAATCTGGCTTCCCCATTGACTTTGCTTGTCAGAAGATCACCAAAGATGATCACATGATCAAGGACACTGCAACTGTCATAAACAAGTCAGTTGCCAAGCATCTGAATTTTGGTCACATGGCCAAAAGGATGCTGTAACTATCGTAATTGTGGAAAACAGTCACATGTCACTTTTTTCAGTGATCTTATCACTTCAAATGGTTACTAAATAAACCGTTGTAAGTCGAGGACTACTTCTACTGAGAAGACAAAAGGATGTGTTTTATTCTACAAAGGAAAATCATACCATATCACATCAGAATACTTTGTCTTCCTGCCTATACTATGCATCTGTTTGTTTAAAAAAAACTGAAAAGAGAACAGATGAAGTATGGAAGAAGCTATGGTTAAGAACAAGGAAAGGTTTCTTGAAATATATAAAAAAAATGCACTTGCTGGCATTTCCCCCCCTGATTCTTATCTAGATGTTTTGAGAACTAAACTAAATCAAGAGATCTTGGAAGAGGAAAGTTGTTTATGTTGTTGCTAAAATTTCCTTTGGTGGGTTTTTTTTTTTTTGAGCCAGTTAAGGATTTTTTTTCATGGAAGATTTATATGTGAAACTCAAATTACATATATAAAAAAAGATTATCTATGGATGTAATGGGACCATGATTTATGTGAGAATAAAATGATCAGGATAAAAATTTGTATTAGATTCCATTTGAAATTATTGTTATCTTATATATCTCCCAGGGATCAAACTGGAAGTGCTCCCCCACTTGCTTCATATAGTTCCCTCACCTACTATAGAGATCTACATATTTTATGACTATTCTGATAAGAACTGGCTTTTAAAATGTTACCTACTGTAAGTAAGAAAGCTGTAAGCCCTCTCATATTGTTTTGAAATAATATGCTCATATGCACAGCAAGTACAATCTCACAAGTAGCTTTCTATCCAATCAGAAAATAGAGGGAAATGCTTCTAATCTTCAATGTTTACTAGTATTTATATTAAAAAATAATCAGCATGTGTGCCCAGTTCACAACGGATGACTTTTTAGTTGATGGAAGGGGAAATACAGGTTGGAAAAAATTACAAGACTTGCTAGGTTCACACTGTGATATAGAAAATGAAATATCACTGTGTTGTTTCTCCCCCCCCACACACACACACTTTTTTTTTTGCTGGAGATTTTTCTTTTTCTTTCCCTCTTCAAAGACCCCCACTAAGAATCCTGTTTTCTCTTCCATTCAGACAGTTTCAATAGACAGAAGAAAAATAAATACACATAGCAAAACAGGGCAAGCATACTTTTTCTCTATTGTACAGAGGTCAGAACACAACATCTCTAGGTTATTTGAGAGACTACTTCTTCCTCGTAGTGTCTATCAATCCATCAGGCCCAGCAAGAAATATGTGTTATAGGTCCAATCTGCTAAGAAATTCCATCTGATGGAATCCAGGAGAACCTGCTTTTCCACAGAAGCAACATTTTTGAACCTCATTACCCCAAGGGGTTAGATTGACTCTAATCCTTTTGACCTTCCAGAAATCCTTAAAATTTGATTTTGTCAGCTGGCTTGGGAATCGTATGAAAATAGGAAACCTGTGAAATGTTATATTGTATGTAAGATTCTGAATGTCTTCTCCTCTGTTTTTGTTTATCTTTATACTTTTTAATTGCTTTGTTTTAACGGTTTTGTTTAAATTATTTGTGCCACTCAAAGTCACATATGTAATAGGGGAAGTTATATAAATTCTATAAATAAACAAATTTCTTTTTCAAGTGGGTTGGAAAACAAGGCATATTGCTTCAAGATTGCTGACAGTTGAGAAAGAACATCAGTGAATGACATACATTCATCTATTAATCAGTTGGTGGGACTGCATTCATGTCTAGTCTATGCAATGTAGGATCTGCAGAAGTGAAGATTATAGTGATATATATTTTCCCACATCTTGTTTGGTTGAGTGAACCTTGGTGTGATAGTACTATGAAAAGGAACAGAGTCATCAATTCACTATTGTAGAGCTGCAGGAATTATTTTTTAAAAGTTATTCCACCCAGATTTGTAGCATTATGAAAATAGTAGTAGTATGAAAAGGAACAGAGTCATCAATTCACTATTATAGAGCTGCAAGAATTATTTCTAAAAAGTTATTCCACCTAGAATTTAAATCTTAAGGTAATAAATTCTGTCAAGTTGCCAGCCCAGAATCAGCTCTTTAGCTGTTCATTTCCCCCCTCTAGAATTTACCTCTAGGCATAAAATGCCCTTGTTCTGTTCTTCCTTCATCTTCATTTGATGATTAGTACTCTAAATAAATGGACAGGTACTTAGCTTTTCCTCACCCAGGTGCTTAATTAAATTGTCAGTTTAACTTTTCACCTGGATGCATTGTCCAGTGGGTTCATCGGAGAGGCTCCCTCATGCTTGCAGAGCTGCATCAATATTTCATTTCACAAAAATGAATCTCAGGAAGCCCAGTGCAACTTCCGAAGTAGTTTATTCCATAGCCAGGAAACAGTGCAGGAGAAAACACCTTCCTAAATGCTAGAGAAACAGTCCTCTCATAGCCAGAGCCTCTTTAAAAAGGTATCATTTCGACAGCCTTGACAACTGTAATGTACAAGAAGGGGCAGTTCTTGGGGTCCCTAAGGTGATCCATGTTACACCACTGCTCCGCAAACTCCACTGGCTGCTGATCTTCTTCTGGGTACAATTCAAGGTGTTGGTTATTAGTTTTAAAACCCTGCATGGCATGGGCCCAGGTTACTTGAGGAAACGTCTCACCGGTGCTGGCATCAGTCAAGGTATCCTGTCCAGGAGAAAGGCCTTGTCTGCTGTGGCTCCTGCTCTTTGGAACATCTTACCCATCTTACCATCTTACTGTGGTGAAATTGGCTCCCATCCTTCTGATCTTCTGTAAGAGCCTGAAGTCTCTGACAGATGG
Source organism: Thamnophis sirtalis (assembly GCF_051295495.1). NCBI lineage: Eukaryota > Metazoa > Chordata > Lepidosauria > Squamata > Natricidae > Thamnophis > Thamnophis sirtalis. The sequence continues at coordinate 33,587,101 of NW_028261389.1, read as the reverse complement.
TTTGGGGGCCCAAGGACCATCACATTGGAGCTTCCTGTTGATGAATGAAGAAGCAATCCTACCTCTCTCTGTTTCCTCTCTCTCCGTCTTTTACGGTAACTATAATTTTATTTTGATTGTGATTCAGAATATTGTAAATATTTCAGAAATATTTATCTTTAGAATTTAAATTTTTTAATGCTGTAAGCCACCTAGAGTCATTTTGATACAAGATGCGCTGCAAATAAATGTAAACAAGCAAGCAAACAAACAAATAAATGTATGAAATTACATAACATTTGTGGCGAGGAAGATTGATCATCGCTTTTTTAAATATATTTTTTCCTATCGTCTTTCATATTTCTTTTTTCTCTTTTGCACTTCGTATTTTTTGTGTGATTTCAGTTTGTATTACCTTTTAATATTATAAAACTAATATTGTTATTAAAAATACCTTCATGTAGACTGGTTGGAATAATCACCATAGAATGTAATTAAGGTGTAATTAACTACTAAGGCTGACCAATAAAGTGTAGTTAGTACCTAGAACTGGATACAGTAGCCCAGGTTATGTCAGACCAACAGAGAGTAAAGTGAAACTATAATTCATATAATTTTGGACCTGTTGTTTCCGCTAACATTATCCTTCAACTTTCAACCTCATCACCTTGCTAACTCATACTTAGTTTGAAATCTCTCTAAATCTATGTTTATAAATGTTATTGCTACTGCACAATCATATGCATGTCCATCTGTCTTCTATTTTAGAAGTAGAGAACTTTGTGTCTATTAAATTTTATTCTGTTATTTTCAGCACAATCAAAATTAAAATTTTATTTCTGTCTTCCAGAGTATTAGCAATCCTACCAATTGTTATATCATTGGCAAATTTGATAACCCTTCCTTTGTCAGAATGGGGAAGTTAATAGTTCACAGAACAGTCTTTACTTGTTGGAATTTATCTGACTGGATCCTAAGCAGAAATAATGACAACTTCCTATACTTTTTCAATGCTATTAAGATGTTTAAAAGTCTGATTATCACTCATAGAGTGATTTTTGAGCAAACTTTGTATTCAATTAATTAAGCAAACTTTGGATTCAACTAATTGCCATACCATCTACTCCACACTTAAACAGTTTTTTTATTAGAATGGAATAAGGAATTTTGTTCAGTGCTTTGTTGAAATCAGGATATACATACCTATAATCTACAGAGGAAGCTAGTAAAAATGAAATGAAGTATGGTAAATATTTGTTCTTTATAAATCTGTGCTGATGCCTGATACACCCTATGTTATTTTTTAAACATTTACAGGTTTTCTCTGCTATCTATTCTAGAATCTTATCAGGTATTAATGCCAGAGTCCTGGTAAGATTCTCCTTTTCCTTTTATTTGAAGATTATAAACAATATTTGTCATGTTCCAGCCATTTGGCATTTTATCACTTCCCCAGGATTTCTAAAAGACAACACATAAAGATTGAATTAAACCATCAAGTAGTTCCTTCACAATGCAACTCCTAGAGATTTAAACTCATCCATAGTAAGTAGATATTCCCTATCCCTAACCATGTTTCTGTCAGTCTCAAGCTTCACGGTGCCTTTTGATCCTGCTCTTCACAGTTTCCAATACAACATGCATTTTTCTCCCAGAAAAGATTGAGAATATGCTTTAATCTTTTCTTTTATTCTAACGTCTTTGAAGGAGCTTTTTTTTCTTGCTCTTAGCTTTTTTCACCAATCTCAGTTCATTCTGAGCTTTAGCATTCCTGATTCTTTTTCACATGTCTCTGTCTATATTTCCTCTTTCCATTTCCTATATTTTCTCCCCCCGCCCCGATCTTCATTAACCTTCTAATATAGTCATACTTGCATTATTGCTATTAATATTATTATAAATCTATCATTGCTTCCCAATCCAATAGACTCCATTAGGGCAGTACAATACAAGAATAATAAACAATATAAGAATAATACAAGAATAATAAAAAACAATTAGCAGCCTGGACTAAAGCAATTTTAACAATAACAAACCACAACAGGGCTACACAAATACACTAATCCAGGATTGAGACCACAGTCACGTCTTAAGAACTTTCTGAAACCCCAGGAGAGAGGGCATTGTCTGTTTCTCTGAGGGGATGCTAATCCAGAACGTTAGGGCTGTGACAGAGAAGTCACACTTCCTTCATTCCATAAAATGATATTTAATAGAAAGGACCTGGAGTGTACTCAATCTGCCAGAATGCACCAGGAAAGGCAGGCACAAACAAACAAAGATAGGATGTCCCTCAGATATTCAGGCAATATGCCACTACAGGTAACAGAAGCCAACTGGCAACCAATTCAACTCATTTAGCAGTAGTGACACATGAGCATACCAAGAATAGCAATAGCAATAGCAGTTAGACTTATATACCGCTTCATAGGGCTTTCAGCCCTCTCTAAGCGGTTTACAGAGTCAGCATATCGCCCCCACAGTCTGGGTCCTCATTTCACCCATCTCGGAAGGATGGAAGGCTGCGTCAACCTTGAGCCGGTGAGATTTGAACCGCCGAACTGCAGATAGCAGTCAGCTGAAGTGGCCTGCAGTACTGCACTCTAACTACTGCGCCACCTCGGCTCACTAGAAATACCCATTACTGCAGGACAGGCTCACATAGAGCACATTGTAACAATCCAGTCATGAGATGACCAGACAGTCCTTGACTTGCATCCATTTGTTCAGTGACTATTTGAAATGATGACAGTGCTGAAAAAAAAACTCACTTTATAACTCACACTTGAACTTATGACTCTTGCAGCATCTCTGCAGTCACTAGATTAAAATGTGGGCACTTGGCAGCTGCTGTAGGAGCACTGCAACTCTTCCATCTGCCTGATCTCACAAAATCTGGGGAAGACTAGAAGATTTCCAAAGGATCACAAGAATAGGGAATAGGGCTTGGAGAAAAAATGGGGTGCATGACTTGGATTGGTGCGATGTGGCAAAGGTCAAAAGGGTGCAGCAAAGCTTGTGGCGTACAGGGTGATGGGGCAAATCACACTTTGTACAGTGGTGTTGGTATGACTGGCTATGGTGTGAAGCTTGAGGTGATTTCTCAGTGGTAGCAGCAACAGGGGGGCTGAAGTAGAGGGCTAGTGGCAACAGAGCTAGCTGAGACAGCTGAAGGTCTCCTATGGTCTCTACTTCAGCCCCAACCCCAGTGTTGCAGGGCAGCCAAAAGTGTATAAATCAAGAGGGGTGAGATAAGTGTGTGTGGGGGGGGGGGGGTCTGCAGGGCATCTATAGTGATAAGCACTGCTGGGCCAGATGGGTTAGTTTATATTTCCAGAGGTGGCTGAAATTTCATGCACTCCCCTACTAGCACATAGTCTGCGCTGCGCCTCCTCCATACCCCTGCAGTACCCCACCCTTCTTACCAGGGACTCCCTCTGTTTAACGACCCATGATTCTCAGTTAATGATGTCAGCTGAGAATGCTGGGATTGCAGTCATTAAGCAATATGATCACATTTATCTCATTTTATGATTGCCTCATTTATCAACAATTTTTTTAAAAACTCCAATTGTGGTCATAAGTTGAGGGCTATCTGCATTGTTTCCCTGTTTCTTCTGCTTCATTCAATTTCTTCATTAGAATCATTTGCAATTATGCCTTAATATTTCCTTTTCAGAAATCTCACGCACTTGAGCCTTAATTATTTTGGGCTTCTCCTGTTTCTGTAAAATGTGTTTAAGTCTATAGTGGGGAACATTTACATTCCCATTTTTACTTGTTGATTTATGTCACATCTTCTTCAGGAGCTGAGAGAGCTTTTATGCACGGTTCCCTTGAGAGCTCCTTACTCCACAGCAGCAACCCGATTAAGTTGGTTGGACTGAGAGATAACAAAGTATAACCCAGTAGATGAACCTAGATTTTCCTTATCCAATTCCAACAACCCCTATACAGCATTGCTTCACCTATTGTATAACAAATAATAGCTTTGAGATTTGCAGGAAGAACAGAATATGTCCTTCTGTCCAGTAATATACTCTGTGTGTGTGTGTGTGTGTGTGTATGTTCTGACCCCCTCCTCTGTCCAGTAACGAAAGCCAAGACAATCTCAACTAGAATGTACTTTTAATAGCAAGAAGCCAAAATCTCGGTGGCTGAAAGCCAAGCAAACAAACAGATAAGGACCATGGCAGCAAGTCCAACAAACCTTGGCAGCAATTCAGACAAACCTTGGCAGCAATCCAACCTGCCAAGTTAGTTACGTTTTCTTTAGTCAATGCGTTGACTTCTGCAAGAGGGACGTGTCACACGCAGTCTTTTTTATAGTCTGGAGAGGAGCCTAATGACCACCAGCTGAGTGCAATTACCTCCTGTAATTGCATAATTGTTCTTGACACCGAGTAGCCCTTTGATGGTGTGCATCCAGGAACAACTCACTGCTGGTTTCTGGATCACTCTCCCTTGTCTCCTCCCCAATGGTCCAAGACTCAGGCACCACCTGGTGGCTAGCCAGTCTCTCTGCACCCTGCTCGGAGTTGGAACCCTGTCCAGGGTCCTCCACATCCTCCAGGGCCGACTCACAGGGCCCCTCACTGTCAGAGTCTGGTGGCAGCTCCAATGGCTCCTGCTGGGCCACCACACACATACACACACACACACACAGACACACACACACACACATACACACACATATATGGCTATCCACAGACTGATTAGAAGTCAGCCCATTTTAACTGAGGCAATAGATCCTGACACCTTGGCAATGTTTCTGCTGAATACAGAAGGTTACAATAAAGAGAGTGTGAAAAAAGGTTTGCTGCTGCTCATTTTATTGAGATACATGATCTGAATGATGAGAGATAAAACCAGAATGCCAAGTCCTTCAGAACAGCTGGTTCTGGTCTTTCAGAGCAATGCACATTCATTCATGCAAAGGAATAATAGTAAAAGCGGACTCACGAAGGGAACAGGAGAGAGGAAAACCAGGTTTGTTTCCATCCAGCCTGACCTCAGCCTGAAGTTCTGATAAGAGACTCTTGGTTTGCCAAGCATAATTTGAAGTGATGTTTATTAATGCCAAGCAGAAACCTTATGCTACCCCAATTATGCAGAGGACATAAATAGAAGGGGAAGGAGAATAATAGTTTTACCCACTTTCTCAAAACATCTATTTTTATTTTGTCACCAAGATCAGCAATTAGCAGCAGCTCTTTGAATCATGATTATCTTAAAACCATGATGGCAAACCATCTCTGTGGGCACGCGTGCCATCTCCCCAACTCAGCCAGCTGGTCATCGGGTTTCCGGTGCTCTGGCGTGCACGCACACACACTTTCTGGTTTGGGCACTCTGTGCCTAAAAGGTTTGCCATCACTGCCTTAAAATTTGTCTTGTTTTTTGTTTTACTTATGTTTTAACTGAAGGAGCTAAGTCAGTGTTTCTCAACCTTAGCAACTTGAAGATGTCCAGACTTCAACTCCCAGAATTCCCCAGCCAGCAAATGCTGGCTGGAGAATTCTGGGAGTTGAAGTCCGGACATCTTCAAGTTGCCAAGGTTGAGAAACACTGAGCTAAGTGATAATACAATTTTGTTGTGAAATAGATTAACAATGATACAATGAAAACTGATACATATATGAATTGAATACTTTAGAACTTTTTGTTTTAAAATGGATAAGGATAACAATGAATTTATGTATACTTGATAGAGGATTGGTGATATAATGTATAACCCTAAGAATATATTACAAAGATATCTTGTTGTTGATAAATAATTATAATAAGGAAGTAAAAAATTGGTATATATATGAAGTGACTATTTAGAATACCTTGTTGAAAAATGAAGGAATAACATCTTTGTTTGAATGTATGATGTACAAGGACAATAATGAACATAAGCATACTCGACAGTTGATTGGTGGAATTATACATAATTGAAAACAGTGATATACAAACATAAATGGTTGGTAAATTTCTTTCATATTGGGATCTGTGATTATATAAAGGTATACTGTTATTAAATAGACAATCAAGAATGTAAGGGAATTAGGTTTATTGAAAAAATAATAATAATATTAATTGTAATTGAATATACATTGTACAATGAAAGTGAGGTATTTAGTTATACTAGATGAAAAATCTGTGATTGTAAATGTATTTGAGAATATGGATGCAAAAACACTTGTAACCAAACGACATTCTGTATGTAATGGATGAGATCATTTTTTTTTAATATTGTTTTTTATGTTTAAAAATAAAAATAGATTGGGAAAAAATTGTCTTGTTTTTCTTTTCTACTTCCACATCTCTGATAATTTTGTTAATGCTAGATATTTAGGGTGCTTTTATTTTTAAAACATTTTTGTTTTAGCTATGGCAGTTTTTCCCCAAGCTGGTACATTCCATATAGGTAGAATTTCCAAGCTGGTACCTCCCATATATGTAGAATTGCAACTTTCATCATCTTTGGATGTGTAAAATGAGAATTTCAGCCTAACATATCTGGTAAGCTGGAGAAAGCTAACCAGCAATTGCTGTCTTAAGTCTGAAAGGGGAAAGGTACTGCATGAGGGGTGACAAAATAATACAATGTGTCACACAAGGACACTGTGCAGTGGTTAGTCTGTGCTCTGGGCACAGGTGTGGAATTCTGAAAGAAAGTGAACTTGACTGAAAATCTAAAAACAAAGCTGCCATTTGTTACTTGGAAGACTCATTGAATTAGGCCTAATACAATCCCCAGCGGGGGTGTCAAAAAACTCACATGATGTTGTCATAGATCAGCATGTCATATTACAAGAACCACCGGCACAGGAAGGCCCTGACATTCTGATAACAGCTGGTATTTAATGCTCTTTTTCAAAGACATGCACAGCAATTGCCAAGTATTAATTAATTTCCCTAATGCCCTTGAGAGCTCAGATCGGAAGGTGGATATTGTTAAACATACTTTAAAGATGGTGAAAGGAAATGAGAAAGACTTCACTTATTTGCCCAAAGCCATGCAATATATTTAAGAGAGAATTGCAGCAGGACCTGAAGGGTTCCTGATGCCAAATCTTGTACTAATTTGTATAAAGAACAATAAAATTTGTTCTTATTTAATGTTAGCCATGATTGCTCTTTACAGGAATTTTAAATTCATCATATTCCTTATCATAGGACAAATGTTTTTAGATAGTTGTAGTGTAAGTTGCAGGAAGGTAGAAACAGAATATTACTTACAAAGGTGAATTCACATCCAATATATCCTTGGTGTTATTAAGGGGTACAATTTGTCTCTGGTTAACTAGCATTTCTATATTCTAAATCAGTGTTTCTCAACCTTGGCTACTTGAAGATGTCTGGACTTCAACTCCAGGAATTCCCCAGCCAGCATTTGCTGGCTGGGGAATTCTGGGAGTTGAAATCCAGACATCTTCAAGTAGCCAAGGTTGAGAAACACTGTTCTAAATGTATAGAGGTAATCCTTGACTTTTGATCACAACTGAGCCCAAAATTTATGTTGTTGAGGCAGCAGTGAAGTGAATTTTGCCCCATTTTACAACCTTTCGTGCCACAGTTATGTGAATCACTGCAGCTGTTAAGTTGGTAATACAATTGTTAAGTGAATCTGGCTTCCTCATTGACTTTGCTTGTCAGAAGGTTGCAAAAGGTGATCATATCCCAGGACACTGTATAAAATTCAAGAGAACCCGTAGCTAATGTTACGGCCGATTCAGAAAACCTTCAAATCCCACCCCTGGCTGGACCTCCCCCACACAAAGGCATCTACACATGGCCCATTTTGAAGTAAGTGCAGGGCCCACACGAAAACTCGGGAGGGGAAAAAAAACGGGCCTCCCAGAAGGCTTCCGGAGTCCGGGAGAGGAGGTTTTCATTCTCCCAGAGGCTCAAGGAAAGCCTCCGGAGCTTGAGGAAGGTGAAAACGGAGGCAGGAGGTCAACTAGGTCACGCCCACTGTGGCCACACTCACCCAACAACTGGGCAGAGAACCTGTTGCTGAAATTTTTGAAGCCCACCCCTGGTTGCCAAGCATCCAGATTTTGATCACATGACCATGGAGAGTGCTGCAATGATTATAAGTGTGAAAAATGGTCATAAGTCACTTTTTTCAATGATGATATAACTTTGAACAGTCACTAAATGAACTGTTGTAAGTCGAGGATTACCAGTATTGCAGCATTGGAAAAGGGCCAAAAACAAAAGCCAGGGTTAGGTTAAAATTTTATTTTTTCTTAGGAACAAATTCAAAGCATCTATGATTTTTTTTATAAAGTTTGCTAAAGAAAAGCACAAGGAAGCTGTGGTGCTGAAAAATTAAATGGAGACATTATGAGAAGAGGCAATTTCTTCTATTTCTACTGAATCTACTGTGAATAAAGTTCTGAATAATTGTGTATTTAAGTCGGTAAAAGGAAACTTTATATGATGTAGTGCTCTCTCTCTTCTTAACACGTCAACTCATTAAGTAAACTTTGAGGATATTACTGCATCTTAGCCAAACAATTTCATTCAATGACATGATAAAATAATTTTCCTAAGCTTTTAGAGGGTAGCAGTATATAAATGTAATCATCATTATCATGGATGGCTTCACAGGATTTGAAGACCAGGACTACAGAAGTCCAAAAAAGATTTTGAGGGATCTTTTCTGCTAACTTGTAGGAAGTTGAGATACCTTCACACCAAAATCTTACCTTGGATTATCATGCTCATTATGAAGGAAAAAAACAGAGTTATGTCCTTAGATATATAGCATAGATCCTCCAAAATCAATTCTTCTTCCTCCCCTCCAAAATTACCTGCAAATGGGGGGTGGGAGTGCCATCTTACATTTGCTAAGAACAGAGTAACAGAAGAGGACTTGATGATGCAAGTAGCTGTAAGGAGACAGGAGAATGCAAAAGATGCTGTTTCAAAGGAAATGAAGACAACTCTACTCAATCTGTCTTCTTCTAGTCTCCATATATAGAGGTGAACATTTGCAGATGAGAGCTTCCTTGCTCCATGGAAGGAGTAAAATAAGGATTCTGGAAGGAAGATTTTTCAAATAAATGAGGACTCAACATCTTCAATCGGTAGACAGTCATCAGTGTTGCTGTTGCTAATCTTTACCCTCATTACATAGAGGGCAGAGAATAAGGTTAATATTTTGTCTGAAAAGGACAAATCCTGAGAATACTTGGGAGCAAAATCATGGGCTCATCAGGGGAAAATACCTAGCTGACCTTTGCTGATCTTAAAAATGCTAAACAGCAGTGGTTGGGTCCAGACGGTATGGCCTGGTATGGCCATACTAGTGGTAGTCAGGAGCAGCAGCCGCCGTACTGGTACGGTGGCTCATTTGGCCCACCCGCCCGTGTTCCATGCCTGTTTTTAAGGCAACTGGGCCAATTGCACCTGCACGCACAGCGTGTGGCGCCTGTGCAACCTCTGATGAGCAGCTGGGTGTCACAGGGGCTGTGAAGTGTGCATGCGTGCACAGCGCACAACAGGAGCATGCACAGTGCATGTCCTGTGTGTGCACAAATGGACCACGAGCAGCGTACCAGTAGCGAATGTAAGAGCAACCCACTACTGCTAAGCAGGATCAGACCACTAGGATATGCCATGGGAAGTCAGAGCAAAAATCTTAGCAGATGGAAAAGACAAAGCTCTTCCATATTGTTACTGGGCAGATGTTTTGTTCTGTTTTGTTTTTTACATATAATCTCCAGGAGGTGAGCTCAACTTAAGGAATTCCACCTTTTTTAAAAAAAATCCTAGTTCCTTGGATTAATCTCTACTATAGATTAATTTTTCTTGTAGTCACAGCCTATACTAAGATCAGTCTCAATACATTTCATTTGTGCAAAAGGAGGGAAAGTGCCATGCTTCCCACCTCTTTGGGGTTCCTTCTCCTGCAGTTTCCCCTGCAGCTCCCATGGAATAATTGAGGTGGAAGAGCTGAGTCCTCAGCATTGCACCAACACTAGGCAGTCTCGCCATGAGTGTTGAGCCCAGTGGCGGCAGACACCTCTTTTCCCTGGGTGAATATGTGCATGAGAGGAGATTGACAGGAGAGTGAGACTAAGATTTCTCTGTATGTGAAAATGGGACACCTTCTTTTACTAATACTTTATTATTTTTCCTAGTTCTATCTTGTGGTGAGCAAAGGTAGTGTGACTTCTAGAAAGCCACACATAAGTATATCACATGCACACCTCTCTTTGAAGTGGGGGGGAAATCTCTAAGTCTTTTTTTCAATATGGCAATTCCAGATGACAAACAGGGAGTTGGCAGTATATAAAATTGGTATTTATAGATAACTTTTCTCTCTCTCTAATCTTTGTTTCCCCCCTGCAGATTAATCTTAAATGAGGGTCATATTCCTTTTTGATAAAAAACAGTATCACTTTTTAAATATAAGAAGCAGTCTTCAAAAATGACTATAAGTATTAAATATTCAATGTGGGGAACCTTCCTGGGGGATATGAATAGCTCCTCAAAAATGGGAATGTGTGCGTGTGTATCGTGTGTATGTATGTATGTGTAGATAGACAGACAGATAATGACAGATGATACTGTGTTTCCCCAAAAATAAGACCTACACAGAAAATAAGACCGAGCTTGATTTTTAAGCATGCACCTAATATAATCCCTATCCAAAAAAATAAGAAGGGGATGGGTGTGGCCAGCACAGGAGGCGGTGAGCGCATGTGGGCTGACATTGTCCAGCAGCAGCCGCAGCCTGCACAGCACAACACAGCACAGCAGACTTGATTACCTGTCCAAACAGCAGGCGGATGAAAAGGCAGGAGGGGGCACACCAGAGGTGGGTTGCTGCTGGTTCGGCCCGAATCAGCCGAACCAGTAGTAGCTGCAGCAGGAGGCTCCACTCACCCGCCCAGACACTTCTGGCCCACCATCTCTCAGCTTTCTCACAGCCTGTGTGGTATGTCTAGATTGCTTGCCTCTCCCCCCTCCCTCCCGCACCTCTGCCTCTGTCTGCTGCTTGAACAGGGAATCAACTCAGGCTGTGCAGCACCAGAGTGTGCCCACCAAAGATACCGGATACTGTCGGTCTCAACACACTTGCCACCTCTTGTGCACAGACCAGCTGGTCACCCTGAAGTTATGTTTCCCTGAAAATAAGCACTAATGCTTATTTTGGAGCCCCCCAAAATATAAGACCAGGACTTATTTTCAGGAAAACATGGTAGATAATTAGATAGATATAGATAGACTCTAATATCCTTTCTGCCTAGTTTCCTCATAACAACAACCCTGTGAGGTGATTTAGGTGGAGAGCGAGTGGCTAGCCAAAGTCACCCAGCTGGTGTTAATGCCTAAAGTGGGACCCAAACTCACAATCTCTTGGTTTCTAGCCTGGTGGCTGAACCACTATACCCCTACTGGTTCTCTTGTATATACAAAGTACATATATTTTGGGGGAACTTTCTAGAACTAGTCCAAGGCTCTTCAGCAAGATTTTGACTGAGTAATGTACAGTCCTAGAAAAGGCAATTAGAGGCAGTGCTTGTTTCTTCCTGGAAATTGAAAATATAATCATTCAGTAAGATAGAGGCAATGCTGAGACCAGCACAGCTGAGATTTCCTCCTGTTCTTGAATACCAGATACAAGTTTATTTATTCACAATCTCGCAGCTAGGGACTAGGCATGGTGCAAATTCAGCCTTACTGAAGTTAATACCTAACCGAATGCTTTAGCTCACAATAACTAAATAGCTACAAGATACTGACAAGCCATCAAATGCTAGTTGCTGCCAAGGAATCTCTGGGTGGCAAATATTGATGCTGATTGTGGCAAGAAAATTTAGATGCCACCAATTGATTTGAAAATTGAGTTAGAAACTATGAGATGCTGAAAGGGTCTAGAGGTCTGTAATTGTCACATTTCCACTGTCTTTTATTCTGTACAGCTCAGAAAAGTTCCATCTGCTTTCTGCTCCATCAACCACATAGTGTCCCATAGGTTTTGGAAGGATCAGGGCAGAGCAAGAAAGAGGCCTGGGTAGAAGCCAATTCAGGAAGAAGCTGATGGAGAGATGTTGCTTTTGTCCATGCTTGAATGCAGCACTGCTACTGCAACCACAAAAGAAAGCCCACCTGTCAGTCATTTTATTCCTCATTTATTAAAAAAAATCAGTGAAATTGAGATTTGCAGGGTATAGGGCATTTGAGATAAGCTCCCATTTCTTCCTACCATCCTAGATTGGATAACTATCCCTCTTATCCTAACCAAATAAGTTGCTTTATAATTTTCTCTCTCTGGGTGTGTGTTACATTGAACTTTTAAGCTGACTAAAGCCTGCCTCTTTTCAGTGGAGTGGCCCACATGTGCCTGCTCGGGTAATTCAGGTTCATGTAGAATTAAACCCAGGAGGATCACGGAGTGATGTTTATGTGCAGTTTTAGTAAAACTTTTGTCTGTAGTCATTCCTTCTCTTGAGGCAACTGCACTGCATGGTGGACCATCAGGGCATGTGGGCAGTCAAAGTAAAATTGTACTGCTGCTGCACACAAGATAGAAAACACAGCTGATGACTGGGGGAGAAGATGTGTTACTTGAGGAGAGACTCAGCTAAGCTAAACTGATATGTCAGAAAAGGGCCTTCCTATCCCTGTCCTAAGAATCCAGGGATGTTATGAGGTACAAACATCGCTTTGGAAGTTGTGGTCAGCATATATTCTGTCCGTTTTCTTACACTACCATTGTGGCTGCTTTTTTGTAGTAAGTGAACAGGAGATAACGTGTTCCATTCAGGATTACAGAATAACAGTATTGGAAGGGATGTTGGAGGTCTTCTAGTCCAACCCCTTGGTCAAGCAGGAAACTCTATATAATTTCAGACAAATGGTTGTCCAATTTCTTTTTTAAAAAACCCAGTGATGTAGCATCCACAATTTCTGAAGGCAAGGCCATTCCACTGATCGATTGTTCTAACTATTAAGAAAATTCTCCTTATTTATTCCTCTTAAGGAAACAGTAAGGATATGGAGAATATTAGCTTCTGCCCTTCATCTTTCTGCACCAAAAGAATTGGCCAACCTATTCTTCACAAGATAGCTTGACAAGTTGACATTTTGGAAGGCGTCGCGGCCCAACTCGGCTGGAGACGTTGGGTAATACTGTTTGGAGGTTCGTTTGTGACCCGGCTGGCCTGAGAGAGCCTTGACTCTCCTCCACCTGCTGGCTGAGAGAATCTCCCCCCCCCTTCTGTTACTTTCTCTGTCTCGTCTGCATTTTTGGTTGCTGTGGCCGGGAAGCAAACAGCTGAAGAAGCAAACAGCTGGGTCGCCGCTTTCAGGCGGCCCTCGTATGATGCCCTTGGGCGACGTTTTTCAACTCTTTCGGCACTTTCAGCTGCGCCTTCCCGACCGTGAGGACTGTGAGGAGTCTTTAGACTTGCACCGGACTATCCATCGTCCCAGGGAGAAGGCAGTCAGCCTGGGACAGTACTGGGAGAGAATGGGAGGTTGTTTTCATCTGCTGCTATTGCACCCCCCTTCCTCTCCCCTCGGCTTGGCCTCCCCTGTCGGTGCATTCTCCCCTCCACTGGGCCGTCGCCACTGCAGGGCCTTTTGCTGTTCGAGATTTGACTCCTCTCGGAGTGCGGCCTTTGGACTTTTCGGATTGCATTTTCAGCTGCTCTTCTATCTGCACTTTCATCTGCCACGGCCATTGTTGCCTGATGCCGCCTTGGACCTGCTACCACAGATAGCGCCACTACTGGACGAGTGGGGGTATTTACAGTACATAGAAGGCCCTCTCCTTTCCTCAACCATCTTGGACTTTTTTTGGACCTTCCCAGAACTACTCGCACTTTAAACTAATCAATTTTTTGCGCAATTTATAATTTCTTTCTTTTCTTTCATCTTTCTCTTCTTCCTTTGTATGGGCTATGCATGAGGTACGCTTGAGATGAATGAATGTCCCACTTTTATGATCATATTGTTGTAAATTTTGTGTTTTTAACTTTTACGTGGGGACTGTTTGGGGGAGTGTATGAGTATGCGTGATTCGGAGGACCTGCCGGGAGTTGCGGGGGCCACGGGGGTGGTTGAGGGGACCAGAGACACGGGAGAGGGTCGGGGTATTGCGGTCGTAACAGGGAGGGGCAGATACGGCGGGGACTTTAGGGCAGGCCATTACCGGGGAAGGAGGGTTCGCTACATTACAGAGATCCCTCCTTCCGGCCCTAGGAGTCCCACTCCAAGACCAGATGGCGCAAGTAGTCAGGACCCTGGTCTCAGGCTGTTGTCGCTAAATGCCAGGTCTGTTGTACATAAAGCTCCTCTCGTCCGGGACTTAATTTTAGACGAGAGGGCAGACCTGGCATGTATTACTGAAACCTGGCTGGGCCCAGAGGGAGGAGTCCCCCTTGTAGAGCTGTGCCCAGAAGGATTCCAGGTGCTGCATCAGCCGAGAGCCCAGGGAAGGGGTGGGGGTGTGGCTGCTGTTATCCGGGAGTCGTTAGTTCCTCGTAGGGTCCCTGCTCCGGAGATTGTCGGGTGTGAGTCTTTGCTGTTAAAGTTGGACCTCAAGGGTCAAGTGGGTCTGCTGCTAACGTACCTGCCTCCCAACAGCGTTGCAGCAGCCCTCCCCTCGCTCCTCGAGTCGGTAGCCGAGCTGGCAATTGAGTTCCCTAGGTTGATGGTCCTGGGGGACTTTAATTTGCCGTCGCTCGGTGAAAACTCTGATGGGGCGCAGGAGTTCATGGCTTCCATGACAGCCATGGGCTTGACCCAAGTAATTCGAGGCCCAACCCATTCAGCGGGACACATGCTTGACCTTGTATTTCTCTCGGAGCAGTGGATTTGTGATCTTGGTCTGAGGGGGAGTGACATCATACCCCTGTCGTGGTCAGACCATTACCTACTGAGGCTCGACTTCCGGAGGCCAAACCCCCACTGTAGGGAGGAGGAACCGACCAGGTGGTTCCGCCCCAGGCGTCTTATGGAACCGTCAAGGTTCCAGACAGAGCTTGGGGTTATTCCTGACACTTTCGCCCACAGTCCGGTGGAGACTCTGGCTGCTGCGTGGCACTCGGCAGCGTCGGAGGCCCTCGACCGGATTGCGCCACTGCGGCTCCTCCGAGGCGGCGGATCCCGGAGACCCCCTTGGTTTACCGAGGAACTCTGGGAGATGAAGCGCCGGAGGAGATGCCTAGAGCACCGTTGGAGGTCCGATAAGTCCGAATCGAACCGAGCAATGGTAACCACCTGCACCAGGGAATACACCAGGGCACTTAGGGCAGCAAAAAGATCGCACATAGCCACCCTGGTAGCATCCGCTGAGTCCCGTCCAGCCGCCCTGTTTAGGATAACCCGCTCCCTATTGAACAAAAGGGAGGCGGGGGAACCCTTGCAGGGCAGAGCTGAAGAATATGCCCAATTCTTAGCGGACAAAATTGCTCGGTTTCGGTCGGACTTGGACTCCACCCCCGCAGTTCCAGCCGAGGCGCAGGGGGACCAAGTAGAACAGCTCTGGGTTGAGTTTCAGGACGTTACCCCCGGGGATGTGGACAAGGCCATGAGAGCTGTAAGTACCTCCACCTGTGTCCTGGATCCGTGTCCCTCATGGCTGGTTACTAACTGCAGTGAGGTGACACGAGGCTGGATCCAGGCGGTTGTAACCGCCTCCCTTCGGGAGGGGAACTTCCCCGCCACACTGAAAGCGGCGGTGGTGAGACCCCTCCTGAAGAAACCATCCTTGGATCCAGCTGTTCTTAATAGCTACCGTCCAGTCTCCAACCTTCCCTTCTTGGGGAAGGTTGTTGAGAAGGTGGTGGCCTTCCAGCTCCAACGGTCCTTGGAAGAAGCAAACTATCTAGACCCCTTCCAGTCAGGCTTCAGGCCCGGTTACAGCACAGAAACCGCTTTGGTCGCATTGATGGATGATCTCTGGAGAGCCAGAGATGAAGGACATTCCTCCATCCTGGTCCTCCTTGACCTCTCAGCGGCTTTCGATACCATCGACCATGGTATCCTTCTGCGACGACTGCGGGAGGTGGGAGTGGGAGGCACCGTGCTACGGTGGTTCTCCTCCTACCTCTCGGACAGGTCACAGTCGGTGTTAGTGGGGGGGCAGAGATCGTCCCCTAGGCCCCTAAATTATGGGGTGCCTCAGGGCTCGGTCTTATCCCCCCTACTATTCAACATCTACATGAAACCGCTGGGGGAGATCATCCGCAGGCACGGGATTAGATACCATCAATATGCGGACGATACTCAATTGTATCTGTCTGCCCCGTGCCAACTCAATGAAGCGGTAGACGTGATGAGCCGGGGCCTTGAGGCCGTTATGGACTGGATGAGGGTTAACAAGCTTGTGCTCAACCCAGAAAAGACCGAGTGGCTGTTGTGTTTTCCTCCCAAAGATTTGGCTAATATTCCACCACTCAGGCTGGGGGGTCAAATTTTATACCCCTCAGAGAGGGTGCGCAACTTGGGAGTCCTCCTGGATCCACAGCTGTCATTTGACCACCACTTAATGGCTGTAACCAGGGGGGCATTCGCCCAGGTTCGCCTGGTGCGCCAGTTGCGACCCTACCTGAATCGGGAGGCGCTCACAACAGTCACTCGGGCCCTTGTGACCTCTAGGCTGGAATACTGCAATGTGCTCTACATGGGGCTGCCCTTGAGGAGCATCCGGCGACTTCAGCTAGTGCAGAACGCAGCCGCGCGAGTGATTGCGGGTGCACCCCGATTCACCCGCATAACACCTATCCTCCGCGAGCTGCGCTGGCTACCTGTCGATCTCCGGATGCGCTTCAAGGTGCTATTAATCACCCATAAAGCCCTACATGGCGGTGGATCTGGATACTTGAGAGACCGCCTTCTGCCAATTACATCCCTGCGACCGATAAGATCCCATAGATTAGGCCTCCCCCGTATTCCATCGGCCAGCCAGTGTCGGCTGGCAACTACAAGGAGGAGGGCCTTCTCAGCAGTAGCCCCGACCCTTTGGAACGAGCTCCCCGTGGAGATTCGTACCCTCTCCACCGTCCAAGCCTTCCGCATAGCCTTGAAGAACTGGCTCGCCCGTCAGGCCTGGGGATAAGGATAGTTACCCCTCCCGAATGTTGAATGTATGTTGCTTACTATTTTATTATATGTTTCTGTCTTAATGTCTGTATTCCCCCTTCCCGGTTTTGTGTGAGCCGCCCTGAGTCCCCTCAGGGAAAAGGGCGGCCTACAAATACTAATAAAATTCTAAAAAAAAAAAAATTCTAAATTCCATTTTCCGTGCTCAGAAAGAATAATTCAGCCCAGTTTACAAAATGTTTGGTTGATAGCTAGATAGCTAGATGGAATATATCTATATCTATCTATCTATCTATCTATCTATCTATCTATCTATCTATCTATCTATCTATCTATCTATCTGTCTGCAGGTCTCTTTTTTACTGGCTACCCAGCTCCAAAGTCTGAAATGGGCTTCCTGAAATATTTGTTAGTTTACTGCTTCTGTAGTGACTATATGAATTTTGTAATGGTGATTTGTTCTTCTTCTTTAGGTTATTAGTTTAAGTTGCTATTTTCTGTTATTTTTCAGTATGTTTTAGTAATCAATTTACACACACACACACACACACACACACTGTATATATATATATACTGTATATGTATATGTGTGTGTATATATATATATATATATATATATATATATATATATATATATTATCAGCACAAATATATACATACATACATACATACACACACACACACACAAAGTGTGTATATATATATATATATATATATATATATATATATATATATATATATATATATATATATATATGTATATATATATATATATATATATACTGTGTGTGTGAGTGTGTGTGTGTATATATAATAAATTGGTTACTAAAACATACTGAAAAATAACAGAAAATAGCAACTTAAACTAATAAACTAAAGAAGAAGAACAAATCACCATTACAAAATTCATATAGTCACTACAGAAGCAGTAAACTAACAAATATTTCAGGAAGCCCATTTCAGACTTTGGAGCTGGGTAGCCAGTAAAAAAGAGACCTGCTTTACTGAAGCAATCTTGGACCAATTAAAATATGGAACAAGGGGATAGAAGACCTATCAGCTTATAGAAAGACTAAATGAGAAAAACCTGGAAGTTCTTCAATAGTGTGTGTTTAACCATTGGAAAGCATGAAATCAAACTGATTGATGTTATAGTTAATACAACAGCTTTGCTTTCCTTAGCCAAATTTAATACACAACCTTGCCGCTAGGCATGGTTTACTCCAACCCATTCATTTCCATACCTGTGAGATTATCAAATTGTGGTGAATTTAAAGTGGCAGTGCATTGGACGCAGAGCAAAAAGGTATCTTGAAGCATTCATGGGCCCACAGGAATATATGCCTGCATTAAGGTATTCAATTCCTTAAACCAATGCATCTTTTCCTGGTCCATGTTCAATTTGTGAAAAAACAGTTGCATTGGTGTTTTTTTAACCCTTGCAAATTATTTCAAAATTAAAATGCTGTCTACCCATAGTTAGACTTGACTGTGCATAGTTGAATTAAATATCTAAAGTTATCAGGTGCACTTTGATCCAGGCATTATTTGGGTTCTTAGCTACTTAGTTTTGAAGGACAAGGACACATTGAGGGATGTTTGCAACAATATGTAATAATATCAGCTTGTTCTTGGGAAACATATAAAACCATCTGTTCCACACAAGATAGAAGCTGTTAGTGGGACATAGAAAAAGGTATTCCTCCAGCAAACCCATAAATCCTAATGCTGTATGCCTGCTGCAGATTCACCTGTCACACCTGTCACAACTTACAATGGTGCTTGGTGCATCACAGCTGGCGCATGAAGCTTGGTTATTCCAAGAGTAGATATTCCTTCTTTGATGATCTATGTTATCCAGATTACCATCTTGTCTCCCACAAATAAGTTGAATACCAGAAGCCTATAACAATATATTGCTTTCAGTTCTGGATTGTTATGAGATACAGTTTGGTACAGATAATCTGATAGGATACATGCTTCTCATTTGCAGAATGAGACAAGAGAAATAGTTGAACAATACACACCAGCATGTTGGTTCCCATAAATTCCCATATATTATAGACTATCACTCTGTGCAAACAAGGTCCTGGGTCCATAATTTCTGGTAAACACAATTCATCTTACATAATGAATTCAATTCCAACCTTCAGAACTATCTGGGACTAACTGACTCCTTAAAAAGTGGGTGTTGCAACCCTGGAGAGAGAAATAATTTAATCCTTTCTTCCACAGAGTCCCAATAAAAGAGAATTACAATAGGATGCCAAAGTCAGATTGAAATACCAGACACATCTGCCTGTCTGGTAGAGTTCTTAGCTGGTCTGCTAAGAACTTTTATCTCTAGATCAGCTTTAGAAAACAGAAAACATTTTGGTCTTCTTGCCTAAAATCCATTAATAAAGAAGTTGACAAACTTGTTTTGATTCTGAGGAACAAGTAGTAGCTTGGTGTTTTGCACTTAGGGAAATGCAATGAAAAATGTATTTATTAAACCAACCAAGCTAAATTTCTAGACATAAAAAGGAGGTTATCAAGAAAAGGAAAATATAGGGAAGGCACAGGAAGGCAACAACATTTATGCAGAATTCCAAATAAAATCAGTACAATCAGCCTAGTTGAATTACTTTCTTATTAACTACTTGCCTGAGGTAGTGGAATGCATGTTCAAAGCACATTGTAAAAAATGATTAAAAACACGACCAGGTTCTCCCCCTTAGATGTGGACAGGTGTCTCCTGTTCTTTATTTCCTCCCCTGTTCTTGAGTACTATCTTCAGTTATATAGAATGGAGGAAATAATTAAAAGCCAACCTCAGATTTATTGCTTTTATTCAATCAAGGAAGATGTTACTCTAGGATGTTCTGGCCCTAGTCAGCAAATCAGAAATTATCTACTCACCAATTTTTTCTTCCTAATCCCTTTATAATGGGATTGTAGCAATAACAATAGCAATAGCATTTAGACATATACTGCTTCACAGTACTTTACAGCCCTCTCTAAGCAGTTTACAAAGTCAGCATCTTGCCCCCAACAATTTGGTCCTCATTTTACCCACCTCGGAAGGATGGAAGGCTGAGTCAACCTTGAAAATGGTGAGATTTGAACTGCCAAATTGCAGGCATCCAGCAGTCAGCAGAAGTAGCCTGCAGTACTGCACTCTAACCACAGCCCCACTGCGACTCATTATAAAGTTGCAATCTGGCTTTCACCAGTTGAGACATTCTCTGAATGGGATTGTATGGCAGAAGTGTGGGTGGAAGGGGAGCGGAATTCCTTTAATTCATGAATCTTAGTCTGGGGGTCATTTTATCTGATGCTATAGGAGGCACTGTTGTGCCATATTAAAATTAGGCTTTGGCACAATGGGAAATAATATGTCGTGATAATAAGGTTGTTGCATTGCCAAAGTATTGAAAGTATATTTGTGAGAAAGCCAAATGAATGATTCACTTCCATATGTACTGAAGGCATGCCTTGCCCAAGAGTAAGTATACTTTTCCTTACAATCTTCAATGCAAGATTTTTGCTTAGTTTTTGAAATATATTTAGAAATGAATATATCACACTGCCTTTGACTTCCAACTTACCCATATGTGTAGAATTTTACAAGCTAATAGGACTCATCTCTCACAAGCATTTGACAGGCAGATTTTAATCAATTACACAAATCTTGTTGCAATGGCAGAAGAAGAGATTATAGTGTGTGTGTGTGTGTGTGTGTGTGTGTGTTGTATTTGTGCTGATATATATATATATATATATATATATATATATATATATATATATATATATATATATATATATATATATATAAAATATGTGTTTGTGTGTGTGTATACCTATACCTATACCTATACCTATACCTATACACACACACACACACACACACACACACATATAAATGATCATTGTGAAATACCAAAAGTTTCTCCCAGTTTAAAACCTTTATATTGCAGCTTCAGAGGAAAATGTGGGAATTTGCATAAACGAGTCTGTATAATTTAGGTTCTTGTTGGTGTAGGGCAAGGGAAGGTTTCAGATAGGACTGACTGACAGATTGTCCAGACAAACAGCTGCTGATTTATTGCCTTTCCTTGGGCTTGGCTGGGTGCATTTGTCTTGTAAGTAAGCCTTTTTATTCCTGCTGAACTTGATGCAAAATCAGATACTTGCCTCAGAAGCAATTTGCACCCCCCCCCCCCGATTAAATGTTGGTTCTAATGTGGTTTTTTCCTTGTTAGTTTCAATTCTAAATCAATGCAATGCTGTGGAAAAAGAATAAGATAAATTCCCTACTCCTCCCTTCTTGTTTTTCAAATATTATAATTATATATATATATAGTGTTGTATTTGTGCTGATATATATATGGACATGTCCTCACCCCATAAATCCTTCTCTCTCTCAAATAAGTTCTGCTTGCCTATTGATGGAAATACATTTAAGGCAACTACTATATATGCATCTTGAAAACAATGTAGTAGTTACTGGAAGTCAGTATATATTGATCGAGACCAAATTCTATGCTAACAAATACTAATTCTAATTCTTTTTTTTACGGGATAATCTTTGAGGGAATACATATTTGGATTGAAAATTATACTCAGAGAGTTTTCATCCATGGTTCTTTATCAAACTAAAGAGAGGTTTGAAAGGGATGCCAGAGCGATTACTCCTTCGTCCTCTTCAATATTTTCACAAAAATACTAGCCAATAACCCGGCATTCCCGGGTCTTTATTTATAGGGGAAAAATACCTGGACCAAACATAATTTCTCTCTGGTGGAGTACTGTGAAGCTGTTACCATGGCAACTCCACTGCACTGCACAGTAGAAGCCATTTTAAGGTGCACCAGGCTGCTTCTTAACAGAACACACACCCCAAGGGATTTTAGGGTGTCTTACCCCCACAATATTTTTTTCCAGAGGGTAAGTCATATGTGTACCAAGTTTGGTTGAAATTGCTTGAGGCATTCCAGAGTTATGCTGGAACACACACACACACACACAAATACACACAAACACACACACACACAAACACAGTTTACCAGATTTTCAGATGTTATAAAATTGAGGGTAATACTGTATCTAATAAACTAGAAGGCAGAAATAAAATTTAAAATATTTGAGGAATAGGCTGACTGTAACAGAATAAAATTCCAGAGACTTGACCAGAATCTTGAAAGGTTGGATTTGATGGCCCAAATGATCCCTTCCATCTCTGTGGTCCCATGAAAAATCTCACTGACAGATAACATCCCTCAAAGTAAGGATGCTTGAATGCCTCCCTAAGAAAGAGCAGATTACTTCTTCTTCTAGTGAGAATTTTCAAAAACATTTTAAATAACATCTCTATGACTAATTTTTGGGGTAAGTTAGCTAGCTGCTATCATTCAGGACAGACTGCCATCTTAACTATTCTTGTGACCTAGCGGGTTCTGAGCATTTATTGTTTCCTGTAGTCAGAACACTTAAGCGTATTAAACTCTGTTGTAATTGAACAATAGAATAATTGCAGTTTTTGAATTTTGTTCAGTCAAAATGCAGCTAAATCAGAAGGTAGGCATTTTTCCTGATCTCAAATACATTTTCATTTGTTGAATTTTTTATATTCAGAGTCAGGATAACTACCCTAATGCTAATTTTAGTAGGAAAATGAAATTATCCCTGCTATATTTTCTACCCCTTCCCCCAGTGCGGAATGTGAGAAGAAAAAAACACGATGCAAATCTAAACATTTACAGACAAAGTATGGGGGAAATGTAGATTTGTAATGCAATCAGGTCAAAACAATCTTCTTGTAAACAAAAAGATTTAGCCTTCAAAGTACAGCAAATATTTGCAGACATAGACATAGTGAAAAGTGACTTTCTCAAATAGAGGCAATGAAAGAACTGAGGCGTAGCTAATTAAAATGGCACATCAAGGCATAAAGAGACAATATAATGGTAAAGAAGCAATGGAGAATAGACTTGTTTTCAATAAATGTGGAGGCCATCTTAATGTAATGTAACTATTCAGTGCAAAGATTGTGATGTACAATTAAAGCCAGCATTTTATGAGAGTGTTGCTTTCCATGAAATTGCAAAGAAACACATTTCTGAGCATTAAGCTTGCTTGCAAAGACAGTGCTTTGGACAATGATACAGTAAGGTGATACTTAGAAAGTGTGTTTGCATAAACCAGCTTACCCTAATCAGCACTGAGATATTTCTTTTTTAGTAAAAGCTAACTTAACCTTGAACACACACACTCTCTCTATATATATACCTATTTGTTTCATAGCAGCTGCCATTTCAGAATGTATCTGGTGAATGTCAAAGCCACTGCCTTGGACAAAAACCACAGTAGCCAGGAATATCTCAGTAAGATGGCATCCAAAGATGAGGTGGTGAGATAATGTTTGAGATAGCAGCAGACATGGGAGAAAAATCAAGCAGAGGAAGTGCCATGGCACGACGGGTTGAACTATCGATAGCTCAGGCGGCTGACATTGAGAAATCCTACCAATGATTGGAAAGGGCTGGAATAAAAGTCAGCATAGAGATACCAATCATAGCAATACAAGCACAGGTACTAAGTACCAGATTGGTAGAAGCAGGTTTACCACACTAGGGAGGATCCAAGATGCCGACTATGCAGAGGCACCTTGGAGACAGTCCAACACATAATAGCAGGGATTAAGATGCAGCAGAGGCAGCATACGCTGAATGGCATAACCCAGTAGCTAACCCTGGGTACAGGAACCTCTGTACAGAATATGGGCTGCACCCTCCTACATCCACGTGGGAAATCTCACAGAAGGTTGTGGAGAATGTGGACTTCCAAATTTACACAGAAAAACAGGAAACGGTAGTAGGCAAAGGCCAAAGTGGTCCCAGTGGCAGTTAGGGCCCTCGAGGCTGTGATTCCTAAGCTGAGAGAATGGCTCCAGCAGATTCCAGGAATAACATGAGCTCTCTGTTCGGAAGAGAACAATGCTAGAAGCAGCTAAGATACTGCACAGAACATTCAAACTCCCAGGCCTCTGATAGAGGGCCTGAGATTGAGGGAAACATACCACTCATAGAGGTGAGAAGATTTTTTCTTAACAATAATCAGTTTTATGTTGCAAAACCAGGCTTGTTTCATAGCAGCTATCATTTAAGAATGTGCACAGAAGTAGAACAAAATGTTTTGATCTAAAAAAAGTCCACAACTAAAAAAAAATAGTCAGTTCTGATCTTGATATAAAACCAATTGATATAAAACCAATTTTGGTGAAAAGTAACTGCAATACAACCCTTCAAATTATTTTTCATTTTACACTACATTCAACCCACTCATGAACTTAAATTCCCCTTAGAATGTACATTTCTATATCAGCTGACATGCTACAATTAGGGTTTTAATTTTTGTAATTAGCTTAGACTCCAGATAGCCATCACTTTGGGAAATACATACTTCTCAACAGCACTGAAAAGATAAATATTCAATTATCAATTACGTCTCTTAGGATCTGAAAAAATTCAGAATTGAAATGGCCATTTTGAAGCTTATAAATTCTTCCTGATTTGGTGGCAGCAGGAGAAAAGAAGTATCAGGGTTTGTTTCTTTCAAATATTGAAGCAAATCTGCCCATTTCAGATCTGCTGAACAAATAGGGGAGTCACAAATGTATCTTACATGCTTAAACCTATATTCCAGAATGTGGTGCTGCAGTTTGAAGAGCACCCACACACACAGAAATAAAAATGAAAAACTATGAAAAAATTATGTATTCTGAGGAAAATACATACGGCATATATCCCTTAGAGAAAAATATACAGAAAAACAAACAGTTCAATAGAAAAAAAAAGTACCATTGGCGCACATCCTATGAAAAGTTTATAAAACACCTTCCCACCCATTTTGATGAAAGTGTTAGAGCATGGGGATTTCTCAGGAAGAATGATGAACAGAAGATGGCTCCACTGAGAGAAGCTGATGACTGAAGCACAATGAAGATCCAGAATGATAAGCAAATCTTCATGATTTCTATCCCAACAAGGATTGGGATCACCTATAAATGCTCCAGATGGCAGATCCTTTTGAGGAGACTACATAATAGCAATGTCTTGGGCCCATACTGTGGGAATGATGTGGAAAGAAGTGTTCACACTGATCGTACAGAGTACTGAGAGATGAGGGACTGCTATCTTTGTCTGACTTGCAAACAGCACCTTTATGAACATAGGATTCACATACTTCCTTTCTTATCTTTGGAAATTGCTTCTTAACTGCTTTTCAGATATTGAGAACTTCCTAACAACATGTTTTATTACAGTGGGTGAGTTTCTTGCAATCTCCAGCAAATTAAGTTTTATATAAGTATAAGGACTTTTTTTAAAAAGTCTCTTTATAGTAAAAGGGTGATTAGAATATTAATTCTGCAAAATTATAAATGGACCAAAGTCCAGATGGATTTCAAATAAGATTCTGAAGCTAATTATAAGAACCCTTCCTATGGGAAAAGTCTGATGTTTTGAATACTTAAAAAATGTGTGATAAGATAAAATTTTGAAAGTAGAGGGAATGAAAAGAAATTAAAGAATAAAGTTACTTAAACAGAATGGAGCAAACTACATTAACATTAGATCTATTGAAAAATATTGGAGGAGAGTCTTACCCAATTATCTGAAAATGGATTGAAATGGATTGATCTAAGGAAGTCAACAGGATCCTTAAGATTCTGAGCTCAGCCAACAGCTCTTTAAATCCCTTCTGGTTTGTTAAAGTGGCCTGGGGAATGGGTTTTAACCATGGTTAATTCTTCTTTAAATGAGATGGTTGTTTCCTTGCCTCTTAAAGGGGCTTCGGTTCAGCCCTTCTCAAGTCACCACTGGATCCCATCATACTGGATATTTAACTGCAGTATCTAACCTCCCTTTGGTGGGGGCGAGATGATTCCAAACAGCTTCAAAGGACCTTGAAAGGTGTGGAATATCAGGATCCTTTTCAGTCAGGATTCAGACCTGGATATTGGACATAAATGACATTGGTTGTGCTTTTAGATAACCTCTGGAAAGATGGGATGGGGATTGTCTATCTATTCTTGCCCTACTTTAACTCTCAGTGGCTTTCAATGCCATTGACCAGGACATCCTTCTGGTTTGTGTACTGCTGAATGTACAGATGAAAGCTGTTGATATTTTACCAAATCTGAATAACATGCTTATACTGAATTTACAAAACAGATCTGTTAAAGTTGTGAAGAATTTTGTGAGAATGGACCAGAAAGTAAAAATGAGAAGAAATCAAATTCCAGAACTTTATTTGATAGGATTAAGGATTAACATTATTAAAGGTACAAAGAAATAATATAAAGTTGGTTTATTTGGTTAAGATTAAAATAGATATGTAATCTCTGGAAAGCCTTAATAGACTTTTGCTGAGTAAGACTGAATGACAAGGCTTTTAAGGATTTGTTTATCGATAAGAAATGGGTTATGAGAAGAAGTCTTCTTCTGATAAATACATTCTCAACATGTGTATTTAAAATCCATCACTTTGAAAATCAAAGTGTATTTTGTGATTCAACGCTTGCAAATTAGATATACCATATCTGGCCTGAACAATTTCAGACAATCAGCGCAGCAAAGAAGTGTATCTCCTTGCTGCAATCTGTTGGTAGTCCAGATCTTTGCAGTCCAATAACCAATAGGATGACAACCATCAGATGATTCTATTCTAAGCAGGTTTATGGCTTCAGGGATGAAGTGATCAATAAGGAAAGTTTAAAAAAAATCATACATTTTAGGGAGACAATTTTTTTCCAGAGTGGATTCAGGAATTGCCCCCCCCCCCAATCAGTAATTAATGTTTAATAGTAATACATGTTTAAGATACCATTCCTTTGTCCCTCAGTCAGGACTACAATGATGACAATTTACTTCTAGGATGACAGATCACACTCTGACCCCAATAGGAGCTTTTTTACTGCCATCTTAAAGGTAACGGTTCCCCTCACACATATGTGCTAGTTGTTACCAATTCTAGGGGGCAGTGCTCATCTCCATTTCAAAGCCGAAGAGCCAGCACTGTCTGAAGATGTCTCCGTGGTCAGCATGACTAAATGCCAAAGGTGCACGGAACACTGTTACCTTCCCACCAAAGTTGTCCCTATTTTTCTACTTGCGTTTTTACATGCTTTCGAATTGCTAGGCTGGCAGAAGCTGGGAGAAGTAATGGGAGCTCACTCAGTTATGCGGTACTAGGGATTTGAACCACCAAACTGCCAACCTTTCTGATCGACAAGCTCAGTGTCTTAGCCACTGAGCCAACTTACTGCCCCCTTAATAGTCCCCAAAATTGAGAATTAGATATTCCGATGTCCAAATGTCCTTAGGTGGTTGTGTTGGAGAATGGACAAGGTGGGTTTCAGATTCTGGGTTCTATAACCTTCCTTCACAACCTCCTCCTATATCATAGAAATGTAGGCAGGCTTAAGAGCTCATCTATCTTTATTTTTATTTTATTTATGTTTTGGTACAGCCTGATTCCAGAGTGACTCTAGATTGTTCACAATACAAAAAAGCAAAATACAAATATAACAAATTAAATAAGAATACAGTATAGGATTGTAATAATTTATAAATTATTCTCCACTTTTACTTCCACAGAAGAAAATAAGTAAGCAAAAAAGAGCCAGGCACCTGAAAAAAAAAATATAGAGATGCATTTCCACTTTTCCAAGATTTGGGATTATTGAAAATCTCTCATACCACAATTTAGCCACAGTTTTAAAATTGCTCAGCCTATGTTATCAGTTTTGAATTTATCCACACCCTCTTTCAAAATAGGTCAAGTTCTAACACAATGTCTCTCCATGGCCACCACAAACACATTATTATTTTTTGCTGCCGAATGGCACTCATGTGTCAATTTTTCCTTCTAGAAAACTCTAATTATTCCAGAATAGCAGGGGCCAAGAACCTCAAGGAAATATGTCATAATTTCCCTGTCCATTTTTTAAATATAATATATGCACAATAGTGTAGTTCCACAATAGAAAACAAATGCCAACAATCCCCAGTCAGTAATCAACAGTAATGACAAGCAATGGTGATTGCTCTATTACTCAGCTTATTCAAAGCTCTATTGCAACACTGAATCTTAACAATTGAATGCAGGGAGTATATGGTGATAGTAGCTTCTGAACAAAAAGAAAATTGGCTTTCTTTCATGGGGATTGAGAAAAGCAAAAATAGTAGATACTTCAGCCACTGTGTAATAAATTAGTAGAACATCAGTTTAAACAAAATTATTATGAATGAAAACCTTGAATAGATTCTTGGTATGCTACTGCCCATCTTAGATATTTGCAATCATTTTCTCCACTGTTTCTGTCCTCTAACTGGCAAAATGTATGAACACATTAATATACAAAGGACTGAGCTTTTCAAATTTAAACATATTAGTTTTGCTTTCATAAATTTCCACACCTTGAGAATGAGCAATTCTGACCGTTGTCTTTTGCTCTATTTTTAATCAAGTTTTTTTTTTCTATGCAAGTTACAAAAAAATACAAATATTCCAGTAAACTATTTTTTAAAATTCTAAATATAATTCTTTGCTATTATCTGTATAAATCAGTTCAGCAAGTGTAGCTATATTCAACATCAAAAAATCATAGTTTTATCTGTCAACCATTTGGTGAGGAACAATAGAAAAAAGCAGTGGCAGATCTCATTGAGCAGCAGAAATATTTGAACGAACAGCAATTCAAATCTGGGCCTTCAAAAATAAAGTGTACTTTTAAGGGACTTGAAGATTTTTTAAAAGTGCCATTGTTAAGATTTTTTATTTAGTTAGTTGATGCTCCCAATTGTAGTAGCACTTTACTACAGGTAGTCCTCAACTTACAACTGTTCATTTAGTGACTGAAGTTACAAGAGCACTGAAAATGCGATTTATGACCTGTCCTCGCACTTACAGCCATTGTAGCAACTCCACAGTCAAAAATTTGACTTTTGACAACCGACATGTATTTCCAATGGTTACAATACCCTGGGGTCACATGATCACTATTTGTGACTTTTCCCAATTGACTTCGAACAAAGCAAAGTGAAGAAGGAAGCCAGCTTAGTTAACTACTGTGGTTCAGTTAACAACCATGGCAAAAAGATCATAAAATCAGGTGCGACTCACTTAACAATCATATTGCTTAACAGTGAAAATTCTGATCCCAGTTGTGGTTGTAAGTCAAGGACTATCTTATATATTAAAGATACTAAACCAAATGTATTCTTGATTTAGCCAACCCTTATTGTCTTATTGCTGTTGTTTCTCATATAACTTTGTGCCTGGCTTCCATATTTGGGCAGCATTTTGATTTCCCCAAAGGAACGCCCTTGCTCCCCACCTCCATCCCACCTCCTTGGACTTCTGGAAATTTGTGGTATCTTTATTTTGCATCTGAGCTTCCTTTATTGTGGGAATGAGTAGCCCTTAGATATTTTGAGCAGCACTGACTTCTTTACTTTTTCTTTCCCTGTGTTTTTATACTGCTTCCACCAGTTCTGTGAAGTTGCTTCTTCTGAAATGAAATATAATGGTTAACTTCTGTAAGTTTACTATTCATATATAAATTAAATCTAACCACACTATGCCTCTCATCAGTTCAAACAACCACCAAATTTTGTATGGGGTGCTGCCTGATCCAGTTCTGGTTATTTCCATTATAACAGGGATCTGAAATCATCTGGTCCTTGGACCCAAATAGAAATATGTTCACCAAGCCAGCAAGACAGAGAGTGATGAAACGTTCTATCTACTCAAGCAACCATTTTAGCATAGGCTTCATCTGTCACTTCAGGATGAGTGGAGCAACAGGATCCTGAAATGGTAGCAGCAGCCTGGCCTGAAGTGGTATGTTTATTTAGGATTTATTTCATTTTTATGTTATTTCTAATAACTTTTATTTAGTTCATCCAGTTTGACAGAAGGGAGTGAATGTTATTATATGATTCTCTTTCAGATATGTGTTTCCTTCATCCTTTGTGATCAGATGAGCTTGATCACCCACAAGGATTTGGCAGATTTGATTATCAGCTACAGATGTCTGCTTCTGGCCTGTTTCTGCCATATCTCCACTTGGCAATCAAAAATGTCCTCTCACATATTTCCTAGGCCAGATACAGGCAATCTGTGCTGTCTGGATTATCTGGCTTTCAGGTCCTATCAGTTCAGGAAAGTGTCCATCATGAGAGATCTTCAGCCCCAAAGAAGATGGTAGAATACATCGTTAGCCCCTTAAAAAAGAAAGAAAGAAAAAGGAATTATCATTACAGAACAGAACAGAAAGGAACACCCCAAAGACTCTATTGATCTGGATTCTGCTCATTCCCTGCCTTCCAAGTTGCAAATAGTATGTGTAATACATATATGTATATATGTGCGTGCATGCATATAGAATATGTATATGGGTGTATATACCTCTATGTGTGGAGAAAGAAAAGACTGCATGCAGACAGTATATCTGATTGTATAAGGGCTAGTATGCCTTCAGGGTCAGAGACCTGTAGGTCACATCATATATCTTGCCATATAAGATAGCCTTGAAAGCTTTAGTGAGCGTTTTTCTCATCCTTTTTCCATGGAAACTTTCAGTGGCTTGCAATTTAATCCAAAAGGTATGTAATTAACGTTCTGGGAACATTTAGTTAGGCATTGATTATTCTGCACAGCTTTGCCCAAAGCCTTTTTTCCCTCCAAATTTTCTTTCAGCAATTTGGATCTATTCCCATTTGAACTAGCTCCTTAGGATACCTCATGTGAGGAGAATTCTCATTCTTTATTTGTTATTTGTAAACCACTAACTGTAACAATTCTGTACCTGTACTTTTTCTTTTTAAAAAATACTGTACTGGGCTGTATCAGTTCATTGGTTTGTTTCTTTTTGTTTGTTTGTTTTATATCTGATTATTGTAATACACTGGATGAGAGTTGTAGATTTTATTTTGCAGATGTGTGAATTGCTCACTGTGGCTAAGTCAGCATGACTGAATAATGTGGGCTGTGAGATGTATGTGAATAGGTAGAAGTCAAGAATCCCTCTCTTCAAATATTCAGACAATGTCTGTTGGTGCTTTGATTTGTCTGTTTCAGTCCTGTGTGCTAGTGGTCGCCTATGGATTCCATTAACAAGGTGCAATAGAACCCCTGTGAATTGCAGTTCTGAAGCTCCACAAAGCAAAAAAGAAGAAAATCATGGCTTTCTTTCTTTTTGTTCTTCTTATACTCCTAGAGGCTCTATATTAGGTGCAAAACTAAAGTAATATCCCATCATCACCACTTTTAATTATAATTAGGGGAAATGAAGTCTTATTAGACAGAAAACTTTCTCCTCATATTAACAACTCTGATGTTTCTGTAGAATGTCAAGTGGGCACAACATGTAGTGAAAAAACAGAGAGTAGGTGTTAGCAATTCCCTCTTTCTGTGGTGAGTAGGAA
Organism: Thamnophis sirtalis; assembly: GCF_051295495.1. Classification (NCBI taxonomy): domain Eukaryota; kingdom Metazoa; phylum Chordata; class Lepidosauria; order Squamata; family Natricidae; genus Thamnophis; species Thamnophis sirtalis. The sequence goes on along the minus strand of NW_028261389.1, from coordinate 33,555,593 downwards.
AGAATGGGTTTTCGTTGCTTTGTTGAGTGGTATTATTTGCAATTGGTTGATTGGTGAGGCTCTGATTGGCTTATGTTCCCTGCTTGTTCCCAGGGTTCTAAGAATGGCAGGAGTGAAAATCACATACTGTAGCTGGCTTCAAACAGAGGTATTGGGGAGTGGAAACAGTGCCACGTGGAAGTGTTTGAAATTGATCCAAAATATAAGTACTCATTGATTGTAGCACATCTCACTTTTACCCAAATTTCTGGTTCTTTGGTCAGACCTTAACAACTAAGCCCTCCCAGCTTTTCTGAAATTCTGAATTTTGAATTACTCTTGCAAAATCCCCTAGATTTTTCTTATACTACAGTAAAAGTCCAGGCCATTTTCTTTTATTCTAATAAACTGAATTGTAGTGACTCAATGGTAGTTGGGGGAAAAGTTCTTTCTGTGCTGAGCTGTTTGTTTTTATTTGTGCGTCTATATTCTTTTACTATTACCTGAAAACACATGAGAACAAGATATAGAAGCAATTTTACTGAAGAAGACTAGTTCACAAATAAAATGTCTTGTTTGTTACCTAGGTATTGCTGATTAATGACTCAATTATCCTGCCTCTTACAACAGCATACCTCCTGATTGTAACATTGCTGATTGTTCTGCTAAGTGAGCTGGGGAAATGGAGAGTGGATGGATTGGACAACACAGTCGATAACCACAAGCTTTGGATGTGAAGTGGTTAGGAATGTAGGACTCGGGATGTTTTAAAACTATATAGGGCTTGCACATTTGAAATTTTCAGCTCTGAGTAATGGAAAAGTAAGATGATGATGATGATAATTGATGATGATGGTGGTGGTGAACTAGGCTGCAAAAATACAGATAACCACATGATTGCAAGAGATAGATACAAAAGGTTTCACTGTTTTTACCAGTGGATGTCTGAATTTTTACAACATAGATCTAATACAAAATGATGAAAAATCATAAGCTCAATTCAGAAAAAATTAAGGTGTGTATATTTAGTATCTAAAAGTCTTTGGTGGACTAGTTTTAGCATGCTGGAATTAGCAAAAAGAAAGAAAACGAGTTGGCTGTGAGATAGAAAAGATAAACCAAAACAATATGACATGTGTCAACATTAAACGGGTCTACTCAGAATTAAATTTCTCAGACCCCACCAAAACCTGTATATGATTACTTTTAGCATCACATTTTAGCATTTTATCCAGAAATGTGCTATAAACCTGTTATACTGCAATATGTAAAAAGGATGAAAGATTGAAATCACATAAGGGGTGAGTGATAAGGACAGTTTGCTGAATTCAGAAAGACAATTTTTATAAAATGATGTATCATTAATATTTGTCACCAGAAAAATTGTCTAAAATATATACTGTAATTTAAATTTATGCTGGGAATGTGAACAAGAAAAGACTTTTCATCATGCTTGGTACATGAGAAAAAAGCTAAAAATATTGGATTCAAATATATATATATATTAATGCATAATATTTTAAAGGTACAATTAAATGCAATTAAAGCCAGACATCCTTCTTTGGGGACTGATTGACAAAAAGTTAGAAAAAACTCACAGTACTTTGATTTTATATATATGATAAGAGCAGTTAAATTTTTCTATGCACAATGGTAGAAAGATTGGGACATTGCACACAATGGAAGAATGGATGGTGAAGATGATGAAGCTTGCTGACATGGTGAAATTGATAGCTTTGATTAGAGAAAAGACACTGATAAATTTTAATGCTGATTAAAACTACCTCTTGGATTTTTTGCATAAAACAGAAAAAATGAAATTAGGATACTGTATATCAGTTTGATGATTTTAAAAATAAATAAATAATAGAAAAATTCAAAGTTTTATCGCAAACTTGGAGTAAGAGATCAGTTTAAATTTATGCTTATAATACTTATATAATAAAAGAAAATTGGACATCATTTCCTTATATTTCTTTTCTCTTCTTTTATTTCACCACTTTTGGCTTTGTTTGCTCTTTCTTTCTTTGCTCTTTCTCTTTCTGTCATCTTAATTATTAACTCTTGCTAGTTTTTTCTTTCTTATTTAAAATGTAATAAAGTTATAAAACAGGGTCAGGTTGCTTATTTCATGAAATGAGACATTCCTGGGTGAGGATTAATTATTGTAATCAGGAGAATGGAGCAATCTATAAAGAAAAGACCATTGTTTATTGGCAGAATGAACTTGAACATATGGCCTCTCAAAATTTTCCTGCCCTATTTCAAAGAACTCTATAATTGGAACAATTTGGCTATCCTAAAAGTTAGTTCTTTAATCCACTAACAGTGCTTTACTACTATTGAATTACAGATTCACACATATAATTTGTTTTTACTGTGCTAATAGAAACCAACCAACCAGGTCCGGTAAAAATATGGGATAATTCAGCATATTATCTGTATGAGATCAGAATGCCATTCTCTCCTAAAGAGATTCTGATTATTACAAATAACATTACCTATCACAGAATGTGAATGGTAGCATAGAAAACATAAATAGTTTTCTGATAATTTAAGGAAAACATGAGGAATCACTTATTATAGTTAAGAAAATGCAAGGACCTTTTAATGAGATTATTTTATTTTGTGAAAAACAAATGTCTCCTTAAATTTCTGCTTTATTTTGAATGTGGACTATATTTTACTACTCTTTTATTGCCATGTTGCACGAACTGAAGAATTAATCACAGTGCACTGGAAAAATGTACTGTATCATTTACTTGCATCTAACTATGATACAAGCATGTCTTGGCAATATCTTTTCGGTCTACCATATCTGTGTAATGTTCTCTTCATCTTGACCCTGGCTTATGACTGAGAGAGGTCTAAGTTCATCTTTGCTGACTGGTAGTAAGGGTAGCTTACTTGGTAAAGGTACTTAAAGGCAGCCCCAAGATTTTAAAAACAGTTCGGCTTTGTCATCCATTACCTTGGACAGAAAGTAATTAGTGACTACAGTGACTTGAAACAAAGACACAAAAAAAGCAATATTGGGATCAGCAATGGACACAGCATATTTCATATTTCAGTGGTTTTCTGCTAACTGAAATATTGGTGAATCTGGTCATGGGGGAAAGACCCTTAGCCTTTTTCTAAGCATGTAAGAAAAAAAATTAGTATTCAAATAAGTTTTCCAAATGTTAAATTAATACATTTATATGCCCAGAATGCTAATGCTTATATTTTCAGGATATGCAATATAGTAGGACTAACACATTAGCAGTAATTATACTATCAAATGCTAGGACAGTCGCAAATTAGATTTGTCAATTTAGAATCAGTGATGTCAACAAGGTTAAACACCTTGACATCCTGAAAACATTTTGAGATAACTTGATTTTAATGATCGTTGCTGGATTGTAACTAAGAAAAGCAGATGACAAAGGGAACAATATTGCCTGCAGTGTGATATCTCAGTAGAAATATGGTGAGGAACAGCAGCCTGTCTGTTTTCATTCTGTCTCTTATGTTAGATGGTTCTTAATCAGCTGGTTGCTTTTCAGCTTGTGAGCATTAAAACGTATACCTGGTTTACAAAGCTGCTTTTTATCATGTCAGGTCAAAGATTTATCTGTCTTCATACATTTGTCTTTTTTAACTGATATCAGTTTTGTGAGGATTCATGCAAGACTTTTCCACTGTTCTACCTGGAAGTATCTGGGACTGAATTATTCATCAATCCATCCATCCATCCAATTTTTATATTATCAAAAAAATTTGACTCTCATATGTAAAGCAAATGCTGCACAATTGTGTTAAAAATGATAAGTCTACATGCCAAGTAACAAGTTGTTGCTTGGCATGTCAAAGCTTTCTTGAACCCAAGATCAGTCAGAAGACCCTCATAAAAGCATATTAGTAGCCTTAGCTATTTGTTCTAAGTGTATTATTTTTGCTACTTCCCTTCCATTTTAACCTGTCTCTGCTTGTCTTTGCTGATTTCCTTCTCTGCTGTGTGAGGAGGAATGCTGCACTGGGTGGTCAGTAGAGGCTATAGCCAATTACATACCATCTAACATACAATGTATTCTTTAGCCTAGTAGCAGCTGCTCACTCCCTTAACCTTCAGAACAAATAAGGATTTTGGAAAAAAAAAATCAGGGGCTGAACTTTCACTATTCCAGTATCCTCCCACACACAATAGATTGGTTCCTAGGAAATCTGAAGTCCTTATAGTTTCAGTCACAACTGGGTAGCTGGCACAATGTTTGATAAGCATAACCGGTGTAGGAAATCTTTGTGTGTCAGGGGAAGCTTCATCCTGGTGGAGCCAGAGGAAAACAAAGTCATATCATGCTCAGTTTCCCATTTTCGTGTTGTCTTATATCCCGTAATTGCCTAAAGGTTTGGAAAAAGCTCTGATGATTGAACAGATTGGTACTCTATCTAAGAGCCATGGGTTAGCTTTCCAACTCATCCCAAAATTATTTTAAGCATCCTCTCCTCTTCAGATTCAGATCAGAATAGGCTTTGGCAAACAAAGCTATGTAACACAGAACACAGTACATAGTTTAATTTAAAAGCCAAGGCAAATGTCCTCAATTCTTTGTAACATCCTCACAGGTACAACCAGTTCCAAATCCCATGAATGCCATCATAACTTTATTTATTAGGCTGTAGTGATAGGTTGGGGCTGAAGCAAAACTTCTAGAAAACTGGATGGGAATTCCAATTATTTACTTATTTGTTTATGTTTAAAATTTTCTAGTGCACTCAAATCTAACAATTCTGAGTATTTGACATTTAAAAGCAGAAATAGAAATCTAAATAAATTCCAAAATATGGTGTCCTCCAGAGGGAACAAAAGTCTTCTCTGTCCTCTATCCATGAAGCAAAAAATAAACCAAAGATCCCCGAATCACAGTTATTGAAGGCCTGGAAGAAAAGTCATGTTTTAAATACTCTTGTAATGGCTGCTAAGATTGGGACCATGCAAATCTCTGCAAGGGTGCCATTTCAGAAGACAGGTACTTGTCAGAAAAGACTATTAGATGATACTGCTTTAATGAAAGGATCAGGAGAGAGACAACTCTGCCAGATATTGCTGGGCAGGCATAAACTAATGGCCCTCAAATAATTCAGACCTATAGTATGCCATTTGGGGTTTTAAAGGGAACAACCAGTACCTTGAATTAATCTAGAAGTCAACTGGTAATCAGTGCTGACTGGACATGATATGGCCCATCCATCACTGCTCATGCTGCTCCACTCTGTACAGCTGTAGCTTTCAAATGGTTTTCTAGGGCAGTCCTGTGAGGAACAGGTTGCCATAATCCATTGCAGTTCTGACTGACATACTTAGAGGTCTTGATTTGGAGGAAGCTGTATTATAGGACTATCTCCTCCTGCTCAAACAGTCCTTTTTATGCACTGCAGTTCCTCAAAAGATCTTATTTATAAACTTTCAGTATCGTTCTTACAATGGGGAATTGAAGCCAAGCGTTTCCATGCAGTTGAAAGATCTAGTGCTGTCCGCATAACTTTTGCACAGTATTGGAAAAAAGAAAATACACCATCAGAGCTAGATATAATCAGAAAAGTGTTGGCCTGTGGGGAAGCAGATAGGCTCACTCTTGAATTTAAAAATAAAGGGGAATCAGGATATTTTGAAGTCTGGAACAGATTTTATGATTGGTATAAGACAAGGTGACCAGACTGGAACAAACTGTATATATTGTGATTGGACAGAAGGATAGATAATGCACTAAGTAGGCTAATAGTTAATGGTGGAGACTAATTGTGTATAACGTGAATGTATGGTCACTTCGACTCTGTGGTACTGCATTGTTTTAAATGTAAAAATAATTAAAAAAAATTTTTTTTAAAGATAATCAGGGTGGGGCCTCGTTAGAACATGGGTGGAAGACCACCAGGAAATCCCAAGGTTGTAGGCCTTGGTTAAACTGGGAAGTGGAAAAACGTCTTTAAAAAGACAATAAAAGACATTTCTATATTGAGAACCAGGTTGGAGTGACAGTTAAAGGCTGGACTAGAATCAGAGAAATGGCATGGAAGCCAACTGGGTGACTTTGGACAGTCTATTTCTCTCAGTCCAGCCTACCTACAAGATTATTGAGGTGGGGAAAATAGGAGAAGGGAGCATAATGTATGCCACCTTGATTTGTACAAATAAAAGTGAGATATAAATCAATCAATAAATGCCAACAAATATATTGTTCAAAAAAAAAGAGAAAGATCTAGTGCTGTCTTTAGCAAAAACACCTTTCAGATGCAACTAGATTCCAGTTTTAAGAAGGAAATGTGTTCTCCCAATTTTGTTAACAGAACTGTCTGAAAATTGAAAGTTGCTTCACTAATTTTTTTCAATATAATATTGCCAGTATAAGTCCCCAGTGAACAATTGAAGCAAACTATTATTACAAATAAATCTAAATATTATTATTCATGAAGGGTAAAGCATCATCACTTGTGGGTTTCCATCCTTCTTGTGTGTAAGTGTTGGTGTCTGATATTAAGAGCTAAGAAGGTGCCATCTGGTTTCATTTTAGAGGTAGATGATGGGATTCATTTAGACACCACTTGACATTACATTTCTCTCCATCTTCTGCATAGGGACATGAGGAACTGCTATTTTGGAGCTTTCAAAATATTGTTATTTCAGGACTCTGGGGGAAATTAAAATGAAAGCTGCAGTTGCAGGTAGATAGCCTGACAGGACAGGAAGAATCCAAACCTTAAACTAGAATTCTTAATGCTTCTATGAGTTCAGGCTTTTTCAAAATATGTGCAGGGGTATCTGTTTCTACATTAAAAAATTGGGAAAAGTGGTTTTCAAAACTCATAAAATTTTTGTACACTACTTGCCAAGAAATCCCTCCTATTTAAGAATATGGTGGAATCTCTGATAGCACTATAGAAAAGTATTTACTGAATTGAATTCATATTGTAATAGACCACTTAATAATGTTTTCTCAAGAGAGAGGAGCTCAAGGTAAAACCTGTTTGTGGGTCCTTTAATATTGTACATAGCTTTTCCCCTTCCAGTTGTACCAACAATTAGAAAAATGAAACAATTCCCATTTTGGAATGGGTTTTTTTTCCTGACATCTTTATGCATCTGGGTGTCTTTCATATACATTGGCTTTCATTGCAGCGACCTAGTAACTCATATCCTCAGGTCAAAGTATCTGAAAAGATATCATTCTGGGAGGGCTGCCTCATGTCATGTCATGCCATAGAGCAGGAGCAACAACCCACTCACTCGTTATTTTTTTCCTTATTGAAATGTTGGTCAAATATTTGCCGACGTGCAATTCCTAGTAAGTTCTTGCTTCAAGATATGCAGAAATCCCAGAAAAGACGACATAAGAATTGCATACTGTGTCAGTGGGCTAATTGGTGAACAAATGTTGTACAATTGAGGGGAAAGTCCAAATCTTTTGCTGAAGCCAAAAGGTAACCAGTTTTCTATTGTTCACAATTTGGTCCTTGTGCTTTGACAAATCACTTATTCAACTTTCTTCAACAAGAACTCTAAAAATCTGTCCGGTTTAACTGGATTTGCTATAATTGTTACTCTGAGAAACCAACACCAGTCTAGATTGATTAGATTTCTGCCAGTTACTTCACAGATGTCAAAGGAACATGAACTACCAATTTATTTCTCTTTCTCTTTGTACTACATTTTTTATAAGAAAAATCACTGCACTAAAAGATCTCTACATAAATGTGACTCAGGCTTAATTGTGACACTTCAGTTCTTGATTAAAATAGTCAATGAGAACAATAAATTTTGTATGAGAGTGACAAGCTCTAAAACTTTGATTAGCCTAAAATAGTACCAGTTGGGATTGACCTGGCTTGATTATTGATTGCCACCTACAAAAAGATAAGCATAACCTACTTGTAACCATATGGCAAGTTTCTTCAGTGGAAAAAAATGGCAAGTGATAAGGATAATTTTAACATATACTGAACCCAAGCAAATCCTGGGGAGTGAAAAACTATTTCTTGTAATATGGGAACTTGCTGATTGGCAAATGTTGATATAATAAAGAAACAATTAAAATCCAATGCAGAAGAATATTAACAAAGAATTGCATTGTTTTGTCGGCATTATAACAGCAAATGCTGATGAGATAAAAGAGAGCTTTGGCCACAATCATGAAAGTATTTGCTACTTTGAAATAGCTGCAAAAATAGCAGATACAGTTACTTAGTTACTTACCCATTACTTGCTTATCCATTGATTTAAAAATACTGTTCTTGCTGATGAGTTAAGATTATAGTCCCAGAATTCCAATTTAGCATAGACTGATTAAAAACGTTATAGTAAAAACTCATAAGTATAAATCTAATCCCAGTTATACTAATAGTAGATATGGGCTTTGCTGTTGTCACCCTGTCCTTATTTTTAACTTTCTCAGGATGACCGGCAAACTTCATCCATCTCCACCTCATCTTCCACATTCATTCCCATACATGTATCAAATCACATACTCACCATTCAAGTCACATATGCACATACACAGTCACTCATTGACCCCTCCCTTTCTCACAAAGACTAAGAGGTTTTACTAAGCATGGAGGGAAACTGATGGCATTTGACCAAGAAAACCATTTTAAAGCTTGGGCCCACTCTTCCTCCTTACCACTTATGAAGTTGTACCCAAATGGTGAACAAATATTTGAGTGAAAGAGAAGAGAAAGAAGTTCACTCAAGTGATCTAAGAATATGCTGTAATAGCAATAGCACTTAGACTTAAATACCGCTTCACAGTGCTTTACAGCCCTCTCTAAACAGTTTAAAGAGTCAGCCTATTGCCCCCAACAATCTGGGTCCTCATATAACCAACATCAAAAAAAGAGGGAAGGCTGAGTGAACCTTGAGCTGGTAATGCTTACGATGTTAGACTGGTGGTGGGGAGACCCAGGTTTTAGTCTATCCACAACTACCAACTCACCTTGGGCCACTATTTCTCTGTCAGCCCATAGAACTGTTGTTGCCAGGAAAAGATAGAGTGATACATATGCTACCTTTAGTTCTGAACAGAAGGCATGATATACATTTAATAAACAATGAATTCTTGTAATTCCATTGAAATGCCGTGTCTAAGATTGCTATCAGAAACCCAGCACATTTTTTTCTGGATAAAAGAGATAGATATTTTATCCTTTAATATCACCATTGGTTGACTGAGATATAATCCTTTGGACTTCTATCCATAGGTACAACTTGGTTTTATTTCCTTTAGAAAATGGAACTGTTGCCCTGATAGTCCCCCAATCAAAGGCAGCCAATTTGTTTCGTTTTTTTCTTAATAATGTGCAATAGATTGGTGCAGGGACAAGTAGATGGAAGCTTGTGAGCCAGAGGTGGTTTCTACATTAATTGTATCTGGGTCTTTAAGATCAGAAAACAAAGTAACATTACCTCACTATATATTTGTAAAAGAGAGGGAGGGAGAGGGGGGGAGGGAGAGAGAGGGAGAGATGCTTTCAAGCTAAATAGCTGGGTAATGTATATTAAATATGATAACACTTTGGCTTGTATATATCATTGTTAACCTGGTGCCTCCAGAGTGTTCATAGTAGCTCATTTAGCACAGCCATTGGTCCTGCTGGTTAGAAATAATGGAACTAAAGTTCAGGTTGAGAAAGTGTGTGCAATGCTCCAGTTATGCCTGAGGCATCTTCTACTGCTTGCTATTCTTCCTTTCCAAAAGGCCATGATCACTATCTGCCCTCTGGGAAGTATCTCTAAAGACAGAGTGAGAAAAGAAGATGATAGCCACTATCGAAACCCATTAAGCTAGTTTCTCTGCCCTTTAGAAATTATCCTGCTGGAAGAGCCCTAGAAATGTGTTTTTAAATAATATATAGTTTATTACGAATTGTAAGCTGCTTTATTTCACTGAAAGGCAGGATATAAATAATTGTAATAAACAAGCTTTTTCAGTTGCAGCACACTTGTGTCTTCCATGTTACTTTCTGAGAACTCAGATAGGCCCAAGTGCATGTAAGCTGGCTAAATGTCTATGGAGATCCTCAGTCGTCCAGGTCATGGTTGTAAACTGCCTTATTGAACTAGATTATGGGTGTTTGGTTCTCAAAGTAGAGGGAGAGAACTACAGAAGATCTTCCCGGAAATCTTCACTGGGTTTAAATTTCTTTTGATCCCACCCATTTGTGACACTTTTAGAAGAGATAATTTGAACAAACATTGCAATATTTTCTCTGCCTTTCCATCTTATTTTCAGCTATGGCACTCTGTACTTTGAAATGAACACATAAGAAAACAAAGACTAAAACAACCTTGGACGAGAAATGATCTTTACAGGCAGGCCCAATCAGAACGCCACAAAAGAGTTGTTCCTGTATTGCACAACTATAGATTTGATTTGATTTTCCTCATAGCCTTGTGGCAATGCTCCTTTCATTTCAATGCTTCTTGGTAGTGTGATGAAAGGGGGCTTACCATCATGTTGTGCTCATTTTCGGGGTATCTCAGTATTATTTTACATTTTAAAATCTGCTTTGTGTTCAAAACATCTCAAAGTAGTACACATTGTTGGAAAGAAAAAATAAATAATGAAGCATAATAAAATTTCAATACGAAATACTCAGTAAATCATAACTAAACATTGGGAAGGGAATTATTGTTATTCACATACCAAGCCTGCCATATTGCTGTATCAGGTAAAACCCGTTTCAACTTTCTTTTCAGGATGGCATCTCAAAGAAAACACATTTGCACTCAACATATGGAAAAGACCAAGAAAAGACTCTGATTCTAAGTTTTTATAATTTTTTACCCTGATATTTTGTGGTAGGTTTCTTTATTTTTGAATATAAAGTGACAGAAATAATTTGTTGTTAGAAAAGAGAAAGAATCTTTTGACTATTTACAGATTCTGTACATCACAAAGTTTTCTCATTTTGTTTTATTTTTGTTGTTGTTCCTTCCTCAGCCTTCCCCTTTCTACATTTGTCCTGCATGGTGGGAGCAATGCTGTACTAGAAATCTACATAGTTCACCCCCCCACCCCCACCCTCCAAAACCATCTGCTCCCAAAACAAGTCCCAGTGAGAAACAAGAAAACTCATGGGAAAAAATAACTACTTTCTTTTTTCCAGGATCAATGTGAGTGTTTATGTATGTTTCAGTGTGTATGTTGATGTGTGTGTGTGTGTGTGTGTGTGCATACATATATACATACACACATTTATATATAATAGTTTTCAAATTCAAACACCAAAATCATTAAAAGAAAGGGAAAAGTAAACAATTGTTCTCCCCCCTCCAGAGTCTATAGATCCCTGCTTGTCCGAAATAAGTATTTACAGAAAAAGGAATTGAAGAGGGAGGTGAGGAAAGGAGAATTGGGAGAAAGAAGAGGAGTGACCAGTGGGAGTGGTAGGATTGGGGCCTCAGAGAGATGAGGCGAGCCTGAGTTTGACTGCGCTTTCCCATAGAAAGACGCTACACTGGGGAAATATCACAACGGTCTCCTTCTCCTTTTTCTTTCTTTTTTTTTTGTACTGTGAGGAAATTGGGTTTTCCAGCCTCTGACTCAAGTTCACACTGGGTATCTTTTATCATCAAGCTTGCAGTCAGAATGATGCTGTGTTCTTTAATCTTACCCTCAACTAGGATACATAACAGTGCCCCCATAATATACTCAAATAGCACCAGTGGCCATGCTGAAAATAATTGAGGCCAAGGTGGCCGTTTTGCAACAAAGCTGTGATGGGACACCTTCCTAGGAAAACCTTCCTCTGTCCTACTCGCAACCCTCCTCACCTCACCCCCCGCTCCTGAATCCTTGCACACTTTCCTTCAGACTAAAGAGTTCAAGAGCAACTAACCAAGAAGTAAGATATTAGATTAACATCATCCCAGCCCCCATCCACTTCCTCTTCATTTTGGCACAGGCAATGAATTTAGAGTTGTCACTGACCGATCCAGAGGCTTTAAAACCTCCAAAGCAGCACCACATAAACATACAAGTATGCAGCCAGTAAGGCATCTGTAACTCTTCTATAAATTGCATTGCTCATTCTAATCTTCTATCGCCAAAGTGTGATTTGACATTTGCCTTATGAAAGCAACCAGGCAAAGAGGTGGAATGGAGAAATGGATGGAACAACAGGGCCAAGGCATTTCAACTGCATTCATTTTCTAGTTTTCAAGGAAAATGTATGGCCTCATGGTTAATAGCTAACATCTATAACTGACTTTCCAAAGTTCAGCAGACATCAAAATGCTATGTGCTATTTTCCATTAAAGGAACCAGTCCCTTATGCCAAAGATTCCCAAGCATGTTGGGAGACACCAAAGTATTTACTTTGAACATATTAGTCCCTTGATGTGAATCACTCTTTTACATTTCATTGCGATGAATTTATCCCAGCACTCAATGGTAACAATCTGTCAGGCCAGCCATATGGCTTTTAAAATATAACAGCAGGTCCTTGGATACATTTAGGAATCTCTGTCCAGAATTCACCCCTTCCTTTCTCACCAGTCTCCTTTATTTAAAACATTCTATTCACCATATTAGATATTTCATATCAATACAATGGAGGATACAATTGTGCTGATATGATGAGGAACTATGCATTTCACCCCACCAAGCTGAATAAGATTCTTTAAAAATTCTGTATCTGACATGTATATTAAGGATTGCCAGACATTTTCTAACAGATTCTAATAGATGTGACTCATCGTAGTGAAAAGGGGGCTGGAAAGGGTTGCTCAAACAAAGAAAATTCTTGTAGAAAATTAGATATTAAATTTTTCATAAAATAACTAAATTCAGCTCAGGAACACTGAATTGCACTGAACATCTGTGTAATGTCATAGACACTTTACTTCCTAATATAAGGACATATTTGCCTGTCTTTTTATATATGTGATTGCTCAATCATTATTTCCCTATGGCATTGTATGATCCTGGAGTTCTAGTAAAAATCAAAATATACTCCTAAGACTTGTGGGTGCTCACTGTTGAGATATTCTATAATATCTATGCACGAAGAAATGCTAAAATGAAAGGTGAAACTACTGTTTTATCAATTATGGGAAAATATATATAAATACAAAAAGCTGGCTTAATTTATAATTCCTTGAAATAATACAAAGATATTTGATATTTTTATCTGTCCATTTTCTGTTGGACAGTTACATTACTACCAGTACTACAAAATTTTATAGCATAAACTCGTTTCCTCTTCATTCAATAAATATTTTTGAAGACACTGCTATTAATGCTTTGGAACATAATATCAATATCATTACAAATTCACAGAGCAACTGAAGATGTGCAGAAAAAAATATGCTGAGCATATCACATGGAAAAGTATTTCTGGTTGATAAACTAGGAAAACCTTCCAAAGTTTTAAAATATCTAAGCAACTAAATTAGCTAATTTTATAGAGTTAGGTACATTTGATACTACCAAGATTTGCAGTGAGAATGAAACTATTTGTTATAAGCCAATTCTTAGGTTAACTGTAGTTTATTGAATACATCACAAGTGGCTGAGCCAACATGGTGCTGTAAGCTATAAACCATGGTTCACAAACTATAATGGCAGAGGGATCATAGCCCCAGGCAAGTACTTTAGGACTTAGTGCAGTGTGTGAAATCAGCACCAACTTGGAATCTGTGATGATGTATAAAATCAGTGATTGCATTTGATTTGAAACTAAAATGTTTTCCCTTCCCAATTTTGGATTCAAATTTGGTTAAAGAGAAAAAGAAAAGAAAGAAAGGGGTTCAGCGTTTCTTCCAGAATTAGACAATAAAATGTAAATGAGCTCAAACTTCCTGCCCCAAAATGCATAGGCAGAGAATAATCTGATTTTAACCACTTAAATTTCTATCTGAAACTGATTAATAAAAGCTCAGGGAAAGAATATGATATAAAAAGTATGGATTTTATCCTGAAAATCACATAAATGAATTTTGAGGGAAGTAAAATTAAAAATAACACATTATGCCAACAACATCTTTGTTTTGAAACAAAAAGGCTGCATCTTTCTGTATACATGATAAAAAAGATTTTTCTTAAATACCACATACCAATATAAGAGAAGCACTGCTAGCACTGAAGATGTTATCTAGATAGGTAATGAAACATCTGCACAAAACCACCAAGTTCAGAGAGCATTGAGGACTCCCCAAAATATGTTCACAGAGCAATCTTCATCTCAAAGTCTACTTCAGCCATTTTATAGGTATCTATTAGGTTTTGAGCTAAAACAGATTTCCTTCACCAAGAATGGCACCAATGATCTGTTCTGTTTTTTATAACAAAGTATAGTTCCATTTTGATTCAAGAGGCCAAACTAATTATTCTTTTTCATATAATTCTGGTAATTTGTGAAATCCAACACAGATACCCATGAGCTGAATGTTTTCAATAGCTTAAGACTATAATTTCCAGAAAAGAAATTCCATGTGGATGCCAAAGAGAAAAGCATATGATGAAGTCACAGAAACCAGCTTTTATAAATAATGCTTTTTTTTTTCATCAGTGGAAAAAAATTACCTAAATTCCAACACAGAATTATGTTATCCTTGGGGAAGATACAAACCAGTTGTTTTAGAAAATCAAATGTGACTTCTTAAAACTTATGTAAAGATATAGAGCTCATCCAAATCATTCAACATCAGATCTCAAAATCTGATGAGTTTTTATTTGGACATTTCAACATATACTTTTTATTATGCCCTTTTTAACAAATGGGAACATAAAACAATGAAGATTCTCACTTTCGTGATCACTTTGGTGTAATGAGGACTGTCTCGGTTCTGAAACATACACTGAGAATTAGAGATTCAAAATCTAATTTAATTTAATTTATTAGATTTATAGGCCACCCAATCCCGGAGGACTCCGGGCGGCTTACACAGAACAAGAAAGAAAAATGAACAAAATAAAATAAAAATAAAGATTAAAATTCTCCAACACGCATACATTCAAATTGGGGCTGGACCCTACGTAATAAGGTCAACAGCCCCAGGCTTGCCGGAACAGCCAGGTTTTAACAGCTTTTCTGAAGGCCATGAGGGTGGGCGAGGTCCAGACCTCTGGGGGTAGCTGATTCCACAAGGTTGGAGCAGCCACAGAGAAGGCCCTCCTCCGAGGCCTCGCCAGCCGACACTGTCCGGCTGATGGCGTCCTAAGGAGGCCCACCCTGTGGGATCTTACTGAAGTAAATAGACATAAGCATGCAGACCTATAGTGGAAAGTAGCCATTATCTGATTATACCACTGTTATGGCTGATAGGTGAGCATTGTTCAGCTTAGCTTTCCTAATATGTGACTCTCCAAATATTCTGAACCTCAGCTCCCTGGTCAACTATAACTCATCACAGCCAATTTATCATAGCCAACTTGCTGCAGCCAAATCTGTAAAGCTTTTGATACAGTAGTACATGATAAACTGCTGTTGAAATTAAACTCTTACAGAATTTCTGGACCTTTGCACAAGTGGATTGCTGCTTTCCTGTCTAATATACTGCAGATAGTCAAAATAGGGAACTCACTGTCTAATCCTGTATCAGTTAACAGTGGTGATCTGCAAGGCAGCATTTTAGATACCATGCTTTTTTTTTTGTTCTATATCGATGATTTATATGATCAACTTAAAAGCAATTGCGGTTTTTTTTGCCGATGACATAAAATTATTCAATTCTACAGATAATTCTGTTGTTCTGCAAAGTGATCTTGACTATGGGTCTGAATGGTCATCTTTTGGCAACTTCAAGTTTTCTATACTTGACATTCTGAACATGTAAGACAGAGCATTTATTAATTGAAACAACCACTTTAAACTCAATGTAAATTGTTCTAAACTTGACTGTAAAAAATATGATTTCCGTAATAGAGTTGTCAAAGTCTGGAATGTCCTACTTGATTCCGTTGTCTCAGCTACAAATTTTCACAGTTTCAGTCACAAATTAACTTCCGTGGACCTTACTTCATACTTAAGTGGTTAGTAGAGGGGGCGCGCATAAGTGCACTAACATGACTATCGTCCCTGTCATTATATTTTTATTCTCTTATTATTGTTCTCATTTTTGTTTGACAAATTCATATAAATAATTGTCTCCATGGGACAATTTTCTATGGCCAACTCGCACGAGACAAGAGTTCACTAATATCAAAGAAATAGTGGAATAGAACCATTTAAGAAAAGAAAGGACAACACGAAATGTGAATGACAAAAAAAAATAAAGCAACTTTCTAAACTGTTATAAATAATTAAATTGAATTGTTCCATTGAGTTGTCCTGTGGCAAGTTGGCCATGGTGATTTGGTTGTGGGGAGCTGTCTCATTCTGGGCTGAGAAATGAATTGAAATGTAACACATCAGGAAGAAACCATTTTATGAAAAAGCTTGTTTAGTTGCCTATCTGATATCAGAATGTAGATATTTTCAATGGCAGCTAACAATCAAGAGATAGAGCTGAAAGATTTTAAATGCAACTAAATTTTTACAGTATATCTGCATTATCATCCAGACTCAGGAGATAGAATTTATTAAGAACAGTTTTTCTGAGTTTGAGGCAGCTAAGGGAATAAAGGATGCTGTGTCTGAGAACTGAATCCAGGATTTTAATACATGGGTTTTCTACTTCAGTGTTTTTAAAAATATATATTTTGTAAGAAAAGATTGCCGACTTATGATAGATATCCAGTATTCTTTCTTTATAATTACTACAAAGAAAATTACATTGAGTGGCATTCTAGTTCTAGAGTAGGCCCTGTACAGGTAGTCCTTATGACCACAATTGAGCCCAAAACTTCTGTTGCTAAGGGAGACAATTATTAAGTGAATTTTGCCTCATTTTACAATCTCTCTTGCCACAGTTGTTAACTGAATCACTGCAGTTGTTAGTAAGTTACTAATATGATTGTTAAATTAATCTGGCTTCCCCACTGACTTTGTCAGAGGGTCGCCAAAAAAATTTATCTTGTGTGACCCAGGAGACTGCAACCTTCATAAATATGAGTCTGAATTTTGATCACGTGACTCTGAGGATGTTGCAATGGTCATAAGTGTGGAAAATGGTCATAAGTCACTTTTTATGTGCCTTTGTAAATTCAAATAGTCACTAAATGAATGGTTGGAAGTCGAGGACTATCTGTTCTTCCTGTAAGAACTTACTTACAGGAAGTTCTTAATGTGAGTAAGTACAATGAGTTGTTTTTCCCAACAGTACTGCAGGAAAGTCTAGTAGCTCTCAGGAAATAAAAGCCTTACTTTAACCAGCAGTTCCTAGCAGCTGAGATGCAAAACTCGTCCTAAAGTCTTAAAAATGAACTCACAGTAAGAGAGTTTATATAAGAGTTGCGTTCTGTGCTGTTTAATTCCCTCATGTTGATTCCCTAATGCTAATCTCTGATATTAAGAGACCAGTTTGCTTAACCAGTAGTATCACACAAGCAATCTGCAAGGGTTTAAAGACACTTGTTTTAAATATTGATAGCCCCAAAATCAACTTATAATCTGCTAGAAGCAAGCATTTGCTCCCACGCTGTATTGTTAAACATCACCCACTTTCCTAAATAATCAGGATTTTATTTTCTTTAGATGAAAGATTACTGAGATCATATGGTGACTTTATAATAGTATTTTATTTACAAATATGCATGAAAACTTTGTGGAACCAAAACTGCTGATCTTGCAACAGCTTGCTGGAAAATCAAGCAGTGATGAGCTTTTGGGCTGAATGGCCATGGTCTAGTTTTATTTTGGTCTCACATTTCGCCAACAGCAGTGGCTGGCATCATCAGAGACAGAGTGAACTGCTTTGTGGTATATCTTTCAGCAGCTTACAGGCAAGATTGCTAGATTGCTACCAAGTCACCATGTTAGAAGTGCAACCTTCTGGGCATCTTCCATTCAAGCTAAACTTCCTCTCAAACATATAAAATGGCATAAATCACAGTTTTGTGAGCAAATCTCAGGGAAATGAAATTGTGATGGTACTGCTTATCTCCCATTCACTTCAATGAAGTTTGCACAATATTTTTTCTGGGTGAGTTGTGCCCTTTAGAGATGAATAAGTAAAAAATAGAGCTCCTTGAAGTTTTACTAATAGTTCAGTAACTAAGCATGTTATTTCTTATGCTTAAATCAATGGGCCATAAAAGTGATTGGCTTTAACTGAATAGTATCTTAGTCTGCATTCTGTGACTGTTTTTTATATTATTTGCACATATTCAGTTTATTCATCAGCAACATAATTCTGTAAGATTATGCAAAACAATTTGCATAATATACATAGATGGTACAATCTGTCAGTTTACCTGTTAATGTAAATTCTAACATAAACACATTTAAGGTTAATGATTAGATGGTGATGGTTTCAAGGGAGAAGTCTATATCCTCACAGCTTTCTCAAACCATTACGAGTAGGCTCAGTTTCAGTTATAAGGCACAGTTACACTTGTAACAATCACCCAAACTTGTGCCAGGCGTCTGCTCTAGCTAGCTTATGATTTTGAGGCTCCAATTTTCAACGATATGTCATATCAGCAGAAACAACTTTTTCATAGGAAAGAGAATAATTCAAGAGTATTTTTTTTAAAAAAAGGATAAGCTGAGTTTTGAAAACCTCTGGATGCTTACTAAAACACTATATACCACGATTTGTAATATTTTAGGGACAAAAGAGTGGAGCTACTTTTGCAAGTTGGTGCAAGAGATTGAAAATGCTCCCCATAGCCATATAATATTGAGAGCTGCTATTTTTTCCCTACATCCTTTGCTTGCCTGTTGAAAGTTAGTTTTCTTGCCATATTGGTAACATGGGAAATCTGAGAATGCTGAAATCCTTTGCTCCTCAAGCTCACATTTGAAGCCATTTCTGAATTTCTGGATGGTCATTGATGAAATTCCTGTCAAAAATATGAGTTCTGCCTACTGCCTGCAGCAGAATTTATAAATTACCAGGGTAATATTAATTTTCCCTCCCTCTACTTTTCTGGGCCACCCACACCCATCATCTTCTAATATTTCCACACTGATTGTCTCAGAAAGCTCTTTCCTTAATATTTAGATATTTACAAACCTATAATTGGATTCCCTATTAATTTGCTTTTCTTTCTTTTACTTACTTGGGCCACTCAAATAAGCACCAGTAACTAACACTGAGAAGCTTTTGAGCAGGGAAGAAAAGGCTGTTAGGGTATTCATGCTATCATTTCATTACTTGCAACCTATTAATAATAATTTTGATGGGTTTCCAGTAAGGGAAATGTTTTCTTGTGAAATGCCTTGAAAGTACAGTATCCCTGTTTGTCTGTATGCAACTACCCATACCCCATCTCCCACATTATATATCATCAGAGAGGTCCACTCCCAGAGAGACAAATAGTTCACATTCTGCAGTGATCATCTGCAGCTAATAGAGTGAACTATCTAAAGACAGGTGCAATAGCCTATACTTAAGTGTCTGCTTCAAAGACAGAATACACTGAAGATGAGCTCACTACAGAGAGTCAATGGAGAAGAATTCCTACTTGCACTCTTTCTTTCAAGTGCAGCTCTAATTGGCTCAATGCTCTCACAACCTTAAATATCCTGGTCACTACTATGAGGTTAAAAATACTGTCTGCAATATCATCTCATGGGCAGTGAAAGCTGGCACCTTATGCAAGAAGAGGTGGCTTGCAGGCATGTAAAATGGGTGTCTTTAGAGCCTCTCAGTGAGTCCCTTTGGCTCAGCAACATACTATTAAAAAGCTAAATGTGACCTTTCCTGGTGAGAAATTGTGCAAATATACCTTCTCATATAGACATTACCAATTGTAAATAAAAATGACAGCAGCTGGCTTGGCATAATCCACAAGCCTTTCTGTGTGATTTAACTTTTTTTTTTCCAAACAAAAGGAAGAAGCTTGGAAATAATTATTAAATACCCTCAACTTCTTTGTTCAAGCAGAAAGGCAATTGGGATCATTAACTCTATTATTGAACACTCTTTTCATAATTTTAATTTTATGTTATAGTCTTTCCATAACTTTTCTTCTTTCCCTGTTCTAAAAATGTTTCTTTTCTTATAACAATAGATAAAATGGATGTATTAGGAGGTAAGACAGTATTAAATTGATAAAGCTGATCAAGTCAGCAGTCAATCATATTTCAGGAAAGTAAAAAACAATTAATAGATTTTTGGCTAAAATACAGTACATTACTCCACTGTGATAATATTGACCATGTAAAGGATTGTAAGAGGAGATGACTATATGCGCAAAGATGGAGGAAGGAAGGGCATAAGATCATACTATTTGACCATAATGCAAATGATGTGATTGAGGTGAGTAAGATATCCTTTGTATGATTTATTTAGTCTTCAAATTGATATTGCTGTCCATCCTAATCAAATAATTCTGGGCACTTTCTGTAATAACCTGTAATAAGCCATGATGATTATGTGCCACCTTTATTCGTTTGCATCCTGTCTTTGTTTTTACACATAATTTAGGGCAGCAAATGTATCCAGCATATCTTCCTCCTATTATTTTCCCCACAACAACCTATTGAAGTGGGTTGGGCTGAGGGTGAGTGATTGGCCAAAGGTCATATCTAACAAGAAGTGGAATCAGTAGGAAGCTTCCAGACGTTTTGTTAAAACCAGTCTGCAGCTGAAGAGAAGGGCTCTTGTCAAGTATGGAAAAGGCACAGAAGAAGCTATTCAACTCCAGTACTGAAACCCAGGCTAGATATGCCCCAAGTGATACAGTGAGCTCTGGAAGCAATGTTAATGAACACTCTTAATGTTTGTATTCCTCTGGTAACACTGGTAAAATTACAGGCATTTGTGTAAGGCAAAGAGCCATCAAAGTAGTCACTAAATAAAGTATGCTTATTTGAACCTTCTTATTTAAGTCAAAAGTGAACACTATACTGTATATTATATATACTGTAGAATACATGGATAAAATTGTATACTGTACACAAACTACTTTTACGTTTTCTTATTCATATGTTGAATGTGATATCTTGGAATAAGTCTAGTATTCAACATTTTATCAGATGCTGCTTAAGCCTTTCCAGAAGAAGAATAATTGACAGCTTCTACCAATCATTATTCATTGTGTAAAGAAAGTCCTTATCCTGTCTTTCAGCCTAGAAAAACAAAAAGAAAGAAGCAGATTATTCCTTTACTTCTTACTTATAGCTTATTAATAATTTCACATCACTTTGAAGTCAGAATTTAATTTTGTCTTATTGCTAGATTTCTCAAACTATCTAGCAACTCCAAAAAGAGCAGGTTTCTGCTCAACTGAGAGGACTGTCTTCCCCTTCTCTTTCTTCTGCCTTTTTCATCTTTATCCAAAAAGAAGCTAATCCAGTTTCAATACAATCAGAAAAAATAAGAATTATTGCAATTTTCCTCTTTTTTCTGTCTACTTTGTTTATATATAGAGGATAATGAGTCTCCCGTTTAAATGAGCAGCTATATTCTCTCTCTCTTCCCTAATTAGTATCCATCCCTTGCAAGCCAGAAGACAATGACAAGTAACTCTGTTTTCCATTCCCTTATTAATCCAGAAATTAAGTAAACTCTGTAGGTCTTTTTTCTTAAATTTCCTCCATGAACTTAGTTTCTTCCAAGCCTTATTCTCCTTTCTTTTTTTTTTAAGATTGCTTTTAACCACTTGCTTTTCCATTTCCCTTAGTCCTCTGAGGCATTGACCAGAAACCAAGATTTCTGGCTTAGCCTCAGCAATATTAACTGCTTATTTCTAGGTTAATCTCTGAAGTATTAATTGCTTAAGACTTCCCTTAAGATTGTTAACCTTCCAAGACCTCTGTTAGTCTTTAAACATTAATTGTAACTACTGAATATCAGTAAGAGTCTGCAGCAAGAGTCTTAAATATTCTTAAATAAGTTTTATCTATTTGTTATTAGAAGTTTCAGATCACTTCATTTAGCTGATAAAACAATATTTTCAGTTTCATTTACCATTAGGATATTTCTTACTGAATTATTAGAGACAATAATATTTTCTATCTTTGGAATCCATAGGGTAACCAAAATCTATGATCGTTTGTAGCCATGTTGTTATAAAGCTAATAAATGCTGAAATATTACCTGTCATTCATTCACATTATTTCAAGTGCTTCTCCCAATGAAGTCTCGGTAAAATGGCAAGCAAACATATGAATACATCCCAAAAAATGCTCTTGTTCAAGTTTTCAAAATTGTATTGTGGTGGGAAAATATGTCCTTGCCCTTTCCATCCCTGCCCTTTCAACACTAAACATTTGAAATGCTAGTTCCTTTGTCATTGGCAACTCTGTACAATCAGGATTTTCTTATACAAGGGAGATACTCATATGTAGTCAACTGTAGTAACAATCTCCCTTTGTATAGGAGATTTGTGATGTAGGGGAAACAAGGGATGTACATTTCCCTTCATCCCCACTAGGCTAACAACAGGACTAAGATATCAAAACAAGAAGGACAGAATAAAATTGTCCAATTAATTCCCGTGCAAAGCTTGCTGAAATAAATGAGATGTTTGCAATCATTTGTTAGGAGAGGATTCTTTGGAAATTGATGGTGCTTATTTGTAAAAAGAATAAATTAGAGTTTGAGTTATAAAACTGTCACAACCAAATATTGTCCAACTTTTGTTGGATCCGTATTATGATTATTCTATTAGTATAGTGATCTTAAGAGATTTTGGAAGCTTCCTTTAAGTCAACACTGAAAGAGAGGCTCAAGTATTGTATGCTGTATAAATTTATAAAGAATCCACAAAAATGGAGGTACATTTTAAAGTTTTCATGTACCTTTACAATAAAGAAAACAGATGTTTTACCATTGACACATTTTGATATGGTTCCCATGTTTTTTAAACTACTTTCAACCCCAATATTCTTTGAAGCAAACAATATACATTTGAAAATATGCAGGAAAATGTCCAGTAACCTTTAGTTTGGAAATGCCATTGAGAAATGGCCTGAAAGAAAAAAGAAATGCACCAAATCTCAAAATTGTCTAAGAAGAGATGCTGAGTTAGGGTTTTCTATTGCCATTCTTTGTTATATCTCACAATTGCACATTTTTTGTTGTTGTTTACTTTTTCCTCATAGAAAATTTGTAAGAAATTGCATCTTTATGGCCAAAACAATTTGGGGAGAAGCAAGAAAAGGAGATGGCAACAGATGGAGAGATTCGGAACCAGAAATCTCAGCAAGCGGAAACAACTGTCAAAAATGTTAAAACTAATAAAATTTTCAAACCACAAAAAGAAGTAAAGCAAATCCAGGGGTTTCTGATGGAGGAAACTTTTGGCTACTAGTGCACACCATGACTCTCACATTTTGACTATTACAGTATCATCCCAGATAGTGTTTCCAATATCTTACTTCCAAACAATACCACTCAGCTATTCTGGCGTTTCCATAATATTCTCATATCTCTTTACGCTACAGGTCTCTTCCCTGCGTCCCTATTTGCACCACATCCTAGTTTAAGTTATTGGCATTTAAAGCTTTTGGTCTGTCCTTTTTCTCCCTACAAATCTGTTTGTTCTTTACATTGATGTGAGTAGAGCATTCTTTATTTTTTCCTTGCTGTAGGTCTTATCAGTGCCAGATTCTGGACCTTTCAGCATTTGGTTCTATGACTCTGAAATCAGCTCCCCATTTTTCTTCATGTCTGAGAAAGATTGATGGCATTTAAGAGATGAGAGAACTTTATTTGACTATTAGCTTAATGTTGATACTGGTTACCCTATCCTATTCTCATTAATCTGGATGGTTTCTAAATTAATGCTTGTTTCACTTTATTATGAATTATACAAGCCAGACTTATAACATGGTATTGTTTTAAATATGTATGGTTATTGTGTTGGGTTTGTCTTAGTTAATATGTATTTCCTGGCTTAGCTTTAAGTTGTAAGCAAATTTTATTGGTCAGAACTTTGTAATTACCATGTCCTTCTATCTCACTCATTCTCTTTGAATACAAAGAAATTGCAGGCCACACTGTTGCCCTGGCCTGTGGCTGTGTTTGGAGGTTCCCACAATTTTCTAAGTTGACAATTTTATAAAGAATGTGGGATTAACTCGCTAAATTCCAAAGACTCTGACAAGAACTGAGCACTAAACACCTTGCTGTTTCTTTGCCCATACATTTGCTCCTGAACATATTTACAATCAGAAAAAATAAGGCAAATTAATGATTTTCCCAAGCAGATCTTGCCCAAAATCAAATTTCTGATTCTGTTTATTGACCCCCCTCTCCAATGAATTTTTCCCACCTCCTCATGAACCCCAATTCAGTTTTCATCCAACTATTCTCTCTCAACCTTAAAAGGAGATATTCACTTTTTTGCTGCCTTGATTGATAGGTAAAGGAGCCCAGTTAGCATTATTTCTTTGTTTCCCTTTCTCTCTTCTTAAAATGATCCAGGAGGTCTGGAACAAAAGTCTCAAAAGTCTCCAGACAAAAGTCTGGAGAAAAATGGCATTGGTATTTGAAAAACAGTTGCTGGCCGGACCAATCAGTTGACCAAAAGTATCACAAGTGGTGAGCCGCCTCCTTGACTCATCCAAGTGCAAATTGAAAGGTTAGATAGGAAATCATTTCACTGTACACCATTTATATTCCTGCAGATGTTTGCTTTCAACAAGGCATTTGATGAATAGCAGCTAACGCGTATTGACCCATATTTTACAAGGGACAAAATCACAATTAAAGAGATTGCTTGGTGAAGTGGGTGCATCTATACAAGGGTAGGCAAATTCATAGCTCTCTGGATGTTCATGTAGTGTTGTATAACTCCTAATATCCTTCATCACTGGACTGGATGGTTAAAATTACTGAAAGTAGTTCAGCAATAACTGGAAAGCCATCAAATCGACATAATGATTTAGGGAGGTAGTTATGTCTCCATCTTTTAATTACTTATTTTAAAATTAAAAATGTGGGTAGCATACATTCATCCAATTTATTAGGGAGCATAGTGTACATCCTCTCTCCCACCCAAATATATACATGTATATATGTGCATACACATGTACACATACACATGCGTGTGTGTCTGCACATACATACATGTGTCATTTAAAGAACAGTTAACAGTCAATGTAAAGACAATTAGTAGTGCTGGACTATTGGTCTGATTAAAGACATATATCCTTAACGCTAGCATTTTAGTGCAATATCAGCCCTGCAAATATGCTAGTTGGGGCTGCTTAAGTTATGAAACTGTGAATTTTCATCTAAAAGACCGCCCCCCCCCCCGGCTACCCCACTTGCAGTAAATGTAAAGAATATCATGTGTCAAAGAAACATGACTATTCCTAATTGCCACTCTTCCCCTCCACCTCATCTTACATTATCCCTTCCTTCTGTCTTCCCTCTCTCCCTCCCACATTCATGCCACAACCTTCACTTTTCCCTTTACTTTCAGCAACAAAACTTAAATCATGTTACAGTCACATTACTGTCTTTCTATTTTCAGGATATTAACAACCATCAATTTTACTAAAGAGGATGATAGCAGTCAGAGCAGAAGGCATTTTTGAACTAACTCTAGGGAAACTTACAGAGAGGAGAGGAGGCAACTTAACCTAGTCCTTGCACAGGTACAAGAGGCATAAGTTTACCTCCCCCAAGATCTTTGAAGCCTTAGCTGGTTGTTCCCAGAGGAAGGCAAGCAGCCTGGGAAGATTCTTGTAACTTAGACAGAGAACAATAAAGTTTCTTACTTTAGATATTTATGAGTGACTCTGGTTGCTTGTGTGTAACACTAACAAGGCAAATGACTGGGAAAATCAGGGCTTTCCTAGAGAAGATATGACTTCCCTTATGTAAAAGGAGTTGAAGGAAAAATTATATCCTGGCAGAATAAATTCAGATTATATCATGCCAGAATAAAATCAGATCTAATTTAATACAGCTATCTGGTCAAATGTACATTCTTTATAATAAATTCCATAAGATGCTTATTGATAGTACCTTAATTTCCCTCATGTATGCCAGAATTACATGGGATCTTCACATGTTTAGTTAAACTTTTTAAAAATCGTCAGTCCATGCTGTAACTGACAAATCCATTGAACTGGGTGGCTAAACAGAAAAAGTTTTGGCTATAGATTCCATCTTATGATCATATTTAGAATACCGTTGCAAACACTTTGAAGCTGGATAATTCTGATCAATTTAAAAAAAGTATTTTTGACTACAAAATTACAGGTTTCCAACCATAAATGAGTCTGCCAGCACATGCATGAAATTAAATTTTAACATGTTTGTTTCCAATTAGGGTTTTTCAAATATCAGATCTATGTATTTATGTCTGTACCTAGGAAATTAACATCAGAGATATCTTTTTCATCTCTTTCATCATCTCCTCCTTCTACGTTTTACACAGGTTCCCTCTTGAGTTTGTACAGATGGCCATTCATCAAGGAATAACTTATCAAGATATGCATATAATTATTTGCAACACCAATTACTGCAGTATCTTGTTGAAGAGTGAAAAGAATTCTATTACAGTAGTTTTGCTATTTTTACAGATTTTAGGTGAATACAAAAGGCCCACCTTCATCAACAACAACACTGGCATTTACCATAATACCTTTCAGACAATTTCCTCCTCACCTGTCATGACAGAACCAGAAAAGTTAGTAAAAAACAGGGGAACAAGGAAGGAAATATAGTCACACATATTTCCTGTTTCTTGTGTTTTATCCATAATGGGATCACATTCAACTACACAGATGAACTGGGCAATATTATCAATCCTTGTCTGACTGCACATAAGTACAAACATAAAGTAAAGCAACTCTGGTTGAAAGTTGATTCTGGATGAGATAAAGTAGGGGATTTAACCTCATAGTTATGGCCATAGAAGTTATGAAATTCCACAAAAAAGAGAAGAAATGAAATACTCTGGGCCTGATCATTCTAAATCCTACAATATCATTTAGACTACAATTCCTTGCTATTTGGGAAGCTTTTCTTTGAAATTTGTAACTTTTGAAAAACATTTGCCTCCCTCCTGGTGCAGACAAAAGAAAATCTAACCTTTAAAAAAACCATTCATTTCATGAATTTTTACTTCACATTGTAATTTAATCTTTCAGGTCAGTTTAATATACAAAATTATCATAGTACTGAAAATCTTTGCTTGCTTAACTTTGAGTAAGCACTGGGAATGCAATTGGCTGATATTTGAATATATACATATAGGATTGCAGCACTTCTCAATTCAAATTCTGCATATATTGCAAACCAGATATTTTGTTTGTTTTTTTATAAAAGGCAAATGTTGACAAAGTGCTGTTTCTATAGGAAACTTCAATTAGAAACTTCTCAGTAAGTTTTTTGAAAAGAGAGAACTCACAAAATCAATCTCAAACACTCTAACACCCCACTTTAATGTAGAGTTAAACATTGGAAAGCTCAGTGAATTTGATCAATTTTATATCATCCTTCTCAGAAATGGGCAGCAAATTTGCAGCTGCAACTGGTTTATGGTATACCTTTCAGGCATCTACCTTTAAACTGCAACAGGAATACATTTTCAATGAATTTGGGTCACCAAATCTACTTATGTGAAACTGCCAAGAGTCATTGCAGAAGCATCAAAGGAAATGCCTCCAGTGTCATGCATGATGCACAATTAACTCATCACTGACACCTTGATTTTTTTTTAGAAATCCTTTCTAATACATTCAGCACTATTCCAAAACAAAATCTCAATAAGCAGCCAAACAATCACATACCATTATCCCAAATATTTTACTTGATTTTCTTCACCCACACATTGTGCAGGTACTCTTTTTCACTGAAAACTCATTTCAGTATGCTCAGATAACACTGCTTGTCCAAAGGCTGTGACATGCACTACTGTTACCTGACATAGAGCAATCCCACTCCATCAATTATTTGTATTATGCAAATTCTGACAAGCCTTACAGTACAGCATTAGAATACAATCTAGGTTTACAAGTCCCTGAAAAAAAAACCCTCAAAATTAAAAATCAGAAAATATAAAATAGAATAGTACATTCCCAGTTTACTATAATTTTTGAAGACATTTTAATAAGATAAAGCAATACAAATATTAGAAAATAAGGAAAATAAAAAAGAATAGTGAATAAGACAGAAAGGAAATAGAGACAAAAGAAAGGAAAGGTGATACATTGGTGGCTTCCAATCTTTTTGATAATGATTATAATTTTACATTCCAATGATCAACTTCTTTATGTTCGTGCGCATGCACGCATACACACACACACACTCACACAGAGAACAATTTCAAGGCCTAGGGTAAGAAGAATATTGACCTTTACATTCCTTCGTTGAACACTCTATATTACTTCTGCAACCTTTCCCATTTCCTTTCTAGAATTCACAGCTCTTGGTTAAACTATCTGCCATGAAAGAGACTGACATTACAAGAATCTCAAAAGAGCTGAGATATCACGAAAGGTTATCACATGCCTCTGTTCCACCCACTAATTATACCATTTGGTGAAGATGCCCTTTATTCAAAGACAGAATCTGTTTCCAGGCACATCAGGACTTGCCTTCCTGCTGTAGGTTTGTTTTAAATTTTGTCCTGTTTAGGAATAAGTGATGAAGCTAAGGAAGGAAGGAAGGAAGGAAGGAAGGAAGGAAGGAAGGAAGGAAGGAAGACATGAAGTGAAAAATATTGACAGGATTATCACAATAGTGAGATTTATCCAAATGCCATTCCAATATTGATGCAAGATGCATATAGTTGCATATGGATATAGATGAAATCTTTGTATAACAGACAGTGTGGTGTAGAGGTATTAGAATGACACCAGTAGCTTCTCAACCAAAAGAAATTCAATGGATAGTTTTAGGTTAGTTACTCTGAGTCCAACATTTCTCATAGAGCAGCGATTGCAGTGAAAACTAGACAACATATAGTGCCTTGAGTTTATGTAAGAAAAGCAGTATAGAAATCTAATGAACAAATAATATAATAAATGAAAATTTGCTCAATTATATTCACACCATAGGAATTAATAACAAAATAGAAACAACTATCTATAAGCAGTTTACAGAGTCAACATATTGCCCCCAACAATCTGGATTCTCATTTTACCCACCCTGGAAGGATGGAAGGGTGAGTCACCGTGAGCCGGTGAGATTTGAACTGCCGAACCTAGCAGTCAGCTGAAGTAGCCTGCAGTACTGCACTCTAATCACTGTGCCACCGCAGCTCTTATAATCTCCTGGTTTGTACACCAGCACCTCACCTTCACCACTACACCAAACTGGCCCTCTGTGTATATACAAGGATGTGAGATAAGAAAAAAAAGCAAAAAGTGGTTGTGAAAGTAGGGAAGTTTTTGGTTGTTAAAGGAAAATGTCTGGAATAAAGGCTACTCGAAGATCACCCAGCCTGTATCTGAAACAGTTGAGGGGTCTATAGGGGGGAAAGCTGTATCATGTAGCCACTCTCAGTTGGCAAGTGAAGATCTGAGACATGGTATCTGCATGCTGATATAGAGTTTGTCCTACTTTTGAGAGTGTTATCCATTCTAACCACTTAAAGGTGATGACAGACTGTAAGAATAGACAAAGCACAAACAAGAACACATTTTCTCAGATTTTAAGGGAGAACTGGGCCACTTCTAAGCTCTGGATGTCCCTAGATATTTTAAAAATTGGCAACATGTAATTTTAATATTTTTAAGTAAAAAATTTAAAACTACATGTACGTCCCCTTAGGATGTGACTTCCAGGCCAAATATCCTTCCTAACTTCTTTTCATCTGACTAACTCTGGACAGGAACTTTCTACTTCCTTCATTTTTACAGAAAGATATTTGTCTAGGAAATACTCCTACAAAGTTGATATTTGAGATGCAGGTATCAAGTCTGAATATGCCAGTCTGAATCTGAATCTGAGACAGAGAAAATGAGTCATATTTAGCCCTGGCCTAAGATCATTTAAAATGATCAAAGGAGGAATTCCCAATGAGGGAAGAGCAAAAACCGTCCCTTGAACTGGGCAGAACGTTGTTCTTCCAGGGGTAACTTCAATGGCACTAAGGTCGTTTACTTTTAGTAGGGAAAAAGTGGTTCATTAGCATATTAATATGTTATGTTTACTGCTGCTACATACAGCAACATCAAAATAAACTAGAAAAAAAGTAAATACACTATTTCTTGTTCTTAAAAGTAACAAAAATGTACTTCTCACCTCAACAAATTTTGGCACACTGCTCCTTGCAATAAAATTAACATTCAACGTTTTCAAACTTAGGTGATCACTACATCCTATTTCTATTATGTACTTTTAGTACAATATAAAAATAATAATTTATTACATTTATATGCTGCCTAGCCCTTGCCATCAGCTCACTCTTCTCTTTTGTTCAGTTAGAAATTCACACAAATAAATTTATTAGAGGAGATTAATATTTTTATTTCATCTACTGAGACCTTGATATTTCAACAGTTAATGTTGAGTATATGACTATTCCTAGGAGAGTAATTTCTTGCTCTCTGTTACAGAAAATCCAAGCAAATTTCCACAAGTAACTTGCCAGATGTATAATCACTGCTAGTCAACTCTCAGTTTTTAATTCTATCTTGAATAGTTTCTAAATAAAGTCTAGTTCTAGTCCATTATATCCAAATTTCAGATTCAAAATACAAGCATGATATTACAATCTCAGAATAAAAATGTTGTTGAACTGAGGATAGTTAGACCATATGGTACAGATTTCAGAGCTGATTCTTTTCAGAACTGCTTAATCATTAAATACATTCGTTGTAATCTGTTATTCCTAGAGAAATTTTAATCCCTATGGTACAGGAAGTTTATTTTCTGTAAATAATTAACAATAACTATTAATATTATTTTGACCCAATCCTAAACTTTGAATATATTTTTAATTGCCTTATCAATTTGGTTTATGAAGCCAGGGTTATACTTTGGAGAGCTGGATTCAAATTTCACTTTAATATTATGCTTTTGGCATAATTTCCTCTTCTGTGAATGTTTATAGAGAAGAAAAAATCAAAAAGCATGTTTATTTTAATAAAATTAATTGCAGTAAAGTTTTGGATGGAGTGGTTCATAGTGTTAAATGAAAAAATAACACAGCTAGCAAAGGTACAACGTGGTGGTACATATTATAATAGTACACAACATTTAAGGCACATTCATATGATGTCTTCCTAGCACTTCAGAATCAGCTCTATGCTTATGCGATCATAAGCCATAATTTGTTTGGCAGCTGTGCTGATTTGTTTGTAACTCTGCTGTGGCATATTTGAAACCACAGAAAATACCGCTGTTAACTTTGTGCATTGTCCTTTCCTCATTTGTACAATCATTTGCATCACCCTGTCTTCTACTTCTTAGGCAAAGGGGAAAGAAGGGTTGATGGCTTTTCAGCTTTCCTAGGGACTTCTTAGTTTTCTTTTTTCAGGCAATTGGATAAAATGAACATAGTATGAAGTAAGGACATGGATAATGGTTAAGATGCAAGCAATTTATTCATCCCATTTATATAGCTCCTGTTTTATAGACTCCAATTTGTATACTAGGCAAGTTGTGCCCTGTTGGGTCATTGTTTCAGAGATATTTCCTTACCAGGTCCTCAATGCCTCCAACAGTGACAAAACTTCTAATATACTGCTTTTACTGGGAAAATGTTGGGATACATTCCTAGGTGTGTATGCCTTGGGGGGGGGGGGGGGAACCCACGGTGAATAGTATAGCCAGTCAAACATCAGCAGAGGAAGCCTTTTATGACATTTTGTATTAGGTCATAAATTGCTTTACGATAATGCTTATATCATAAAGTGTTTTATAAAACTTGCCAAATGTCAATTCTATGGAAATCATGATCCTGGATTTTGAATGTAAGTTAGTCCATTTGAGGTACCTTGGCTCAAAATGATGCATTGTTTTGCCCAGTTAAAGGTTACTAAAATCAGATCACCCTAAAATCACCCTAATTTTTGAAGACTAATAAAATCATAAAAGTGGGACTTTTTCATCCAAACTCTAACCTGAAAGGAATCCTCAAATCTTTGTTCCCCAGACAAATTTTGTCCAGCCTTTGCTTGATTCCAGGAGACAAGTTGCTCTACTATTTAATAGCTTCATCGGCAGAAAATTCCCACTTACTTTGAGTTTTGGTCTCCATCTATGAAGCTTCCACCCATTGGTTCTTGTCCTACACCCAGAAGTTATGGAGAATAAATCTACAGTTTCTTCCCTGTAATCAACACACCTTTAATTTTTGGAAGAACTGCTATTACATTTCCTTTTAGCCCTCTCTTCTTCAGGTTAATACCCAGTTCCTATAACTCCTCTTCACAGCATTTAATTCTAAGTTCTTCATCATCTTTGTCCCTTTTTCCCTCCTACTGTGCTCAGTTCTTCAGCCTCCTCCTTGAATTGTGGCAACCAGAACTGGGCATAGTATTCTAGATTGTGTTTGATCAACACAAGGTACAGGAGAACCACCATTTCCTATGAACTTTACATTACAACTTTGATGTAGCAAAATATTGTTTGGGCTGTTTTGTTAGCTGCAAAACACTGCTGATTCATGCTTAATTTGTAATCACAAGTAGTGCTGCCAAGCCAGATTTTGCCTTTCTGTGCACCTGTCTTGTCCTCCCTGCTAAGCATAGAACCTTACTTCTTTTTGCCAATGAACTGGATATAGTTGTAGAGGGCCCAATAGTGTCCATCTTCAGTCATGTTAGCAATCTTCCCATCCCATGCCCCTAAGCTTTGTGCAATTAATTCTTAAATTGGCAGGACTATTTTAAAGAAGTCAAAGGTAGAAACATTGCTAGTGATCTTTTGCTTCATATAAAGATAGACGCACTCTAGGCCAGTAAAATGTTGTTAGTAATACAGAAAACAGTGAGTTACAAGTTGCTACATTAATGAAAGGCACTAGTGACATTTATTCTGATAAGCACCACACATAAACCAACAAATAAACCATGAGAACTGGATGGAGAATTGGTCAGCCAATTTCAGCAAGAAGTCTCCCATGGGGAACTATTATTAAGCAAATCTTTAAAGAGCAGAAGTTTTTTTTTTAGAAGGCACAATAACTGAAATGGCAGATTGTTTAGAATAGTAATCTACACTGAGCCTCACTCAACTTTAAAAGATGGCCAGATTAGATATCAACTTGAGAACAAACAAATGAAATAAAATTCTATAATTCTTTTCAGTCTATGAGAGAGGGATCTGAATACTCTTTTATAGTTGCTGAAGATACATTTTAATTAAATTACCCTTTCTCTTATTTTCTAACTCAAATTTTACCATACTAAAAATATTGCTTTCCCATATCATTCTCTACAGAAGAATTTCCCAACCAACTCCCATATAAAGCCATGCATCTACAAATTGATAATGGACATAATCCAAAAATGTGTCTTCAATTTCCTGGTGGATTCCATTCCATGGATACCATGCTATTAGAATGCAAACCGATATCTGGATCATTAAGCCTCTGAATAAATAGAAGTAGAAGAAAAAGTCCTGTTCAATAGGACAATTTTAAATATTATCATGCAGTGCTACAAACATTTATCACATTATGATTTTTTAAAATTCTATTTTCAATCTTTAGAAAAAGGTGCTGATAAATTCAAAAGAGCAAAGAGAAGAGCAACTAACAACTCAAGTCATGATAGAATGGTTAATGATTCGGCACTGAAAAGAAGATGATAAAAATGAAACGTGAGAGAATATGAGAGGTTTCTCATAAGAGAACACAAAAGACAGAATAGGTAAGATTAATATTAACTGTGAGTACAGAAAATTTAGATGAAATAAGTCATTTTGATCAGCCAAAAGCAGGCTGCTGATATCTGTGATCACCAATCTGCTTGTCTGTATCTCCTGTGATATTATGCTTCCTGTTACACTGATTGTTAGATTTAGATGTACATTAAAAGAAGAAGTCTGGCAACCTATAAAAAAGTGCCTACCATTTTATTGACAAGAATACCTGTGGTACCTAGAAAGGCATTATTAGAAAATAACAATGTGAGTGACAACAACCATATGCTTTGTTTGGAAGTATTCCCAGATGCCTTCATTGGGTTTTCAACCCCCGTTTTAAATCTTGTTCCTAAGAGAGCACTGAGTTTGCCCATCCTGTAACACTGGTTTGTGTCAAGGGATGAATCAGCATTTTTCTGTTCTATTCCTGTCTAATTAAATCCTAAGGAAATTGCATCTTATTGTTGCAGTGCTGATAGGTGTCAGTGGTTTCCTTTTCTTTTCTTTGCTGTTGCTTTACCATGCTACCTGGTTCCTGGACACAAACAAGTCCTTCCTTAGGAAAGGAATACAACCAACATTATCAGAGAACATGATCTTAATTCTTGTAGGCAACTTCCAGGTAATTCCCTAATCCTTATAAAATCTGTTTCAGCCATCCTCACTCGTTATTCAAATATCAAGCACCAAATTCATTTATCTTTCTTTTTAATTAAATTTTTAAATTCTTCCCCAATTTAGGACTTGGATATTTGCAGTTCAAATCTGATCATCCTTAATCCTGCCTTCAGGCTTAAGAAAATCATTTAGGTCCCTCACAGAAAGACTCATGCTACAATCTAGATCCATAATATCACGTAGATCCATTTACCACGTTAATGTGGTTACTGCATTATGTTTCCAGCATCACAGGTATTTTTTCAGAAAGAGAACTGATTCTTTCATAATATAAGTAACAACTGCTCTGTTTGTTTTGCTTGCAGATAGTCCAATATGTATCCACATTATATAAAGAAGATGTATAGTGGTGGGTGTTCACAATTTATTTTCTTTTTATTTGAAGTAGGGACAGGGGAATTTTCATTATTCCAGCATTGCAGCAATTGATGAGGTGAGATACTGATTAAATCATATTTCTAACTTTTCTTAAATCATATTTCTGAGCCAAGGTGGCGCAGTGGTTAAATGCAGCACTGCAGGCTGACTGCTAGATCAGCAGGTCAGCGGTTCAAATCTCACCGGCTCAGGGTTGACTCAGCCTTCCATCCTTCCGAGGTGGGTAAAATGAGGACCCAGATTGTTGGGGGCAATATGCTGACTCTCTGTAAACCGCTTAGAGAGGCCTGAAAGGCCTATGAAGCGGTATATAAGTCTACTGCTATTGCTATTGCTAACTCTCCTTTTGGTCCACTTCAGTGAGAATGGACTGATTTACAGCATTGTCTACCTGATGTTATGAGGCTGACAGAAGTGAAAACAATTGAAAATTGTCTTCCAATTAAGGGTTTCACTATGGAATTAATTAATGTCATATGGAAATAGCCTAAATGGTTCAGACAGCCCGCCTAGCATAATCTGAACTGTGATCAAAATAGCATATTCTACTATCATAGCTTAAGGTTCAATTACAGTATATCAACTTTTAACCATGAATGGAATGATGGTGAAGAGGCAATCTTACACTTTTTCTCAGGCAGTATAAGAGGCCCTGATCTCAAATTATTGATCAACTGACAAAAGAAAGAAAGATATGCAATAAAAAAACCATCTGTCTACTTGTTCATGCCTTAATTTTATAATAATTTCAAGTATTTATCACAGTCACAAGTTAAACATATTAGTGTTTGTTTGTGCCATTATCTAACTAGCTGAATTGTAATATTGGCTATTATCTTAACACAGATAGCAATAAACTTCAAGGAAGTAGATATTCGTATGAGTAATGAGAATAGTGAATAAGAAAAGTAAGGTTGCAATCATGGTTGTATACAGCATTTTCATTGTGTTTTCTCATTTCTGTGGTTTGAATGTGTGTGTTTCACAACACACGTTTGTTTGGGTGAACATAGCTACCAAAGAAGGGGGATGGGGTGGGAGGGAAGAGATGAAGGACAGCAAAGATTCTAAAGATTTTGAAGGGAATATGGGAGTATCTGAACATGAGAGGAGAGCTGCTAGGATGGATGTTAAATTGATCCAGAATTTTATCTCCGGTAAACAAAGGGAGGTTATTAAAACAGGAAACCTCTCTGCAAAAAAAAAAAAAAAAAAAAAAAAATGAACAAGAGATAGAGACTGTGAATTAAAAACCCATGGGTCTTGAGATAGTGAATGCTACTAATAGCCCAGAACAAGAAAAAAAGAAACAATCATAATGTTTAGTGGGAAGAAGAGTAGATGGTCCTGAAGTAGGAGCTTGTCTGGTGTTTCAAATATATCATCTCAAACGTATAGTCTCTAGCAATCAATACATGTTCTAATTAAGGAAACTATTAACACCCTTTCCTCCCCTCCCAACACTAGCCCCAACCTCCCTTAACATGAGTCCCTTTCTTAGCACACATATAGAACATCCAGATAAATTTCCCAAACTGGCAAAAGCAATCACTGAAACAACTTCAAACACCACAGATCAAGGAAAACCACAACTCATAAGTCAACTCCCCTTCCCCTACCCCATGCCTTTGCTTAATAAGGAAATACTGTACATATAAAAAATTACCCTCTTCCCCCAACCTGAATATAACGCTATAATAAGCTTCTATACATATGTACATTTATATCTACATATAACCGCAATTAAATAAGCGGATGATATATATGGCACAACATGAATACATAACATTAGTAACAATGTTAAGAAATGTTGCATTGTTTCTGCTTTGAAAAAAACATTGAATTAAAACCAATCAAGAAAAATAGTGAATTTTATGTTTGGAATGTGCCCATGCATACTCAGGGGGTTTTGAGACATACATTTTTATATTCAATTATTTCATCTGTACCAGAGCTTATTATGATGGTTAACACAGTTGACTCAATATGATTGGGTGTTCAAAGAATGTAACCTAGCATTTTTCATAAGTTAAATGAATTATGTAACAACTGACTTATAACATCAGCATTTTTTTTCTTTTGAATAGTTCAAATTATCAATTTGCTATACTGGCTTGACTGATTGGATCCAAATTTAAATTGGCCTATGGTAAAAACAAATCATGAGTAAAAATTTATTTCGAATAACTTTGTAGTGGCATGGTAAAAATGTGTTCAGTTAGCATGAGCATCAGTTTTGTCACATACAAACCATCCTCTGGATCCACTCAGCCCACTAATTCATCATGAAAAAGAGCAACAAATCTTACTCTGAAGTTCATCAATTTAATTCCAATGTTGATCTTTGTACTCTTTGGGAATTTCAGGAAACAAGTCTAAAATATACCTCATTTAGAAGAGGCATGGCCCTTGGCTCCATTGGCTATTAGTTTGTTACTGTTCTGGTTATACGAATTGACATTTCATCTTCTTATTAAGTTTTGACATTCAGTGGACTTACTAATAAAGCATATCTCCCTTTTATAATAATGTATGCATATAGTCTATAGGATAATATAATAAATCATATTATTGTACAGCATTATAATCCAGGAACATTTAAAACCTAGAAAGTGGCTTCAGAATTACTGCCTATGAGATGCTTGAGCTTTGTTTGAGGTTTAGTTTGATAGGTTCCAAAAATGGAAATGAAGCTGGATCTCTAACTGGTGATTTATAAACCCAACCAACCTTTCCAGTGGTGAGGATGTAAGGAATATTAAGAACAGGGATTATGGCTTAAAAGCCTATTTGGCTACGAACAGGAAATAAGCCCTTGAGGGACAAGACTAGTGTCCCATTAATATGTTCTTCATATTGGAGCAGTGTCCAGCAGGTCAATAGACATGTTCACTTGGACAAACTTAGAATGTTCAATTGCAGGGAAGCACTTACAGGAGAGGGCATAAAAGCAGATAAGAAAAGTTTATTTCCCTCTTCTTTTGATGTCAGGAACCTGAGCTCCTGGTCATCTGGTGGACAAAATGGGCCAAAACCAAAGAAATCCCATTTTGCAGCAGATGGGAAATAGAAATAAACAACATACTAGCTTTTTCTGGTAAGAATGCTATGCTAAATGAATGTAAAGGAACTCAACTC
Source organism: Thamnophis sirtalis (assembly GCF_051295495.1). Lineage (NCBI taxonomy): Eukaryota > Metazoa > Chordata > Lepidosauria > Squamata > Natricidae > Thamnophis > Thamnophis sirtalis. Next base: position 33,517,615 of record NW_028261389.1, on the reverse strand, counting down.
ATACATGCCTGTTCTAGTTTCTATATAATAACCTAAAGAGAAAAAGGGTAATCAGTTTATCAGTATCATGTTAATGGCTTCATTTAGAAGTCATGGAATATTTTGCAGATTTAAATGAAGAAATCTGGGGTTTTACTCATCTCCCCACCCCCCTTGCCATGAGCAATGTTAAAAAAACATTTGAATCCAAATTGAAATTATGTTGGATTTTTGCAAGTAGAAGAAATACAGATTTACCTACTAGAAGACAATTTCAGGAAAAGTTTTAAAACCAGTAGATTAGCGTTGAAACAAGGCAACACGTTTTCTCTGATGTTTTTGGTGACATACAAAATATCCCACTCACCATATTCCTGAAGCACCACACATTATGGCAAAATATAACATAAGATGGTGTATTGCTACATTGGCAGACATTAAATCACATCTGTTATAGAATGCCAGAATACGTGGTCTGGCAGCATGCCATACTCAGTTAAACAGCTTGGAAAATCTGCCATTTAAAAAAAAAAGAAAAACAACTTCACATCCCTTATCCCCTGGCACATTTACAACATATGTACTGTCATGGCTCTAGAATTAGTATTAAGAAAGTATTTCAATACATTATCCTAAAGCATCTGGATAGCAAAAATGTCAATTATGTATGTTCAGGTGCAGGACCACTCACCCAAGCAGAAGACAATGAATCTTAGTTCACGGGGGAAATCAACTTTATGCAATGAGAAAACTGAAGAGCACATCCCATTTTTCTAAGCAGGAGGAGGAAACTGAGTTTCTTAAATGATGAACATACAATTTTGTGTGTGTATTATACAAAGTTTTGTGTATTTTTGGCAAGTTAAACAACCAACATCACTGTCTCCATAAACAGCACCTGCAGCTAACATTTTCCATCATGTCCATGTTTGATGTTTTTAGTGGAATAATATCCAGAACTTTAAATTATAAAATCATAATAATATCTAAAACATAACCTATGTATGTGGTTGAACCAACCTTCTTCTTCTTGGTCAAATTTCAATAGAAAGAAAAATAAGATGTTCAAGATAGATGGAGAGATCAAGAAGCTAATTTCTTATATTAAAGCAGTAGACACAATACCTGCTTATTAACTGTTATTGATAGTCCCCCAACATTTCTACTCATCTTTAAGCAGACATGTTTCATGCTCTGTGCACGCAAATTAACATTGGTAATTTAATATTATCAAATCTTAGCTATAGTGTAAACTTGTGAATTTAATATTCAAACTGAGCTAGATTGCAAGAAAATTAAAACCAGAGAAAATCTACACCCCAAATATACATCTAAAATCATTCTGAGAGTTCAGTTAATTTTTTTTTTGGCTTGGTGAACTTTTTTCTTGAAGTACTACAATACTAATATTTTTGGTTTCAGCTGAGAAAGGGAGCAACCCAGAGGCCCGCTCATCACTAGGATCAAGCCCAGCTGTTTAATAAATTTTAAGTATTAAGTGTTAATTGAGAGATTTCCCAGCCCCAAGCTTTCCAAGCTAACTTTGGAGAAGTTCCTGTAATTTTGGGTGCGATTTAAACTGAACATTCAAAATGAATTTACTCCATCTGAAGGAAAACAGCACAATGCTTCAGGGCCCAGATTCCAGAGAAAGATTGTGAGTTTATAATCAAGCAAGGAACATGAAAGCCTTGCTGGTGAGGTTTAAGATGATCCGTTGCCATTTTCTAAACATGAGGAAAAATGTGACAAGTGTGATTTAGAAAGAGGTATTTAATACATGCAGTTTTCTCTTATTATTTCCCATTTGTAATGGTATGGGCCAACATAAAGCTACTTCCATATACAAAGACTGAAAACTGTTGGGGAAAATGCAACAACTAAAAACCCATATCCTCTCAAAACCTGAATATTCACAAGAAGAGAAGCACTAGTTTTATACAAAATGCAATAGAAAAAAAAATCTCAATTTACAAATGAGATGAATGCCTTCCCAAGTGCCCTTTGTTAAAGGATTCATCAGTTACTTTGTGTGCTGCAGACTGCTAGGAAAGTAGCTTTTTCTGAGAGGGACAAGGAAAATGAAGTAAAAGGCATTCTGCTCTTCCAGACATCACTCCTTTCACAACCTAATAAAGTTCAAGCCCATATTTATCCTCTCTACCAAAAGACAGTGCCTTCCAATGGCTTCAATGCAGCAATATATATATAAAAAATATAAAGCCCAAATGGGGTGTGGATGAAAGGACATGAAAGGAGAATCAGTTGCAAGAAATGTGGCTCAAAAAAGGAACAGCTGCTTCCAGAGTTCAGAGCTTGTGCCTCTCCATTTATTCAGTCCAATTGCAATCTGCCAGCTCTTTCAGAAGAGATACTTCTGCCCTCTTGTTTTGTTAGGAAAGCAGATCAACAGATCCAGGAAAAAAGTGAGATGTTTTGCCACATATATGGGAGGCAACAGTTATAGCCTGCTGCTCTTACCTGAGGGTTCCTGATGGAAATGAAACAATCTCACTTTAAGTAGTTTTACTCACATTTCCAATTATTCCTCCTTGAGAGAAAAAACTGCTGCAAGCAATACTGCATTACACCAAGAAGACGTCCAGAACAACTCTAATGCTGCTAAATAATACTACTTTTCCTGTTTAGCATCTCCTGGCCTCCTCTTAACTTTCTTGCTACCTTTGCTTTCTGATCCCCACTACAGCAACTGTGGGAACTGGTATTTCATCTCCTCATGCCCTGTGGAAGACAAGCCATAGTTCCACAACACTATAGTTATCAAATATAAGTATATATTCAATAAATATACATATACACATGGTATGAGTTGTGCTGGTCCTATTCTCCCCACCAGCAGCACCACCTCCTGTACTTTCTATTCAACTCCAACAGCAGAGAAAGCCTTTTTTTCTGTAGTCTCTCAAAATCTCCTTTTGCAAGAGAAACAAGGAGGTGGCAGTTGAGAAATCTCCCTTCCACATTTAATTCATCAAAAGAACAGTGGAGTTTAAGGAGCTGCCAGCCTTCTTTTCTCATTGTTCAGCCTTTTTATTCATCCACATTGCAGAGGCTTGTTCTGCTGGGGTGTGTAAGAAAAATACTTCAGTGATGTTACATTGGTTTTATTTTTTGTTGTTGTCTGTATTTGATGTAAATCATTATTTAAGAGAGCTGTGCACAAATCAATTCACATCCAAAAGTTTATGGTTTCAAAATTAACAATGAGTTTTCATGAGTAGAGAAAATCAGACAGATTCCCCACCCTGGGATCCCACCTTTTAATTTTCTCAAGACTCTTGGCAAAAGTTTCCTGCTCTCACCTGTCCTAGCTGTAATTTTAGCCCATCCTTCAGAAATGCCCTTGCTGGACTGCCATAACTGAACTTCTAAGCAGATCTCCACACCTCCTTTTTCCACAAGATATACTGCATTCCAGGATGTAAGTATCTATGCAACTTCAATTTTTACCCTTTCCCTAAAGTCTTTATAAAAGAACTGAATGTATTTCATTAAATAAATTCCACATTAGCTGTATCTCACATTTTTTTAAAAGTACAAATGTAAAAAGAACTAATCTTTCTTTCCTCTGTTCTTTACCATACATGGCATCTTCATAGCAATACTAACCATCCCTGTTTGCTGCTAAGAAAACCCCAATTCTGTATTGGGGTATTGCCCCTACCCATGTGCTGACCTCACCTGATCCATGCCCTGTCTTTCCAACTGTGAAAACACAAGCTAAGCTAGTAAGCTCTGACATGTGATGGTCAGGAATGGAAATGTGAGTAGGGAAATGAAAAGAGATAATTAGGAGTTCGGGTGTGGGGAAAGAAAGAAGTGGCACTTCTCATCAGCTCTGCCTAAGCAGAACTCCAATATTCCACTTTTTTTTTGTTTAAAAAAGGAAAGAAACAGTAGCAGAAGAGTAGCAAATGGGAGCTAGGACTAAACCCACCACTTGCCCCTCCCTTGCTTTGCATTTCCTGCACCATCCCCTCCCATGCTTTTTCTCCCATCACTCAGACATCAGATTCAATACTAGAAAGTTTCTCATAAACATGCCCATTGCTAGAGCCATTGAAAGCCCTGGGGTTTTTGTTGTTAGGCACACAGGGGTTGGACTGGTTCCCTATACAGATGTCCTTCTGGAAACGGGCTGGCACAGCTCCATGAAGAGCTGAGACCACTGGCTTGTTGGTGGTGACAATGGCTCGGAAGTCTGGCCTGGCCTTGGGCCCTCCTGCCACCACAGGCTGCCTGAAGAAATAGGATTTGCTGCCATGGAGCAAGCACTGGTCATCCCCAAAAGTGGGGATGAAAGGGTTTTGAGTGACCCGATCGGGGTAGAGAGACTTGCTTAGCATATAACCACCACTAATGCCAGGATTGTTGTGGTGGTGGTGGCTGGTGGCAGGCAGTGAGGACTTGTTGTTGGCAAAAGTGGACTCGCTTGCTGGCATTTCAAACATATGAGCATAAGGGCTTCCCTCCAAAAAGCGGCCTTTGTCCTTTAAGCTCACACTGCATGGGGCCAAGGCTGCTTCTTCCTTCTGCAGATCCACAAATGTGTCATAGGAGTGCTGCCGGCGGAGCTTGTTGCGATTCTTTTTCTGCACCTTGGAGGCAGAGTTGGAAGGGCTCTGAGGGTACTTGGTGGTGGAGGTGCTGGTTGCCACTGGCACAGGAGCAGATGGCTGATCCAGCTCTTGAAGGGAGTTGTCCTCACTGATATCATAGAGGTTGCCTGCCTTCTTGCAAGCTTCACACCGGATGCATGGCTGACGGGTGGAGTTCTGCCCCACCACAGCTGGGGTGTAGTTATGCAGCTTAGATGGGCAACTGCGGCAATAATTAGACCCTGGCCGTTCCTCCCAATCAAGATTGGCAAGGTTTTTTTCCCATGGCACTGGTACCCCACTCACAACACTGTGCTTGTGCTCATTGTTTACTCCAAACTCCCCTGACCCATGTTTGTGATGGGTCCTATTTGAACACGTCCCTGTTCCCCCTAGAGTGTCCCGCTTAAAGTCATCTCCCCGTTCTTTATAGATATCTGTCAGATCTACATGTTCCCAATGCGGTGAGTTTTCCTTAGCCCGGAATTGGTCCAAATAGAAATCCCTTAGCCCTTCCTTGTCTCTAAAGTAGCGCTTGTGGTCAGGAGAATGGGGACGCCGTCGATAGGCCAGTTCAATCTCATCAAATTCTCTCCGTGATTTAGCTGAGGCTGGACGTTTCTTTAAACTATCTTTATATTGCTGTTTTCTCCGCTTTGCTGCATTGCCTTCGATGTTGCCATATGTTACCGTATGAGTGGATATGTCTGAAACATCTGAACGGATTAAATCATCATGTGCCCCTCCTCCACTATATCGATCACCCTTGAATGACAGCTTGCCATAAAGGTCACCTAACTGGCCGTGCTTGGCTGGTGGTAAACCAATATCTAGTGGCTTTTTACTGATGGATCGAGACTGGGAAGAGAAGGGTGGATTATCACAGTCATATAGTCCATCAATAGAACTGGCACTACCAATGCTATGGGGGCGATGATGATGATGATAATGGTCTTGATAAACATTACTTTCTTTCAGTTGTAGATTGCCGAAAGTCCTTTCTACCTCACTAATATAATCACTGAAAAGATTCTCCTCACAAGGGGGGTTATTATAAGACTTGCAATCAGAGTGGGTGAAGCTACGGCGATGTTCAGAGATATCATAAACTGATGATTCACGGCGGATGAAATCCAGGGCACTTTGTGGTGATCCATTGACACCTGAAAGGTTAGCCATGTTCTTTGCTGTTCGGAGCAGACGCAAAATATTAGAATGGGTATTGTTCATGGTGGCAGTAGGAGAATTCATAGAAGAATGATGGTCTTCAATAGCCACTCCATGGATGCAGCTGTAAATACCCTGAAATGGGAAAAAGAGGAAAAAAAGGTTAACAGAGAAGCTTAGCAGATAATCCACAGAGTTGGAAATTGGAAAAATGTCTTTTGGTAAATAAGATTTTATCTTTCACGGTTTCTTACGGTATCACTTTCAATTGGGCAACCTACTTCCTTTGGAGTTGTTCTCATTCTGCTTTCAGAGAGAAGGACCACTTGCATTTGTATACATTAATTCAGATCATTAATCCTTTTGCCACTACTACAACCAATATTTCACTTTTCACTTTTAGTTCCTTTATATTTGGGGATCTATTTCTTTATTTACAAGGTTTGCTAGAGCATCAATCAAAATTATTCTGGTTAATGTACAATAATAAAGGAGTAAAAGAACAAGACAAGAAAAACACCAATACTTAATATGAAATCAGAAAGCCAACCAGAATCAATCTATAAACCAAAACCTCATTGAAATAAATTGACTGTTAATGGCCTTCAAAAATGTATGAAGGGCTGTGTCAAAGTGAGATACAGAGACAGTATATTGTATGAAGAGAGAATCACCTAAGAGGCAATCCCACAGCTGTGTTATTCACATGAAGTGGGTGACTTAGCAGGCCCTTAACGCTTAATATTTGGACTAGATGGGCAAAATCAAACTTGGAAAGAAGTCTCTGATGTATCCCTACACTACAATACACTGTATAAGGCTTTATAAATTATTGAATCCAAAAATCAATTGATTTTAGGATTAGAAATAAACAGATTCTCTTGACTAATCAAATGTGGTATTTTGCCCAGGTAGCTTACAAGTTAGTTTCAAAGGTACCACCAATTTCAGGATATTGTAGTAGACAAGTTGTGAAATGATTAAAATTTTAGACTGTCATCAAGGCTTCTTCATCAGTATGCTGATGATTTACAGTTATATGCCTCTACTTTTGCCTAGCTAAGCAATGATGGTGTTTGGAGACAGTGGGGACCTGGATAAGTAACAATAGGCTTCAGCTGAACCCTGAAGATTAAGTGGCACTGAGTTTTGAAGTCTTTTGGAGCTGAAACTTTACTGTCTTTGGCAGGTAGCAGTCATGTATAAGATATCTTTTGAACAGCTTCATGGTGTGTGCCAGTTGTGCCCCTTCTTGGACTATAAAACTTTACAACTCAGTTACTCACACTTTGGTCACATCCGGTATGGACTATAAAGCACTCTACATTGGTCTATCCTTGAAGAGCATCTGAAAGCTTCAGCTGGTGCACAGTGCAACTATGCAGATATTATGTATGTCCCTAGGGTGGTGCATATTACACCTATGTCCACAACCTGCACTGGCTACCAGTTTGCTTCAGGGTCCAATTCAGGTTGACTTTTTTGCTATGGCCCTCATCTTCTGAACATCATTCCCCCTGAGGAGAGGCTTGCCCTCTGGAACACCATTAAAATGTGGTTCTTCCATAAGACTTGGGGATGCCATGGTGAGCTTGCAAGGTGGCTGCTTGATGTCAAGTGATTGTTTTTTCCTTCAATATGGGGGTTTGTTTTTCATTCATGTTTGAATGTTTTTTTATTGTCATTATGTTTGTATTCTGTCCATTCATGTTTTGTAAGATAGACTGCTCTATTAATTTGATACGTACGTACATTCTTGGCATACCAGCTAAAGATTCCCCTAGACAGAACTTCTAGCTGCTGCTGTAGCAGGAACCAAATCACAGATTATCTCCAGGGTAATGCAACCCTATCATGGGCTGATATTACTGGATAGTCATAATGTCAATTGACCAGCAGTAACTCTGTTTGGCAGGAATTAATTTGAATTTGTTTCATCTTATCCAGTTTATGACGGCCTTCAAGCATCAGTTTAAGACCTCAATAGATTTGTTTTGGATTGGATACCACTATTAGATTACTTCTCTCAGAAATTTCATATCGATGTTAAATAGTGTGGGAGAGGAAACCGAGCTCAAATGTCATGCCACATGAAAGCACTCAAGCAACCAACTTGACCAATCTTTGCCTGTGATTAGGAACCAGAACTGCCCACTTGAGTAGGAGTAAAACCTTTGTAAAAGGTGCCTTTGACTTGAAATCCTTGCAGATAGCCCCAAAATACCATGGTTGAGAGTATTTAATTCTGTTAAGAGATCTATGAGGACTAGAAAGGTATTAGTACCTCCATTCATTTCCCAATAAAGATTGACTACTAGAACGAACATTATTGTTTGGTCTCATGGGTCAACCCTGAATCCTGATTAAAAGGATCTAGATATGATGTTTCCTCCATGATATTATAGAGATGAATCTCTGTCACCCTCCCAACTATCTTCCCCAAACAGAGAAGACTGACACTTGGTGAAAGTTATCAAAAACAGAAATATGGTTTCCTTCCCTTTCAGTGAGTGTAACCTCCTTTTTTTTTGTTACATTAACTAATCCGTTCATTTTAAACATGGTTGCAAATATTCAGGTAAATTAGAAGTTCTGCTCAAAAATGATCTTAAACATACATTTATTTCCAATATCTACTTTGTTGTTCTTGCCAGGAATGTTGTTCTTAATTTACATGTGACATATCTCATTTTTTTTCTGAATAATAAAGTCTACCACTGCCTACCATTATCTTGTTACCTCTCACAAAATATTACTACTAAAATGGACTAAAAGATTACTCTGAAGCTGAAGATACCTTCAATTCCATTGTCTCATACATTTATTGAATGATGAGACTGGTAATTGATCTATGGTCAATTGATCTATGATCTATTTAGCTTCTGATTCTGATTCAAGGTGCTCCTTCTTACTTATAATACCCTAAATGAGGCCAACCTTATACTTTGTAGATGTTCTTGATTCCTGAGATTTGTTCACTCAGGAATCAAAAACTGTCAAGCCAAGTACAATGTATTAGTTCACTTGGCACAATCTCCTGTCCCTCTGCTCAGCCCAGTTTTTCTTATTCATTTGGATCACAGCTTGTGATCTACAAAGTCATACTTGCTCTACTCCTTCCTCAGCAATTGTGACAGAGAAAACAGAACATACTGTAACACTGTATATAACATATCTTTCTCAAGCAAAATTCATTGCCATTTTTTGTTCAATATCTGAATTTGACTTTTCTGGTTACATAATGTGATATCTTAAAGCATTTTGAATTAACTTTATAATTTTATAATCAAAATGAGATATACTTTAAAGCTGAGTGAATTTACAACTTAATAGTATAGGTTTAAAATTTTATTTCAAAATTATATTTGATGAAGTTTCAACTAATTTACAATATGAAAGCATTTGCAGGAATATTTAATTTTTAATGAACATTGGAAGAGCTATGTACAGTAGGATTAAAACAATGGTATATCTAGTCCAGCATTTTGTATCTTATAGTGATCAACTAACTACCTTTTCCATTACATTGCATTTTCATTATCCTTGAGGAAAAAAATGCTATTAAAATTGTTTGAAAGTACAGTGATTTGTATTCAATGCTCCTGATTATTACCTTTGCAGGAATGAAAGGTTCGGCTAAAAAGAAGAAGACTCCTTTCAGCTACACTCAGAAGCACCATGGATACAAGATATCTCTCTTTTTTTAGGCAAGGGGTATGCAACCTATGGCCCAAGGACCACATGCAACCTCCGAAGGCCATGAGTGCTACTCCATTGGTCATTCATAAGTTGTTATCAAACCATGATTTTAAATGTGACAAAAGAAGGATGCTCTTAAATGCATGAAGATTAATTATAGAGAGAATAGTTTTGTTTTAATTTACTTCCTTTATCCACTTCTTTGATCTAGCTCTATCCAATTTCAAATGCATGCTCAGTGATCAAATGTCATCCCCCAGTTTTATATTGGACTAAATGCACCACTGCATTGTAATCCCTTTATTTGATTGAATACACTCACCCTGCTAATGGAGAAGACAACACCAGGCTTGCCAGAACAGACCCCCATGAAGCAATGGCGAAATTGCCAATAAAAGAGATGTTCACAGATGAAGGTGATGAGGCTGAGGGCCATGGCTGCTCCCAACATATAGAAGACTCCTGCCATGTTGTCAATATCCAGCTGACTACTCATTACCTCATTCTTCTCATTGTGGCAAATCCCAGTGAGCCAGAGAGCTTCCAGTTCCTCCATCTCCCCTATAAAAGAGTTGGGGAAAAATGAAACATGAAATCCATTTATGTGTGTGTGAGAGAGAGAGAGTATGAGTGAGTGAGATAATCAGAATAATAGAGACTTCTATTTTTAACTAATTTTATTTGGTATTTTAAAGCATTCTTAATGACAAATATGCTTTGCAGTCTTCATCCCTGTGACTCATAAAGCTTCTTTTCTGAGATTGTTCCCCGTTTCCCATGAACTGAGGGGGATTATGGTGACTTTCCAAATATTATTTGGGAACACACAGCTAAAGGTGATCAAAGATTCATGTCTGTGAGGTTATAGCTGAATCTGCAACCTGCTGGATAAGACTGGCACTTGTGTTGATTTGTAAAGGGGGAATGGCGGAAAGGGTGAACTATGTTTTTTTTTAAAAATCAGCTTGGACTCAGCTCTTACCTGGGACAAAAAAAAAAAACCCTTAACATATTCCATTAACTACAAATAACTACAACCTTCCTTATATTGCCCTCCTTATACATTAAATAATTTGGTCATGCAACATTCAATACTGTTCCATTAGTCTCTTTGTCTGCTTGAATAGTACATTGTTTAATAGCAGCTGTTTTTCTTTTTTTTAAAAAGATCATAAAATTGCATAACAGGTGCTGTATTTGGAGTATTCTTTATATACTTTAATTCCTTATCAGTCCAGTGCCAGATGGCATCTTTGCAAAGTAATGACCTCAAATTTGTGGTGTGGGCAACTACATTGGGAATACATTTTGAGACATAATTTACCATTCCCACGATCCTCTGAACTTCATTTTGGCATGTCAGTTTTGATACATCTGCAATCGCTTTTCCTTTTGTATGGAAAAAGGTCTGGTTTAATGCCATCTTTTGTTAGTACATCTCTCAGATACGGTATTTCTTCAAGGTTTGCTTTTGTTCAATTTTCAATGTCCTTGAGATTTTCCAACACTGCCCCCTCTGCAGAGAGGCCCAGCCTATTTAAATGGTCTTCCCCCCAGTGACTGATGAACTCAGGGTCCAGGGGAAGATGGGGGATATCCTAGTTGCTCTGTTGCATGGTCTTGTGGAGGCTCTGGCTACAGCCTTGAATCAGAAGTGGCTGGAACCCTGGACAAGATCTTGCCCATCACCTTCTTGACACTCCTGCCATTCATGGAGAAGTTGAGGGTGTTGAAAAGAGTCAAGAAATGGGTAGAATGCTGCTGAAGGGAGACAAAGAATGAATCCTACTGACCATAGATGAGAGCTGCTAATTAAGGCCTACCTCATGGCAGTAAAAATGGTGAAAAGTCACAATTTCTTTGCATTTATTGCATCCACAGAGTGCTGCCTGTTGGTCATGTTTAAGGTCACCTGGTCCCTCCTTAGGAAAGAGGGCTCAAATGAACATTTATAGGGCCACGCAGAGGAATTTGTCCAGCACCTGATGGATAAAATTACTTGAATTCATTCTCAGTTAGATTCCAACTATGGAGCAGGTCCAAGGAGCATATTTATCTAGTTATCTGGTAGCACTTTTACCCTGTTCGAGGAAATATACAAGGTCCTCAGGGCTCCTAGTGCAGCTACTTCTTTATTAGATCCTTGCCCTCCTGGTTGGTAAGAGTCACCAGGAGGATGACTTTGGTTGGTGAGGTCCAGGATAAAATCATTTTCTGCTGTGGTCTCCACCTTCTGGAATATTCTCCCATTAGAGGTGAGATCCTCCCCCACACTCCTGGACTTCCAGAAGAGCCTAAAAACTTGGCTCTGCCACTTAACCTGGGGCCCAACTATGTTAGGGGTAGCTGGAGAGGTAGAGAAGATTCTCACCCCCAGATTGCCCATCATCTTGATTCTTAACTTTTTGTTCTAATTTTAGCACTTTTTAAGTTTTATGATATTGTAAGCCACCTAGAGTCACTGTATTGGTAGGATCGGTGGCACAGAAATTTAAAACATAAATAACCTGACTTTTCCTAGTACCAGTTTTAACTTGTAGTTGTGTTCTTCTATGGTGATTCATACAAGGATGTCATTCGTGTATAGCACTGTTACTTGAATATCTACCATCAATTTTGTAAGGTATGATAGAAGATTTCAAAGAGCAGACTGTGCCATTGTACATTTACCCTGTGGTAATGTATCTGGTTGTGTACCAGAACTGAAATTTCTGGTATTTAGAAAATATATTTTACCACCATTTCTTCTATCACAAGGTCACAATGCTCTCTTTGGTTTTGTTTGTTTGTTTGTTTCATTCAATCAATCAATCATGTCTGATTGTTGGAAATTCTTGACAAAGTTTTTCAGAAGTGGTTTGCCATTGCCTCCTTCCTAGGGCTGAGAGAAGGTGGCCAGCTCAAAATCATCCAAATGGTTTTGTAACTAAGACAGGACTAGAACTCACAGTGTCCTGGTTTCTATCCTGAAATCTTAACCACTACACTGAACTGGTTCTCTATTTATTTTCTTTGAGTATGCTAGTTAATTATTGTAAGTACGGGCAAATTCTCAAAATCCATGTTTCTTGCAAACAATAATCACATAATAGATCCACTTAATCTGAAGTTTATTCTTCATTATGGCAAATAATTATTTTTGCTTCGATTCTGCTTTTATTTTTGTCTTCAATACTGCTTTTATATTATGCATTTTATGTGTGTGTCTCCTAAGAATAATGGATGCATTCTTGGAAGTATCACAATATTATAAAATACAACTTTATGCTCAGTTCTGTTCCTAAAATGCATTTTTATTAATCATGGAGGATTTTTTTCTGTAGTAATTCTATATTGATGATATTGATACAATTAACTACTTGTAAACTGTTATATGTTTTTAGGACCATTATGGTGCTTCATGGATTTAATAATACTCTTTTTACATAATACATGGTTTTTTTTTTCATTTCAACATGAATTCAAACCACTGATTGTGTCTACTGGATTCTTATATGATTGTAGGCATAGGTATTAGATATGTCATTTTTTGTACCCATGATCAACTGCTAGACTGCACCAGTAACAGTTATATAATTGATTTACTGTTGTTGATTAAGCCTAAGAAGAAATTATCTTCTTTAGATTCATGCTATTTTTAAAATTGTTTTTGTACTTTTGCCATGTAATTATACTTTCTATATTTATGATATTTTGGCCATTTGCTGGACACTATTTACAGGTATCCTTCCTTCTCACTTAATTACCGCCTAGGTTTGCCTTGTTTTGAGGGGTTAGGGTTTTGTTTGTTTGTTTGCTTGCTTCCTGGTTGCTTTGCTAGAGCCAAAATTATATTTCTGACTGGATCTGCTGACATCATTCCATAGGTCTTGATCACAGGTGATGGTGAATAATGGACTATGAATTATCAATAATTATCAACTATGAATGAGCAACCTCTGCTCTTTGACTTATATCAGTAGCATTTTCTATGAACATTTTCCTCTCTAAGTAACTGGTCCTCCATTATCTTGTTTCTTATGTTTCTTATTTGATCTTTGAGTATTCAGAAGCTTCAATGGTCCAGGTAACTTTGGGTATACCACATATGCCCATGTTTCACCATTGCTTCCCAAGTTGGAAATAAATTTGCACAATGTCTGTATCAAGGCCTTATGTTCAACCATGTTACTTTAAATATTGTGTTATATGCATTATATTATAAATAATAAGCCTTGTCAAAATAGATCACTTATACAATCTAAAGTGAAACCAATAAAATTTATAAGTAACCATTTTCTATACAAATTGAATAGAGACTTGATTAAAATAATGTTCCACCAGGCTGCCTAAGTATATTTATTTTAGATACATATAATCCTTGGATGGACAACTCTAGGTGTAAACCAGGCAACTAGAGATTTTAACAATCAGCCCTATCCCCCTGTGCTTTCTTCACTTCTGCTAGCACACCTTTGTTATTTGAATGACATTGACTTAAAGCAGCGACAATGCAAGCCAAACACTTAATAATATATTCCTTACCCTATGTAAAAGACAAAGTTTATTTTCCTCACTTGCTTCAGAGACAGGTTCCATTCCAGCAAGTGCATCAAGTATTTAAGGGCATTGGTATTTCTGTTGGAGTTACTGCATCCAATGGCCTGTGTATCCCAGCTCACATTTCATCTGACCCAGCTCAGGGGAAAAGCCCTTCAAATGCAGTTTTGCTAACATGCTATTTTATAACACTCAAGATTTGCTGGAAAAGAACAGTGTATCTATAAATCTGATATGGAACTATTGAGAGATTTACAGTTAAATTTCTCAATGCACTTCCTCATACATTAAGAAATCAACTCTCCCTTGCCACTGGCTCTATAGCAGCCTATCAGGAAAATATTTTACAAAGACACATGCACACAAACATATATCTTGCCAGATACAAAGGCTATAGAATGGGGGTGGGGGTAGAGACAACTGCAAACTTATTTAACTCATACAGTACACAAAGCCCTGTGGTAAGATATTTCACTATTGGCAGATTTGAAGCAGTGAAAGTGCTCATTGATAAGCAGTCTGTATTTAGTTATTGGCCAATTCTGGCTAAGCAATGTTTGACTGAAGATTCTTGTTCATCAAATTCCAAACCTCAAGCACTTGGAATCATGCCACACTAAAAACATTTTCAAGCTGCAGATTGAGAAGAAAAACTGGAGGAGCTGAGGATTTGTTTTAAAATGTATTGAGCTAATTGGCAATTGGGAAGATAGAAGATGTGACAGAAATCATTAACTTTAATAGCTGAGTAATCTTATTTATATCTACACCACATGCAACATAGTCCTCCTGATTATAAAGACATTATACCAGTGGTTTATTGCACATTTTGCTGGTGTTCCATAAGTACAACCAAAATTCAGCATTACTCCAAGATTGCTGATTCTGTTCTATGCTTACTGCTTCTTACATCTTGTCTGGGCTTTGCATATCATTCACTCAAAAAGGAATCACATGATGGATATGTATGTATTTATGTGCTGCCGAGGCTGGGAATACTTGTTGGAGTTCCTGTCGAATATGCCAAAATGATTTGACTGTCTTTGACATAAATAGCATGTTTGCCTTTTAGTGTCTTAATTCTGTATTCATAATTATGAAGTATATTTATTTTATTTCATCCTCCCTCTTAACTTCTCTGGGTGACAGTTAGGATACAAACTTAGCAAATATAGCTTATGTGTCTTTTGAGATTTCTGAAACGCCTCCTAATGATGTTTATGACTACAAGCCACTTTGGTAATTGCCACTGACATGTTGAACTGTAAATCTCTCAAATAAATAAATGGCTGTAAAACTAAACATTCACTATGATGCAATGGGCCAGAGTCTTTGAAATAGCATTCCCTATTAGGTTAAAACACTGGAGGGTTTAATGGAGTAATCTTAGTAAAAAAATATATCTTTTTTCTTCATTATCCAAATTACTCACCATCGCCAAAAAGCTGTAAAATTGCAAGATCCACTTGCCGCTTCCAGCCAGAGTTCTTCTGGATGGCAATGCCGTAGCCAGTAGAAGCAAAGACCTTTCCACTGCCAATTGTCACTAGCTTGCAGCCTTCATCTCTGCCAGCCATATAGTTTAGCACAGCAGCATCATAAATAAAAGCATCCAGTTTCCTACAGAATGTCAAAACCCAAAAAGGGGAAAAGAATAACAGAAAAGTGTACAAAATCAATCCACCATTTAGAAATCAACGGTGAGAAAGAATGAATCCAGGTAATACACATATTTATGCAGAACTAAAATTTGAGTAGTCATGGGATCCATGCACATGTTTCCAGAATCTTTCAGTCTTTAAAGATATTTTCATAACCCAAGCAAGAAAATGTCTTCCACTTCTCTCCATAACTCAAACCTGAAAACATCTTCATTCACTTGACTATAACATACCCTTCCTTAACTGTGAGAATCATGTAGCAATATTTCGGCAACATGCCTAGGAAAAGTACACAGTGATTAAAGCAGCAAAGCATACCATTTCCTGATCAAACAGCTGGAGAGATGGTGTTAAGCAAAATGTAATTACTCAAATTAGATTTGGCCGGGACCCCTGCTCTTGTGAAGAGTCCCCTGAGCATCTTTAAACATGACAAGTGGTTGGAGATCATGTTATATCTCAATATAAGGGCAGAAATGTAAGCTTTATATTGCCCAAGTAATCTCATCATGAAGATGGTGCTGATTATTTATAGACAGACAACTTCTGTCACCAAATCTAGGATGAAGATGGAGCAAATCATTCTGTTTTTATTTTTTAGAGTCTTCAATCCACGAAAACAGGGATTTTATTCTGGCACTTTCCTAGAGAGTCAATTTTTTTGAAAAGTATGTAGAGAGCAGGAAGGGGAGGCCTCCTTCATCTTTCCCCACTTTTGTTTCTTTTTCCATCTCTTGTTTTAAAACAATACCCTGGTGGACTAGTGGTGTCACTAATTTTTCTTTGCCTCATTTAGTGGTCAGTCTTCTTGGAAGAGTGGGTCTCATGCTGTTGCTTTTAATGTGCCCCCAAAAGTTCACGAATGTTTGCGGGGCACAGATTAAAGGGGAATGTTTGATATGGCATTATTTAATACTAGTTATATTTTGACAAGTTGTTGAACCATTTGACTGGTTCAGTTCACATTTTATTCTTATTATTCACATATTTCCATAAGGCATTCATATTTATCCCAGTAGGACACTTTTGGCTATAAACAGCATAAACCATCTCAACTGGGCCATAAAACCTGGTTCTGCTTTTGGTCTTTATTTCATCCCAGCTCCCTCTTGTTTACAGCTTGTCAAAGAGCTGCTTGGTGGGCTGCAGTGGAGTGCTAGCAGAGTGGGGAATGGTGCTTCTGGAAGTCTGCCAGTGAGTTCTCTGACAGGTCTATTTCTCTCTGTAGCTGCCTCCTCCTCCTCCTCCTGGGATTTTTCCCATGTGCATATATGTACCCGAAGAAGGTATATTTTTCTGTTCATCTGTGTGAACTGGATTTCACATAGCAATAGCACTTAGACTTTTATACCGCTTTACAGTGCTTTATAGCCCTCTCTAAGCAATTTACAGAGACAGAATATTGCTCCCAACAATCTGCGTCCTCATTTTACCCACCTCAGAAGGATGGAAGGCTGAGTCAACCTTGAGCCTGGTGAGATTCGATCTGCCAAACTGCTGGCAACCGGTGATCAGCAGAAGTAGCCTGTAGTACTGCACTCTAACCACTGTGCCACCACGGCTCATCCTAATAACAATGTTGTGTTGTGGACAAAATATTTATCTATTTGAATTCATAAAGTGTGTTGTTCTTTGGACAGATGCAATGGGCAGTTTGCCCAGGATCAACACCAAAAAATATGCCAGCCCAATTCTTCGGTACTTCCTTATTTTCTCTTCATTCCACTCTGAGTTCCTTATTTCATACTACTGATCCTCTTACTGCATTTGATTTAAAGGGATATAAATATTTATACTTCAAAATTTCCCCATATCTCCTCTAGACAATGGTGTGGAATGGAATGCATGCAATATTTTGGTAAAAGGAATATTTTTGAAGAAGTGAGATATCTGAAGAGGTAGGTTTATACACTCAACATTATTATTTATGCTAAATTTGGAAGGCAGCAGTCTCACCCTGTTTTCAGTGATGATAAAGCATCTTGCACTGATCTTTGGTTGAATTTCACCATATAGGCATGCATCAGTTCGTAATTGTTGCGAATATTCCTCTCCGTACTGCCATTGGGAACTGTTCCAAAGCGGAAAGGTGGTGAGAAAGCATTTGGATTTTGGAACTATAAGAGAAAAAGAAGAAAGGAAGGAAGGAAGGAAGGAAGGAAGGAAGGAAGGAAGGAAGGAAGGAAGGAAGGAAGGAAAGAAGGAAGGAAGGGCCTTTCAGTAATTTATTTGAGAATAGATTAGATTGCCTGAATTTCAGTAACATTAATATTAGTAGTTATCAATTCATTACTGAGGTCCATACATGAAATGGCAACTCTCTTTGAAGTCTTTGCTGCTGAGGTTTATAGAATAAAGTATCATTTTAGTAGAGCTAAATGAAGAGGGATTGTCTGCTACTTACCTATAACAACTGAATCAGAATCATGTATTTTGAGGCTTGACATCATTTATGAGGTAGTATCATCATGTAAGTTTTCATCAATTTATATCATTTGAGTAATTTAAGATGCAATTTATTTCCTCCAAAATAATAATAATAATAATAATAATAATAATAGTCTGAAACTCCGCCGTTGCCGGTCCCAAGCCCGGAAGAGAAAGGAGGAAGGTTGGGGTCAGGTTGGCATCTGGTCCCGTAAAAAAAAAACCGCCAACCCATACAATATGGTGAAAAAAACAAATAAGAATTCCATACCGCATCGGTCGTCGCACGGGTTAACAAGGGCCGTGGCGGATGTTGGGGTCCCTGGACATCCATCGACAAGTGGGCTACAAGTGGACCAGCCAACAAAACGACAAAAATATAGTGCAGATGAAAACCGTGCCATAATGGCCTGTTACTACAACTCAGAGCCAGAAAAAAGAGGCTATTTAAAGCGAATGTATGAATTATGGAAACAACAATATCCAGATTCAAATGTTAGTGAACAACGACTAGCAGATCAAAGGCGATTTATTATACGGAATAAAGTGTTTAGTGAAGTTGAACATGAGGAAATTCAAGCAAATTGCAAAACCCAAAAAACAATATCACAAGCGGAAATAACTGATATTCAAGACACAACTAAAGACATTATAGTAGAACTCCCAGAAGAAGCTCTCGGTGAGGAAATAACACCACCACCACTAGAACCAGTTATCACTGAACCAACTGATGAACTAACTCAAAAACAAAAAGAATTGAAGGATAAGATCATGGAGCATTTTCTGCTTAATGAGGAAAGGCAACGTTTACCATCACTAAAAACTGTGCCTAAGAAAATTTTGGCCCCTATCATGAAAATGGTTAATGCAGTGTTTTCAACAATTGAACCGGGATCCATCTTAGAAACAAACCAGTTAATGTACAGCGCAGCTGTAATAGTCACTAATGAACTAGGCATTAAAATTAAAGTACCTAGTCACACAACAGAAAAATCATCAAAGCCAAAGTGGAAAATCCGTTTAGAACAAAAAATCAAAAAATTAAGGGCAGATGCTAGTAACTTAAAGAACATGCATGAGCAACGGCTTAAAAACAACAAAATCATAGATCGGCTAATCAGGAGATATAGATTGGATACAAGAAACATCAATGAAGCTGTAGAGATTGTAAAACAGCAGATAACAGCAACAGCTAGAAAAATTGAAAGATATGAGGCACGAATCATCCAATATAAACAAAATCAGCAATTTCGATCAGACCAACGGCGTTTTTATCAAAGTCTTAATGTAAATGGTGACACCAAAAGTGGAAAACCAGAAAAACAGGCCACAGTTGAATTCTGGAAAGAATTGTGGGAAAATGCAAAGGACTACAACAAGGAAGCAAAGTGGATACATGACTTTGAGAAAAGCATTGGCAACAAACAAATGCAAGTATTAGAAATAACAACTGAGATGGTCAAAAATCGAGTTAAAAAGGTAAAGAATTGGACATCACCTGGAAAGGACCAATTACATGGTTTCTGGCTCAAATATCTGACCAGTTTACATGCAATATTGGCCAGGCAACTGAATGAAATTTTACAAAAGGGCCAAATTGATGAATGGTTGACAAATGGAAAAACATACTTGATTCAGAAAGATGCAACTAAAGGAACAACACCTGAAAACTACAGACCAATAACATGCTTGCCAACAACCTTCAAATTACTCACAGGCATTGTTGCAGATAACATGATGGATTATTTGGAAACAAACAACATCTTGCCAGTAGAGCAAAAAGGCAACAAAAGAAGGAGCAGGGGCAAAAAGATCAGCTTCTAATTGATAAAATGATATTAGAAAATTGTAAGAACAGAAAAACGAACTTGAATATGGTCTGGATTGATTACAAAAAGGCATTTGACTCACTGCCACATAGTTGGATCATAAAATGCTTAGAAACAACTGGCATTAGCAAAAATATTACATCCTTTACTGAAAAGGCGATGAAACAATGGAGAACTGAGTTGGCAGTAGGGAATGAGATCTACGGAATGGTTAATATCAAGCGAGGAATTTTCCAGGGTGATTCACTTTCACCTCTTCTCTTCATCATCGCAATGATCCCACTATCAGTAATCTTAAAAAAAATGAAATTAGGCTACCAAACAGCCAAAGAAGCTGAAAAAATTTCACATTTACTATATATGGATGATTTGAAACTCTATGGAAAGTCAGAAATAGAAATCCAATCATTGACAAACTCAGTCCGAGTATTCAGCACCGATATTTCAATGCAGTTTGGCATGGAAAAATGCGCCACTGTATCCATAAAAAGGGGCAAAATCACTGCATGTGAGGGAATTGAAATGCCCAATGGCCAATTAATTAAATGCAAAAAAAATGAAGCCTACAAATACTTAGGCATTCTGCAGTTGGATAACATCAAGCATGGAGAAGTAAAAACTATTGTCAGGCGAGAGTACACCAACAGAGTTAGGAAAATTTTAAAATCTAAATTGAATGGTGGAAATACAATCAAGGCCATAAATACCTGGGCAATACCAGTTATAAGATACACAGCTGGTATAGTTAACTGGACACAAGCTGATTTGGACCTTTTCGACCGAAAAACCAGGAAACTAATGACAATGCACTACAGTTTACATCCACGTGGTGATACTGATAGACTCTACCTGCCCCGAAAATCAGGTGGCAGAGGATTATTACAAGTGAAGCAAACAGTTGAAGAAGAAAAACATGCACTGGCTGATTATTTAAAAGAAAGTCAAGAACATCTATTAATCGAAGTAAAGAACAAAAATCTACTGAAGGCCCAACAGACGAAACAAGAATACAGAAAAGATGTGATAAAATCAAGAATGGAGAGTTGGCAGAACAAAGCACTGCATGGCCAATTTCTGGAAAAAATAAAAGATAAAGTGGACAGTGAACAAACTTGGTTATGGTTAACAACAGGTACATTAAAGAAAGAAACAGAGTCACTAATCCTGGCTGCGCAAGAACAAGCTATCCGCACAAATGCCATTAAGGCCAAAATCGAAAAATCCTTTGATGATGCCAAATGCAGACTTTGCAAAGAAGCTGATGAAACTGTTGATCACATACTCAGCTGCTGTAAAAAAATCGCGCAGACTGATTATAAATTGCGGCACAATTCAGTAGCACAAATGATCCATTGGAATTTGTGCAAAAATTATAATATTAAAACAGCAACAAACTGGTGGGAACATCAGCCTGAAAAAGTCACCGAAAATCAGATGGTCAAGATCTTGTGGGATTTCCGTATACAAACCGACAAAATACTGGCGCATAATACACCAGACATCACACTGGTTGAGAAAAATAAGGTCACAATCATAGACATCGCAATACCAGGTGATAGCAGGGTCGCCGAGAAGGAACATGAAAAAATTGCAAGATACCAGGACTTAAAAATCGAAATTCAACGACTATGGCACAAACCAGCAGTGATAATTCCAGTGGTAATTGGCACACTGGGTGCTATTCCAAAAGCACTGGAATTACATTTAAAACAGTTAAAAATTGACAAAATCACCATCAGTCAAATGTAAAAAGCCGCACTGCTCGGATCTGCACGCATATTACGAAAATAGGTTATGACGTCCTAGGCCCCTGGGTGGGGCCCGACTAGTAACCAATGCCAAATCCGGCGAAACAACTGGCCTATAATAATAGTCTGAGTATTCAGCACCGATATTTCAATGCAGTTTGGCATGGAAAAATGCGCCACTGTATCCATAAAAAGGGGCAAAATCACTGCATGTGAGGGAATTGAAATGCCCAATGGCCAATTAATTAAATGCAAAGAAAATGAAGCCTACAAATACTTAGGCATTCTGCAGTTGGATAACATCAAGCATGGAGAAGTAAAAACTATTGTCAGGCGAGAGTACACCAACAGAGTTAGGAAAATTTTGAAATCTAAATTGAATGGTGGAAATACAATCAAGGCCATAAATACCTGGGCAATACCAGTTATAAGATACACAGCTGGTATAGTTAACTGGACACAAGCTGATTTGGACCTTTTCGACCGAAAAACCAGGAAACTAATGACAATGCACTACAGTTTACATCCACATGGTGATACTGATAGACTCTACCTGCCCCGAAAATCAGGTGGCAGAGGATTATTACAAGTGAAGCAAACAGTTGAAGAAGAAAAACATGCACTGGCTGATTATTTAAAAGAAAGTCAAGAACATCTATTAATCGAAGTAAAGAACAAAAATCTACTGAAGGCCCAACAGACGAAACAAGAATACAGAAAAGATGTGATAAAATCAAGAATGGAGAGTTGGCAGAACAAAGCACTGCATGGCCAATTTCTGGAAAAAATAAAAGATAAAGTGGACAGTGAACAAACTTGGTTATGGTTAACAACAGGTACATTAAAGAAAGAAACAGAGTCACTAATCCTGGCTGCGCTAGAACAAGCTATCCGCACAAATGCCATTAAGGCCAAAATCGAAAAATCCTTTGATGATGCCAAATGCAGACTTTGCAAAGAAGCTGATGAAACTGTTGATCACATACTCAGCTGCTGTAAAAAAATTGCGCAGACTGATTATAAATTGCGGCACAATTCAGTAGCACAAATGATCCATTGGAATTTGTGCAAAAATTATAATATTAAAACAGCAACAAACTGGTGGGAACATCAGCCTGAAAAAGTCACCGAAAATCAGATGGTCAAGATCTTGTGGGATTTCTGTATACAAACCGACAAAATACTGGCGCATAATACACCAGACATCACACTGGTTGAGAAAAATAAGGTCACAATCATAGACATCGTAATACCAGGTGATAGCAGGGTCGCCGAGAAGGAACATGAAAAAATCGCAAGATACCAGGACTTAAAAATCGAAATTCAACGACTATGGCACAAACCAGCAGTGGTAATTCCAGTGGTAATCAGCACACTGGGTGCTATTCAAAAAGCACTCGAACTACATTTAAAACAGTTAAAAATTGACAAAATCACCATCAGTCAAATGCAAAAAGCTGCACTGCTTGGATCCGCACGCATATTACAAAAATACGTTACGATGTCCTAGGCCCCTGGGTGGGGCCCGACTAGTAATCAATGCCAAATCTGGCAAAACAACAGGCCACTGTGATACAATTCTGTTGTTGCTTTATAACAATAATCTTATGACAATGAATCATGCTTTGCACCCGAAAAGTGATATTGACCAATTATATCTACCAAGAGCAGAGCGTGGTCGAGAACTCCTACGAGTAAAACAGACTGTGGAAGAAGAAAAACACAGCTTGAATGATTACATCCAGAAAAGTGAAGAACCAATGATTAAGGAAGTAAATAAAGGAGGCTTTTAAAGACAACTAAATCAAAAGTTGAATATAAGAAAGAAATAATTGAGAAGCGAGCTGAAAATTGTAAAAGCAAAGCTATGCATAGCCAATACTTGAAAAGTATTGAAGGCAAAGCTGACCAAAAGCTAATTTGGAGCTGGTTAAGATCAGGAGTACTGAAAAAAGAAACAGAAGGCTTTATTTTGGCAGCTCAAGAACAAGCCTTAGCCATACCACGTGTCCCTCATGGCTGGTTACTAACAGCAGTGAGGTGACACGAGGCTGGATCCAGGCGGTTGTGACCGCCTCTCTTCGGGAGGGGAACTTCCCCGCCGCACTGAAAGCGGCGGTGGTGAGACCCCTCCTAAAGAAGCCATCTCTGGATCCAGCTGTTCTTAATAACTATCGCCCAGTCTCCAACCTTCCCTTCCTTGGGAAGGTTGTGGAGAAGGTGGTGGCCTTCCAGCTCCAACGGTCCTTGGAGGAAGCAAACTATCTCGACCCCTTCCAGTCAGGCTTCAGACCCGGTTACAGCACAGAAACCGCTTTGGTCGCATTGACCGATGATCTCTGGAGGGCCAGAGATGGAGGACATTCCTCCATCCTGGTCCTCCTTGACCTCTCAGCGGCTTTCGATACCATCGACCATGGTATCCTTCTGCGACGACTGCGGGAGGTGGGAGTGGGAGGCACCGTGTTGCGGTGGTTCTCCTCCTACCTCTCGGACAGGTCGCAGTCGGTGTTAGTGGGGGGGCAGAGATCGTCCCCTAGGCCCCTAACTTATGGGGTGCCTCAGGGCTCGGTCTTATCCCCCCTACTATTCAACATCTACATGAAACCGCTGGGAGAGATCATCCGCAGGCACGGGATCAGATACCATCAATATGCGGACGATACTCAATTGTATCTGTCCGCCCCGTGCCAACTCAATGAAGCGGCAGACGTGATGAACCGAGGCCTTGAAGCCGTTATGGACTGGATGAGGGTTAACAAGCTTGTGCTCAACCCAGAAAAGACCGAGTGGCTGTTGTGTTTCCCTCCCAAAGATTCCACCAATATTCCATCTCTCAGGCTGGGGGGTCAAATTCTATACCCCTCAGAGAGGGTTCGCAACTTGGGAGTCCTCCTGGATCCACAGCTATCGTTTGACCACCACTTGACGGCTGTGACCAGGGGGGCATTCGCCCAGGTTCGCTTGGTGCGCCAGTTGCGACCCTACCTGAATCGGGAGGCTCTCACAACGGTCACCCGGGCCCTTGTGACCTCTAGGCTGGAATACTGCAATGTGCTCTACATGGGGCTGCCTTTGAAGAGCATCCGGCGACTTCAGCTAGTACAGAACGCGGCCGCGCGAGTGATTGTGGGTGCACCTCGGTTCACCCACATAACACCTATCCTCCGCGAGCTGCGCTGGCTACCTGTCGAGCTCCGGATGCGCTTCAAGGTGTTACTAGTCACCCATAAAGCCCTACATGGTAGTGGATCTGGATACTTGAGAGACCGCCTTCTGCCAATTACCTCCCTGCGACCAATAAGATCACATAGATTAGGCCTCCTCCGTATTCCATCGGCCAGCCAATGCCGGCTGGCAACTACAAGGAGGAGGGCCTTCTCAGTAGTAGCCCCGACCCTTTGGAACGAGCTCCCTGTGGAGATTCGTACCCTCTCCACCGTCCAGGCCTTCCGCACAGCCCTTAAGAACTGGCTAGCCCGTCAGGCCTGGGGACAAGGATAGCCGCCCCTCCCGAATGATGAATGTATGTTGTTTACTATTTTATTATATGTTCTATGTCAATGTCTGTATTCCCCCTCCCTGATTTTATGTGAGCCGCCCTGAGTCCCCTCAGGGAAAAGGGCGGCCTACAAATATTAATAAAATCATAAAATCATAAATCATAAACTGCATGAAGGCAAAAATTCAACATGTTACCACCAATAGCAAATGTCGCCTCTGTAATGAGAAAGATGAGACAGTCGACCATCTGATCAGCGGGTGCAGCAAAATTTCACAAACTGACTACCTACAACACCATGACAACATTGCTAAGATTATTCACTGGAAATTGTGCCAAAAGTTTGGATTTGAGTACAGCAAAAACCAATGGGACCATCAGTTTGAGAATGTTTTAGAGAATGAGAAAGTCAAGATCTTGTGGGACTTCAGAATCCAGACTGACAGGCAATTGGCCCACAACACACCTGACATAACAATAATTGAAAAGAAAAAAGTATGGTTCATTGACATTGCAATACCTGGTGATGAACGAATTGAGGATAAACAGCAAGAAAAAATCACAAAATACCAGGACTTGCAAATTGAGGTTGAGCAACTGTGGAAAAAGAAATCATGTGTTGTCCCAATTGTAATTGGAGCCCTTGGAGCAATACCTAAAGGACTACCTCACTATTTGAAAATTCTAAATTTACCTGATTTGAACATTCTGACTGTCCAAAAAACCACCCTAATTGGAACAACTTATATCCTCCGATGTTACCTTAACAGTTCCCAGGTCCTTGGTTAGGACTCGAGCTGTTGAGCTACCAACCAGACCCAAAGGTTGTGAATCTCACCAAAGATTAACCACATAATAATAAATTGCGGCAGAAATGTATCTATTGCATGCAAAATTCATTGAGTTTTAATGTTCTATAAAGAGACAAGTTTCTAAATTAAAAAAGCAGTACTGCACTTTAGGTATCAAAATGATTAAAATAAATCAGCTCCACTTGCAAACACATAAACGATACTCTACCTGCAGTATATTTGGCTTAAAACTGACACAAACAATAATTTTCAAACAGTAAAATATTTATGACAAATTATTAGGATAGGATAAAACAGTGCTTTGAATTCAAGAACACTCCAATTGAATCATCTTGACTCCCTAATCATTGCCCAGACTTGTTTCAAAGCAGCAAATCAAATTGGATGGCTCTGCCCATTCAGTGATTTGGGGGCTGTTACAGATAATGAAACATCCTTGATTCCTATAGGGAGAGAATCAGGGGTGGGTTCCTGCCAGTTCTAACCTCTTCTATAGAACAGGTTCCACAAATCTACAGTGCCGTTTAGAACCAGTTCCAGCTCCCTCCCCCGCCCATCCATACATCATCAAGATGAAGAGCAAGAGGAGGAATTCTGGGAGTTGAAGCCCACAAGTCTTAAAGCTGTCAAGTTTGAACACCCCTGGGTTTTTTTCTAAAGGGTTAGGGGTGCAAGGGTCTTGTAACTTGACAGCTTTAAGACTTGCGTGCTTCCGTCGTGACATTACAACATGTGGTCTCGATACTCTGAGACTGCTGTTGACACTTTTGCCGCTGGGGGGGGGGTCCATTGAGACCTAAACCATCCCGTAGAGACGGTGATCAGGAAGACAAAGCCTTGCTGGTCTCAGGGATATTGCAAAATCCCTGATAGACCCAAGGGAAGTGCTTCAAGCAGCCCCTATGCTAATGAAGTTGGGATGCTCCAGAAGGAAGGAAGTGAAAAGAGAAAGTGAGTCCATCTGGTGAGGTATTTTTTCTATTTTGCTAAAGACTGCCCAAAGAAATATTTCTTTAATGCCAAATTGATCCTTAAACAAAAGAACTGAGCGGCGAAAATAATCCTAATGGGATCACTGTGGAAAGTTTTTTTTTCCTTTGTCATTGTAACTATTTTTTGTGGATTGAAATGCTCGTCACATTCTCCATTTCTCCTCTTAAAGTGAACGGATTCATTTTTTCTTCTTCTACTTCTTATTGCTTTATTTTTTGACTTCTGGATTAAAACCTTCCTTTTTATTTTAACAATTCTTCCTACTACTTGTATTAAACCACACTAAAAGAAATCTAAAGAACTTTGTTTCCTACGGAAGGTGAAAATTAACTGCCAGTCGGAGGTTTTTTTAAACAATGTATCTCTTTCTTTATTTGACTTCACTAACTTTGCAGCTGAAGGGTTTGCAACTTGTTTACAGGAAAAAAAACCAAGGGCAGGAACTGTTTTCACAGGTCCCTCTGTGAATTATTTTGGCAGAGAAAGAAAGAAAGAAAGAAAGAAAGAAAGAAAGAAAGAAAGAAAGAAAGAAAGAAAGAAAGAAAGAAAGAAAGAAAGAAAGAAAGAAAGAAAGGGTGGGGGACAGAACCCTTCCCCTTTGAAGAGCATAAAAGAACTTGTGTTTAAGTCAACTTAAAATAAAAGCTAAGAGAGGCCCGGAAGACTAGACTGGCAATCATTATTAGGTTTTTTTTTCTTTCTCTCTTTTGTTTTGGAAATATGGGTCAATACTTAGATGAGGAAACCTTAAAATTCCAAAATTACTTGGCTGGAATTCAAAGTCTATTGGAAGGATATGGGAGAATTGAGAAGAAGCTGGGAAGACTAGTCTTCCTCACAGCAAAACATGATGGGGTTGGAGCCCCCAAAATTAAAGGGGAGAATGAAGATATAGAAGATAAAGACAATAGATGGATTTATGAATGGAGCAAATGTGGGTGAAAATGGAAAGGGAATGTGGAAAAGGGAATTTGACAAATTGGAGCTCTAACCCAGATTTCAGGATACAGAAGAGAAAAAAATATTAATGATGATAGACATGAGAAATTTTTTCAGAAGCAAGATTGATAAACAAAGACAAGTTAACTTTAGTAGCAATTGGTGGGCAAGGAGATTATCTGAGAGACCCTTCAAGCAACAAAGTGCAGAGAGAAGCCGATAAAAACCTTATAAAGGTGATAAAAAGAAGACTGACTCCACAATTAACAAGAGAGATAAGACTGTTTTGTTACTGGAAAGATACAGGTTTACAATGAAAGTTGGTAATAAAAAATTAGGTTTTTTTATTATTGGTGATTAATAAGTAGGAATTTTGTAACTCCTAGATTGTTTTAGATTGTTATTAAATGTTTACTCACTAACAATTAATTAACTATAAATAATAATAATGAAATGGTAATGGATACAGCGTAATGATATATACATGTATTGACAATTTAGTATAAGAAATGTGGATATAAATTGTAAATTGTGATCTGGGAAAAAGACCTATAAATTTTATTAACAAATTTTCATTTAGATCTGGTTATAAAGGGGTAAGGTTTTTTGTTGTTGTTTTTTGGGGTGCGGGCCCTGATGAGAGGAGATGGGGCATAAATAGTAAATGATTTTTAGCCAATTATAATAACAAAAAGGAAATGTTAATGGACATTGTTTAACAATATATACATGCTATGGTATTGGCTAAAGTAACTTGGATATAAATTTTAGTCAGTGAGTTGGGAAAAAAGGGGGGGAGGCTTAGAAACTTTATTAAGTGACTCTTATTTAAAAGATGTAATGTTATTGGAGGATTTTTTGAAATAGCTAATGAATGCCATTATGTGATTGTGTCTTGAAGTATGAATGATTTGAGGTAAAAGCATGTTCAAATAATTGTAGTCAAATGAGAATTGTAGTACATTGATAGTAAGATATACAAAGATTTTTGACTTAAAGTGTATAATCTAATACGAACTATAAGTAATGAATGTGGAAGAAACGCACTAAAGTTATCTGTAACCAATCGACGCGCTTTCTACAAGATGTAATGAAGGATGATTCTTTTTTATTTTTTTATAAAAAAAATTCAAAAAAAGACTTCAAATGTGCTTCAAATGCCAAAGTTTCTGAGCCAACATTTTGGTTGCTAAGCAAGAGTGTTTGGTTGCCAAGCAAGAGCGTTGTTAAGTGAATTTCACCACATTTTAGAAGCTGGCCATGCCCACCCAGTCACATGGCTGGCAAGCCACTCCCACCCAGTTACATGGCCAGCAAGCCACTCCCACCCAGTCACATGGCTGACAAGCCACTCCCACAAAGCAGGCCACACTTACAGAAGAGGTTCTAAAAAATTTTGAAACCCACTATTGGAGAGAATGCTTCTGAGTGTCAGCATTGCCATATTCAATATAACATATTCAACCGATCAATTTAATCTTTCATTAACTTTCTGCCTATAAGAATTATCTTGGGGTGGCAAAGTTAACGTTCCTCTAGGTTTTAATAATTTCCTTAGCCTTCAAATTCTTGAAGGCAGCTGATCACCGTCCTAATGCAACATAAGTCAATGCTGATCATTTGAACATAGCCAGAACTCAGTTTTTTTTTTTTCAATATTGCAAATATGGACTCAAGTCTGGTGTTACTCGTAAATTCTATATGCTTGGTTAAGTCTCTTAAAAACAAATAAATATGTGCCAGTCAGGGTACAAATCATAAGTGCTGAGTTAATTGATTTCTGCTTTAGGTTATATTGTATTCTTAAGTGTTCCTATTTGTTCTCTGATTATTGTGTCATATTGTGTGATTAAGTTACTTGCTTTTTTTGCCTAGAATAAAGTCTTAAATATTCATATTGCTATGGTTATTGTTTTCAAATCCCAAAAAAGCTGCAGAATCAGCCAAATCAGCTAAGATGAGAATCAAGAAATACAGTGCTAGATAGATTTTTATCTTTATCCAACATGGTTCCTCTTGTATCCCAATGTTCTTTCTGCCCCTGATAGATACATTCTTTAGAAAACTGGATGCAATATTGCAAGTGGGGTCTTACCAAAGCATTTTAAAGTGGTAT
The DNA here is from genome assembly GCF_051295495.1 of Thamnophis sirtalis. Lineage (NCBI taxonomy): Eukaryota > Metazoa > Chordata > Lepidosauria > Squamata > Natricidae > Thamnophis > Thamnophis sirtalis. The sequence continues at coordinate 33,487,585 of NW_028261389.1, read as the reverse complement.
TAACCCTTCATGTGATCTTGATTCTATCCCTCTGTTAATGCAGCCTAGGATTGTTTTGGCTTTTTTGGCAGTTACAGCACATTGCTTACTCATATTTAAGTGATTGTACACTAAGGCGACAACATCCATTTCACAGTTACTACTATTGAGTCAGGAATCACCTCTTCTATACCTGTGCATTTTATTTTTCTTGCCTAAGTATAGAACCTTACATTGAATTTCATTTTGTTAGACAGGGCCCAATTTTCAAAATCCTCCTGATTTTTGGAGTGTTGGCTATTCCTGCCAGGTTGGTGTTATCTGTAAATTTCATGAGTTCCCTGTCTATCCCCTTACCTAAAGCATATATGATGATATTGAAGAGTACTGGGCCTAACACAGAGCCTTGGGGTACCCACTGCTACCTCTCTCCATGTAGATGCAGTTCTATTAAGGATTCCATGTTGAGTGTGGTTGGTCAGTTACAAACCCATCTTATGGTGATGCTGTCTAACCAAATTGTAGATTTTGGTTTACTTTATCAAATGCCTCACTGAAGTCCAAGTAAATTATATCCACAGTATTTCGCTGGTCCACTAATTTGGTCACTTTGTCAGAGAATGCAATAAGATTTGTCTGGCATGGTCTGTTTTTGACAAACTCATGTTGACTTCTGGTTATGACTTTATTTGCCTCTAGGTGTTTGCAGATTCATTGCTGGATTTATCTTTTCCAGGATTTTTCCAGGTATTGATGTCAGGTTGATATGTGTGTAATTTCCTAGATCCATTTTTGTTTTTGTTTTTTTGAAGGTGGAACCATATCAGCCCTTTTCCAATCGTCTGGTAGTTCCCTGGTGCTCCAGAATCTTTGAAATATATGGTTTGATAGTTCTGAGATCACATCTGCCAGCTCCTTCAGAACCTTGGGGTGTAATGCACCTGGCCCTGGTGATTTGAACTTGTCTAGTGTGAGTAGGTGTTCTCTTACAATTTTCTTGTTCATTGGTGCTAGAAGGGAGTGTGGTTTGCTCTTATTTTTATATACTAGTGGCTTGCCCTGTCAGTGGTGCCAATAATATATAAAAATAAGAGCAAACCCTACTCCATTCTAGCACTGATGCCGTTACCTACTGTGGTAATAAAATGTCTGCAAGAAAACCACCAAGCTCAGAAGAGACTCAAGGACCACTCAGTTCAATCATAAGCTACAAATATTTTTCTTATACTGATATGCAAGATGGCATGAAAACAACACCAAATTGAGCTCTGAGCTAGGAACCACAAAATCAATATTAAAAAAGGTAGAATTATGCCAGTTTATTAAGTAAATGGAAAAGTTCTTCAGTACTGCAGAAATATTTTGCATGCTTAGTAGCACTTTTTGCCAATGTAGTATCAAGCAAATAATGCAAGAACTGAAATTTGCTTAACAGTGAAACTAGACAGTATTATATAAAATAAAAGAATGATGGCCCAAGGCAATAAGCACACAAAAAGCTTCTAGTCTATTGAAATGATATATGTACATAACAACATATATATGAACCATCCACTTTTGCTGCAGAAAGTGTGGTCTGTATCTGTACTGCTAAAATTAGAACTTTCTAAAATAGATACAAGTATATGGATTTTCATCCAAAAAGCTACCGTTTTTTGTGGTTACATCAATCCCTTCTGCTGTCAGAAGAAGTAAACATTTTCTATTGAAAAATATGCATCTGTAGATAACTGTGTTTTTGCACTGGTAATAATTTGATAAAAAATATTAGGTTGTACAAATCTTCAAAGGAATGCTTCAGTTCAACATAGCTTTGATTGAGCCATCCCATTAAAACAAAAAAGGAATAGTTACAATATTATGGCAAAACCCTTGAAGAAATCCAGCTGGAACTAGACAGACCTACTAATCTCTAAAGAGTCTACCATCTCAGCTCTCTCCACTCCATTCTGTCAAAAAATGTAACAGCTGCAGGCACTCTGATGTTTCCTGATTATAGGCTATGGACAAATTCTTTTTATGAATCACATTTTGCATCTCAAAGCAGTATGAATCAATTTGCCCTCAAATCAAAAATTTGAATTGAATCATTCTCCCTTTAAATCTCTAATACAAGTAAAATCAAACTGCCTCTCTCTCTCTCTCTCTCTCTCTCTCTCTCTCTCTCTCTCTCTCTCCCTCCCTCCCTCCCTCCCTCCCTCCATCCCTCCCCCCCTCTCTGTGTGTTGCCAGTGAAAGAAAAGTTTATAGATTCATTGTAGCATTTTTTTTAAAGGAACAAAACTACACTAAAAGCAAATGTTAAGGTGAGTCTATAAATCAGTGTAAGAGCAGTAAAATGTGGATGTGCAATGCTGGGGGCAATGGAAGAGATCAGAATGATCTAGTGTAGAATATCCTGGTACATTTCATTACAATATAAAGTGGTACAGAGTAAGTCCCTCATCCCCAGTACTCAATTGGGCTATATTAGAAATAGCCCAAAGTAAAGTAAAGCTCTATATATAATAATGGTGACATTGGGTGGTGACATTGGGTGTCGTTTCTTCTTTCGAGAGTGGGGCATTGGAATTTCATTTTAATATGTGCCTTTGTATATATAGGATAATGACAATAAAGGTTAGTTCATCTTATTATCTTATCTTCTTATCTTGAACCAATGCATTCAGTTATTCTAGAGGGAACTGTAGAATCAAATTCTTCGGAGGGAAAAGCAATAATACTTTAGCAAATTAGCAAGAACATTAGCTGGGAGAGTAATAGCTATATTAGCCATTGTGTCTGCAGCTTGCAATTAGTCCCCTTTACCAAATCTTAGCTCCAGCTCTATAGTGCAATGAAAATAAAATGCAGAAAAGCATACGATGGCCAAATTCAAATGTCTTTGACTATAAGCTTGAAGTTACACACATAACTCTTCTTAGCAAATTTTATGTTTGCAACACTGAAGGTAATTGCTGCCCAACTGCATTTACCAACCTCTGGGACCTAAAAAATAAAGAATCTAAAGAAATGTTTTACATTCACAAAAAAATCTGTTCTATATATAGTATAAGAACCTCATTTCTGCTCTTGAGACTAGAGATTTCAACTAAATATTTTGAGCATCTAATACTAGGAAATTCAATATCTTTAGAGTGCCCAGAGAAATTAGGATTGTGTAAAGTATTGGTAAACCTCATACTGCTGAATTGAACCAATTAATGGAAATGCAAAAAGAATTATTTTTAGAAAATTACAGTAACTGTAATTACTGAATTACTGAAAATATATATACTGATATATTACAATCTGATGTATAGGAGAACATGTGCCAGCTCAATTCATGAAAGGTATTTATGAAAGGTTATGCAGGATTAGGTAAATGTCACCTGAGGGCACGAAAAGTAGCAATTAATGCTACACACACACACACACACACACACACTTGCTGCCCCAGTAGAATACCTTTATGGAGTTTTGGGTCTAAACAAATGGTAATGAGATATATTATTATTGTTATTCACAAAGCCACTTTTATGGTTTGATTATCTATAAGCAGGATAAATAATCTTCTGTTGTAGTTGTTATTTTCCTTGATTCACTTTAGTATTTCAACTGAGTCCATACCTCCATTTTTTTTTCTTTAATCTGTTCCCTATTTAATCTCTCCATGCATTTCCCCATAGATTGTATTTCTGACAAAACTGTTTATGTGGATCTGGATCTTGTCAGGCGCAAACCACAAGAACCACTCATGAATAGGCCCAAGTAGGTATTTTATTGTTGATATTAGAAGAATCTCACCAGACTGTGCCTTCTCTTTGGAATTGGCAGATATAGACCTAGAGGTATGAGCTCAAAACATTTCCTCTCCCAAACTGACTCTAAGCTGGAATGTCTCTTTACTGCCTGAGAAAGGCCCTCTCCTTTAGTTGGTGATTCCATCACAGGGACAGAATCAGGGGTGAAATTCAGCAGGTTCTGACAGGTTCTGGAGAACTGGTAGCGGAAATTTTGAGTAATTCAGAGAACCAGCAAATATCACTTCTGGCTGGCCCCAGAGTGGGGTGGGAATGGAGATTTTGCAGTATCCTTCCTCTGCCACGCCCATCAAGCCACACCCACAAAACCGGTAGTAAAAAAAAAATGAATTTCACCACTGGACAGAATCCTTTATTTTAAAGAACTCCCATAATTCTAACTAACATTTTGGATTTTAAACTGGCTGTTGTAACGTAGAAAATTAATAATGTGGTAGATTGTGTAACCTTGAGACCACAATCTCATGACAATTGGATTGAGGATAAGAACAGAAATAATTAATCAGTTATTTTTAAAATGAAAATTAAATGAAAATTCAAAGGATTAAAGGAAGTTGGCCTTATTATCAAAAATCATATTGGCAGATGAACCTTCCATATGTTCGCATATGTTTACTGAAAGTAAAAATCACAAAATAGCTTCAATAGTTTGCCAAGAAGATCACTATATATATATATACATTCTCTGCATTAACCAGAATATTTAAGAATTCAGGTTGCAGCCAATTTCTATGATGGTCTGAATTTCTAATCAGAACAGGAGCTTGTAACCAATTTTAATTAAACTATGCTGTCGTTTCATGAAAACGGTATTGCCTAAAGATTAAAAAGTTGGCTAGTAGTTCACACTAACAATTTTCTAGACTCAAATTCTATTCAATCAGAATTCAGTTTTAATTATATCACAGAAATTATTTAAAATATCCCAAAAAACCCTCCGGTAATGAAATCAACTGTGTCACAATAAATTTATCACCATGAGCACATACAATATTAAAAATGCATTAAACAATACATAACCAAAGAATTATACATGGTTGTCTGAATTAAGTCTCACCAAACTACATCCAGACATATCATTAATATTTGTATGCGTTGCATGTTGTTTACAGAGGGGAAAAAAACCCATTTTCTGTGCAACGAGTATGTAATTAACAAAAGCAGCAGTTTGAGTGGTTGCTGTTCAAAACATTTTTCACACATATTTAAATTCATAGAAATAATTCTGGGAATCAACATCTGGATATAAATGACATATACTTAATTTGGCCAATTTGTGGTTTAATTTGTGTTAGGCCGAAACCCAAAGATGACACCGCAAGATCCAATTTAGTCCAGTCCTTTATTTGCTTACACCTAATGGACAAAATCTTGCCAATGAAAGCTATAACTTTTTAACCTATGTACTGTATATAGTATATACTGAGAGATTCTAAGGTGTGGTTATATTGAATCTCTTCTTCCCTCCCCCATCCCGCTCAGAACTGTGTAGTCTCTTAATCAGAGTTCCTCTCTGGGAAAACTTTGTGTTGCCAAAGCTATCTCCACTGCTTTTCCAGGTGAAATTCCATTTCATCATGCATCATTTAGCATGTGAATCAGCTCTGTGGCGGAAACATATAAACACATATCCTAGTGGGAGATGTACAACTTCCTCTTTGTACTTCATATTAGATATGAAAAGCTAAGTCATACTTTCTCTTTACCCCTTTCTGCATGTCATGTAGAATTGATCTGATTCTAGGTGTACCCCATTTTCTTGGATGTTTCCAAATTGGAAACTTAATTCTACTGTATTAAAATTAGGTGTGTATTGACTTCCTCTGATTGCAACATTCATCGACTGAAATAGAAACATCCTGTGATGGAATAAAAGAATCCTATTGTTACCTTCTGAACTAAATCTAACACTCAATTTAGATTTTTAGTAATATCAATCGGGTATGGTGTTTTCAAACTCCTGCCATTTAGTTTTAGCTAGGCATATAATCTTCATTTCAAACACCATAATTTTATTCTTAGTTTTTAGATTCTTAGATCAAGTTTTAGATATTTTTAGCTTAATATTATTAATAGCATGTTAGAATACCACACACCCACACAAAGAAAATCATCAAAATTGGCATTTTCTTTATGATATTGTTCTTTGATTGAGTCTAGTTTTTATGCTGGTATTTGACCAAACTAAAATGAAACTGAAATTGATCTCATTTCATTCAAGAGAAAAAGGTTAAGAAAATTGTGGGAAATTGTTTTTAAATCTACATGGCACTTATCTTTTATAACCTACTTATACTGCGAAAAAGAAATACATTGCTTTTGTTTCCTCGCCCTGTTACTATACTTGCTTAAGAATCAATCTACCATGTTTTAAAATATTTATCTGATAGGAAATTATAGGAGAATAGATAATTGATAAACAGTTCCACTTTTAATTAAGTATTAGGAGAAAAGGCAGGATTTTTTTCAAACATTGATAACTAAAGATTCATAGCTTTACAACTAGTTAGTTGTCAGTAGAGAGTACAAGAACATTAAAATGAAGAGAAGTTGAATCTGCTTGCATGACAATTCTGTGAAAAACTTGAAATGCAGCTCCTTATATTACTAGTTCATGCAGGGGTGAAATTCGACAGGTTCTGAAGAACTGGTAGCAGAAATTTTGAGAACTGGCAAATACCACCTCTGGCTGGCCCCAGAGTGGGGTGGGAATGGGGATTTTGCAGTATTCTTCCCCAGCCATGCCCACCAAGCCACGGCCACAGAACCGGTAGTAAAAAAAAATGAATTTTACCACTACCTTCATGTACTATCTGTAAAAGTATAAATCATTTTGATTATCTATTAACTAAAATAGGATAGGTGTAATACACTATATTGCCAAAAGTATTCGCTCACCTGCCTTTACTCGCATATGAACTGACCTCCCATTCCTAATCCACAGGGTTCAATATGATGTCGGTCCGCCTATTGCAGCTATAACAGCTTCAATTCTTCTGGGAAGGCTGTCCACAAGGTTTAGGAGTGTGTTTATGGGAATTTTTGACCATTCTTCCAGAAGTGCATTTGTGGGGTCACACATTGATGTTGAACAAGAAGGCCTGGCTCTCAGTCTCCACTCTAATTCATCCCAAAGGTGTTCTATCGGGTTGAGGTCAGGACTCTGTGCAGGCCTGGCAGTCAAGTTCATCCACACCAGACTCTGCCATCCATGTCTTTATGGACCTTGCTTTGTGCACTGGTGCACAGTCATGCTGGAAGAGGAAGGGGCCAGCTCCAAACTGTTCCCACAAAGTTGGGAGCATGGAATTGTCCAAAATGTCTTGGTATGCTGAAGCATTCAGAGTTCCTTTCACTGGAACTAAGGAGCCAAGCCCAGCTCCTGAAAAACAACCCCACACCATAATCTCCCCTCCACCAAACTTTACACTTGGCACAATGCAGTCAGACAATTACCGTTCTCCTGGCAACTGGCCAAACCCAGACTCATCCATCAGATTGGAGAAGCGCAATTTGTCACTCCAGAGAACACGTCTCCACTGCTCTAGAGTCCAGTGCAGTGCTTTACACCACTGCATCCGACGCTTTGCATTGCACTTGGTGATGTATGGCTTGGATGCAGCTGCTCGGCCATGGAAACCCATTCCATGAAGCTCTCTGCACACTGTTCTTGAGCTAATCTGAAGGCCACATGATGTTTGGAGGTCTGTAGAGATTGACTCTGCAGAAAATTGGCGACCTCTTCGCACTATGTGCCTCAGCATCCGCTGACCCCGCTCTGTCAGTTTACGTGGCCTACCACTTTGTGGCTGTGTTGCTGTCATTCTCACACACTTCCACATTCTTATAATACAGCAGACAGTTGACTGTGGAATATTTAGGAGCAAGGAAATTTCACAACTGGATTTGTTGTACAGGTGGCATCCTATCACAGTTCCATGCTGGAATTCACTGAGCTCCTGAGAGCGACCCATTCTTTCACAAATGTTTGTAAAAACAGTCTGCATGCCTAGGTACTTGATTTTCTACACCTGTGGCCATGGAAGTGATTGGAACACCTGATTCTGATTATTTGGATGGGTGAGCGAATACTTTTGGCAATATAGTGTATCTGTTACTAAGGAAGATCTCAACAAATAGTTTGTGATTCTTCCAAAGAAGTTCTTCTGTTTGAGAAAGATGCTGTTAGACAATGACAGTCCCATACCTCATAGGTAATAAGAAACATTTACTGCACAATTTACATAATAAGTTAAGTATTATAACATACCATTCATACTATATGTTATCATTGTTAAAAAAATACAGTATATGCCAATTTAAGTAGAGGATAAACAAAAGACTTGGATAGGGGCAGGAGGATTACCTTTCTGTCGCTCAGTCCAGACACCTGGTCAACATATTCTTCTTGGATCATAAAGGCAGCCAAATTGGCAGTGTAACTGGCCAAAAAGATGACAGCAAAGAAGGCCCATACTGATACCATGATCTTGCTGGTAGTCCCTTTGGGATTCTGCACTGGCACAGAGTTGTTGAATACAAGGCCCCACAGTAGCCAGATAGCTTTACCAATAGTGAAAGATGGACCACCAGGCTCTGAAACAACCAAAATATAGTAGAAAGAGTGAGAACTAGCACAGCAAATTATTCTAAATGATGAATGAAATGAAATTTTAGCTTTATCCAGGACCAGATGTTATGCTGTTGGCGAAGACTGTGATAAGACTGTGATAAAAGTCCTTAGTTTAAATGATGCTACATTAGTTTGCAGCATAATTTATGTACTAACAGGTTAGCTCCATGGTCCCACACCAACCTATTCTTGAATGGGGCCACAGAAATGCAATTTCAGGATTAAATATGATTGAAATTGAAACCAGCAGTTTGCTCTAGTGATACTCACTAGGCAATAATTCATAAAAGGCAGACCTTCGTAAGTCATTCCATGGGCATGTTTAGGAGTTTGTGAGCAATCCTTGGTGCTCTCTGAACTTGGTTGTTTTCTTGCAAATGTTCATTACCCAAACTATGTAACAACATTGATGATGTTACCTATTTTGGGTAACGAAATGTTTGCAAAACAAAAAACAAAAAAACCCTAAGCTCAGAGGGCATCAAGGACCGCTCATTTCAACCCCGAGTTACAAATATTCTCCTTTAAGAGTCTGTGTATTGTAACATCTACATGAATGAATACATTGCATAAAGCAGGTGGATATATTCTTTTTCACAACTCTTCTCCATCAATTGTTGTCATCAAGCTTTTGTAACCTGGTGCCTAGAAATATGCTGGATCTAAAACTCTCACAACCAACATGACTGATGGTCAAATTAAGTAGAAATCTGGCTGTTGGAGGCTTGATATATATGAGTGTATCAGATGGGAAGGCTGAACTAACATATTTTCTCACTTATTAAGAGACATCTTTCATACATTATTCACATTTATAAATAAAGAAAACGCATTTTGCATACACAAGATATTGTATTTGGAAATGTGGCAATCCTAAAATGGAATAGTTGCCTTGAGAAAAGTTGGATAGGTCATTCAAAAGAAATTAGTAAATAGAAACATGAGTTTGGAGTTAAGACAGTTCAATACACTTGGAATTTGGACTGAGAGGCTTATTGGATAACCCAGCCACTGGCATCCTAATCATCGAACTCTGGACTGTTGGTAAGATAGATGTTATTTATTATGAATATACCAAAGAAGGATACAAAGAACAAAGAACAGAACAAAAAATATCACTTTGTTTGCTTTGTATTCATAGGTATTATTATACACCCTGAAAAACTACTAACTGCAAGCCATTCCAGCAACAATTGTTAGGCAGGTATTTACAGTATGTGCAAGTGCACATGTGTAAATATGCTATGCTACTCTTAGCCCTTTTCATTGTAACACAGAGACAGATATGTTTTTCATAGTATTTTTCTGAGATATTTAGAAACACTCCCATGAGGAAATATGATTTCAAAATGATACCGATTCTGTAATGACTGTGGGGTTCACATACACATGGAATAAATGTACACACATGGAAAAATATATCCTTTAAAAAAAAAAAACATCTACAATGTCATTAAGATTTGTGTCAGCATTATCCTTTCAATGAACTACAAAATAAAAACAATGTTTTTGTGGAAACAATGTCGTCAATTTGAAACATATAAATTATTACTGGGATTACATTTATATGAAGGGTTTTGTGATGGGGGGAAGTGCTGGAATGTTCTCTTTGTAACTAGGCAACAAAATTCCACTTTTCTTTGTTCTGTTGCCGTCAACTGTAGGTTCTGTCAAGGCAGTTGGTGGTCTTTTTGCTTGCTGCTTGCCTACCAGTAAGCTATTTGACTTGAATCTTCTTATATATTCTTGTATCACTTCATATAATGATTTTTTTTACCAACTCCACATGGTTTTATACTTATTCAAGGGTGTCAAGGAACGGTTGTGCAAGAAAGATTTTCTTCAGTCACAGTTTTCCTCTTCCTGCATTTGTACAGAACTTAGTTGAACCAATTCCCTAGTGTCTATTAATACATGCAGCAACTTGGACTGACTTTCAATAAGAATTGAATGAATGTATCTAATGACAAATCTGGCATCTCTATATGCAATTCAGATGAGATGTTATTATGAGAAACATTCATTTTGCATTTCATGGGTTTTTGAAAATTCAACAGTGAGGTTTTTCATCAACATTTATTTTTGCATACAAATTAATTTATAGCTGCTTGTAATTTGCATTTTTAAAATCTGAATATGCAAGTGCGGGCCATTTAAAAGAAAGAAATACTGCAAATGAAATACTTCATACTTGTTTATTACATTGAAACACTACTGAAAATTGTGCATTACTTCAGAGTTATGTAGTATAGAATTCCCATGTGCTCTCAGCATTTTAAAAAAATAAAAGCCTGTGGATTGGGATGATAGAAGCACGACTAGGATTCTGAATGCATATTTACCTTTAAAAACAAAAGATCACACCATGGTCTACCTTGTTGCTAAATCTTCATACACAATTATCAGATGCTGATAATAAGTGTTTCATGACCAATTACCAGCTATGGATTGCTTGTTTTTATGGGTTTCCCACACCTTCATTTGTTAGCTTATTGTGTTCCACCTCTACCTTACCATGCAAAATTTTTAATATGGACAAAAAGTTAAATTTAAGATTTAGAATACATTTTCTCACAACATAGCATATTTATGCAACTACCTTCCTTCAAAAATAAATATTTATAAACACTTTATCACAAAAAAGGTAGCACCAGGTTTTTGATACGCTTATTTGTTTTGCCATAACTGCAGTGCAACATTCACAGAAATTCAAAATGTAAAGGATGACATTATTTCAGTGAGCACATTATGTAATGAGCGCAATCCAAATATGGTTTTTTGGAATGCACAGAGAGTAGATTCCTGAAAAATTATACTATATAGGATTACAAGGGAGTGGACGGATGTTTCACAGAATCTTCAACCATATTATTTTGAAATAAACCATTAAACCGTTGGTGGAGCAAAAAGTCTGTAGAGGTTCTCAGTCATCCAGGTCATGGTTGAACCAAAAATGCTTTTTCAAGAGGCAACTGGATTTTCTTGTTTTCCATTCTTCCATTCCCCACTATCCTGTCAGAGCTGAAGAAGCTTCTTCAATGAGAAGTGAAACGTCTTCAAAAGAAAAAACAAAGTCCAGTTGCCTCTTGAAAAATCACCTTTGTGACCTTGCTGCAGCAATTAATTCTGAGGAAATTGTAGGAACATTTACCTAATTACAAGCTAAAAATAAATGGAAATTAGTAATTATATTAAGAATGGATTATTTATAATATTATATCATCATCATCATCATCATCATCATCATCATCATCATCATCATCATCATCATCATCATCATCATCATCATCTTAGCCATTGTCTTTCCACTGCAGGATGGAGACCTCTTCCGCATATTTCCAATACGGTCCTGAGCTTTCTTTTACCAATTGGCCCTGCAATGTCATCGATCCATCTTATTTCAGGTCACTTTCGTGGATGCTTTTTATCAAATGGGGGTCCATTCTATGACTTGGTCTATCCGTCATCAGTTGTTCTCGCTATGTGACCAGTCCATTTCCTTTTCAATGGAACAAACAAACGTTTGTTCTTTGATCTATATGCAGATCCTTCTGTCTTGTCTTGTAATGCTGAACATGTATCTTTTCATGTGCCTTTCATAGCTTTTGTATCGATTGTGAGGTTAGTGTCCATGTTTCATTGGCATATGTTAGAGCAAGTAACGCACACTGATCACAAGCTTTTCTCTTCCGGCATAGGGGGAGGTTGTTGCTGAAAATTATGCTTAGCTTGCTGAATGCCTGCCAACCACATTTAACCCAGCTTTCAATTTCCTTTATTGTATCATCTTCCATTGAGATCTGTTGGCCAAGGTATATGTAGTGGTCTACTATGTCTAGTTCTTCTCCAGATATAAATTATTTTCTTTCTTTACTGAATTTGTTAAACATAACCTGGTTCTTTTTCAGGTTTATTTTTAAGCCAAATGGTTCTCCTTCTTCATGCAGCTCTTATATGTCTTTGTAGCTCTTGTGAGAAGAGAATAACTTCATCCGCAAAACTTAAGTAATTTAAATAAGTGCCATTGATTTTTGTTCCATCTATTGCCCAGTCTAGTGTGCATACTTCTTCAGGGCAGGCTGAGAAAAGGGTAGGTGATATGGTATCACCTTGTCATACACCTTGTTCTATGTTGATTTCTACTTTAAAATCATTACTGCAAATTGTCACCATTGTTTTTTTTATATTGATTGTAGTAAGTTTATGTAAGCAGTGTCTACACCTTGGTTGAGCAATGCATTAATTATTGCTTGCTGGAATACTGAGTCAAATGCCTTTTTGTAGTCAATGAAAGCTATGCATAGTGTACTTGCTGTGCCTTTCAATGCCTTGCTGAACAACCAGGACGTGATCCATTGGGCTGTAGCCACAATATTTTATAAATACTCATATAACACAAGAATAATCTTAAACACATTGTTTTCTATCAAGAAATATACAGAATCATATTACCATATCCACCATTATCACAAAGGTCTTATTCAAAGCATTTTTCTCACAACAATAATTACATTACCAATTCCTTTATAGGGAGGGCATCATTTAGCCAAAATGTGTGTTGTCATTGTTACTTATTCATTCTGCTGTCTATCTTCCACATAATTGATTCCTTGTGTATACATACCGGTCAGTGGTGGGTTTCAGAAATTTTTAGAACCTCTTCTGTAGGTGTGGCCTGCTTTGTGGGAGTGGGTTGCCAGCCATGTGACCGGGTGGGAGTGGCTTGGCAGCCATGTGACTGGGTAGGAGTGGCCAATACGTAAAATGTGGTGAAACTTACTTAACAACGCTCTTGTTTATCAACCAAAATGTTGGCTCAGAAACTGTGGCATTTGAAGCACGCAAGTATTAAAGCTATCAAGTTACGAGACCCTTGCACCCCTAACCCTTTAGAAAGAAAACCTCAGGGGTGTTCAAACTTGACAGCTTTAAGACTTGTGGACTTCAACTCCCAGAATTCCTCCTCTCACTCTTCATCTTGATGATGTGTGGATAGGCGAGGGGGGGGGGAGCTGGAACCGGTTCTAAACAGCACTGTAGATTTGTGGAACCTCTTCTATAGAAGAGGTTAGAACTGGCAGGAACCCACCTCTGATACCGGTACTGTGTACATTAATGTGTATAGCTCTACATACATCCTTTTAGATATGTATACTGGTCACACACACACACAATCCACAACACCTCTAACATTGTTTTATTTTAGGCTAAAATTCTATTACAACTGTCTTTTTTTCCAAGATGTAGAAAGGTGGTGACATAAATCTGCTTATGGCAAACTCAACAAGCACCTGAAAAGATGTTCCAGAAACATTCCTTTCTAAATAGGTTAGCACTATTGTCCTAGAGATAAAACAGAACATACTAAGGAGGGGACCATTTAACAGTTTAGCGAAGCCACGGCAGCACCCAGTTCTCTTTCTGTTTTAGTTCTCTAATCATAGATCAATTTGTCAGTCTTGCTCCCTTCATTTTTACTTCTCCCCTTCCCCACTATTACAGAGTTTCTGTAATTTATGGTTTTTCATCTTTTGAATTTATTTCATTCCATTTTTCCATCAATTTGAAAATACGTGGAAAGATTAGCAGAAGCAAGGCAGGGAAACTAATAAAAGCTTTCAAATATCCATCAAGTAATTAGGGAAACAATATGCATAACAAAACAGGAAAGTATTATATACTTGTTAGTATCTCCAACTAAATTAATATTTCAATTTGACAATAATAACTATACTTTAGAAACATTGCAAAACATATGCAAAGAATTTGGCTTCTAGTTTCTAATCTTGCTAGAAACATTTCAGTATCTTGTGTTGCAGAGCTGCTTTATCATCCAAAGATATCCATTCAGTTTTGCTGCTACTATTCTTTTTTCCCCCTTTAGGCATGAGGAAAAAGGTGTGTACATGGCTGATTCCTGGAGAATATTTATTTATGCGGTCACTAAGAGTTGACACCAACCATGGTTGACATGCATATCAATGGAGAAGATGTATCTTTCTGTCCAATATGGATTATAAAGATTGCATGATAAAAGATGTGTCTCCTTACCTCTGCCATCAGCCAGACACCGATTGTATCCCACAGGGCTGAAGTACTCAAAGACAAAGACAGCCACCGCAGAGATTATAAGCAGCATTACAAACATCATCACCCACACATCAGCACTGAATGGCTCTGGACAGAAAAGGACAGGTAATTATTTCACAGGAACCTTTCCAGAATACTCCAGAGTGCAAATCACTAGACATCTAATTATAGCTTCTGAAATAGCTTGACTAAACTTATAGATGGATCTTATGTATCATTTAAAATGTTGTGAACCAAACCTCAATGTGGAGATGTTTTCTTATATTTCTGTTACATTATGTGACAGTGGCGAATATCTGTAGCTCAGGTGTAGGATGAGGGTGGAGATTCATTCTCTGAGCTTGTGGGTTGGTTTCCGAACATTTTGTTGCCAGGCTAGCTAACATCTTCAATGGAGTTCAGTGCTCAAGGACAGTGATGACAAACCTTTTCGGCACTGAGTGCCCAAACTGGAACATGTGTACATGCATGCCAGACCCCCAGAAACTCAAAGACCAGCTGGCCAGTGCACATGTGCTCGCCAGCCATCTGGTCTTCTGGTTTCTGGTGTGTACATGCGAGCAGGCCAGCTGGTCTTCGCACGTGCCAGATCAGCTGATCTTCAGGTTTCTGGGGCTCCAGCACACACAAAGATCAGCTGGCTGGCATGCATGTGTGCACAGGAAACTAGAAGATCAGCTGGCAATGGTGTACATGCCCATAGGAGAGCTCTGCATGCCACCTCTGGCATGCATGCCATAGGTTCATCATTATGGCCCTAGGATGTTACCTATCCTGGTAACAAAACATTCAGAAACAAACTCACAAACTCAGAGAACGAACCTCCACTCTCATCTGTTACATTATTCTAGAACTCCTAGTTATGGGAAAGAGGGAGCAATCATTAATGGCACCATTAAGCCCCATTAAGCTATATTTTAGCAGATATATATTTAGCATCATCTGTATGTTTTCAAGTATTTCTTCCCCATAAGAATTTGAAGTTGGCTTTTATAAAAATGAATGCTGAAATGTATAGGAAGCTAAAGTATCCACTCAGTATTACATTCTGCCATCTGACTTTCCCAAATTGCAGCATTCTCGGCATCCTGCCTGAACATTGCATTAAGCACAAAGACCTACTCAATCACAGGGTTGTTGGGTTTTGTTTTGTTTTTTTCAAATCTCCAATTTTGTGTCTTTAACAAAATTAAATGCAAAAGTAGACAAAGAATCCAAAGAAACCTAAGTACAAGTAAAAGTTTGTGGAACATAGAGGAATATATCTTATTGAGGATCTTAGCAGTTTTCAATGTCATTAATCACACTAGCATTCCGAATTTGCCATTCTGGCTGGGTCTAGGAACGTATATGTGGTTCTACTCCTACATACCAAAAAGGTTTTCTTTCCTGCTTGCTTTTGGTTTATAGATTTGGAGTAAGTCACTGGATTTCTCTCAATAAATATATTGATATATAATTATGTTTCCCTTCCTATCTAATCCCTAGAAGGCATCAGAACTTTTAAATCAATATTTGGGAAATTGGGATAGGTGAAATGTTAAAACACTGAAACTTTTATCAAGATAAAACTGAAATATTGATCAATAGAAAAGCCTACCAATGATTAATGATGTGACGTATTTTGAAACAAATCATTCTGTTTCCAAAGAATAAGCTTCAGAGTATCAGGATGTTTTTGGATTTGGACTGAATTCTAGGTGGTCCAGTAGAAAGCAATAAATGGGAGCATCTTTGATTAGATTTAGTTAGTGAAGAAAATGCACCATTTTTATAGCAAAAACATAAAGGTCTATTGTCTATTATGTAAGATATATGACAATAGATTATTAATAATATGTATATATCAATGTGTGTGTGCATGAATATATATCAAAAGGTAGTTGTAGATAGTAGATGATAGATAGATAGATAGATAGATAGATAGATAGATGGATGGATGGATGGATGGATGGATGGATGGATGGATGGATGGATGGATGGATGGTAGGTAGGTAGGTAGGTAGGTAGGTAGGTAGGTAGGTAGGTAGGTAGATAGATAGATAGATAGATAGATAGATAGATAGATAGATAGATAGATAGATAGATAGATAGATGGATGTAAGAGAGAGACAGAGAGACAGAGGCAGAGACAGATATAGATATAATTTGATATCTCTGCCCTTTTTTGCAAAAGATTGAAAATATAAGGAACCTGGTCTTAATACAGCCTCAAAACTTACCTTTTTTATTTAAAAAAATTCTAAATATGACTAGAAAATTCTGTCTCATCTATAAAATGTCAAGTGTGACTTCTGGCAATCAAAGAATGGCCCATCTCTGCTCTATTTGAATGTGTTCTTCTGGGCTGCTTTTGAAAGAGTACTTGGAATGCTGTTGTCACTGCTAACAGGCCTCTTACATATATAGAAATTGTGATTTCATGGCTGTTCATGATATATCTAGAGTTTTTCCAAATTAAGTTCAAAGTACTGGTTATAATATTTAAGTTCTGGATATTTTAAGGTTTATTAAAGGTTTATTAAAATTTGTATGCCGCCCACTCCCATCGGGACTCTGGGCGGCTTTTTGAGGACTGAATACCATATTCTATTGTTTATGTGCTGAAACTTGCAGAGTGAATTCTACTTTAATTTCCACCATTGTCTAATGTATAGTGACAACTGCTTAGGACAAGGCTTTCAATTTGGTTGTATCATTCTGGAGTTCCTATCATCAGGGGGATAGCTTAGGGTTTTTCCATACATAATTCCAGAGTCTAATAAAAATTGACATAATTAATAGACCTTTTATAATGCTATAATATGCAACATTTGTAGGGATTATCTAAATTATTCTGATGATATATTAACTCTTATTTATTTAAGAGACTTGCATGTTGCTGAATTCCCAAAGACATTTGGGAAACTTTTTTTAAAAAAATATTACTATATCATTCTGTTTTGCTCTGAGGGCTTTGCCAAAATAGGTTTTATAAATCCCCAAAATAGACTGCTATATTCCAGAAATAAACTCCTGCATTTCTTTACATACAAGACAAAGTAATATTTCTGCATGGCATATTTCTGGGGCTAGCATCAGAACAGTTAGAAATCTTACTGTAACAAGCATTACCAGGTTTACGAAAGTACAGGTAAAAGAGAAACTGGAAACAATTATTTGAATATAGTTATGTAATGATATTCACTAGAAATATCTAGTTTGAGAATCTGGTGCTTGTATTTCTAAGCTAATTTCTTATTCTCTTATCAAGTGTTGATTCCTGAATTTAGCTCAAGCTAAAACAGTGGTTCTCAACCTTCCCAATGCCCTTTAATACAGTTCCTCATGTTGTGGTGAGCCCCAACCATAAAATTGGTGTCTTGGTTCCTAAGACCATCGGAAATATGTGTTTTCCGATGGTCTTAGGTGACCCCTGTGAAAGGGTTGTTCGACCCCCAAAGGGGTCCGACCCACAGGTTGAGAACCACTGAGCTAGAACTTCAACAAATCCAAGTCTGCATATAAATGTATGCTTGTTTATTTAATCAGAAAAAGAGCTGCCAACATGTTTTTCTCTGCAAGTTGCTTCCCAAAAATGCTTTACCTAAAAAGGCAGAAGGTGAGACAGTCCCATTGCTTCGTGACACCATTACACTGATTCCTGTCTCAATGAAGGGAACAGAAAAATCAACCACTTCTGAACGCTCTGCATTTATGGTGAGGGATCCCACAGCCATATAGGCACGTTTGGCAACCACCTAGGATGAGGGGAAAGAACAAAGATCATTTTTGACATGCTGGCTGCATCTTTTCTGTTCTTCATCACTTCTCTGTTTCCCATAACAGTAGAATAAGGGACTGAACATTCTTTAAGAATAATGGAAAGTTTAAAAACGTATAATACCAATATTCATGACGGTAAGTTGAATGTGTAAGCACATATGAAACACAATGGATAGACACATATTAATCACTATCTATATAACTGTCCTAGATAAATATAAAGTAAGCAATAAAATTAGTTTCCAATTTAAACCCCGATTTTAATGACAGGAGAGAGAATGCAAGGAAAAAAGTAACAATATATTCCGAGGAATAAAATTAAAAGAAATCAAATGAGAAATATCTAATCATATCAGAGTTAATCAGTGTAATATAGCAGCTAATAGGACCTGGGAAATCAAAATCCAGGTCCACTTCAGCCTTGGAAGCTCACTTAATCAGGCACTTTCTCTCCACTCAACCGTACACACAACAGAGGAACAACTTGGAGGATGGAGTGTTGCATATGCTACCTTGAGGACTTGAGGGAAGGGGGTGGGGTATATAAATTCAACAAAAAAATTGGAACCAAAGAAAAGTATGTGGTTCAAGAATTAATGTACATATTGGAACATTCTTTCTTTTATTTGCAGTTTTCCTTTTTTTAACTTTTTACAGTTGTGTAAAGCAGGGATGGAAATCTGCAGACTTCCAGATTTTGTTGTCAGCAGACCAAGCTAAGTATGGGCTAAATTGCAGTTCAGTGATATGTATGTGTGTGCATGCATGCATCCACACTCAGCTTTGTAAAAAGAGATAAAACTTCAGTCTGTCTTGGCTTACCTCACCAATCATTCCATTCCATGTTCCATTGACCTTCTTTCCATGTTTACCATTGGTTACCAAATAAAGATCATAGGTGAATTTCACAAACTTGGAAATTTTTTTAAGAATATCAATACAAAACCCTTTGCAACATTTCTTGATATAGGCAGTCTCTTCATCTGTTTTATTTCTAGACAAAGACAAAGATTTATTTTTACTGATTAAAAATATGCTATATCTGTAAACAAAAAGACATTGGTCCATGTTTGGCATCATGTTGTATTTAAACTTTTTAAAAAACATTATTTTGATGAACACCACATCATTTTAAAAAGAATTTCCACTCTTGATTCTAAACTGAAATCTAAATCTAGCTTTCAAAGATAACAGAAACTGAACATCTTTAGTAGAAATATTGAAAAAAAAACATTATTTTTCTTTAAGCAAAAGCAAGAAAATTCTCGCCAAAATATGATTGAGAATTGAATATTTAGCTTATTTAAAGAACTATCTTGGAATTTACACATGAACATGTATAGTAAGCAAACACAGAACTTTTAAGAGATAAGAGTTTGGGTAGGATTCCCTCCTTTCCTTTATATGCTAGGTCTGGCTTCAATTTTCCCCTGATTTCCCAATGTTGGTAGATCAGCTTTGGAGGAGAAGAGATAAGGGAAGAAAACTATGTAAGAGAAAAAAAACCAAAGGGTTCTATGAATTCATAGATGGCCATCAAAGAAATTCTAATGGAGTTTCTTTCTGGGAACAATAAAGAATGATCTCTTTCTTACTGGTACTGTCAATAATCACTTCTTCTTTACTGGGATCCATATAAATTACAAATATAAGTGAGTAACAAGTTACCTGATGGGAACTAATGATCAGAGTGAAGATACGCTTGCTCCTCTAAAAGCTACATATTATTGAATTGAAAATCAAGTGTCTAATATTTAATAAAAATGGAAGGGTGCACTAAAACAACTTGAAATATATCATGAGGCCATAGTAGAACTGTAGACAGTGCACATTGAGTGAAAGCTGATGCCTCTGAATACAGGATCCTGATAGCATAGCATAGCATAGCATAGCATAGCATAGCATAACAGGATCACAATCATAGCCTATTTGAAAAACTATTGCATCAATAATGATGATTCCTGCCTTGATCTATCATAGAAATAGATATGGATTCTACAGAACAAAAACATTTAAGTCAAAATGCAATGGAGGGGATTGTCTGAGATGGACGCTCACATTACGTTCTTGGCCCAGGGTCAGAGCCCCTTTATCTAACCATTGCCTTTTGTAGTGTTTGTTTCTTCCTCCTGCCTTCAAAGACATTCCCTCTTTCCTTTACATTTATCAACATCAGGGTAGAGGACCGATCAAAAGGAGACAAAAATGAGAGGGAATCAGTTATCAAACCTGATAATCCCACCTTAAGCATCATCTAGCTATGTTAGCAGTAAAGATAACACAAGTGCCAGATAAGTAAATAGAAATAAAATAATATAAAATATATAAAAATAATAATAAAATAAAATGAAAGAATAGAATAGAATAGAATAGAATAGAATAGAATAGAATAGAATACTGCATACAGGGTTGACTCAGGAAACACTTTGGATATTTTGGAAATGTTATCACTATGATGACCAAAAGAGAGCTGAGCAATAAGTGGAAGCCAAAGGCAGAGCTCTATAAGGAAAAAGGTTGGTTCCTTTCCAGACTCTTGAAAAATAAGCCACACACAAACAAAATAAATTAATTAAAACACAGCCTTAGAAAATTCCACATAAAATACCATGCAAAAATATTGGTGTAATGAAATTAGATTGATTCTGACACTCAGAACTAAGTAAAACTTCACTTTTTAATTCCCTGTTTTTCTATAGCTGATTTTGCATTCCTTGATATACCGTACCATTTGAGTTAAGGCTGGCTCTGACCCTGCTGGATTTTCAGAAAACCCTTAAGACCTGGCTATTTTCCCAGGCATGGGGGCTTGGAGAGCAGGAGAGCCTAAGAAAAGTGGTTTTATTATTTTCCTTGGTTGCCATTTTATGCCCCATTGTGTTTGTTCTAATTCTTTTTATGTTATTTTTGCAGGTAAACATTGTTAGCTACCAGGAATCATGTTTGCAAGATAAAGAGCCATATAAATCTATTATAAATAAATAAATAAAATACCCACCACTGAAAAACCCACTTGATGCAGATAATGCTCCAGAATGGAGTGAGATAAAATGAATTAAACATGACTCCTCTGTAGCTGTATTGCCATTGTTGCAGGAAGAAACATGCTGAAAAGAACGAATTACAAAAGGTTTTGTTGGTACCTACTCTGATACAATTCGTTTTTGGCATGGAACCGTGTTCCTCATGCAGGTGCCACTTAATGGGTCCACATTTTCCACAATAACAAAAGGTGCTTCTTCAAGGGTCACTATGCTAAGATGGTCATCCTCACGTTCCTCACAGTTTGGATATAGCTCAGAACGTGGCCACACGTAATACTTCATCTTGAGGCGTTTGTCCTTCCACCATCCCACCTGAAATGATACGCAAAGAAAGAAAGATATCATTGCTAAAATCATGCTTCAAATTTTAGTTCAGAAGGAACAACTGAATACATACCTACAGAATGCAGAAAAATGATGTCTAAACCAAGAATTCATCATGTCTATTTATAGATTTCATGTGCTTGTTAGTATTATTTATATTCTTGTTTTCTGTCAGTTACGCTCAAGACAACTAATTATATTCCAGTCAAAACCAGATAATCAAAACTAATATATCTTTATTACTTTGAACCTATCCTCTGAACCAAGGAAAGGAGTTAGAGTCAGATCCTAACAAAAAGCAATACTTTAAAATAAAACTTCATCTGAAATAGTTCTGGCTGTTTTTCAAAAGCAATAGAGCTAAATGGAACCTCTCTCTCAGAAAAAAAAACAATTGACCATTGACAAAAAAGACCCTCTTTTACTCCTCGTACATCTAATATCAGGAGAATTTAAAATAAGGCCCGAAGCAGATCTCAATAACAGGTTCAGGTGATTTTTTTTTTCAGATGAGCTGAAGTACCAGGGGCTTTAGAAATCAGAAAGCATCAAGGCAATTGTACTAAAATACTATAAAAGATGCAAGCTCCCGTTTGAGGGCTTGGCTTTGACAAGCCAGGTTTAAAGTCTCTCCCTTACATAATTCTTCATGTAATTTAGCATGGAAGTAAGTAGGTTGGATAGACAGATGAGATCAACTTCAATTTTTCCAGGGAAGTATATAGTTAATAGGCCATCAGCTAAAATGCCTGCAGCCATCACTGTTTTTAACCTCTACCATTCCAGGTGCTTGCATGAAGCTGCAAACCTGATTTTTGCATAAATTCGAGCTTGTGAAAATAACTATGTGTGAGTTAGGTTGACAAGCAAACAAACAAATGAAAAGTTGCATACCTATTCTTATATGAAATGCTAGAAAAGCAAGAAAAATTAGTGGACAAATTTCATATTAAGAAATGAAAACTTTTCCACATAAAATCTCATTTCTAGGTTGAATTTATTGAGTATTTGCATTTCTTAACCATTAATTTGGTTTTTTATCATCTCAAATGTAAAGCAAGTGGTTAATTTTCTGAAGCATATGGTAACATTTTAAATCAGGGCTGTCAAACTCACGTCCCGCAGGCCAGATGCATCATGCGCTGCCCACACCAGGTTTAACAAAGGGGGGGGAAATCCCGATATGTCATGTGATGCCACCGTGACAATGCAAGTTTGACACCCCAGTTTTAAAAGATGCTCAGATGAGGTAGTAGTAAAGTATGAAATACTACAGTTCCTGAGTTACTACAATTACTAAATATTTTTCTATAAGCATATCTATTAAACAGGATCCTTTAAAAAAATAGTTTCTGTGTGACTGAATTAAAACTGATGATCCCCAACATGCAATATTTCTTTAAGATATGCCCAAATATCATGTATAACATTTTTCACACATAAAAACTATTGCACTTGTATCTGTATTCACTATCTTCTTCAACACTAATTATAATCTTGGTTAGCAAATATCATCCAAGAAGCCATAGGCTCAATGAATCTAAAATAAACTCTTGTTTGCGGTAGATGCATTTCTCTACCTTCTCCCACAGTGCTTCAGTTGCGGCAAACTGACAGCAAGGGTGATATGGGTGGAAGACTGCCATCAACTCCAGTTGTTTCTTCTGTATCTGCTCTATGAGCTTCAGTTCCCTGTGGCTGTCAATTCACTCTTTTTCTGCTACATCTGTTGTTTCAGAATCACTAAACAAAAACACCTTTTTTAGTTGCAAGAGGTTACTTTTGTATAGTCAAGAATTTTCTGGTGTTTTAATAATAGCACCCAATGCTATCATTAAACATTTATTGCTTCTTTAAAGCCTTGATTTTATTTTTTTAAAGACAAAATCCAATGTGAACTATGTGAATACCTCATTTCAAGAAATAGAAAGTCATTTATATGCATCGGTGACATTCTTACAAGGTCCCAAAGGATATTGATTCTGTGACAATAGAAGACTTAAGCGCTGAAAGGCATTAGGTCAACTCTTCAGTTATTTCAGGAAGTGGCATGAAGTGGTATGAACGGTCTTTACTTTCTCTTAAGAAGCGACTACTATCATTCTCAGAAAAATTTGTTTCTTAATGCTATTTCATCCCACTTAACATCTCATTTATTTACAACGTTAAACGGGTATGTAATGCATATGTTTATGTATGTCTATGCACATATACTTTCCTTGCCCGAATTTTTCAGTTCTGTACAAAAGAAGAGGAGATGGGAATTATCGCCATTATCCTTTGAAATTTCTGCCTTAAAGATGAAATCAGCCACAATTATTTGTCCTGTCAATTTCTGCAATGTACCTCATACATTTTAGGATCCAAAATATCAAGAAGAACTATGATGTAATATCATTTGGCATTATTAAGATCATCTCCTAATTTCAGGGACTTAAACAGAATTCATCTCTCTGCAGAGCTGGCTTTTGTGATTGTGTTCTGAGATAATTATAGAAGTACATGGTTCTATTTAACTGATTTTATTAAAGGTTGATAAAAGTTTTCTTTAATGAATTAATAAAGAGAAATATCGAGCCCATCCAAATATCAGATTGTAAATGATTTATTTGGCTCTAGGCCAGCCAGTTCAGGGTGATTAGGCAATTGCTGTAATATTTGACTTTTTCTGCCATTACTTTCTTGTCATCTCCTCAGAAAACCTCCCTGTCTATCTTTCTGCTATTTTTTTTTTGCTGTTCTATAGAATACATCACTGAAATGATCAGCTAGGTATAGGTGAAAGATATGCTAGAAATCTGTTTCCAAATATTTAGAAATTACATTGGTCAAAAGAGATTAATGTTGCTTGTAGAATTAATTAGCATGGAAAAATGTCCATGAGCCTTGAGCTAACTTAAAACAGGATGTGCTAAACACCTTGCAGTTATTAATGGGATTTCAGTTTGACAAAATAGGATAGCTACATAGCCAAAGATCATTACTGCTTCTTATTTATCAAAGTGGCTATACAAGAATTTAAAGTTATAAGGAGAAAACGATATTTTTTAGTGTCTATGCTCACTTCTATAATACAAATAATCATTTCCCAGAAATGATTATTATCTCAGATTGGCAACCATCCCAGATTATACAAGTATCACAATTTTGTTAAGAGTTTATTAATTACTGGTTTCATTAGAGCTCCATTTCCATGCTTTCTACAACTGCTAAAATCTTGCCCACTGACTTAGTCTGAAGAGATTAAAAAGGTATATGTTAAAAACTTCTCTGTTTAGCACACTGGACTAAAATATAATGGCATATTAGGAATAAGAGCTTTGGGAATTACGGATAGTACCCTCCTAACACTATTCCCATATTTTTAGTACTTTGGAGATAGTAAATTGACAAATTTGCTTAAGGCTCACTATCTATGAATAATGACTTTCAGTTCACATGGAAAACTTAGGCAGTGACAATTAAAATATCCTTGGGTTTCTCTCCAGGTTTTCTACTCAGCATTGTATATGACCAAGCCAAAACAGCATATAGCACACATATGGGCCAATTGAACCTAGCTAGGTGTCCAACATTTATTGCCAATGAATCAAAGAGGTACTCTTGGATTTCTCTATAGCAGTGGTCTCCAACCTTGGCAACTTTTAAGACTTGTGAACTTCAACTCCCAGAGTTCCTCAGCCAGCTTTGCTGAGGAACCCTAGGAGTTGAAGTCCACAGGTCTTAAAGTTGCCAAGGTTGGAGACCACTGCTCTATAGGATTTTTAGATTTTTCAAAAGATTTTTGTTTAGATAGATACTAGATAGATAAATAGATAGATAGATAGATAGATAG
Organism: Thamnophis sirtalis; assembly: GCF_051295495.1. Classification (NCBI taxonomy): domain Eukaryota; kingdom Metazoa; phylum Chordata; class Lepidosauria; order Squamata; family Natricidae; genus Thamnophis; species Thamnophis sirtalis. The sequence continues at coordinate 33,462,112 of NW_028261389.1, read as the reverse complement.
ATAGATAGATAGATAGATAGATAGATAGATAGATAGATAGATAGATGATAGATAAACTAGTTTTTTAACCTTGTGTATGTTATATTCTTTTGTAGCTTTTAAAATTATTCCTTGTGTTTTACCCTTCCTAGGCTTGTCTATGACCATAATAAAGATGTGATTTGATTACTTAAAGCAGACAAATACTTCATTATCTACAGAAGGAGGATTTATGTAAGTGGACAGTCAAGAATGTAAGATATTCTGTATACAATATAGAATAATATAACAAATATACACATATTGCCACAAGATGTAATGTAATATAATGAAATGAAACTCTGGATTTAATATGATTAAAAAAGAATTAGACAAAGTAATAGTGGATAATTCTGTAATTGTTATTATTTATTCAGCTTTATTAAGCTTCCAGATGGAGATACCACTTATTGGAGAGTTAAAATAATAAAAAATACAATTGCTCCAAGCTATACTTGTGGAATTTGCCAAAATGTGTAATAAATAGATATTTGATCTTGTTCTTCAGGGCAATAATTGCATCTCACAGTTATCCCCACCCTGGCATTTAGTAGATACTATTATTTGGATTTCAGATCCAGCTCATCTACATGGTGCCAAATTGGGTGAGGCTAACATGCAATATTTATAACAAAAGTCACAATAAAGCAAAATTAACACACATACCTTCATCTACATACATATTAATACAATATGCTTAATGACAACTACAGTATTTTCCAAGCTGACTAATAACTTTATAAAAAATAAAAGCATAATAGTCAATGAATAAAATATTAAACAATACAAGAGGAAAACCGTATATAAAATGTGTAACTTATTGCAGCATGTTACAGAGATGCTTACATTCTCAAGACTAATCTATGGAATCTAATAATTATCATGTTTGGGAGAAGAGAAATATCTTTATTGGATGCAAACCAATAACACAAGCCTCCTTGAAAAGACTGCTAATAAATAGAATACCACAACTGAAGAACCTTCTTTCTCTGTATTTCTCTACCTGAAGTTGCTCAACTTCAGCAACTGAACAATTACCTCAGGGTTATGAAAAAGACACATGGAATGAGATTGTCATTGGAATATTCTGAGTCCAAGATGTTTAGGATGTTATCAGTCGAAAGCAAAACATTGTATGTCATATTACCTGCCACATTATTATACAATATCATTATGAAATCAAGGTAATCCAATAAATAGGCTAATTTTAGGCTAACAGTTACAAATTACTTTACTGCTTTGTTGTTTTTATGTATTATGTATGCTGTTTCATTCAATTGTATGCTTCCAAGAATCACAGTGTGTGAGATGGGTGGCCATATAACTGTAGTTAAATAAATAATATGAGTTTCACTGATGACACTGAGATTTATTTATCAATCCACTAAACAAACAAACAAACAAACAAACAAATTATAAATCATTTGGAAGTCCCTTAAAAAATGTTTTAAGCAAACATTCTGAAAGCCAATTCAATATAGTGGTTAAGACACCAGACAAGAAATTAGGAGATTGTGAGCTGTAGACCTGCCTTGATGACAAATATGGCTAGCTGACTTTGGCCCAGTTGTTCTCTCTCAGGAGCCAAGTAAGAAGGCAGTGGTAAACAACTTCTAAAACTCTTGCCCAAAAACCTTCTAGGTGTCCTTGAGAACAAACTTTTATTAAGTAAAATATTTAATTATAGAGAAGGATCAGGAAACTATACTGGAAATGTTATAAACATCGGATTCCTCATTATTTGGCATATACAGATAATCGTCAATGTATATCCATGACCGTTTGAAGTTACAATAGCACTACAAAAAAGTGACTTATGACTTTCACACGTAACGATTGTTGCAGCATTCCCATGGTCATGTGATCAAAATTTGGATATTTGGCAACTGGCTCAAAATTATGATGGTTGCAGTAACCTGGGGTCATGCGATCAGCTTTTACAACCTTCTGGCAAGCAAAGTCAATGGGGAAGCCAGATTCACTTTTCAACTCTAGTGATTCACTTAAAACTTGACAAGAAAGATAATAAAATGGGGCAAAACTCAATAATTATCTCACTTTGCAACAAATTTTGGGCTCAAGTGTGCTTGTAAGTTCAGAACTATTTGCGTTGAATTTAAAACAATACAATTTCTGGAATGATTTGTTCAAAGCATTTCTAAGATCCAACCTAATATGCATCTTACAATTAAATTATATGGAGGTTCTAACCAGCCAATGAACCCTTATCTCAACATCAGGCTAAATGCAGAAGTGAGAAGGGGAAATAAAGATTGTATAATACAACATATTTTTCTATTTAAAAAAAATCTCTGCAAGCTAAAATTTTCCACCTCAATAACCAGATTAAAACTGAGGTATGAATCATACAATGTAAGTAGGCCATCAAGTCGCTTTAAACAATTCTAAGTGAAGGTATGTCTACCACCTCCCAAGGCAATCTGTTCCATTTTTTAACAGCTCTTACCATAAGGAAAATTTTCCTGAAGTTCAATTGTAACCTATTTCCTTGTAATTTAAACCTATGGTTTCTTACCATATTTTCTTGAACAACTCTGCACAATTCTGCTCTGTATTCTACATGATAACCTTTTAAATACCTGAAGTCTTCCTGTAATCTTCTCTAACTCAGGCTAAAATATGACCAATGCCTCAAGCTTTCCTCATGGGTATTTCCGCCCACATACTTGTATCAATTTGCTCCAATTTGGAAAAGTCCTTTCTAAAATGAGGTGCCCGGATTCAGGCATAATATCTTAGGAGTAATATGGAAATGAGAGAACAATAACTTTTCTTGATCTCGGCACTCTTCTTTTATTGTTGCAATCTAGGATTGTGTTTGCCTATTTTGCAGATACTATTGGCTCACATTCAGCTTGTACTCATCAAGACACCCAAATCATGTTCACATGCACTGTTGCAAAGTATAGTTCCTATATTTCCATTCTTTTTTTTCTTACATAAATATAGGATTTGGCAGTTGTCCCTGTGGAAATTCATTTTGCTGCTTTTGCACAGTGTTGTCAGGATCTTCCTAATTCTTCATACTTTCCTCTAATGTATTTGCTATCCTACCCTAAGGTTATGTCTTCTGCGAATTGGTTAATCATATTTTATAACCAGTCATCTAAGTTGTTTATAAATATGTTGAACAGCACAAAGCCTAGAACAATATTTGACCTAACACGCTTAACTGAACATCTTTTCAGCTTGACTCATTGACTACAATTGTTCAGCTCAGTTTTTGTCTAATTATAGCATAAGTCCAGCTCACATTTGGCCCTCTTCTGTACTAGGATCTTTGGAAGACTTGTTAAAAGTTTTGTCAAGTCAAAGCACAATTATGTCAACCATATTCTCATGGCCAGGTCAACTAAGCTAATCATTGTATTAAAAAACAAGGTCATCTTCATTTGGTATGATTTGTTATTCAGAAACCTATGCGGACTCTTACCTTGTTATGGCACTCTTTTTTAAATGCTGATTAACATTTGTCTCCCCCTCCCCTTTTGAAGATAGGAAGATTTGTCTTTCTCTAATTCTCGAACACCATGTCAATCCTCCATGATTCTGGAGGTCACAAAAATAGATTTGCTTGTGTACCTCCTTGGTAATTAAATCCATTCAATATCCTGCTTATGTCCTTTTTAACACTTACTTTAGTTAAAAGTTCCTGCTTCCAAAATTGTTTCTTGCTTTTTCTCATTGTTTATCATTGTACTTTCTATTTCATATTAATGAGAGGTTCCAATGCCCTGTGCTCCATTTAACCTGCAGGTTTTTGTATATGTGAATCCACTTTGTACTTCTTCCAGTCTGTTGATACTGTCAACCCTAAAATCTAGTGTGCTTGTGTAATTATGCTCTATTTTCCATTTTTGCAGTACCTTGAATTCCAAGTTTATGCAGTCATTTCTTCCCCAATGTTTCCATTGCTTTTATTTCTTCAACTACCCAATCAACCAACCAACCCAACTCTTCCATACTGAGTAGGACCAGATCTAGAACAGCCAATCCTTTTCTCTCTTCTATAACCTCCTGATGTTAATCAGTCACAGCAAGACTCCTGAGGATTTCGAGGGACTTTGCAGTCTTGGCTGAGTGGAATTTTCAACATATGTCTATACAAGTAGTCTTCAAGTTACGACCACAATTGAGCCCAATTTTTTTGTTGCTAAGATGATTGTTGTCAATTTTTCCCCATTTTACAACCTTTTTTTGCCAAAGTTGTGAAGTGAATCACTGCAATTGTTAAGTTAGTAACAGGGCTGTTAAGTGAACGTGCCTTGTCTATTAACTTTGCTTGTCAGAAGCTTGCAAAAGATGATCGCATGGCCTCAGGACACTGCAGCTATCATAAATATGATTGCCAAGCATCTGAAAGCTGCAATAGCCATAAGTGTGAAAAACAGTCATATGTTACTTTTTTCAGTGCCATTGTAACTTTGAATAGTCACTAAATAAATGGTTGTAAATTGAGGATTACTTGTATAATTAAAACATTCTGTTATTATTGTCATGTCTCTGATATATGTGTAATTTATTCCAGGAATACAGATTTTTTTGGCTGATTAGAGATCCGTAGTGATCCATAGAGACACCTACAATAACTTACCTGTATTATTATCCAAATTCCCCAAAGTAGATCCTTGTGATTAATTTCTTAGACCTCAAAGGATGTGGCAATTCTTTCATATATAACGCCACTTCTTCTTGCCCTTTATTTAGCCACCCTTCAATGAATTAATTTCTTCTGTCTATGAATTCTACTCATAAATTTTATGCCACAAGATTTCACTAATGCCTTTTAAATTATATTTACCTTTAGGCATTAGGATTGTCATTTGCTCCCTAAATTCTGTGCATTGTATTGGAGTGCTTGGGTTACTTAACTTAAGTTATTCCTTCCTATAGGTAGACCATGCTCTTTTCTGGAGCCTATTCCTTCACCCCCAAAAGGTTTCAATTTAAAACTCTCCAGTTCAGATTTGCAAGGCACCATCTATGGACATTTTTCCTAGCTTTTGTTAGGTGTCACACATCTTTTACCAGAAGTCCTTCATCTTAGAACTGCATTGGATTATGAATTGGAATCCAAACTCTTCCCTCTGGGAAGAATCTAAACTGGGGTAGCCAGTTGTTTACCTGAAGTATTCTTGTCTCTCTTCCTGGGTTACACCTTTCAAACAAGAAGGATTGGGGAAAACATGACTTGTATATCCATCTCCTTCATCCACCTGCCTAGTGTTTATAACACCTTGAGGAGTCATCAAGGCTGTCCCTTGTCACATTTCATCCTGTGTAGTAAAATGCGGGCCCAACAGTCATGTGGAAAGCATAAAGAACATTCTCTACAGGGGAAATCACTCCTCTACCATTTAACAATGCTATTCAAATGTAAAGATTTCACTGGATTGTTGGAGATGTAGAACAAACCATGTCAGATATTCCAGCTTATTAGAAAAGTAAAAAAGCCCAGACAGGGAAAGGCATGACAAGCACAACATGTTAAGCAACTATAATGTAGGAATGAAGATTTCTTGGCTTCTCAAAAGATAGCAGCCTTGTTATATAGATACATGGTCATTGTGTGTATTGGGCATTTTTCCTAAAATAATTCTGATAAGTCACAGCAGGATCTAAAGTGGTGGGAAAATAATCAGTTAAATAGAATATTCAAATAGAAATGATTAAAAATACTAAGAAACAGCAGAGGGCAAAGAGAGAAAGAACAATAACCAAAATGGTTTTCAGATAGCCTTTTGGAGGATTTGTATGTTCTATTACACTAATACAATAGCTGTTCTATTTTTTTTTAATTTGGGTTCACATCTAAAATAATTAGAACATTGAATCCAAAGGACAGATTAATACTGCAGACAAAACTAATCCATTCTCTTATTCTTATTTCTTAAATTAGAATACTGCAAAATCTTTCTGAATTTCCATTGCTTAGACCAATATAAAGTACATTAAAACATTCATTGAGAGCAGGGGGAGAAATATGTATTAATATTGTAAGCAATGCATAGAAACCAGGATCATTGATCCTATTTATTTAATTTACATGGATAGCTAACTCACAAATAGAAACAATGGATTATTCACATATGACTAGAAAACTAGGTAAACCAATAACAAAATGATATAGGATAGATGTGATTAAATCACAGCATATTCCAATGTCATGTCAGGCAGGCTCAGCCAACACTCTGGCCCAAAGTCTGGGGAGAAACCAAGTTTTCAGGTCCTTACAGAAGGCCAACAGAGTTGAAGCCATCCAAATATCTTGAGATACGGTCTTCCAAAGAGCAGATACTTTGGCAGAAGATGCATACCTCCTAGGTCTCATAAGATGTCATTATTTTATGGAAGGAACCTGAACAGAGGTGGAATTCAGCCTGTTCGGACAGGTTTGGGAGAACTGGTTGTTAATTTTTTGTGCAGTTCAGAGAACTGACTAATTGCATCACTGGCTGGTCCCACCTATCCTGCCCCTCCCAGTCACTCCTTATCTTGTCTTGCCCACCTAGGCCACTCACTTAGAGTCATGCCCAAGGCATACTGCTGCTGCTCCCTGGTTCCCTCGCTTGCCTCAACCATGCAGCCCAGCTGATCTCTGCTTAGTGAGCCTTCCTTTGCTCCTCGCCCTGCTGGCTCCCATAAAGCCCCCGCAGTTTAGCTTGCGCTTGCCGCTGCCTCATTGCCTGCCCGCTGGCAAACAATGGATGCTACAGACCATTCCAAGCACCTTCCCCCCCTCCTTGCTCTGACAAAATAAAAGGCCATCTAGAGATCGCGGCTGCCTGCTGAGTCTGCCTGGTGCATGCTGGCAAAAGGAGGCTGGGGGGGAGAGATGGAAGTGCCCCATTTTCTGCCTCCATTGGGCTGTCTGTGCTGCACTGGATTGTGATGGGGTGGTGGGGGATAAAAGCAAAAATCCCACTCATTTCATACTCACTAGCACTACAGTGAATTTCTCTTTGAGCTCGCTGGTTTGGGCATTGGGAGCTTGAGGGGTAGGTTGTGTGCTCTGCTGCTCCTCCAAGCCCAGCTCTGGCTGCAGCTGACCATCCAGACCCTTGGCCACCAGCAGGCTTGTTAAGGCACACAACATGGTGCCGCTAAGTTCCTGGGTTCCCCACATGAGCGCTGGAAGTCTGGTACTCTTTCCATGCTCAATCACATGACACACACACACGGCCACGCCCCCAACCAGTCACTAGGAAGAACCAGTTGTTATATTACTTGAATCCCACCACTCAACCTGAAGTATACTCACCTGTCAGATCTTGTGGGATGAGCAAAGACAATCAGAGACAGTCAGTCCTCAAAGCCCAGATGAAGAGCATTATAGGTAATAGGTAATAATTATATGTATAGGTAATAACCAACAACTTTAATAGCACCTGGAAGCCTACCAGAAGCTGGTTCAGTTCATAAACATACTGTGATGTGCCCATAACTACCCATGTCACCACATTCTGAACTAATTTTGGATGTCTTCAAAGGTAGCCACATCTACACTATATTTTAAGTAGTCCAAGTGGCAAATACTCACAGTAGGATTGATTGTAAGCAGAACTTTCTGATTCAAGAATGGGAGAAAGTAACATATACAATTTGAGCAAAGCCCCCTTGGCCATGACTGTGCCCATTCTTCCAACAGAAGCCAAGTAAACCCCAAATTACATGCAGTTCTGTCTGTCGGAATTCAATCCTATCTAGAACTAAACATGGAGAGTCTCCTGAAGCAGAAGATTCCAAAACCTACAGCCACTTGAACTTGCTTGGATGAAATTGAAGCCTATTCTTCCTAACTGAGATACCCACAACCTCCAGAAGTTTGATGACATCACTAGGTCAACCTGGAGTTTACAGGTTGTACAGCTGAATATCATAAATATTTTCAGAATAATTCATCCTGTACCATTGGGTTACCTCCTCAGGAGTTTAATATTAAACAAGAATGCTGAAAGAGTAGAATTCTGAGGGATGCCAAAGAGCAGGAGTATTAGGCTAAACCTATCTTCCTTGCCAACACCAACTGGAATTAGCCACAAAGAAAGGAGAATCCAAAAAAAATGAACACTATGCTTCTCACTCTTAGCCCTCAAAGTCAGATATAATGATTGATGGTAATGAAACCAACTGAAAAATCCAGAAAGCTTACTAAAGATGTACTACCCCAGAGGTGGTAATCAGCAGGTTCTGACCAGTTCTGGAGACCCGATAGCAGAAATTTTGAGTAGTTCAGAGAACCAGTAAATACCACCTCTGACTGGCCCTGGCCCCTCATTTATTCTCTGCCTCCTGAGTCCCAGCTGATCGGAAGGGAATGGAGATTTTACAGTATCCTTCCCCTGGAGTGGAGAGGGGATGGAGATTTTACAGTGTCCTGCCCCTGCCACACCCACCAAGTCACACCCACCAAGCCATGCCCACTAAGCCAATGCCATGCCCACCAAGCCACACCCACAGAGCCGGTAGTAAAACAAATTGAATCCCATAACTGCACTTCCCTATCTTACCCTGCCAAAAATCATTATTGTAAACATTTGAACATGTTTGAATTCTGTGAATTGTAATGTTCTGGAAATGGAGGTATTATTAATCCTGATATGTCCCCTAAATCCTTATTTATACTACAATGATTTAGTGAGGAATTGGAACTGAGTCTAATCTTTAACCTGCTCCAGCAGACTGGATGACATTCTTGTACTCTACAGCATTCATCTCCGAATCAACCATTTTCCAATATAAGAGACTAATACCTTTGCATTTCCCTTGAGCAACTGATGTTGCTTTCCCAAATATGGAAAGACATGCTGCAGTTAAACAAATAAACTAAATAATAAACTAACTACCCCATGTCTTTCCCTCTTTTGAAAAAGAACAAGGCATCTCAGAAAATGTTAATACATTAGGAACTTTTCCTGCTGGAAAAGTACATTGCAGGCAAACAGAGAGAAAGCATGCGGCTTCTTTTCCCATCAAGAAAAATATAAAATGGTAACAATAAGTGCTTTGAGGGAAGCCAGAAGCCAGACTGGAAAACTAAATTTGAACCACAGGTATGAGGTTTCTATCTGGTAATAGGTGAAGGGGGAAAATGTGGTCCAACCAGAATCAGTGATATTTTGTCAAGGTAGGATTATCAGCCCATTTACTACAGTGAATAGTTCAAAAGGTGGAATTATTTGCACAACACTGGAAAGTGAAAAGATTCCTATTGATGAGAAGGTGATTGGGAAAATATTAGAATGTGCAGAAATGAATAGATTAACACTGGCAATTAAGGAAAAAGAACAAATTGAATGTTATATGGGAATTATTTTATCAATGGTTAGAGAATAAAAATGGAAGTTGGAAATTATTAATTAAAGACTAAAGAGAAGAAAATAAGTTAAGATAGAAATATAAACAGTATGATAATTGTTAGTATGAGGAGGAGAAGGATTATTATGCTTAATGTCATTACATTCTTATCAGAAGATAAATTAAGAGAGGAAAAATGAATAAGTTCACTATGTTCAACTGTTTAATTTACTATAATGTTAAGATTAGAGAATTAATAACATGTAAATGATGCAAATTTTGATGGTTATTGCACAGAAATATTTGTACCCAGAGGACACACTGTTTAAAGAAAGGTGGAATTTATACATTTTTAAAAAGTTATAACTTTTATTATTATTATTTTTAAAAGGTGGACATCCCAAGTAGATTCTTTTTATCCCCTTTTATCCCCATAAGTAACTTGCTCATTTGGTCACACGGGACAGAGACCAAACATTTTGTGTAGGGCAATCCTGGAACTGAGTCTGAAAGAGTCAGAGATTTAACTTGCTAACAAGAAGCCAATGTTGCAGCCCTTAAGAGCTTTCCGGATTGGATTGGCCTTTATAACGTATGAAAAAAACAGTTTCGCACAAACCCAAGGAGCTCCTTTTAAGGAAGCCAATACCAGGTTAAATGTGTTTATATGCTTCTGTAATCCATGGAGATTCACAGTGATTTATAAACCTCCCAGATAAGAGGATTAAAAACAATACATCAAAAGAAATAAGCTAAAACAATGAATTTGAAATTGTTTGGAAATAAACTTCATGCCAGAGGAATAAGTGAACATCAACACATGCTAAATCAGAGGGCTTCCTTCTTGACAAATATCACCCTCCCCACAAGCCTTTGAGAATAGCTAGCTCCTAATGATTTCACACAATGTAAATAGGGAAGGAACTAGTCTAATTTCTACTGTTGCAAAGAAGTAGAAATCTAATTTCTAATTTCTACTGTTGCAAAGGGTTACAACTGAGAAAGCTTCTTACCAGGACTTTGGCATGTGACTTTCTCTTAAAGAAGGGCTCAAGAAAACCCAGTTTTCCCAATCTTATTGGTGAGAGAGAAACCAGTGGGAGTAGGCAGATCCCCAGATCCTAAGCCATGGATGGTTTTATGGATTAAAATAACAAACCAGCACTTTAACTTGCTTTTTTGTTATCTGGGTTGCCATGGTGTAGGCCTGGGTCTAATGAGAAATGCAAGCACCTTTGGCATTTTCAAATGCTCAGACCACAAAAGACTGTAAAAGCACTAAATCTGGATTTTGGTTTTGTAAGAAGATGAAGTCCACTGAGCTATTAGATTTGATGTTCATCCTAACAATACAAAAAGATTAGTTTGTTTCTAATTACCATATAAAAATAACCAATCTTTGAACGTTCAAAATCTGCACTACACAAGATGCTGCATACAATATGTGTCCATGTATGTCACTTTTTGGCAACACACACACACACACACACACACACACACACACACACATATATATATAGTGTCACAACCCCTGGTATGCCCCAATTATGGGAGGAAGCTAACTGCTGATCTATACTAGTCTCCCTTTATTTATTTATCAGCACAAATATAACACAACACACACACACACACACACACACACATATACATATATACATATATACATATATACATATATACATATATACATATATACATATACATGTATACATGTATACATATATATACATATATATACATATATATATACATATATACATATACACATATATACACATATATACACATATATACACATATATACACATATATACACATATATACAATATATACACATATATACACATATACATATACATATACATATACATATACATATACAGATACAGATACAGATACAGATATAGATATAGATATATAGATATATCAGTTCAAACCCCCACTGGCAGTTAAAAGGAAGAAACAGCCGAGATCTCACATTGCTCCTGGAAGCACCGGTTCCACCACAAAAGCGCGTAGGACAAAATCGCGCTCGACAAAAGCGCGCTGTGACGTCATCACAGCGCGACGAAAAAGTTCGAAAAATGTAAAAATAAAGCGAAAACCTTACCCTAAGCCCCCCAAACCTAACCCTAAACCTAACCCTAAACCTAACTCTTAACCTAACCCTAAACCTAACCCTAAACCTAACCGTTAAAGTAACGAAAAACCTAACGCTAACCTTTAACCTAACCCTAACGCTAACGCTAACGCTCTAAAGCTAACCCTAACCCTTAACCTAACCCTAACCCTAACCCTAACCCTAACCCTAAACCTAAACCTAACCCTTACCTTTATGTGAATCGGCTTGCTTTAATTTAATTTTTATTAATTTTTATTTGAATTTTTCGATCTTTTTCGTCGCGCTGTGATGACGTCAAAGGCGCGATTTTGTCGATCGCGCTTTTGCCGTCCGTGCTTTTGCCGGGTCACGGGAAGCACCAAGCCTGAAGATGACGAATGAGACTTCGTCGAAACGTCGCCAAGACATCTCCAATTTTACGCGGGAAAAAACCTGAATAACTAGAGACCTACATACTAACACCCGCGAAAACCTCAGAAAACCTTCTGAGCAATCTTTTTAGCTGAGACTGAGCTTTCTCTGTTCTCACTCAGTTTTTTAAAACATATTTTTAGCAGGAGATCTTTCTAGTTTATAGGATGGCCTGGTAAACAGCATTAACACTTTTACTGACTAGAAATGTCTGGGGTGACTGTACAGGATACTTGTTATAACTGTACTGTACATAACTATTCTTTGAGGCCATGGCACAATTTAAGTTCAAAAATGTTTTTGGGCTATTCTAAAATCATTTATTGACACAAGAACCATAAACCATTGACCAGAAAGACTGGATGTTGAAAAGTGATGCTAAAAGAAATACAAGAGCCAATGTAAGCGTAGTGATTAACATTTTGGACTAGGTTCAAAGAGACCAAGGTCCAAGTCCACCTTTAATTATGGAAATTCACTGAGTAACTTTGGGCCTGTCATTCTCTCCTCACCCAACTTATCTCAAATAATGCTGTTGTGGGGAAAATTGCAGAGACCGCAATGCCTGCTCCCTTATGCTCTTGGAAGAAAGAAGGAATAAAATCAAATGAATACATTTTCGCTTTTATTTACTTAAAATGCCATATTTAGAAATGTAATTAAGAAAATAATAAGAACATAATAACAGCCCTGCTGAATCAAGCCAAAGCAAATCTTAATCCAGGATTCTGTTTCTCACAATAGTCGACTACTGTAGATTTTGAGGGGAGCATGAAAGCAGAAGACAGAGACATAATCTTCTTCCACCATGGTTCCACTACAATTGGGTTTGTTTGTTTGTTTTCTTTCTGAAATTCAGTCCCCAACACAGTGGGAACATTGAAGCTTCAACATTAATAGTCCTTCATAGATTGCTTTTTCATGAATTTATTTAAGCTCCCAACATCAGTGACCATTAACATGTCTTGTGGTAATCAATTCTACATGTTAAGTATGTCCTGTGTTTTTATGATTAATATACCAACATACCAAAGGAGCATACAAATAATTATAAATTACACATAATTAAATGTATCCATTCCATCACCTCTCATCAAACTGAGAGCTAGTTTGGTCTAGTGGTTAAGGCTAGAAAACAGGAGATCATGAGTTTAAATCCTGCCTTAGACATGAAAGACTGCTGGGTGACTTTGGGTGAGTAACTCTCTCTCAGCCCAACCCATCTCACAGGGTTGTTGTGGGGAAAACAGGATGAAGAAGATCTATTGGATATGTTCACTATCTTGAATTATTTGTAAAAATAATAAAGATAGGATACAAATAACCTTTAAAAAACCCACTATCAGCTTGTGATTTACAAAACTCTAGATTGAAAGTACCACAGTTTTTCCTATTGTGTTAAGGCGGGGTGGGGATCTGGGTGAGGTAAATAAACCTGGGATTACATGGTATTTGGTTCTCAAACAATGAGATACTTCTGTAGCTGTGGGGATTCAACTCTGAGACAATATTAGAAACACCTTTCTCAAGATCCTATACAGAGGTGGGTTTCTGCCAGTTTGTCCAGGATTGAGTGAACTGGTAGTGGTGGTGGCAGGAGGCTCTGCCCACCTGCCAGGACATGTACAGAAGCATCACACAAGCATACGAGCCAGGACAGGTGCGCACATGAGCAAACCGGTAGTAAAATTAACTGAAACCCACCACTGATCCTATATGAAAAGAAAGAAAGATGCAAGAGAGATCCAATGCAACTTAAACAATCACTTCCATTAAACTTAAAGAAACAAAATGAAACATGAAGTTGTAAACTCTGCATGTCACTCAAAAGGCTAATAGGATACAGTCATAGTTTGGGAGATTTTTAGTTCAGACTGATGAAAGAAATAGGCACTTTCTAATCCCTCAACAGCACAGTTTGTTTACACAGAAAACTTCTACAGGAAGGACACATGAATTGAAACGGTAAGACCTTTATCTCATACAGTACATTAAAAACTACTATTCTATGAATAAAAATATGTAAATGTTATACAGTGCACTTAAAATTATTATTTGAACTTTATATAAAATAGCAGAGTGGTCTTCAACCTGCCGTCACTGGTGGTGGTGGGGAGAGGGGTGTTTCCTTGCAGGGACATGCGCCAGCTGCTCACACAAGCAGCTGCATGCATGAGAATGCCCACCCGGGGGTTGGGGACCCCTGATATAGCATAATCTTGGCAGTGTACTATAAAACTAAATTAAAAATAAAATGCTAAAACAGTTAAAATCTAAAGCCAGAAAAACAAATACTAATAAAGTTCATAATTAAACAAGAGTTAAAACCCTACTCAAAAACCTATGTTTTAAAGCCTATTAAAGATGTGAGACCTTCAGCTTTGCAGGAAACTCATTCCCATAACATGTCATGACAACAGAGGCAGCCAGTAGAGCTTGCCAGTAGAGCTTGCAGCCAGTAGAGCTTGCAGGCACTGTAGGCAAACCTCTTTAGATAATCTCAAGCACAGAGGTTCATATAAAAAGAAATGTTCAAACAGTTTAGAGTCTAAACCAGGAAGGGCTTTAAAAGTAAGAACAAGTACATTATATTTGTATTAAAACAAACTGGCAACCAGTGCAATGCTTTAAGCATAGCTGTAATACCCTCTTTTCATTCTTTTCAAGATCAATCTGGTCGTTGAGTTTTATATCAATTCAATTTTTTAAAAGTAAAACAAGATGGCATTTGTATGATGATGTCACTGCATATGTGTCAAAACTTTCACAATCTCATGACTTGCAGTAGAAATCACTATTGGGGTTATGATCTGTAACAATAAGCACCATTGTTTTGCCTGGATTCAGTTTCAGTGTATTATTCCTATCCAGCTTATTACTGATTTAAAATAGATATACAGGGAAGCCACACTAAAATGGCAAAGAAGTAGATCTGGATGTTATCATGTATTGAGAATACCCAGCTACAAATCTCCTGGGGATCTCTCCCTGTAGCCTCCTACAAATGTTCAAAAGCACTGGAGACAGAACAACGACCTAGGGGACGGCCCATAATAGCTCTTATTTCAAGGAGGATCTGTCTTTAAATGACACTATTTGAAAACTGCCTGAAAAGTACAAATAGAATAATTCCAGAACTACGCTTCCTATTCCTAAATGAATTGGCGATTCAATAGCATACCATTGCTGACAGCACTGAATGATACTGAGATGTCAAGAAGAACCAACAGACTCAAACCCTTTATATTAATCTCCAAAAAATCATCCATTAGACTAATCAAAGAAATTTCAATTATGTAACCCATACTAAAGTCAGAAATGAGTAAAGATAATTCTTCTAGGATCATCTGTGCTTAAGAAGCTACTACTCTTGACAGCATTTCAATCTTTCTCTTACCTCTAAACCATCCAACTTTGAAGGATACTTGTCTTATATAAACTGGGAGATTTTCTACCCTCTCTTAGAGAGGCATTTATAATGTTTAGCAAGTCGTCTCTAATAACCTTCCAGCTGGAAGTTAGAAGCCAACTTGGGCAAGCATCCAGAGGACAACTGGAGGAGCATATTGCTTCAAGCACCCTATATACATCCTCCAAGTAGTTTGCCTAGAAATTGAAACTGATCCAATTTAACCATGCAAGAAAAATTATTAGATACCTCCATACTGTCTAATAACTGAATCTCTTCCAATGAGAATTCAGACCCACAGTCTGGTGGATTACAGTATTTTCACTCCAATCATTGTATGACCCATTCTAAATGCATATTACCCTTGCTGCTTCCATTCCACTAGTTCAGCCATGTATAATGGGACCTTCTTCCAAGGAGGAAGACAGATCTTACAAATAATCATTCAGCCAAAACATTAAGAGACGCACTAACAGAATCTTCTCCAAACGCTTTCAGTGTATAAGAATCCAGCTGGATACTGTAACTTTTCAGACATATCACAATACTCTTAAGTCCAGTGAAGCAAAGTGTTATCACTAATCTAGTGTTAATCATTAGTGAACTATCCATGATAGTGGAGAATAGCATATGTCCCTGATGCAAACAAAATATCAATTGATTATGTGACTTGCATGAAATTTTGGCCCTGTGATCAACAGGGATGCACTCATAGTTTGCTACTATATCCGTGAGCTGCTCCAGATAAACTGACCTCAAAGTAGCTATTGAAATCTCTGAGCACCATGAATCTAATGATTTCTGATCTAAGTCAGGATTCAGAGAAGGATTCCATTAGGTAATAGTGAAGCATTGCACTAAATGGATTTTCCAGTCTTTCATTGGTCCTAAGATTAGGTACATATACTAAACATGGAGTAGTTTTCTCTCACTCCTAGTTTGATTACTAAGATATTATTCTAAGGAATCATAGCCACATCATGTTCAAACCACTTTTTCTGGCTTACTCTATTACAGAAATTATAACCAATAGAATCTGGGTACATAATGGCTAATCTGTCTCTTCTCACCAGGTTTCCTTCACCAAAGGTAGGGAATATGAGTCCTTTATTATTAATGGACTTCAACTCCATGGCTGGTTCAAGAATTCTGCAAATTGAAGTCCACAAGTCATAAAAGGGCCATCATTCCCCATCCCCACTTTAGACAAAACAGGTCAGCTTTTCTAACCTGAAACAAATCTTGAACTCATATGGTTCAGAAACACCAGATTCTGAACCATTCTCTAAGGTCCAGCATCAAAGAGGGAACTGTTAGGAATACTTGATAGCTTACTACCCATCAAAGAGACTACATTTATCTCTTGAATATGCAGTGAAAAGTATCAATTTCCAGTATTCCAGACGCTTAAACCCCCTGTCACTGCCTCTGTTCTCACCCAGGAGCAGCATCAATTGCACACACAAAACACACAAGGCTTTCCAAGTTAACTGAATCATCTGAACCATATTTTGAAGAATTTACCCACCACTTTGAAGGGTGAAAGAAATATGGAGATGAAAGGTTGAGAAGAGAACAGTTAGTTCACATTTCTTTCCTTGAAATTTCCACTGAATTTCCACTGAAATTAAACAGGATCTCCTCTCCTGTGACTGCAAAACCCATTTACAGTATTAGTAAAGCTGGCTGAAAAGATCACTCTTCACTTTCTTTTGTACCTATGTTTTTTTTTAAATAGGTGTAAACGTTTATATGTTCATGATCAAATTTTTTAATGTAAAACAATTAATAGCTCTTAGCATAACCTCATAAATAGAAGTTTATGAACTCTACAAAACAATTAAGTAGACTAAAATGTCATCAAAGAGATTATGAAATAGCTATCAAGAAGACAGAAACAAAAGCAAAGAAAATAGAGTCCCAGGAGAAAAATAAGTAATTAATAGTCAAAGGCAACAAATCAGACAGGTAGGGTAAAAATAGAAGTATATTGGAAACACATTGGAAAAAAAAGTTAAGAAAAAATGGGGGAGGGGAAATAAGGAGTAGCAAGGCTACCTTCTCTCATTTGATGTTTCTTCAAAATGTTGAATTATAATGTCCATCATCCCATCAGTTGAGAGAAGTAATAGGAGGTATAGTGCAGAATTTCTGCTGACATCAGCTGCAAGGAGGCTGTTATTTTTCCAGGGAAGACTGAGAGAGGATAATGTTGCTTAATCGATACAAATGTATGTAAGGCGTAGGAGTGACTATTAAACTTTTGGTCTAAATCTTCATAGAAAAGAAAACTCTGTTCATAAAGCATCATGTATTTCTCTCCTTTCTTTCCTTCTTTCTTTCCTTCTTTCCTTCCCCTCCCCTCCTCTTCCCTCTCAATATTACAGAAAAAAAATAATCAGGCTGATAGATTTTAGTTGGAGAGAAAACATGATGCTAATTTTTTATTATCCCAAATAAGCTATTTAACCTCTCTGTCACTCATTTTCCACATCTGTAAATTGGGAATAGCAATTCTCAGTGCATCAAGGCTAATTTAATCAATGTTAATGCACCAAAATAGGTGTCTTGGATGACAATATCCTAATCAACAGTCTCTTTGATTTGAGAAGATAACACTGTGCATTTAGAGCAGTTTTAAAAATGTAATAACCTCCCACGTTCTGGTGCTGTGTCCATTAACATGTGAGTTTGCAATATCATGCCACTTAATATCCAAAATAGCAATAGCACTTAGACTTATAATATCACTCCATGGTGCTTTACAGCTCTCTCTAAGCAGTTTACAAAGTTAGCATATTGCCCCTAGCAACTTGGGTCTTCATTTTACCAACCTTGGAAGGATGGAAGGATGAGTCAACCTTGAGCCCAACTCTGTGGGCTACGGGCAGAGTTTGCCTCCAATACTGCATTCTAACTACTGCGCCATCGAAACCTCCAAAATATACTACTATATTAGGGTTAATTGAGGAAGGTTTTTCTCTCTCTAATCATACCATTTTTAATATGTTCAACTCTGTGATCTATTCCATTCTGTTTCCACCTTATGGGTGGTTTAAAAAGCCATGAAAATTCATTATGCTATATATTTTCATATAAAATGTTTTTCCAAATATGCACATTTTGCTATTTTTTTTCCAGCTACTAAAATAAATTAATAATACAATATAAAAGAATTGTAGATTTACAGCTTTTAAATACCTGGAAGTTCAATAGGTTTCAGTCATGAATTCTATTATTGTCTAACTCATTGTGAAGATAGTAATTTTTAGCTCTAAAATATAAATAATTATGCAGAATGAATACATAAAAAGCACAGTGTTTGAGCCCTTAAGAACTATGGGAGTCATTGAGCATAATTTTTTCTTAGGTTATGAGAAACTATATGCTCCTGGGAAGAAAAATTCCCCACTGTTTTCTTTTTCTCTTTCTTTCTTTCTTTCTTTCTTTCTTTCTTTCTTTCTTTCTTTCTTTCTTTCCTTCTTTCTTTCTTTCTTTCTTTCTTTCTTTCTTTCTTTCCTTCCTTCCTTCCTTCCTTCCTTCCTTCTTCTTCTTCTTCTTCTTCTTCTTCTTCTTCTTCTCCTCCTCCTCCTCCTCCTCCTCCTCCTCCTCCTCTTCCTCCTTCTCTCTCTCTCTCTCTCTCTCTCCCTCCCTCTCCCATCTCACCAATAAGACAATTCTGGGCAGCTTACGAACAGTAAAAAGATTAAAAACAGGAACAATTAAAATATTTACAATATATATCATCAAAGCACAGATAACCTCCATGAAGGTGATATAGAAGCAATTGGCATATCCCTTATCAGTCTGCAAAAATGTTCTAACAGGAGGAAAAACAGCTAGCTAGTTTAATTATTGAAATATAATTGGCTTACATAGCTATGCAGTCTCCATTTTAAAGGAAAATATAATTGGGATACTATTTAAAATTTCAGACAGGAAGTGGTGAAGTATTTTTTTCCAAATGAAATACATTTTTACTTGATATGTGTATATCTGTGTGTATGTTTGTATGCCTCTTAAGGGACAAAATTGTATTCTTTGCAATTGAGCTTAACAATAAAGAATAGCATTCGATCTGAATTTAAACCTACATTCTAGAAATAGTACTGCATATTTATTTCATTGAATATTAGCCTAAAATATGTATACTGGTAGTATAATCAAGTTTATAGTGTACTTTTGTTTCATATTTTTGCTTTGAACTGAAACTCTAAAGTGATTCTTACCAAGATACAGCATTTTCTATTATTATTACTGTAGGTCATCTAACTTCTGTCACTCCATAGTATCATCAGAGCAATCTTTGCACACAATTCAACTCTTCCAAAGATAACAGATAAATGGAAGCAGCAACATTCAGTCATCCATATGAATTGGTTCACACATATAAGGGGTATGTTGTTTTGGTTGATTCAACACTGGAAAAACTGTATACATTTCTTGCTTTCTACTATACTTTATTTTCTATTAGCTGATTTTAGCAGGTATACACATTAAATACATTAAAGCAAATTTAAAATACTTTGGGAGAAATATATACAGCAGTAGATGTATGTATGTATGTATGTATGTATGTATGTGTGTGTATGTATATATGTATGTATACATACATACATACATACATACACATACACATACACATACACATACAATCAGTATGCAACATACTTGAAGACCTAAGAAAAAGGATGAGATAAACATTAATTTTTATTTAAATGCACATGGCCATAAAATAAGTGCAGAAGGATGAAGAATCCAATACAAACCACAGTATTTATTTTGGTCTTAAGAGACTGACCGCTGACATCATATTAAACATTACTTAAGACACTAGACATTTCCGTTATGCTTTTGACAGCATGTGATTAAAACTCTTGGATAATAACCTTGCAAAGCAGAGCCAAACTCATAGAAGCACAGGGTGTTCTTATCATTGCTTCCCAAAAATGACTCCTTGCCAATAAAAGCCAATCAATTCAATTTTTCTAAATAACACCTGCAGTGCCCCCACATTCAACAATTGCTGACTACATTTGTTCATATTACTTTACAGAAACCAAAGTAAAGGACAGTTTGAAACTCACACAGCCTGGCTGAAAATACTTAGGGTTTGCAACAATTAACGGGGATGTCCCCATACCTTTCATTTTCAAATCAGTTTCTATGCTGATGGGATGAGAATAACAGAATAACGGAGTTGGAAGGGATCTTGGAGATCTTCTAGTCCAAACTCCCCTGCTCAAGCAATAGACCCTATAACATTTCAGACAAATGACTGTCAAATCTCTTCTTAAAAACCTCCAGAGATAGACGAGGACATAATGATCAATTAGTGCTGGTGACTTCTGTATATGAGATAAGACCATTCTTTTCACTTCTGCAATTAGCCGAAGCTAATCTAAATGCTAAAATGTGCAGGTAGAATTTAATGCACTATCAATATAATGGTTGAATCAAACTTAATGTACAATAGATTTTTAGTAACTCCATTAATTTTCTATGGATCAAGACCTGGTCAATTAAATCCATATATTTCTAATTTAAGTATCATACTTATGATGCCCTTTGGCATAGATTGCATATATATGCAAATAACAAAACCTTATTTTTAAAATCCAACATATTCACTTTCTAAAATCTACTGTTTTTCAAAAATAAGGATGACAAAACTAGGTAATTCAAATATAATTTTAATTAAACGTATCACAAATTCAGCCTACTTTAGACAACTCCAAATTATTACACATGAGTAAAAAATGCTCAGTCTTTGCACAGTCCCTCATAACTCAAATTCTGCATACATGTAACAAAAGAAATCTGGTAAACTTCTTTATGGAATCTTTGTTGGCAAATTCCCTTGCTAATTTCATAAATACAGCAAAATCTAGAAGGATTTTTTTTTGCCTGAGTACAAGCTAATGTAAAATGTATCTTCACTAATCACTAAAAATTAATTAAAGAAATGAGTTTTACATATAAAAATAGATTTACATTTAAAACAAATAACAAAGAAAAGATAAGGTATGGGAAAGGCTCTAGAGATAGCTAATGGGATATGAAACAGAGCAATTTAGATAAATCAAAACATGATAATCAACTTTGACATGTATTTATAAGTTAATTGATTACCACTTATAGTGTACATTGTGATTCTTTTTTGCCTTGTATTTGTTCTAAAGATTAAGCTGCAATCATTGCAATATGTGATCATTTCAGAAGAAAACTATGAAAAGCCTAAGGACAAAAAAGTGTCTAGGCTACTGATGGGGAAAAAGAGATGGAGAAAAAAGGAAGCTGAAGATATCGGGCATATCTGAATTATTTTAGATAAAAGTATCTCCTTCAAGATGTGTATGGGCTCTGTAAAGGTACTCACAGTTAGTTTACAACATTTTCTATTTCTGTAACCACAATTAAGTTAGTTTCATTTACCCATGTTAACCATCAGCAGCCTTTCATAGAATGATCAAAAAATTACTAACAACACCCAATGATCAAGAACAAAAGCAGGTTCCCTATTTTACCCACAGGAATCCAGAACACCTGTATTTTTGTCCAATTTTGTATACAATCTGCTAGGCAGCAAAGAGCACACAATACAAAGAAAACTTGCTGCATTGTGTAATGATTAAGTAGTGCAAGCGGACATATAATTTTACTCATTTGAAGTTGCTGCATATAAACTCATTAATCCACAAGACTGCTGGGTTGCTATTTCATGTCTTCTTAAGAGGACTCAGCAGCTCTTTCTGGAAACATAGTTGGTGTTCCTGACCTTTATAAGGGCAATTAAGAGGAACTTAAACCTTCTACCAGCAGTGTATATTGAGAAACTCTTAAGTATTTTCAAGTTAAGGGAGGGGAAAAGACACCATGGAGAAATGGCAGATCGAATAATCATGTTAATGTCAGTGCATCTGCAGCAAAATTAAATATTCTCAAACAAATGGAAATGCAAGTTTGGGGCACTGTAGAATGTTTTTATGACTTCACTTAGATGGGGACGGAAAAGGAGAAAGATGGGGATGGAAAAGGAGAAAGACAAGATGCTTTGATAGTTATTAGAATCTCCCTTGAACGCCCCACAGCTGCTTCAGACAACTTTCTAAAAAAAATTAAAATTACTAATGAAAATTAATGCATTGTAATTAACAACAAGCACTTCAAATTTAATAAGGAAGAAGAGTGCCCAAGAGCATTGATCTCCACCCAGCCGAAGAATCTTGCTTCCTGTTTGAAATAATGGATATGTTCACTAATTTGGGATTCTATAATGTTTATGGTGCCAGCTGGTCTAAACTATTGGGATTTTCTTTTTTCCTATATACCATTTATGAGTCAGCTCTCTGGATTGCCTAAAGACCATGCTGGCAGAAGATTGTGAACATTCTGGAAGCTAAGTTGAGGAAGACATAAACAAACACTCACTTACCCTGCAAAATTACCCTGTATTCACTCCATAATCCATGTAATAATTTGCTCTATTTTCTTCAGTATCACCATACTTTACAAAACATTTTATACTTTTATAGTATTTATCTTTTAATAAAATTTGTTAATTTCATTGCTATTTTATTCACCATCCCTTATATCAGCTGCCATCAGCCTGAAATGTGTTGGGATAACAAAAAAATTGAACAGCATAACCTTTAGCTGCTTTGAATCCAATTTCAAAAATTGTAGTCCTACACAGCTGGAAAGTATTAAACTGGGAAATAAAAAGCAATAATACCCTATTACTTTGTGATAGCAATTTAATGTAAATTCACATATACTTTTCAATATCTTACCCCACCTGACATAAGCATGCAAAGGATGGCAGTGCAAAACAATCCAGTATAAATTCAATTTCCGATTATTTATGCATAGCTAAATGCCTACATTTGAAGCCTATTTTTACTTTTCATTTTTAAAACATATCCAGTATAAACTTTTAACATTAGAAAAAAATTAAGCAAATGCAGTTTACTAACACTGAACCAATTGTGTTCAGACAAGGAGAAAAATTGTACCAAATAAAAAGTATGAATGCATCAACTTTTTTTAAAAAAAATATTTTGTTCAAAAAGTTAAAATACAAATTCAAAAAACAACAACAAAACCCCCGAAAATGGACAGAACATTAACAATAAACAAAAAGACATGTAAAAATATCATCTCCCCACGCCCGCATTGATTACTGATAAATATATTGGAACAATGTTAGTTTCCCCGTCTTGCAAAGAAGGCCCACAATCTATGGACAACTATTTACCTCTATTTACAACCACCTTAGCCTGTCATCTATCTACTATATAGATTTGTAGATTTGTAGATTTATTTATTTATAGGCCGCCCTTTTCCCTGAGGGGACTCAGGGCGGCTTACAATCAAAAAAGGAAGGGGAGTGTAGGACAATACCAAAAAGAAATGTGCACAAAGTAAATTAGACAATAAAACTCAACATTCACTCAGCATTCGGGAGGGGCGAAAATAAGATTATCCCCAGGCCTGACGGGCTAGCCAGTTCTTGAGGGCTGTGTGGAAGGCCTGGACAGTGGTGAGGGTACGAATCTCCACGGGGAGATTGTTCCATAGTGTCGGAGCCGCAACAGAGAAGGCTCTCCTCCGAGTAGTCGCCAGTCGGCACTAACTGGCAGATGGAATACGGAGGAGGCCAACTCTATGCGATCTGATGGGACGCAGGGAGGTAATTGGCAGAAGGCGGTCTCTCAAATAGCCAGATCCACTACCATGGAGCGCTTTATAGGTGGTGAGTAGGACCTTGAAGTGCACCCGGAGATCAACAGGTAGCCAGTGCAGCTCACGGAGGATCGGTGTTATGTGGGTGAACCGTGGTGCGCCCACGATCACTCGCGCGGCCGCATTCTGGACTAGCTGAAGTCTTCGGATGCTCTTCAAGGGCAGCCCCATGTAGAGCACATTACAGTATTCCAGCCTAGAGATCACAAGGGCTCGAGTGACTGTTGTGAGGGCCTCCCGATTCAGGTAGGGCCGCAACTGGCGCACCAGGCGAACCTGGGCAAATGCCCCCCTGGTCACAGCTGAGAGATGGTGGTCAAAAGTTAGCTGTGAATCCAGGAGGACTCCCAAGTTGCGGGCCCTTTCTGAGGGGTATAAATTTTGTCCCCCCAGCCTGAGTGATGGTATGTTGGTCAAATTTTTGGGAGGGAAACACAACAGCCACTCGGTCTTGTCTGGGTTGAGTATCAGCTTGTTTGCTCTCATCCAGTCTTTAACGGCTTCCAGTCCCCGGTTCATCACGTCCACCGCTTCATTGAGTTGGCACGGGGCGGACAGATACAACTGTGTATCGTCCGCATATTGGTGGTATTTTATCCCGTGCCTTCGGATGATCTCGCCCAGCGGTTTCATGTAAATGTTAAATAGTAGGGGGGATAGGACCGACCCCTGCGGCACCCCATAGGTTAGGGGCCTCAGGGACGATCTCTGCCCCCCAACTAACACCGACTGCGACCTGTCCGAGAGATAGGAGGAGAACCACTGCAAGACAGTGCCGCCCACCCCTATCTCCCGCAGTCGTCGCAGAAGGATACCATGGTCGATGGTATCGAAAGCCGCTGAGAGGTCCAGGAGAACTAGGATGGAAGCATGGCCTCCATCCCTAGCTCTCCAGAGATCATCAGTCAATGCGACCAAAGCGGTTTCTGTGCTGTAACCGGGTCTGAAGCCAGACTGGAAGGGGTCAAGATAGTTAGCTTCCTCCAAGGTACGCTGAAGCTGGAGAGCCACCACCTTCTCAACAACCTTCCCTACAAAGGGGAGGTTGGAGACTGGACGATAGTTATTAAGAACAGCTGGATCCAGAGATGGCTTCTTCAGGAGGGGTCTTACCACCGCTGTCTTGAGCGCGGTGGGAAAGTACCCCTCCCGAAGAGAAGCGGTAACAACCGCCTGGATCCAGCCTCGTGTCACCTCACTGCTGTTGGCAACCAGCCAGGAGGGACACGGGTCCAGTATGCAGGTGGAGGCACTCACAGCTCGCATAGCCTTGTCCACATCCCCAGAGGCAACTTCCTGAAACTCAACCCAGAGATGGTTTGCCAAGTTTTCTCCTTGTGTCTCGGCTGGATCTACTGGGGTGGAGTCCAGGTCCGCTCGAAACCGGGCAACTTTGTCCGCCAAGAACTGGACATACTCCTCAGCCTTACCCTGTAAGGAGTCCCCCGTCTCCCTCCTATTTAGGAGGGAGCGGGTTATCCTAAACAGGGCGGCTGGGCGGGACTCGGCGGACACTACCAAGGAGGCAATGTATGTTCTTTTTGTTGTTCTTAAGGTCCGAATATACTCCTTGGTGCATGCTGTTAAAAGTGCCCATTTCGACTCAGACCTATCGGACCTCCACGAGTGCTCTAGG
This sequence comes from Thamnophis sirtalis, assembly GCF_051295495.1. Lineage (NCBI taxonomy): Eukaryota > Metazoa > Chordata > Lepidosauria > Squamata > Natricidae > Thamnophis > Thamnophis sirtalis. The sequence goes on along the minus strand of NW_028261389.1, from coordinate 33,436,453 downwards.
CGTCTCCTCCGGCGCCTTATGTAAAAACAAAATAGGTAACAGGTAAAACAATAGCAAAGTTAACCTTAAAAGCCCTCTATTAAAGATCTGTCATTGTATTTAACCCGTAGACACTCTACAGCAGCTTCAATCATAATCTTTGATCTATTTCAGATCAAATATCTTCATTTGGTTCTTAATAATAAAATTTGCCTTTAAGATTTTTAGTGGAAACTTTCCCAAAAATATCCCATCTTCCAATATCCTAAACCCCTGCTATAAATATCTCCACCACATCCATTGTTGAAGCAGTCTCACTGTGCACCAAGCTTTAAACTTTCTTGTCAGTTGTTGTCTGGTTAGATACAATAAATCAGTTTTCAAAAATTGATCCATCTTCCCAGGAAAGTCTACTCCAAATAGTTTATCAATTGGGTATGATAAGTCCTTAAGAGAGTCCAGTTCATCTCTCATTGAATATGCCAATTCTAAATCTGTAAAATTCAAATCTCTTTCAAATATCTGCAACAGATCTTCTGCTTTCCAGCCAAACTGCTCCTTCTTTAAATCTGTCAGCAAGGACTTGGATTCCAGACCAGTCCATCCAATTGTAGCTCTAGCTTGGCTGTGATTGTTTGCATCTGGGTATTCTTTATAGATTGATTTGAAACCAAAATAATTTTATCAAGTTTTTTTTAACCAAGGTTTTCAGTTCAAACTTTTAAATTAAAAATAATTCTTCTATGAAGTTAGCCCACCAGGTTTTAACTTTAATTTGGTGCACTGTTTGCATTTTTAACATAGAGCATAATCAAATGTAGATACTTGATCTGGGATCAAATATCTTTATTTGGTTCTTAATAATAAAACTTGCACTTAACATTTTTAGTGGAAGCTTTCCCAAATGTATCTTATCTAAATCACTGCTGTAAATATCTCGACCACATATATTGTTGAAGCAGTTTCACTGTTTCTAGTTGTGTAAGTTCTGTATCTGAATTTACACAATCTAAGAAAACAATTACTTTCAAAGACTAAAAGAATAAATATACTGTAACAAATAAACATTAAAATGATATTTCTCACAATGAAGGTATGAAGAAAAAAGGGAAAGGAAAAGTTCTATTAAAAATTTCAAAAGGGAAAGAAAGTTAACATTAAAATCTAGCAGAGGGTTAGAAGAAATCAAACTTCAACCAGTCAGTTAATTACTGGCTGAATCAAAGAAGATGCAATCAAATTAAAAGGTCGTAAAAAAATTGGAATGTGCAATTAAAAGACTATTGTGGTTTTTTTTAAAAAAACTGAACAGCTTAAAGAAAAGATGGAGACTGGGATTCTCCAACCACCCCTACCAGGAATTGCAACCTCCAGGAATTCCATGGTCATCCAAAAGTCATCTTGGGTCATTTCTAGCTGCTCCCATTTGATCTAGGGAGCCGGTTGCCAAGAAAATCAATTCGAGCCGAAGCTCTTGCTGCTGAAGGAAGCCCAAAGACTCTACTGTTGAGACTGGGAGTCAATAACTCATGGAAAAAGGGTTCATAAATTCTTATTTGACTCAAGGGAATCCAGGAATGCCAAGAATGGAGGAATCTTTGACACCTCTGTCTTAGCTGAGGGACTGAGTCAAAAGCTGGGGAGCCTTAGCAACAGAGGCGTGTCCTTACAACTCTGACAGACTCATTCCAATCAGCTAGCAGATTAGGTCAACCCATCCTGGATGCTATCTCCACCACAATGGAGAATCAGCTGTTCTTTGGCAACAGAAGCAAATCCCTCCCTCACTGCTCAGCATGTTGGAGGGAAGTCCACTTGCAACAATTACTTTCTGGCAGAAAGTCATCAAACGGCAACATGAGTGAACCTTCCTGGTAAGAAAGTGTGGGACACAGATATATTTGGATGTGATATGAGAGACATGTGTAAGTCAGAAATAGGTATTAGACATAGAAAAAATTCTAGAAATTCTAAGAATCTAGAAATTTATAATGAAGAGACAAATCATATGAAAGAAGACTGTCCAATGCATATCTTGTGACCGAAACTACTAAAGACATTTAAAGTTAGACTAGTTATAGTCAACTGAACTTGTAAACTGAGAGATTGTATATGTTTGTGTGTGGCACGAACGCATATGTGTCTATATGCATTTGTCTCAGTAATACATAGAGATGCTAATTAATGTTTAGATCTAGTGACTACATGGAAATGCTTGCAAAAATGCAATGTTTTTTCAACATCTTAATCCTACAAGTCTGGGATTTCCTGGTGATCTCCCATCCAAACATTAATCTAGTTTGAACCTGTTTGATGTAGAGATCAGCCTGATTAAACAAGGAATAGTTAGCTGCTCTTACTTACTCTTTTTTGTAGAGAGCTCTCCTTTTAAACTATTTGGATGTTGCATCATCTCTGAACTACTTCTCCTTTTCATTTCTTAATGAAAAAGTTTTGTTTCTTAAAACTTTTAGGATTATAATTAAGGTAAATGAGAGTAAAATTCTTTATTTCCAATTGTAATGCATTTCTTAATTCTTTTAGAGAACTGACAGAAGCACCTGAAAGACAGCTTCCTGCATATTTACCTCAAAAGATCATAGAGTAGTAGTGAAGCTGAGTTAAAATACCTTAGTATAAAGCTGGCAAAGATAATTAAACTCAGGATAAAACATTTACATTTCACTTATTTTAATCTGCACATGTTTTGTTCAATTTTTAGCCAACAATCTCTCATTTTTAATTGAAGTACTTTCAAATAAATGTCTTTTGTGAATTAATCCAATAACTCACAAAAAGTGGTAGTAGGCAAATTTCTCCATGCTTGAAAATAGACCTCCTTACTATGATTAAATCTAGGGTTTTACGGTTTCCAAGTTGGTGTATGTATAAGTGCATGTGCATGTGTTATTTTAAATACTAGCATTTTTCTTGTATCAGTGATCTTATATTTCAGTCTAGAAAAAAAAATCTATGTTCAGGGAAGCAAACTTTTTTCCAGCTTTTTCCCAGTATTACATTATGGTGCTATTCATTATCCTTGAGTCAAGAGAAAATAATAATCTGCTTGAAATTTCTTGTCCCCATTTTTTATCTTGATCTTGCATCTCTCGCCTTTACTCTCAGTCACTGCTAGTCACGTGATTTTCGTCCAAGATAATGGGTCATAAAGCCTCTCATTTTGTGAACTTGAAGCTGTCCTTGGACATATTGATGCAAGAAGAAAACTAATAGTTAGGATCTGTGTTCTGACCCCCCCCCTCTGGCCCTGTGAGTAACGCAGATCTGTATGGCTAACATAAAACTGAGGCGGTTTCATTCATTGGCTAAGAACAAGATGAAGTCAATGTTGTGAGGACAAAGGAGGAAATAGCTGAAGTCAAGGAAAGATTGTACCATGATTAGGTGCAAACTGGGACACGGCCGTAACCCATCATTTACTATATTAAGTAGTGCGTACATCATGTGCACTCTCAGAAAGATTCAATCTATTCTTATCACCCTAAATTGGAATAGTTGCTTTCTTAATTAAAAAGGACAGGCAATTTCACTTGAAGTATCATAAACAACATAGTGATTATGGTCTTGTTTGATTTTCACCAAGATGCTTGTAATTATTGGGCAAAGGGGGAAACAAGAACTGCACATGGAATAACATTTCATACACATTTCATTGCTTGGCATATTTTAAATATGAAGTTTAATATAGAGAGACATGGGAAAAATCAAGATGGATAATCATTGCTATCTATCTATGTAGAGGGGCGCGATGGCTCAGGGATTAAGACAGTGGGCTTGTCAGATGGAAAGTCAACAATCCAGGTTGAGACCCAAGTGCCATGTGACAAGATGAGCTTCCATTACTGGCCCCAGCTGCTGCCCACGAAGTAGTTCAAAAGCATACTAATAGATATCTGTTGTGGGCCCGGCAGGAGCCATTGGAGCTGCCACCAGACTCAGACAGCGAGGGGCCCTATGAGTCGGCCCTGGAGGATGTGGAGGACCCTGGACAGGGTTCTGACTCCGAGCAGGGCACAGAGAGACTGGTTGGCCACCAGGTGGCGCCTGAGCCTTGGATCAATGGGGAGGAGACAAGGGAGAGTGATCCAGAAACCAGCAGTGAGTTGTTCCAGGATGCACGCCGTCGAAGGGCTACTTGGCGTCAAGAACAACTACATAATTACAGGAGGTAATTACGCTCAGCTGATGGTCATTAAGCTCCTCTCCAGACTATAAAAGAGCCTGCTTGTGCCACACCCTTCTTGCAGAAGTCAACGCTTGGACTAAAGAGAAACGAACTTGGCAGGCTGGATTGCTGCCAGAGTTAGTCTGAATTGCTGCCAAAGTTTGTCGGACTTGCTGCCAAGGTCCTTATCTGTTTGTTTATTTGGCTTTCAGCCACCGAGATTCTGGTCTTGTTATTAAAGGACATTCCATTTTACGTTTGTCTTGGCTTTCGTTACTGGACGCAGGAGGGGGTCAGAACAGATATCACTTCAGTAGATAAGTAACAGTGTTCCATGGACCTGGTCATATCGTCATGTTGGCCACATGACCACGGAAGCGTTTTTAGACAATGCTGGCTCCCTTGGCTAATAAACAAAGATGAGCACTGCTCCCTAGAATTGGACATGACTGGACAGCCTTCACCTTTACCATTATCTCTCTATGTATAGATAAATAATATGTAAAGGGAGCGAAAAAAGAGGGGGTCTGCCATCTGAAAGGGAGAGGGAAAGGGAGAGAATGCATAATATCAGCATAAAAAATGGCTGCACATAAACAGGCCTTTTGAGTTGTCAGGCTACTAACTATGGGAGCAGGGTCAAAGGAGTGGAGGAAAAGGGTTCCGGGGTGAATGTGAGTTTTTTCTAGGTACAAAATAAAGTTGTGATAGTAATGATACTACCACAAAATCCTGTGAGTAAGCAGGATATAGCTTCTTGTCATCCAGTTGCTCGCTGTTTGATTCAATTTCTCCTGCTGAACTAATTCTGCAATGAGTGAAGGAAGTCATGCTCCATCCTTTGGCGTGAAGTTTCCAGAAATTATGTCATTGTTATACACATTTCATAAGGAGGAGAGTTTCCTTTCACAACTAATACACATATAGGAAACCTTGGCCTTCAAAGCGGATTAAAGCCCCCCCCAAATCTAACAGCTGATTTTTAAAAAAAAAGACAGCAGAGAAAAAAAGAAACATATCTCTACTACTCTCCTAAATTTTCTGAAGATTTGCTTTCTTTAAAAGATGCAACTGCAGTCACATGATACATGACTTTAATTTCAAACTATGTTTCTGGTTCTGAGTTCTTGAAAATATGAAAGATTTAGAAATTTTACTACTTTGATAAGGTATGAGTGGCAATGACATTTACATAACCATCCCAGGATATGCCATTTAGAATTAGGGTATTAGGATGCTATTTCTACTGCTTATATTCTTGTAAGGCTTTTTCAGAGCTGAAAAGTCAACCTTGTATTTTTAATAATAATTTTACTATTTTACAAACATAAAGATAAAAAAGTAATAGAACTAAAGAAAAAATATATAGAAAAGAAAAGTGCAAAGAGATTGAAAAAGGAAAATAAAAAATGATCAAAATGTATATTACTCCCCTCTCCCTCCAGATAAACAACTTCAGTAACTGAAGTTTTCTAAGAAATGAAGCAAAATAAATCTTCCCCATTTATAAACAGATCTTTAAAGGCTTATCATTTAGTTCTGAACAGAAAGAAATTCTGCTAATAGCTACCAGAAACCACAACATATATATTTTAATTTTAGTCACATAAACGCACTTTATATTCTTTTTGTTTACTTTTGAAAGCTGCCTTCCTAGGCCACAGTTGGTTGCTTTTGAACAGGTAGTGATTTGCCTACTTCCTCTCATAACTACTTAAGAAGTTGCTTGTTAATGATTCTCTAGTTGTTGAGACTTCTACCTTGGATGAAAAAAGTTTTATATAAATTTAAGGGGGACTAGAACATTGATTTTGAAAAGTTAAGGGCTGGATAGACTTGAAAGACTATTTACTGTGGGATGTTTAAACTACTGAAGCTGTTCCTGAAAAGAGACAAAGAAAATCTGATAAGAAATTAACTTGTTTGATGTCATTATTTGATGGGATTAAAGATAAAGCTTTTTAAAAGGTATTTCAACTTTCTCTATACGTTGAATGTATAGAGTATAGATTGTGTTGCGATACTTATAATATAACTTGAGCCATGCCAGGCTAGAGGATTGTTTCAATGATGATGATGATGATGATGATGATGATGATGATGATGATGATGATGATGATGATGGAAGAGGAGGAGGAGGTGGTGGAGGAGGAGGAATATTGTGAGACACCTACATTTTTAAAATCACTTGAAAGAAGTTGTATTTGTATGACTTCTGTTAAAGTTTTGATTTATAGTTTCCATCATTTCCATCTGCCAAAGTGGGCAATGATTTTCAATCTCCTCACATAAAAAAATTAATAAATGGAATAATGTGAACCTAAACATTTAACTAATACATAAATGATGCATAGGAGGACCAATTTACATATGCTGAAAGCATTTTTATATAGTGTTTTGCCAATAAAACATACTGCATACAGACCTCTGGGGAAAATATGTTTCACTTGTCACTGTATAATTAATGTGCTAATATTTATATGTCTCAAGATTACAAACACTATGAATATGATATCAGGATAGCTCCTCCCAAGAGAATTTCATTTTTGTCACACAATCATTGTAAACTCATTTATGCATATTTTAATTATATCCCTAAAGTGCATCTTTTTCAGGTTGACTAATACTGGACTTTAGCTGTCTTGCCAGATTGTACAAAGCTCAGTCTAGTCGATGAATACAAAAAACCAAGGCCTGGCTCTGGAATCAGGTATCTGTTTGTCCAAAAATGCACGTAACTAATTAGAAACATTTACCTTATTTTTTTCCCTTTGGGACAATTTATAAATGGTGGAGTTAGTAAAACATCTAAATAACATTTTTCCAACTGCACCCGCTGGTTTTCTAGGCTTATATTATTGTGGCTTATTTTTCCTTTTATATTTCTAATCAGTAAAATGTGGTATGCTCCTTCTCCTGATCTTTTCTTTCCTTCTTCCTTGGGTGAAAATAATATTATGATGGAAAAAGGGAACAACAAACAAATCAATTTCTGATTAAGAAAATACATCAAAACAAGGCCTTTCCCCAGTGCTGAATTAAATGCTATCCACACAGATTTGAATGGGCAACAAACAATGTTAGTACACAATCCAATCTCTTCATTGCTTATCCCACTCAGTACTATTCCCAGTAGCTTCTAAATGGTATTACATTATTTGTGACTTCTTATAGGCAAGTTTATTATTTTGCTCTTCTGGTTTTCTGTCATTTCCTTTTAGCACAATACCAAAACAGCAAATATCTTCTAATCAAGGTCAATCAAACTGGAATGGAGCAGGTCTTACATTGGGGCTGTGCTTGAGTTTCTCTAAGCTAATTTGCAAAATATTGCCCATATAGTTCATTTCACGTTAAAAACTAATGTGAAATAAAGAACAATACGGGAAGAAAGACACCAAGGCAGAAATAGTTCTGGATAGAAAGGAGGCAGGTCCTAATATTAGACTTTACAGAGTGAGATAATTGAAACTATCTGCTAGGCAACCATTCTTTTGCTTCTGGGGATCAGGAGACAGAATAGAAGGGATTGAAGCTAACAAATTTAAAAAATTGTCAAATAAGCAAAAAAAAAACAGTTCTCTCTCTCTCTCTCTCTCTCTCTCTCTCTCTCTCTCTCCCTCCCTCCCTCCCTCCCTCCCTCCCTCCCTCCCTCCCTCTCTCTCTCTCCTGGCTACTGCAAAGAGGAGAAATGGGGCGACTGCATCCAAATAAACAGAAACTTTGGAATAACGTTAAAGTAGAATAGTGCTAACACATGCTCTCTTTTGAATGACAAAGCATTACAGATTTTTTACACCTTAAAGCTATGGCAGAATAAGTGTCAGTTTAAAGGAGAAAAATGTTACTTTAAAGATGCACATATAATGATGTTTCACTAATAGTCTTGAACTGAAATGAGAGCAATGTCATGAGTGTAAGAAAAAAGACTGACACTCAGGGCACGGTGATTCGGTTCAGATAGGGACAGAGCCACATCCTCAGAATAGAACAAATAAATTTATTTTAATATAATTCATTGTTTTCATGGTTTTATATGCTTTTGATTATTACTCTGTGTGTGTCCAGAGTCACTATGTGAGAGAGGTTATACAAATATGATTAAATAAATAGATAAATAAAAATAGGTCTATTCTTTCAGAGTTTCCTTCATCAGCACAAGATAACATTCTTTTTTCATTTAAATATATGATTAGTAAGAATTATATTTTCCCAATTTTCTGCCAATTACAGACTATTTTGCAATGTATGTGTCAACTTGTAAATCGTTACCATGACTATTATCAAGTTGACATGGGAGGAAGAATTCTATGCATACCTTCGGCCCGAGTCGGATCTCATATTTCTACAGCCGGCATGGGGTGCAAAGTTCACAGCCTGTTGCAGCACCTCATTGGTGGATATGATTTATGACACAGACTGAGGGGAGGAGAGGCACAGGGGTAAAGTGCAGAGACCATTAACCAGAAACCAGATTCAGCTCCGCAGAAGAACATGCCAAAATGTTGATCCTAATAAATGACTGGATTTCTTTTGAACTTTGTCTCGAGGCTTGTAAATTAATTAGGTCATCTTTTGGAAACTTCACAGTATGCATTTGCTTGTTTTTTTTCTAGTTATTTACTTGAATACCCAGAATCCCAAATGTTACTCACAACTAAATGCAGCACTCCATCTATAATTTTCAATGGCCAATCCGGTACTGGAACTTTAATATATAGTTCCACTCACAGAGAAAGGCCAATTAAAATGTCATATTTTATGATACAATGACATGAGTACCAAAACAACAACATGCTAACTGAGGTGTTCCCTATTCTGTAAGGTATATTAAGCCGAGGTGGCGCAGTGGTTAAATGCAGCACTGCAGGCTACTTCAGCTGACTGCAGTTCTGCAGTTCGGCTGTTCAAATCTCACCAGCTCAGGGTTGACTCAGCCTTCCATCCTTCTGAGGTGGGTAAAATGAGGACCTGGATTGTTGTTGGAGGCAAGATGCTGACTCTGTAAACCGCTTAGAGAGGGCTGAAAGCCCTATGAAGCGGTATATAAGTCTAACTGCTATTGCTATTGCTATATTGTTTGGTACTCAGAAATCAAGTACAGTAGACATATATTCCACTCAGAACTCAAGGAACCACGAAAGAAATGTATTTATTACTTTAATTTCGGTAAAATTCACTCTTTTGTGCAACAAAAATTATGAGATAAATTATCAGTAGAAATTTCCAAATTTACTTTGTCTCTTGAAAAAGAAATATGTTACATGTTCAAAACAAATTATTCATATCTATTCTACTGAGAAGAAGCACATACATAAAAAACAGAAATATAGATAAGACATCTCAGACAAGGAATGGGAACTATCTATATAGCACACAATTGTGACTACATCAGAAATAAGCATTATCATATTCAGTTAGTAAGGTAAAGATTCCCCTCGCACATATGTGCTAGTCGTTCCTGACTCTAGGGGTCACTGCTCATCTCCATTTCAAAGCCAAAGAGCCAGCGCTGTCCAAAGACGTCTCTGTGGTCATGTGGCTGGCATGACTAAATGCCAAAGGCACACCGAACGCTGTTAGCTTCCCACAAAGGTGGTTCCTATTTTTCTACTTGCATTTTTACATGCTTTCGAACTGCTAGGTTGGCAGAAGCTGGGACAAATAACGGGAGCTCACTCCATTAAGCTGCGCTAGGGATTCAAACCATTGACCTGCTGACTTTTCTGATCAACAAGCTCAGCATCTTAGCCACTGAACCACCACATCCCACGTTAATACTGCTTGGTAAATATACATAGCAATGAAGTTAGAAAAAAATATGAATGCCATTCTTAGAAAAATATTATAGTTAAAAGTGTATGATCTCAAATTCAACAGTTCTACTCCACTAATAAAGCAATCTCTGAGGTTCATATTTTTTTTAAAAAAAGAACAACATGCTTAGGTTATGTGAAAAGTTTTTAATGAACAACTTAAAATAACAGTATCTACTTTTCTTTTTTTTAATAAACAGCAAAAAGTGATTAGAATATTGATTTTGGAAAGTTACAAATGGACTAAGGGTCCAGATGGATTTGAAATAACATTTTGAAATTAATTATAAGAGCTCTTCCCATGGGAAAATGTTGTTGCTCTAAATTCTTTTAAAAATGATAGAATGAAGATTTTGAAGATTGGATGCTAGAGGGAACCAACAGGAATTAAAGATTTCAATTAAATGAGAAGAACATTAAATTTTACTCACTGATACAGAATGGAATACTTTAACATTGGACACACTGAAGAATATTTGTGAATAATGGACTCAGAAATTAATTTTAAGAAGGTTTGTCATTATAAATAGAGTGTATTTTAAAGATGTTATGGAACAAGTAATATCAAACAAGACTAAGACTCCTTTGAGAATAGATTTTAAAATGATAGCTTAAAAGAATGATATAGCAAAAAGATGCTACACTGGATATACAAATGAAATCAACTTATGCTTTAATACCTAAAAGGGTTGTACAATTAGCAAAGCAAAAGACTTAAATAACTTTCGTATATTGAATTTACAAAAAGGTTTGGAAGTATTTTGTGACACAGGACAAAGAAAAGAAATAAGGTTCCAGGACATTAGTTGAAGAAATTAAAGATCACAATTGTTGAAAGAAAAAAAAAAGGATTTTTTTCTGTGATAGAAGGTAAGATAGATAAGTTTTTATCTCTGGCTACCCGCTATGGACTTTTGCTGATCAGGACTGAATGATGAGATTTTTAGAATTTGTTTATAGATAAAAGATAAGATATGGGAAGAAGAGATCATTTGTTGTATTTTAAGAAAAGGCATTACATTACTAAAATTGTTATACTTGTGATGAAGGGGGAAGTCATTTCTACATATACCAATATATTTCTTTTTATTTATTATATTGGGTTTTCTTTTCTTTTCTACTTTTCTGTTTTCTTCTTTTCTACAATTTTTATTTTTACTTCTTTTTTTTTATTTTTATCCCTTTTATTTGTAATATTTAATAAATTAAAGACTGTTGAATTTTGTCATTATTTTACTCAGGTTAAAAAATGGAATTCTTAAGATGAAAAATTCCACACAATAAGGGGAAGGTGGAGTTGATTTATAAACTGTATAGATTCTCCCTTTTGATTCTGGTATCAACCAAAAGCTGGAATGTGAACAATACCTTTAGCATCTTTGCATAGCAGTGGACAGTGTCTCGAAGGCTGAAGTCAACTCAGCAAAATACCATCTGGGTTGAAAAGAACTCAAGTACTAAGGATGTTCTATGGAATATCAAATGATCAAATCAGTGTAAAAGCAGTTCACTTTACAAAAGGTTAGATCATTTGGGGACTTATAGGATACTCTGGGTGTTTTATCGAGCATTTGCCATTATAGCACAAGATCTCATGAATGTAACTAAGAAATGCATACATAACAAGATTTATTGGAACTTAATATATCAAAAATCTTTAATAAACTAAAGGCAATCTAATGCAGTCTCTTGGGATTAAAAGTATTAGGTTTTGCTCTACCATTTAAACTGTGCACATATAGCTTAGATATATGTACGACTGGGGTCAATCCTGATGAAGCTACCTGAGGCTGAGGTCACTTGGTTCAGTATCTCTGCAAGAAATTGTTACCTAGGAAGAGAACATATACCACCATTGAAAATGATTCCTATATTTCTACATTGCCTATGGTGAATCATAGAATTTATGAGATGTGACTTTATCATAGTCACAGACAACTAGACACTGGTGTGATTGGAAAGGATGAAAGAGATAAATGTGTTGCTCACCTTCTAAGATTATAGATATACAGAAATGTACCAGGAAGACAGCATAAAGTGACTGAATGTCTATGAAGATTCTCAGCCATCCAGGTCATGGCTGTCTCAATGATGCTTTTTCAAAAAGCAACTGGACTATAGTTTTTTTTTCCTTGAGGAAGATGTTTCACTTTTCATCCAAGAAACTTCTTCAGTTCTGAATGAATGGTGGTGGGGGTGGGGGTGATGGAAGGATTATATTACTTTGTAATCATCTGTGCCAGGGGTGGGTTGCTGCTGGCATTACTGCTGATTCGATGCATGCGCAATTTTGCATGCATGTGCTCGCCAGATGCATACTGTGCATGCATGCACACTTACTCATAAATAGGTTAAAAATGGGGGGGACATGTCCCGCCGACTAGGGAACCAGTTCGGAGGTGTGGCAGGCCTAGGTCACTGCCAGTTCCAGTGACCCAGGCCAGCAAACCACTACAGGTTCGTCCAAACTGGTCCAAACCAGTAGGAACCCACCTCTGATCTATGCAGTGCACATTATGGAAGATAGAAGCCTTAACACTGAAGTTTACAGAAAACTCCCACATACACAGATCAGTACTTACATTTTGATTGTGATTACCCACTGGAGCACAAAATTCGACTGATCAGAACCCTATACTACTGAACGTTTGCCTACCCATAAAAAGGGAAAAGAAAAACGAAGCCCTCAGAACTTGTAGCTATCCCAACTGGGACTTTATCAAAGACCCAGCAGGAGCTCCTCCATAATAGATAAAGAAGAGACCAACAAATGAAGCAACGTTGTCATACATTGCAGGGATATCCGAAATGCTCAGGAGAATTTTCAACTGTAAAGAAACGTACATGCATTAAACCCACGAATACACAAAGGCAGAAGCTTGTCCACCTGAAGGACAAAACACCCAGACACAAACTGAGCAATGTGATATATTCAATACAATGCAGTGAGATGTGCGGTTCTGTACATTGGAGAAACAAAGCAAATACTTCACAAACACATGGCACAACAAACCCTTAGAAGAACAAACTATGAGAAGCAAAATGTCTTCCTCAAGGAAAAATACATAATCTAGTTGCCTTTTGAAAAAGGACCTTTGAGACATAAGGTGGCTAATTTCTTAAGCAGATATGGGACAATCAAGAGGGTGAACCCTGGGAAGGTTTGGAAATACAATTTGATCTATTCATTAAAATGGGGAAAAGGACAAGGATAATTATTTATTGATAAAATGTATTGGTCACCAATCTTACCATAGATAACCCTGGGTGGCTTTCAGTCATAAAAATGTATCTATATGTATACATTAAAACAAATTAAATTACATAATGTGACAAGCATCTTTGCAGAACCACCTCTATTATCCTGAACAATCACAGATTCATCCTGCTACATGTAAATATACTTGGGAAAGGAATGCAGGAGGCAGCTAAGGTTTTGGCTGAATGAAGAGAAGTTAGACTGGCATATTGATGGCATAGAGTTTTGGTATGGGATTGAAAATTGCTGACTGAAGATTTGTACGCAGAAGAGTAGATAGGAGACTGCTGAAGATGCCATGGAGTACTCCAAGATGTCTATGACTCTGGAAGAAAATTGAGGACCTAAAGAAAGGTTAGCCTACGTAAGCTTTGTGTAGGGCAGGGCTATCAAACTCCCAGCCCATGAGCCAGATGCATCATGTGCTGGCCATGCCCACATCTGGTTTAGCAAAGGGGGGAAAGTCCCAATATATCACGTGATGCTGCTGTGACGATGTGAGTTTGACACCCCTGGTGTAGTGGGTTCCAGGAGGACAAAGCAATCAAAGCTCCAGAAAGAATAACAATGGCTCAAGACTGAAGCATCAGCTGAAAGGAATCATGGCAGAGCAATGAAATGGTGGGCTTTCCAGAAAAATAAAAGTTGTCAATGCAAAAATTTGAGACAGATCTACTAGGTAGTCCAACCAATGATGAGTGGAAATATCAAAGTGCTATTGGTTTTGCTAGTTGCCATAGTGAAGAGGAAGAAAGCCAGAGACTAACGAACCTTGAAAATTGCTGATTCTGTCTGGCAATGTATACCAAAGCAGGGAAGAAAGCCAAGAAGGTCACTGTAGATGAGTTACAGCAGCCACAAAACTAGCCAGGCCATCAGTAATAGTTAATAAAGGAGAATGTTAATGGAGGGGAAGATAAAGGAACTTTTAGATTGGTCCTTCTATACTTAATCCCAGATACCGGTACCTCTTCATGTGGGGGGGGGCAGTGTAAGGGGAGGAGAGAAACTAAATAATCCCAGATGAGGGACAAACAAGCAATTTCAACTTTCACAAGGAAATGGGGGAAAAAACTTACATTTTAGCTCTATGTAGAAAAATAATGATCTCTAATAAGTGAATTTTTCATCTTTTCCTGGAAAAGTTCTGGGAAATAATCCAAGGTCAAATCACTCAGCTGGAGAGATTGCCAGGTGTTAGATTGGAATGATGCCCAGAAATTAAAGGTGACAGCCAGAGATCCAGGTAGGGAAGACAAGAAGGATGAGAGAAAACAAACATTTACTGTATCCCACTTGTTTAAACAATAAAAGGGGGGGGGGAATCTTTCAGCCTGATATAAGAACTCTGTGACATAATCAGATTTCTCCCTTTTCCAAGCTTTCAGTATTTTTTTCACATTTTTAGATGAAAAGCTAATACTTTTCAAGGATTTAAAGCATTTCATATCTATTTTATAGTAATCATTAAAACAGCACTATAAGTTAAACCAGAGTTATTATTCCCATGCTGAAATTGGAGAACGGGAGTATACTGAAAGAATAACAGGTTGCCTGAGATAGTGAATTAATCACAGAAGTAAAATCTGAATGGAATTTTTCCTGTGGGGTCTTTCTCGCAGTCCAATTATAGTACAATCCACTAGGGTTTGAGCCAGTGGAAAAGTAAGCCAACAGAATGTTTGCTGCCCTATTGCTGACCCCCATCAAGAGTGTATTAAGAGGTCATTGAATGTTGCAGTCATGGGAGATGCAGTTGTATGAGGTTGCTCCTAGGAGCATTGCCATGGTGGAGCAATATCTGCATCATTTTTTCAGATGTTTATAAAAATAAATTAATACATTTGAATATTTAACTTTTAATAAAGTAAATAAAAATTATAAAAACAGTAAAATGTGCAGCCATGTGAAAGGCCTTGATGGCAGAACTAGTAGAAAGCTGACAGTAGCACATTAAACTCATGCAACTCTACTCAGCTACAGACAAAAATTGAGAGTAATTAATGAGGTTCAGAAGTAAACAGTCTATAAAAAGAGCTTGCCTGTATTTGTTAAGGAATCGGGGAATGTGGAACTCTGGAAATGGGATCATGTAAACAAGTGGTAGGCATCAAGAGAAAAGATAGACCATGAACAGGGGAAGATTTTTCTTTTCTAAAGAGCAAAAATGCAGAAATGACCTGGGGGAAAAAAATACTGCATGGGAGTAAAAAGAAGCAAAACAGTTATCTACATAGTGAGAAGTTTAAGAGGGAAACATTAGGGGACTGCCAGTATGCAGACTTAGGGCGAGCTAAGCCAAAGGTTTCCTAGCAAACAAGAAACAGAAAAAAGGGGGAGTTTCTAAAATAAAGCAAAAGAGCTTAAAGAAAAAAGAAGAGATGTGACTGCAGAATATGCAAAGAGACAGAAGGGAACATTTTATATCTTGTGGTACAAGATAATAATAAGTAATAGCACTTCGACGTATATACCACCCTGTAGTGCTTTACAACACTTTCTGGGCAGTTTACAGAGTCAGCATATTGTCCCCAACAATCTGGGTCCTAATTTTACCAACCTCAGAAGGATGGAAGGCTGAGTCATTAAGGATTGAACTCCAGACCATGGGATGTCCATTTCTAATAGGTTTTTACATGTTTTAAGGATGCATTCCATGCCCTTTTCTACATCTATAATGTAGAAAAGGGGGTTCTCTTTTAAACATTTGGTATTCATAAGACTGTTTGATTAGTATAAGTAGTAAATCTAATACTGTTCACAACCAAAAGGTTTTTCTTTCTTTCTTGAATTACTCAAGTAGAGGGATAGGAATTGAACAGTTGGAGCATCCAAGCCCTGGGTGGATGCCACCTCTCTTTAGAGAAAGATATATAAGAACTGAGAAAAAATTAGTGGCATTCTTGTACAACCCACTTCCTGATCTCAGAATAGCCATGGTTTAAGAGAGGGACTACACAATGCTAGGAATATAGTCTAACGGTTGGGTTGGCGATATATAAATCATATAGCAATGTTATACCTGTTTCTTTAAATCCTATTGTAAAATGTGATTGGTTGCTGTTTTCCTCAATCGGCCATAAGAGGGAGCCAGAATGACTGTTAGCTTTCGGTTTCATTAGATGCTGGGCTGATCTGATCTGGGTGTTTTGGAAGCTGGCTGTTAGAAAGTACCGGGAGCTATTGTAAGTTTCGCAACTGTTAGCAAACTTTGTTGGGGACATAAATATAAAAAAGCCCCAGTCAGGTATGTTGAAATTTGCCTCTGCAGAAGCCAGATATCTGGTGTCACCTGCCACCCAAATCAAAATGATCTGGAGGGCAGCATTCAAGTGTGCTCATAAGAGAATAAAATGGGCATAGGGCCTTGGCAGACACTGCCCACACTCCCCTCTTTTAAATCTAGTCCAAAGCCACCATTGCTCTCCCATTCCAAGCAGCCACCAAGGCTCCAATTAGACCATGTAGCACAGTTGAGAAGGCCAATATAATCGATCTAGACTCCCTGTGGAGATGTGTATGGTGCCAAAGAACTGGAAGCTCCCCAGTGACTAATAATATCTCCCATAAATCATGAGGTTCACAATTGTTTCTTTAAAAGGTGCTAAGACATCTTGTGGTTAAATCAAATGGGGACAACTTGCATCATATGAGATGAGCTACGGTGGTGCAGTGGTTAGAATGCAGTACTGCAGACAGAGGTGGGTTCCTACTGGTTTGGCCCAGTTCGGGAGAGTAGGTAGTAACTCGTCCTGCCATGCCACCAAACCAGTTCCCTCAGCAACGCCATAGGTGGCACCGTCTTGGGTTTTTTGCTTCTGCGCATGTGCAGAAGCATTTTTTAATACTGCACATGCACGAATAGCGCACATCAAACGCATCCCTGAGTGAACCGGCAGTAGAAGCAGCCGGAATCCATCCCTGACTGCAGGCTACTGCTGGCTGCTGGCTGCCTGCAATTTGGCAGAACGAATCTCACCAGGCTCAAGGTTGACTCAGTCGTCCATCCTTCTGAGGTGGGTAAAATAAGGACCTAGATTGTTGGAGAAAATATGCTGGCTCTGTAAACTGCTTAAAGAGAGCTGTAAAAGTACTGTGAAGTCTATATAAGTCTAAGTGCTATTGCTAGCATATACCTGACAACTCTACAGCACTGTAAATAAGCTGGATAATACATTTCAATCAGGAAAACTGCATATGACATCATTAATACATGACCTTATATATCAAGGCATTTAAACTGTGGAATACTTTGAAATGCACTAAAAGCTGGAGGTACATGTCAATCCTTCATTAAAGGAGGAGTTATTTAATAATTGCAAGCATGTATTATTTGAGTTATCTCTTCACTACTTTATTAGCTTCTACGTGCAATATGGGTGGCTACTTGAGCAACACATCCAAACAAAAATATCTCAGAACAACATGATGCTTTGGGAGTAAGTTTCTCACAGCATTCATTTCATTATTTTCAGAAATATTGATAGATGCTGCAATCTATTTTGTCCTTTGCTAAATCTGACTATTATAATATATCAGCTACATGACTGCAGTGATTATTTAGTGGCCACCTCCTTTTGCATTTGTTGATTTGTTTAGGTTACATTTAGCTTATATGTCAATCAATATAAACATATTAGAAAAAATCTATTGCAGCAGAATCTTCAGAAGAATCAACGCAATTACATTTTCTTACTGACCCTACATTTAATTTGAAATTTCTGGAAGATTGGTGCTATATTTTTTTAAAACTACATCCTTTAAAAAACCTTACTGAAAAGCATAATTTTGTACATACACACCCCAAATATTTTTGAGTAACAAAGTCTCTCAAACTTGACTAGCATTAAATGCCTGTTAACAATTAGTGCAGATGTGTGAAATCAGCAGGGAAAATTCTGATACTGGTTCATTTTTGCTGCTTCAGAACTGAGAAATTGCACGGGAAATCCAACCCAGCCAAAATCTTTTACTATATGATCAGAGCTGCTGCTTCTATTTATTGAAGGAAATATATCTTGCAAGTTCCTGGGTTCTAGAAGATATGGAACTGTCCTTCTTCCTCTCGACCCATTTTTATATCATTTCAACTTGAGCCTAAATTGATTCCACCACAGTAATGAGACCTGGGACCCTTCTATTTTAATGCAGACTGTCAGGCGCAAACAACTAGAGCCATAGTAGAGTTCAGACTACAGTAGATTCTTTATATTTCCTCTGCCTATAATACAGGAATCTCCCTACACTGACAGGTTTCACATGGGAAAAACTATACTGCTCAAAAAAATAAAGGGAACACAAAAATAAGACATCCTAGATCTGAATGAATGAAATATTCTTATTAAATACTTTGTTCATTACATAGATGAATGTGCTGACAACAAAATCACACAAAAATTATCAATGGAAATCAAATTTAGCAACCCATGGAGGTCTGGATTTGGAGTTACACTCAAAATTAAAGTGGAAATAAACACTACAGGCTGATCCAACTTTGATGTAATGTCCTTAAAACAAGTCAAAATGAGGCTCAGTAGTGTGTGTGGCCTCCATGTGCCTGGGCATCTCCTGATGAGGTGGCGGATGGTCTCCTGAGGGATCTCCTCCCACACCTGGACTAAAGCATCCCCTAACTCCTGGACAGTCTGTGGCGTTGGTGGATGGAGCGACACATGATGTCCCAGATGTGCTCAATTGGATTCAGGTCTGGGGAACAGGCGGGCCAGTCCATAGCATCAATGCCTTCGTCTTGCAGGAACTGCTGGCACACTCCAGCTACATGAGGTCTACCATTGTCTTGCATTAGTAGGAACCCAGGGCCAACTGCACCAGCATATGGTCTCACAAGGGGTCTGAGGATCTCATCTCGGTACCTAATGGCAGTCAGGCTACCTCTGGCGAGCACATGGAGGGCTGTGCGGCCCCCTAAAGAAATGCCACCTAACACTATTACTGACCCACCGGTCATGCTGGAGGATGTTGCAGGCAGCAGAACGTTCTCCACGGCATCTCCCGACCCTATCATGTCTGTCACATGTGCTCAGTGTGAATCTGCTGTCATCTGTGGCGCACAGGGCACCAGTGGTGAATTTGCCAATCTTGGTGTTCTCTGGCAAATGCCAAATGTCCTACACGGTGTAGGGCTGTAAGCACAACCCTCACCTGTGGACGTCGGGCCCTCATACCACCCTCATGAAGTCTGTTTCTGACTATTTGAGCAGCCACATGCACATTTCTGGCCCGCTGGTCATTTTGCAGGGCTCTGGCAGTGTTCCTCCTGTCCCTCCTTGCATAAAGGTGGAGGTAGCGATCCTGATGCTGAATTGTTGCCCTCCTATGGCCTCCTCCACATCTCCTGATGTACTGGACTGTCTCCTGGTAGCACCTCCATGCTCTGGACACTACGCTGACAGACACAGCAAACCTTCCTGCCACAGCTCGTATTGATGTGCCATCCTGGATGAACTGCACTACCTGAGCCACTTGTGAGGGTTGTAGACTCCATCTCATGCTACCACTAGAGTGAAAGCACCACCAGCATTCAAAAATGACCAAACCATCAGCCAGAAAGCATAGGAACTGAGAAGTGGTCTGTGGTCACCACCTGCAGAACCACTCCTTTATTGGGGATGTCTTGCTAACTGCCTATGCTTTCCATCTGTTGTCTATTTCATGTGCACAACAGCATGTGAAATTGATTGTCAATCAGTGTTGCTACCTAAGTGGACAGTTTGATTTCACAGAAGTGTGATTGACTTGGAGTTACATTGTGTTGCTTAAGTGTTCCCTTTATTTTTTTGAGCAGTGTAGATAAGGTACAAAGGCATGGGGGGTGTGTGTCAGACCTTGCCCTCTTCTTTCCCGATTGAGCTCCTCCTCCCGACTGGGACACTTGGTATCTAACACAGACTAATGAACGAAATATTAGTGGGTTTCCCAGCCTTCATTTCCCATCTCACACAGAATCATTTGATGACTGAGAAAACAACCATTAATAATATTGTCAAATGTGGAGCGGGGCAGATTTATGCAAGTGTAGGACAGTAGGTTGGTAACAAATCACTATCACAGTGGTGCTCTATTCCTGTAACTTCTTAGGCTAGTGGTAAACACAGGTTTAACATTCTTCTAAAGCAGTACTAAACCTGTGCCCAGAAAGCAGACACCTGACAAGTCACAAATGCTGCAAGGAAACGGCCATGCTGGCAGCATGTCCAGTTTTCTCCACATGGCCAGGGTACTTGGGAATACTTTGTGGCTGGCTATGGATCTAGAACAGAGTAGGAAAAAATTTCATCTCAATAAAGTGATAAGAACAATAAAAAGTGCAATCATGCAAAAGTCCTTGTTTGCCAAACCTGTAATGAATCCAACAGTGATAAGAGCCAGCAACATACAGCTGGCAGAACCTTGCTCTTTCCTAGTTTAAATTAACTGCCTGTGCAATATGGGAGTGTTGCATAGTGTTCTCTCAAGAGAAAGCCAGTTATACATTTTTAAACATTTTAAAAATATCACTAAACTCATGTTTATAGAAAGTCATAGATAAGCACTTTAGAAAATTATAGTCAAACATTATAGTGGCAGATGACTCTGCAGAAGCCAGGTGTCTGCTCCCTCCTGCATGGAAACCTAAATGGATATTGTGAGAAGTTCACAACAGCTGGAGGAAATAGGAGTTTCTACAGAAGCCTAAAATGGCCAAAAGGAACTGGGCAGATCTCACCACTGGCTGCCACATTAGCCAACTGGTGATTAAAGCATGAAAAATCTTCCTTTAAAGTCAGAGCAGCTGAAGATGACTTCACACCTTCTCAGATGTGATTTGGGTATGAGAAGAAGGCAACACCTTGAGATTGTATTTAAAAAATACCATATTATTTCTGCCATGTGTTTGTGGGAATGAGCCTGAAATACTCAGTTCAATATCATTTGCAGCCATGGTGATGCAGTGTTGGAATGCAGTATTGCAGGATGACTCTGCCCACTGCCAGGAGTTCGATCCTGACTGGCTCAAGGTTGACTCAACCTTCCATCCTTTTGAGTTGATAAAATGTGGACCCCTATTGTTGAGGAAAATATGCTGTAAATATTCTGTAAATTGCTTAGAGAGTGCTGTAAAGTACTATGAAATCTAAGTGCTTTTGCTATTTTAATCAATACTGTGCTATGTCTTTATGTTTGGTATATCAGTGAAATTATGTTGCAGACCAGATTAAACTGATGAAACAAATCTTCACTATGTTTCTGATAATCAAAGATAACTGATTTTGGGATTGACGCATTATCAGTAACAAATAACAGGATTGTTTTACCAGCCTGTGGGGAACTCACTTCCCAATAGAACAGAGATCTTCAAACTTGGCAACTTTAAGACTTGTGGACTTCAACTCCCAGAATTCTCCAGCTAGCTGGGAGTTGAAATCCACAAGTCTTAAAGTTGCCAAGTTTGGGGACCCTTGCAATTGAACATGGGGACTGTCTTCCAGGCTGGCCTTTAAAAACATAGCCATTCCAATCAGCTTTTAACAATATCTACTTGTAAAATATAAAATTTCATCTGATTGTGGTTTTTTTAAAAAAAAAAATCTGTTTAATATTTATTACAAATCTAAATAAACAATAATAAAGATGGGTTAAAAATTAATACAAAGAAAGGACAATGAATATTTGCATCAGTATCTATTGCCAATAGATGGCTGGAATAGATTCTAAGAGCAATTAATGATTATATTTATGGAAGTTAAAATAATTGAATTACAGCATCTAGCCAATTCACATAAAAAGATCTGGTGAGGTATTGCTCACACTTCACCTCTGAAGTGATTTTTTTCTTGGCTTGGATTTAAAACATATATGGTAAAAAGATGCTTATGTAATTATTAGTAAAGAAAATAATGAATGGGAGAAAATCAAATAAAACTGGCAAGGAAAATTGAACATTTTATATAAATAAGATCAGTATAATCAATTATTTCATTTACAAACGTAAAAATAAATAGCAGGATTAAGAGAATGTTAAAATCAGATATTCTTTAGGAATAAATAACTATAAGAAAATCATGGGTAACACTCAATGGCTGAATATTGTGCTTACATCCATATGTGTTCTGGTCCCCCTTCCTGCTCCTGATTCATCCAAATCAAGTAATTTATAGATTGAACAATAAATCATATAATGCTATATACCTTCATTCTCTCCCTATTCTGGAATGAGGATAAAACTGGAGTATGTGAGAGAAGAAGAAAACAAAGAAGTGTGGAATTAGTTTATGTAATTCTAAAATAATATTATTTAATATGCTAATAATATTTATAGATAAAAACATCACTTGTCGTTATTTGCTTTTGTGTGGCAATGAATGTTCAAATAACATTCATTTTTTTAAAAATAAAATACAATAAGGAATCATGATGGGAAGGAAGAATACTGAAGCCTGCCATGCCACCATCTGCCTCATGTGCAAATCAGTCCAAAGTGCATTTAATATTCATTATCAAGCCTGGTGCTACTACAATGCCTTCAGCTGAATCTGAGCCAGCATATCCACAGAATAGGAACCAATTAGCATCCCTTCTTCCCCACTGATACACATACATTTCAAAATTTTGTTGGTTTACAAAGCATTCAGCAAGTTAGTCTGCTTTATCTCTGTCAGGAGAATCACCCAGATACAATGGAAATAGCCTCACATCACCATGAAAAGTCCATTACATTTCTTATAAAATATAGTAAAATAGTATAGAAAGAGTGCATTTTATGAAATAAAGTATAATCAAACCAATACCTAAAACTTCATAAATATCACATTTGTTACATTTCTCTAGACAGAAATCTTCAAACAGTTTGAAATTACATATTCCTCTGATATAGGGTTTTCTTTCTCTACATAAAGCAGCCTAATCAACTTGATGTCCTTTAGATGTGTTAGACTTTCCCCATAATTTCCATAATCTTCAGCCATATCTATTGTGTTCTAAAAAGGAATATGGGAATATGTCAATTTCTGTTTGTTTGTTTGTTTGTTTGGAATGTAGATGACTTCATATTTTACAACTGTGACATGGCAATGTACAAGGATTAATCTCTTTATAATTTCATTTTCAAACTTATGTCATGCAGAAGGAGTGCCATGGCAAAGACAAGACCCTGAATGGAATGTATCATCAAGATAGCTCAGGTGAATGGAATTGGGAAACCCTACTAGTAGCTGGAAAGACCTGCACTAAAAGACAGTACTGAACAGGGGTGGGTTCCTGCCAGTTCTAACCTTTTCTATAGAAGAGGTTCCACAAATCTACAGTGCCGTTTAGAACCGGTTCCAGCTCCCTCTCCCCGCCCGTCTGTACCTCATCAATATGAAGAGCGAGAGGAGGAATTCTGGGAGTTGAAGTCCACGAGTCTTAAAGCTGTCAGGTTTGAACACCCCTGGGGATTTTTTTCCAAAGGGTTAGGGGGTGCAAGGGTCTTGTAACTTGACAGCTTTAAGACTTGCGTGCTTCAAATGCCAACATTTTGGTTGCTAAGCAAGAGTGTTGTTAAGTGAGTTTCGCCAAGCACTGATCATAGCAACATAAAAGAACAGGCACTAAACACCAGATCCAAAGAAGAATCAGGTCTACCATGCTAGACAGGTACTTCTGAGGTGCAGACTGTGCAGAGGCCTCAGAGGCAGTCCAACACATTGTGGCAGGGGATCAGGTGCAGGCAAGAACAGTAGACACTGAATGGCACAACCAAATACCTGGCCTTGTTGCACAGGAACCTCTGCCCAGAATATGGGCTAGACCCTCCTATGTCCAGATGGGAGATCCCACAGAAGGTTGAGGAGAATAAGAAAGCTTCAATCCTATGGAACTTCCAGATTCAGACAGGCAAACAGGTACTAGCCAATCAACAACAGCAATCAGACATTGAGGTAGTAGATAAGAAGCAAAAGACAATGATAGTGATGGTGATAGAAGGAATATGAGAAACTGGAAAAGTACCAAGGCCTGAAGGAAGAACTAGAGAGAATATGGAAAGTAAAGGCCAAAGTGATCCCAGAGGTAGTAAGAGCATTCAAGGCTGCAACTCCTCAGCTGAGAAAGTGGCTCCAATAGATCCCAGGAACATCTAAACTCTCTGTCTAAAAGAGTGCAGTGCTAGGAGTAGCTATAATCTGCACAGAATCCTCAAGCTCCCAAACCTCTTGTAAACAGTAACAGAGTTGCAAGGGATCTTGGAGGTCATCTAGTCCAACCCCTGCTCATGCAGGAACCTGTACTAGGGACTCAGACTGCTGAACTGCCGACCTTTCTGATCAACAAGGTCAGTGCTTTAGCCCTAAGCCACCTAGTCAGGCACCTCTCTATGTATATGTCTTTGCTTAACAAGGGTTAGGAAAGCCTTTAGCACAACACTATTCAATTCACTCCACCCAATAATGTACTTTAGTACAAAGATGATTTCAAAGTAAGCTACGTTTTTAATGTACCCCTCTCTTTTACCAATTCCATTGATGAAGAGTTCTTGAAACTCAAAAGCTTGTAATTGTTTGTGCTATTTAGAAGGTACTGACGCTACATGAAAGCAAGCTTCTCATCTTTTCAGTAATAAAGACTTAGCAAAACACTTGATGTCTCTAGTTGCACTTAGGGAAAATTAGAACAAATGCACAGGAAAACTTTATTAAAAAAAAATTTGTTAAGCTCTATTTACAGTTTTCTCTATTGTTTGCCAAAAGTCTATAGTTGCAATATCATAGCAGATATTAGACGCCTCTGATAATTCTACAGAACTGATGCAGTGAACCTGATCATTGTCAGCAACAACATTGATGATTAATTTATCTGCTATATGGCTAGGTATTTCAGTAGGTAAGGGTTGCACCATATCCCAGGCCTAATAGAATTAATCAGTTTAGCTTTTTCTAGTTATTCTTTCCAAGTTAATCAGGCCAAACAGTTATTAGGTGACTACTCATTAAATCTTTACCTGCACAGTATTACTTGCGGGGATGATTCTTTTTGTCATCCTTTTTTTTTAAATATATGCAAGGCTACTACTATAAGGGAATTTACCAAGTGGAATGATTGATGCTGTCATCACTATGCTGATGTTACATTACATTATTCAGCTCTACATGTCTTTGTTTGACTTCTTATTTAACAGGGTTGATAAATTGCCAAGAAGTAACTATGTTGTTCATCAAATACTGTACATACAGCAAAGATGGTATTTTACCAGCCAATACATTTATTACTGTAAGCTTTTATGGATTATAGACTATTTCATTCAATGTATGAAGCATACTGACTATGGAGAGGAGAAAAGAGGCACAAGTGCAAAATGTATGTCATAATGTTTCAACAAAAAATGCAAATTCAGAAAGACAAAGATGCATATTTCTTAATACTGTGTCATCATGGTTAGAAACAAATTCAAATGATTTTAATTTGCATTGGGATACAATCACACAAACAGAGAAATATGGGGAAAATAGTTAGGTTCTTTGACCATTAATTTTATATCCTGCTTTTTAAGACTAGCCTATGCCAGATTTGCTTGCCTACTACTATGAAGTAAAACTGATGGGAGATTTTAACTGTCAGGAATATGATTTTTCTAGACCTCGTGATTTTTAATTTGTGTAGCTGGCAAAGTGCAATAATCTACTAGTAGATCAGCTATTCTAGATCTGATTGGAACCAATAACAAATAATCAGGCAATGGAAGTAGCAGAAATTTGAGAAGAACATGATAATATAATACTGGAATTCTTTATTTTAAGAGAAAATAAAGCTGAGAGTAATTGAACACATACCTTGGATTTTTTTTAAAGTAAACTTTACCAAAAATTAAAACCACAGCAGGAGAGGATGGAGGTATCCAAACCACAGCTAAACAGAGCTATTTTCATTTATATTTCTGCACTGAAGGAAATATTATGTTGCATGGCCTAAATAAACCCATGCAACTATGATACTAGATGGTTTGGGCTGAGAGATAATAGCTAGGCTAAAGTCACCCAATGAATTTCTAGGGATGACTTAATATAAAGTTAAGTATCCTTATTTTTCCCCCAGGTCCTAGATCCTCTCCATCATTTCTTTTCAGAATAGTTTATTAAAGGGACCTTTATTTTTTCTCTGTAACCTCAATTGTAAACAGTTCTCTTTGCCAAATAATCAGTTTCTCATATGGTAATCCCATCATTTTTTGGATAATGTTGGGCATGGAAATAGGAATCCCAAACTTTTTCCAGCAATTCATTATAGATTCTAAGGAGCTTTTCATTTTCTTTAACTACTCTATTTGTAAATATTATCTCTATACAAAATATCTTAATTGTCTGAAATGCAAATATCATCTATTCAGAAACAAGGAACTTACTGGCACTTTTCAGTAAATTCTAAATATTATTGTGTTAGATAGGGTGAATGGATGAGACAGGACTCAGGCTTCAGTAACAACAAACAGCACTTTATTCAATAACTATGTACAGATCCACAGCTGGCCTATCTGACAGCTAGCCCTTTTATAGGGAGCTGTCAGACGGCTCAGCCAATCAGCTTTGAATATTTTCCCACCGGAATGGAGGACCTTGGTGGAGCCTATTGCTCCAGTCTCAATTTGTTACAAATTGAATTTAGAATTTAAAATAATCTCTATCCAACACCTGTGCTCCCATTGATTTGAAGCCTGGCTGACCTCATTTTTAGAGCAATTCCAACAAATTTCACTCAATTTTATTGAAAGCAAGGACAATTGGAGTGATATCAAGGTTTATCAGGGTATACAGGCAATCCTCATTTAGCAAGCACAACTGGAATTTCCCACTCAGCCACTAAGTGAACAGCCACAATTCTGCTTATGGACTTACTTTAGCTTTTCTTTGTTTTACAAACCTGCAAATCGTGAAACAAGGGCTCTCCTTAGTCAATGGCAAGCACACACCTTATCCTGAATTAGTTGTGAATTTAAAGAAGGAGAATTCTGATGTGATCTATACAATACAATAGCAGAGTTGGAAGGGACTTTGGAGGTCTTCTAGTCCAACCCTCTGCCTAGGCAGGAAACCCTATACTGTTTCAGACAAATGGCTATCCAACATCTTCTTAAAGACTTCCAGTGTTGGGGCATTCACAACTTCTGGAGGCAAGCTGTTTCACTGATTAATTGTTCTAATTGTCAGGAAATTTCTCCTCAGTTCTAAGTTGCTTCTCTCCTTGATTAGTTTCCTGTTAGTTTCTGAGTCAAAGCAAATTATTTTGAAGGATATATTGTCTTCTGAACCAGATCTCATGGCAAGAACATAGTTGAATTCCACCATGCTTATGTATGTAAATAAAGTTGTAGTATTAGCAGCATCTAGTGACTTTTAATGTGCAATGGCTTTCAAAGCAGGGGTAGAAAGATAATATGTGTACATTTTGTTTACACAAATAAAATTGCAATTAAACAGCTGTGGTGTGGCAATGTAGCATGTCATAAGTGACAACTTGAAGTAGCTGGTTCTAGTATTTGATCTGGTCCCAAACCATTTGAGGCCATTGTTATACAACAAAAATTGATAACTTCTCAAATCATGCCATGCCTTAATATGACTTGGTTGATTTGGCCTTAAATAACATAGGTGAAGCTAACTATTTTAACTCAATAACTAAAGTATATGGATTAATATGTCTTATGAATCCAACTGGTCTACATTTTGTATTCATTTTGATTTTTGGCAGCTGGCCTTAATAATAGCAGATTGGTTACTTTCTTACAATTCCCTGGCACAAGATTTTTGGATGGCCTCTCCTCCCTCACACACACACACAAATGTTACCAATGTTGCCCACTTTGTGAGTCCATTAAACAACTTTGTATTCAAAAAAAAAGTTGTAGTATTAGCAGCATCTAGTGACTTTTAATGTGCAATGGCTTTCAAAGGTTATTACTAGTTATTACTTATAAAGCCCTGCATGGCATCGGACCTGGGTACCTAAGAGACCGCCTCCTGCCAATTACCTCCCGAAGACCGATTTGATCACACGGGCTCGGCCTTCTCCGGGTTCCAATGTCGGCTGGCGACCCCCTGGGGGAGAGCCTTCTCTGTTGCTGCCCCAGCCCTCTGGAACGAGCTCCCCGTGGAGATCCGGACCCTTGCTACCCTCCTGGCCTTCTGTAAAGCTATTAAGTCCTGGCTGTTCCGGCAGCCTGGGGGCTGTTGAAGTATCCAGCCCCGCTTCAATTGTGACTGTTGTGTATTTTAATATTGTTTGTACTGACTTATTTATCCCCTCCCCTGTTTTATTGTGAGCCGCCTGGAGTCCTTCGGGAGTGGGTGGCATACAAAACCAATAAACGAAACGAACAAATGAAATGAAAGGTGGGTTAGAAAGATAATATTATATTGGAGCCCTGGTGGCACAGTGATTAGTCTACAGTATTGTAGGCTAACACTGCCCACAGTCTGGAGTTTGATTCTGGTGGGCTCGAGATTGACTCAGCCTTTCATCCCAAAATTAGTAAAATCAATACCCAGATTGTTGGGATAATATGCTGACTTTGTAAACTGTTCAGAGAGTGCTATAAAGCACTATGGGGAGGTAAATAAGTCTAAGTGCAATTGCTATTAATATTGCTAATATCAGCTTTATGACAATTTATAATACATTTAATTCCAAATGTAATTACTATTCAATCTCTACATTTTTATTGTATAGAAAGGCTGAGAAAAATTATTTCTGCTTCAGGAAAAAATGAATGCTATTTGTTTTCTGGACCTCCCAAAGTTTCAATTTCTAAAAGGTGTTGCAAAATATTGAGAAAAGTAACTATATGTTACAGTTTTAAGGTGTATGTGTCAATATGTGTATGTTCTTAGATACCGTTAAATCATAACAGGAAGACTTGATTTTTAAATAAAGAGAAGTCTCTAGATGTGGAAGCGACAGTTATTTATGAAATGGGAAACTGACAAGTTCTGGCATCTTATTTAGCCTACCAGTTTCTCAAGAACAAGAAACTTTATATTTATTACCTCAATTCCATTATTGGGATTACCTTGTGACATTGCTAACAATTTATGAACTTTCCATTAAGAAGTTCAATATATCCAACTGAAATATTGCTCTTGTATACAGCTCAAAATCTGATCTGACTGAGCTTGCAGTGCAGTTCTACTCATGTGTGCTTATTGTAAGCCTGATTGTGTTCATTGGGGCGCATTGTCAAGTGGGCATGCATGGACTGTAGCCTCTTTGCAATGGATAGCCTAAACTTTATGAATCTTTAGATAGAAGTAATTTCACCTTGCTCACCCAAGCATCTTCTTCCTGTCGGTGTTTATCTCACTAGTAGTTAGCTTTACAAACTATTTATTCATTGGACTGGCAACAGTCAGTGAAGATTTCTCAGACTAGGAAGGAAAAATGGCATTTCAGCTGTTATATGAGTTTTCTTCATATAACTAAAACTTTAAAATTTCTAACATTGAGGAAAAGACTTCACATACAAAAAATTTATGATGGTTTTAGAGTAGCAATACAGAACCTCCCAATCACAAAATGTTTATTTTTCTAAATTCCACCCACTCATCTTGGCCATGTCACTTTACTTACTTTCTTCTATCAGAAATATTGTAGTACAAAAAATATGCTATTTTCCTACACTGTTCTGTTGAAGTCTACTCTGCACATTAAAAAGAGTCAGCTTTTAAACCACTAAACTGATGAATAAAATGTGATCAGAAGTTTGCAAACTAAACGAGAGGTGTCCCAAAGGAATCTCTGAATGGCAAACATCCTGGTAACAGAACCAAAGAAGAACATCTTTGCCCTAATTCCAGTTCAAAAGGTAACAAACATATCTTACTCTATCCCATGTTCTCGTCTTGGTCAGAAGTATGATAACTAGCTTAGGATGCATCTGATAGCCATCTTCACTGAATGATAAATTCCTTCCTTCAAAAGTGACATTAATCAGGTATCTAAAAAGGAAAGAAGAAAAAACAATGAATATCATTAGGATGAATAGTGTGTCTACTATGAAAAATAGTGAGACTCTTGGTACAAGGTAGATAGTTAAAACAAAACATTGAATACTGTTGCCTGGAATAGTCCAGCAAATCAATTAAAAGTGGAAATGGGGGAAAGAAGGAAGGAAAAAATGGGAGAATACAAAGAACATTCTTAAATTCAAAAGTTTAGTAAATATTACCTATGTCATTAAAAAGTCCTGCTGACATAATGAATTTTCCTCATTGGTTCATATCAAGTTCCTGCCTCAAATACCAGTAACTATAATATTTATATAAATGCATCTTTGCATCTTCTTTAATTTCATTCTTTGCATCTTATTTAATTCTTTTCACTATAATGAGAATGAGCAAAGATAGGCACACTCCTTCTGTCAGTCGTTCTCTTCCACCAAGGTTGCAGGAAGTAGAGTGGTGAGGGAGGAAGAGACCAACCTGCCAAGCCAGCTAGACCAGCTGAACCTACCTTAGCAATGAATGGAGATATCACAACCAGATGACTTTATAGCATGAAGATTCATCAAGAATAAATATGCATATGGCAGGCTTAAATGTGCTCATCATTTAAGCAAATTCATCCATGTACGTTGATTTTAGCAATACATATGGATGTTTTTCATACTTATTTACTGTATTAGCAAATTAAATTTATTTTAATTTGCAATTCAATTGTTTATCCTGAGAATTCTACTACTCTTTAGAAAGTACAATATTACATACAGAAGTATTTTATTCTGCAATCTATTATTTATTTATTTAATCAATTAATTAATTCAAATGCCGTCTTCTCACAGACCAAGGCAGTTCTGGATAACTAGTTGATAACTATTTAATTTACTTATCTTGCATAGACTGTCTTTATCACCTTTTTAAAAATAAAACCATACTAAACTTACTTATTTCGCTATAAGAAATTCAATACAATAGACTACAGCAGGCATGCAAAAGTTACAAACGCTAGTGGTAATGTCTTCCATCTTATAGTAGATACAACAATCACAATATAGTTTTGATATTTCAAACCAAGAAATGTTTTTCTATTTAATATGAGCCCAATTCACCTCACAGGTTGGGAAAAAAGAGAGGAAGATAGAGTATTATGTATGTTCATCACCTTGAATTACTTTTAGACAGGTAGTCCTCAACTTATGACCAAAATATCTATTGCTAAGCAAGATAGTTGTTAAGTGAGTTTTGCCTTGTTTTATGATTCTTGTCACAGTTGTTAAGTGAATCACTGCAGTTGTTGAGTTAGTAACATGGTTGTTAAGCGACTCTGGCTTCACAATTGATTTTGCTCATCAGAAGGTTGCAAAAGGCAACCAATAACCCTGGGACAGTGTAACTGTTATAAATGCAGGCCAGTTGCCAATATTCAAATTTTGATCATGTGACATTGGGGATGCTGCAACAGTCAAAGTGTAAAAATGATCATGTCACTATTTTCAGTGACATTGTTATTTTTAACACTCGCTAAACAAATGGTTGTAAGCCTACCTGTAATAGTGGGATAGAAATGTAATATATAAATAAAATAAATATTTTATTTTCTAGCACATCATAAAACATATTGATTAAGTAACAAATAAGCAAATTGTAAAAAATCAGTTACAGAATCCTCAGTGCTTTCTACCCAGCTGAGTACTCTCTACTCAACTATGGAATCAGGTAATGAAACATCTGGAAGAAAACGACCAAGTTCAGAGAGACCAAGGACTCTTCAACCCTGAGTTACATACATTCTCTTCTATTGGTAAAACAAATTGCATAATTCAATGTTTAATAAAATTATTGACAAATAAAAATAGAAGGGAAGAAAAATAATAAAACACCTGAAATGCAAATCTTGATTATTTTATTAACTTAAAATTATTTCAGAGGTGTCTACTCAGAAATAAATTCAACCAAATTCAATGGGGCTACTTCTAGGTAAACATGTGCAATTGAACAATTAACAGATTATAATGTTGATAAATTTTGAAATGATTTCTGAAAGTATGATGCATAGAAGATGAAAATGTAAGTACATATGTAAAAAATAGTCCAATGAAATGCTGTCCCCAGAAGTGCCATTACACAGACAGATAGTTCTTGGATTACGACCACCCATTGAGTGACCAGAGATTATGTAAGTTTAACTTTCTTGTTTGAACAGAACATTTCCTTGAACAAAACTAAAGCAAACCTTGATCTATTCATTGAACAACCTAAGCTCAAAAGTTATTGGAATTTGTGTGTACATGATTGAAGCATCAGGCATGCTGGCCAATTAGCCCTTATGTAGTCCAATTCCAAAGGGACACGGTGGCTCAGTGGCTAAGATGATGAGCTTGTCAATCAGAAAGGTTGGCAGTTCGGCGGTTCGAATCCCTAGCACTGCATAACAGAGCTCCTGTTACTTGTCCCAGCTTCTGCCAACTTAGCAGTTTAAAAGCTCATAAAAATGCAAGCAGAAAAATAGGAACCACCTTTGGTGGGAAGGCAACAGCGTTCCATGCACCTTCAGCATTTGGTCATACCAGCCACATGACCACAGTGACGTCTTTGGACACTGCTGGCTCTTCGGCTTTGAAACAGAGATGAGTACCGCCCCCTAGAGTTGGGAATGACTAGCACATATGTGCAAGGGGAACCTTTACCTATATCTAATCCAATTTCTCTTCGTGTTTCATGAGGTAGAGACTAGATTGTATACGTGATGATGTCATTAAGGGGCAAAAAGTCAAGTTGCATGAGATGGAAGGCAGTTTTATTGTCTTTCAATATTTATTTTGTAAGATGTTTGATCTGAGGCTTGACCAATTTGCCAACTGATTTTCTCAGGTTCTGTTTTATTTGGTTAGATAAGAAAAAATTCCCAACAGAAAGCGTCAAAGCAACTACTGTATAATAAGAAGAGCACCAACCAGGCCCAGTTGCCAAATCACTGTCATTTGGACCAGAATATTAGCTGCCTTCAGGAACAGATTGCGGTAGCACAGATGAAAAGCAGTTTAGACTGCGGAGTGAAATTGCCCAAAGAGTTGGAATTTTTAATTTCCATTATTATCTATAAAAATAGTGAAAAGTTGAACTTTATGACAGAATACTGTATGGCATTTACCAAGTATCCTGAGGTTGCAATATTAGAAAACAGAAGATGCTAAAAGCTGTATTGATATAATTCATTATTTCTTTGTGTTGAGAAGTTACCAAATCCACAGAATTTCGAAAGTACCATTTTCTAAAAAATATAATTTCCTAAATAGGTGATGTTGTGTATACACAACTCAGCGCATTATATCTTATAACTATCAGTCCATTCTGCAGTGTAATTAAAACTGGCACTAATTATTAGAGAATTATCATGATTTTGATTTAGGAAGTATATTCTGAGCTTTTTAAGAGCAGCTTCACAGTCCATTGATAGGATTAATCTCCCAATCTGAATTGCTAATGTTTCAGAAAGCAAATGAATTCCTTACTACTTTAGAAAATATGTATGCATCAAATATTTATACACATTCTCTCATTGAAATGTTGCCTTGTTTTTTCAACAAGTTTACCAGCATGATCACAATATAGAAAGCATCAGAAAAAATATATTTATACAAATTTATTTCCCCTTATATTAGAACTAGCAGTCTGAGATTTAAAAGGAAAGAAAATCAGTAAAACATGATTCCTCTTGAACAAAGTCAGTTAAGAGAAAAGTCATGTTCAACTCCCTCACAGATTTCATTTCTCCATAATTATCAACTTGCCAATTAACTAGGTTGCTCTGTTCAGCACAATTGGACTGAGATAACGTCAGGGAGTATTAAAAGATCAAAAACTGAAAGAATCTAAAATAAGCGGCATGGAGAACAATAGGGAAACTGATTTTTCTCAAGCAGTTCAATAAAGAACTCAAAGCAAGGGCATATCTAGCATTATTTCATAAGAGATCAGAGACAAAACAAATGATACAATACACTGATGGTTTATAGATAATGGCAAAAACATCTGAAGCACAGGGCACAAACTTGATTCATATTTGCACCATGATATATCACCATCCGTGGACCTCTGACATAACACTAACATATAGAAAACTGGTGAGTTGTGAACAAAGGCACTAGTGGGCATGCACAAGAGGGTACATACACAGACACATAAAGTAGATCCTGAACTGGTACTCTTTCATGCTGTATCACAGGTGGGTGGGGACAACAAAGGAACTGGGAAAGAATCCCAGTTCCTGAACTCAGACAGAAGGCATATGAAGATAGGAGACATGTGTGCAGTAGGTGGTAAACGTGGGTGAATAATGTTAGAAGGATGAAGTCACAAGCTGTAGGTTGTAAGGGTTGGTTAAAGGCTCTAATGATTTCCTTACTTTTTTATAGTTGTTAGTAACAGATGTGCAAAAATGCCAGGTTTTGGAACTTGCTGATTCGTAGAGCTAATAATTCTTCTTTAAAGAATTAGCAAAGTTAGGGAGCAAGGTTTTTTTTTACCACATCAACCCCAACTTTTTCTTCCTATGTCAATGTAAATTTTGTCTTATTTTTCTCCCCTAGGGGCTTTCAAAAATATATAATCCTAGGAAATTTGTGATATGTATTCATTTAGGAAAAGCTTACTTCAAAATATCATTTAAAATGTTAAGAATCACAAATAACCAATCTAGATTGTTTTCACAATCTTTTCACAGTCCTGGGATTTTTTATTCATATCACAACTACAAAGCTTTATTTTTAACATAACATGTGTCATTAGCAGGCTAACGGAAACCTCTATAATATTATTATCTGTGTACAGATATTTAAAAAAGGATAAATGTACCATGAACTTAAATTTCCCTCCTGGTGATGGTGTAAAAGCATTGTTGAGTGGTTTGGGAGTGGTTTCTTCTATGATATCTTTTCCATTTCTGAACTGCCCATTCAAATATTATCCATGCTCAACTTTCTTAGCAATAATATTTGAATTGTATGAGATTAGCAGGTGCTGTCATCTTCTGACACATTACTGTACGTATGAAAAGCTGTATTAATAGATCTTACACTGTTCCACCATCTGAAAAGAATACTCCTGTAAACACTTCAAACCAATTTCATAGAATCCTAGAGTTGGAAAGGATCACAGTGGTCATCTCGGTCAATCTCCTACATAGAGCAGGATCTGTTAAAGCATTTCAGAAAGAGGACTATCTATTAGTGAAAAAAGGTAACCCTGTTACAAGGCCCACTGTTCCATTGGTTGACAGCTCTTACCATTAGAAAAACTGTTCAAATGTCTAATCTCAATTTAATTTGCTGTAGATTCCACTCATTCTGATACCCAGAATTGGATACTGTATTCCAAATAACCAAGGCACAGTAATATGGAGCAATTATATCCCAGGATACGGACTCCAATTTAATTCTTGAACCTATTAATACCTCTGAAATAGCACATGTCTTTTTAAAAGCTGTATCATGCTGTTGCAGGGCTGTCAAACCGGATGCGTCATGCGCTGGCCACAGCTATGCCTGGTTTAGCAAGGGGGGGGAACCAGATGCCGATACATCATGGGACACCACCGTGATGACATGAGTTTGACGCTCCTGCACTGTTGGGTTATATTCAACGTGATTTACAGACCCAGAACTCCCAGTTTCACATGCCCGGTCCTTCTCATCATTGCACACTTTTCCCCCCCCCCATATTTTATTTTAGTTGTACGATTTTATATTTTACTGTTTAATTTCATCTGCTGAGATCTTTTTGAATATTTTCTTATTCTTCTAAAGTCTTAGTCACTCCTCTTAAATTTGTTTTATTTGCATTCTCTCAATCTTTTTATTCAGGTCATTAATAAAAATACTGAACAGGACAATCTAATTCATATAATAATTGTATCTTGTAGCCAACTGTTGACATTATTGTTGTTGTTGTTGTTGTTGTTTTTGTTGTTATGTGGTTAATCTTTGGTGAGATTCATAGCCTTTGGGGCTGGTTGGTAGCTCAACAGTTCAAGTTCTAATCAAGGACATAGGAACTGTTAAGGTAACGTCAGAGGATATAAGCTGTTCCAAGTAGGGTGGTTTTTTGTAGAATCAGAATGTTCAAGTCTGATAAATTTAAAATTTCCAAATAGCGAGGTATCCCTTTAGGTATTGCTCCAAGGGCTCCAATTACAATTGGGACAACATATGATTTCTTTTTCCACAGTCGCTCAACTTCAATTTGCAAGTCCCGGTACTTTGTGATTTTTTCTTGCTGTTTAGTCAGGTGTGTTGTGGGCCAAGTGCCTGTCAGTCTGGATTCTGAAGTCCCACAAGATCTTGACTTTCTCATTCTCTAAAACCTTCTCAACCTGATGGTCCCAGTGTTTTTTGCTGTACTCAAATCCAAATTTTTGGCACAATTTCCAGTGAATGATCTTAGCAACGTGGTCATGGCATTGTAGGTAGTCAGTTTGTGAAAATTTGCTGCACCCACTGATCAAGTGGTCGACTGTCTCATCTTTCTCATTATAGAAACGACATTTGCTGTTGGTGGTAACATGTTGAATTTTTGCTTTCATGTAGTATGTGGCTAAGGCTTGTTCTTGAGCTGCTAAAATAAAGCCTTTTGTTTCTTTTTTTCAGTGCTCCTGATCTTAACCAGTTCCAAGTTAGCTTTTGGTCAGCTTTGCCTTCAATACTTTTTAAGTATTGGCTATGCATAGCTTTGTTTTTCCAATTTTCAGCTCGCTTCTCAATTACTTCTTTCTTATATTCAGCTTTTGACCTAGTTGTCTTTAAAAGGCCTCCTTTATTTACTTCCTTAATCATTGCTTCTTCACTTTTCTGGATGTAATCATTCAAGCTATGTTTTTCTTCTTCCACAGTCTGTTTTACTTGTAAGAGTCCTCGACCACCCTCTGCTCTTGGTAGATATAATCGGTCAACATCACTTTTAGGGTGCAAAGCATGATTCATTGTCATAAGCTTCCTTGTTGTTCTGTCAAAATTGTCCAACTCCATCTGGGTCCAGTCAATTATTCCTGCAGAGTATCGAATCACAGGTATAGCCCAGGTATTTATGGCTTTTATGATGTTTCCTCCTCTCAATTTGGACTTTAATATCTTGTGAATTTGTTGAATGTACTTGGATGAAATCAATTCCTTGACTTTATTATGCATTAAGTCAGAGACCTCTAAAACAGTGTTTTTCAACCACTGTGCCGCAGCACACTAGTGTGCCGTGACATAGTGTAAGGTGTGCCATGGGAAAAACACCCGCCGGGTGTTTTTGCCTCAGGACATCTCTGTGTCCCGAAAGTTGCTTTCGGGACACAGGGATGCCTCTATTAAGTCCCTGAGGCCCCGCGTTTACTTTAAAAACGCGGGGACCGCCGGGAGGTAGCGCACGCAGGGACGTCACTGACATCCCATGCGTGCGCCCATAGCAACAATTGCGGAGGACCGGAGCAGCAAGGAGAACGCGTGCTGTCAACTTGGTAAGTGTTACCAGCGGCGCGTCTCCTTCGGTGTTCCGGTCCTCCCTTTTCTAATGGTGGTGTGCCTCGTGATTTTTTTCATGAAAAAAGTGTGCCTTTGCACAAAAAAGGTTGAAAAACACTGCTCTAAAATCCCCAAGTCCTTGTATCCTTCTTCTGGTTGTACTGCCTTTATCATTTCTTCATTCTCAAGTTCTATTCCATCAACTTCTATGACCTTGCCTGCTTTGGTTGCCATTGTTACTCATTTGTCAATTCCAAACTGCATACCAATGTCTTGGCTAAATTCTTTTGTCCTTTCAATTAATAAATTCAGTTCAGCTTTTGTTTTACCAAACAGCTTCAAATCACCTATGTACACCAAGTGCGAAATTTTCAGCCCTTTCTTTGCAAGTTCGTATACATAGTTCATTTTCTTCAAAATGATTGTCAGTGGTAGCATTGAGAGTATAAAAAGTAGGGGTGAAAGGGAATCACTCTGGAAAATGCCTTGTTTAATTTCAACTTCACCCAGTACTTCTTCATTAGCTATAAGCTTTGTTTTCTAGAGGTTCATTGAAGTTTCCATGAATTTTTGTATGTTGGTGCTGATGCCAAAGATTTTCAGGCATTTCTTCATCCAGCTATGGGGAACTGAATCAAATGCTTTCTTTTAGTCTATCCAAGCCATGAACAAATTGGTTCGTCTTTTCTTTGAATTCTTTAGGATTAGTTTGCCAATCAGCAGTTGGTCCTTTGTTCCTCTTGAATTTTTGCAGCATCCTTTCTGTTCTACAGGAAGCAAGTTATTTCTTTCCAAGTATCCATAAACTTGGTTTGCAATGATACCAGTGAGGAACTTGTATGTTGTTGGCAAACAGATGATTGGCCTATAGTTTCCAGGATCCTTTCCTTTTTCTTTATCTTTTTGGATCAAAAATGTCCTTCCAGTAGTCATCCATTCATCATTTTCAGGTGTTTTTAAGACCTGACTCATTTGGGCTGCCAATCTTTTGTGCACACTTGTAAGTGCCTTTAACCAGAAGCCATGTAATTCATCTGGTCCAGGTACACTCCAGTTCTTCACTTTTCTTGACTGTCTTTGCACCATTTCTTTTGTTATTTTCACATCTTCCATTTTATATTATTATTATACAATTGTATCACAGCAGCCAGTTGTTTCACCGGATTTGGCATTGGTTACTAGTCGGGCCCCACCCAGGGGCCTAGGACGTCGTAACGTATTTTCGTAATATGCGCGCAGATCCAAGCAGTGCGGCTTTTTGCATTTGACTGATGGTGATTTTGTCAATTTTTAACTGTTTTAAATGTAATTCCAGTGCTTTTGGGATAGCACCCAGTGTGCCAATTACCACTGGAATTACCACTGCTGGTTTGTGCCATAGTTGTTGAATTTCGATTTTTAAGTCGTGGTATTTTGCGATTTTTTCATGTTCCTTCTCGGCGACCCTGCTATCACCTGGTATTGCAATATCTATGATTGTAACCTTGTTTTTCTCAACCAGTGTGATGTCTGGTGTATTATGCGCCAGTATTTTGTCCGTTTGTATACGGAAATCCCACAAGATCTTGACCATCTGATTTTCGGTGACTTTTTCAGGCTGATGTTCCCACCAGTTTGTTGCTGTTTTAATATTATAATTTTTGCACAAATTCCAATGGATCATTTGCGCTACTGAATTGTGCCGCAATTTATAATCAGTCTGTGCAATTTTTTTACAGCAGCTGAGTATGTGATCAACAGTTTCATCAGCTTCTTTGCAAAGTCTGCATTTGGCATCATCAGAGGATTTTTCGATTTTGGCCTTAATGACATTTGTGCGGATAGCTTGTTCTTGCGCAGCCAGGATTAGTGACTCTGTTTCTTTCTTTAATGTACCTGCTGTTAACCATAACCAAGTTTTTTCACTGTCCACTTTATCTTTTATTTTTTCCAGAAATTGGCCATGCAATGCTTTGTTCTGCCAATTCTCCATTCTTGATTTTATCACATCTTTTCTGTATTCTTGTTTTGTCTGTTGGACCGTCAATAGATTTTTGTTCTTTACTTCAATTAATAAATGTTCTTGACTTTCATTTAAATAATCAGCCAGTGCATGTTTTTCTTCTTCAACTATTTGCTTCAGTTGTAATAATCCTCCGCCACCTGATTTTCGGGGCAGATATAGTCTATCAGTATCAGCCCGTGGATGTAAACTGTAGTGCATTGTCATTAGTTTCCTGGTTTTTCGGTCCAAAATGTCCAAATCAGCTTGTGTCCAGTTAACTATACCAGCTGTGTATCTTATAACTGGTATTGCCCAGGTAATTATGGCCTTGATTGTATTTCCACCATTCCATTTAGATTTCAAAATTTTCCTAACTCTGTTGGTGTACTCTCGCCTGACAATAGTTTCTACTTCTCCATGCTTGATGTTATCCAACTGCAGAATGCCTAAATATTTGTAGGCTTCGTTTTTGTTGCATTTAATTAGTTGGCCATTGGGCATTTCAATTCCCTCACATGTAGTGATTTTGCCCCTTTTTATGGATACAGTGGCACATTTTTCCATGCCAAACTGCATTGAAATATCGGTGCTGAATACTCGGACTGTGTTTGTCAGTGATTGGATTTCTATTTCTGACTTTCCATAGAGTTTCAAATCATCCATATATAATAAATGAGAAATTTTTTCAGCGTCTTTGGCTGTTTGGTAGCCTAATTTCATTTTTTTAAAGATTACTGATAATGGGATCATTGCGATGATGAAGAGAAGAGGTGAAAGTGAATCACCCTGGAAAATTCCTCGCTTGATATTAACCATTCCGTAGTTCTCATTCCCTACTGCCAACTCAGTTCTCCACTGTTTCATTGCCTTTTCAGTAAAGGATGTAATATTTTTGCTAATGCCAGTTGTTTCTAAGCATTTTATGATCCAACTATGTGGCAATGAGTCGAATGCCTTTTTGTAATCAATCCAGACCATATTCAAGTTCGTTTTTCTGTTCTTACAATTTTCTAATATCATTTTATCAATTAGGAGCTGATCTTTTGCGCCCCTGCTCCTTCTTTTGTTACTTTTTTGCTCTACTGGCAAGATGTCATTTGTTTCCAAATAATACATAATGTTATCTGCAATAATGCCTGTGAGTAATTTGAAGGTTGTTGGCAAGCATGTTATCGGTCTGTAGTTTTCAGGTATTGTTCCTTTAGTTGTATCTTTCTGAATCAAGTATGTTTTTCCTGTTGTCAACCATTCATCAATTTGGCCATTTTGTAAAACTTCATTCAGTTGCCTGGCCAATATTGCATGTAAACAGGTCAGATATTTGAGCCAGAAACCATGTAATTGGTCCTTTCCAGGTGATGTCCAATTCTTTACTTTTTTTACTCGATTTTTGACCATCTCAGTTGTTATTTCTAATACTTGCATTTGTTTGTTGCCAATGCTTTTCTCAAAGTCATGAATCCACTTTGCTTCCTTATTGTAGTCCTTTGCATTTTCCCACAATTCTCTCCAGAATTCAACTGTGGCCTGCTTTTCTGGTTTTTCACTTTTGGTGTCACCATTCACATTAAGACTTTGATAAAAACGCCGTTGGTCTGATCGAAATTGCTGATTTTGTTTATATTGGATGATTCGTGCCTCATATCTTTCAACTTTTCTAGCTGTTGCTGTTATCTGCTGTTTTACAATCTCTACAGCTTCATTGATGTTTCTTGTATCCAATCTATATCTTCTGATTAGCTGATCTATGATTTTGCTGTTTGCTGTTCTTTAAGTTGCTAGCATCTGCCCTTAATTTTTTGACTTTTTGTTCTAATCGGATTTTCCACTTTGGCTTTGATGCTTTTTCCGTTACTTTGATTTTAATGCCTAGTTCATTGGTGACTATTACAGCAGCACTGTACATTAACTGGTTTGTTTCCAAGATGGATCCCGATTCAATTGTTGAAAACACTGCATTAACCATTTTCATGATAGGGGCCAAAATTTTCTTAGGTAGTTTTTAATGATGGTAAATATTGCCTTTCCTCATTAAGCAGAAAGTGCTCCATGATCTTAACCTTCAATTCTTTTTGTTTTTGAGTTAGTTCATCAGTTGATTCAGTGATAACTGGTTCTAGTGGTAATGTTGTTATTTCCTCTCTGACAGCTTCTTCTGGGAGTTCTACTACAATGTCTTTAGTTGTGTCTTGAATATCAGTTATTTCCCTATGTGATGTTGTTTTTTTAGTTTTGCAATTTGCCTGAATTTCCTCAAGTTCAACGTCACTAAACACTTTATTCCCTATAATAAATCGCCTTTGATCTGCTAGTTGTTGTTCACTAACATTTGAATCTGGATATTGTTGTTTCCATAATTCATACATTTGCTTTAAATAACCTCTTTTTTTGGCTCTGAGTTGTAGTAACAGGCCATTATGGCACGGTTTTCATCTGCACTATATTTTTGTCGTTTTGTTGGCTGGTCAACATCAAATATTATTGTTATTGTTATTGTTATTTGTGACAAGCATTCAACAATGTTTTGATATAATATACAAATACATTTTCCATGATTGCTGCATACAATAGGAATTGTCATGAAGTAGCTCCATCAACTGTTTCCATCACAAGCTCCCGCATAAGCCACAGATCATTGTCATTTTCTTGGTTCACCATCACTCTATTTTGTAGGACTAGAAAATAAATCTTGAATATGCCTGCCAAATGTAACTAGTAGGTATTATAGCTCCCCTGACCCCCAATTTGTGACATATTGTCCGCTTTGTGATGAACATTTCACAGTCTTATTAATGTCACCTCCACCAGATAGAGGAGGATGGGGTTTTTTTCTTATTATTCTGTGTTGGGCCAGTATTGGGACTAGATGCATCTTTGATCTGACAGTATAAGACAGATATTTAGTACACTCTGGCTACTGTATGTATGTTCTTGTCACAACTATACAAATTTGAAGGGATAACATGATACAATTGCTCTGTTAATACTAGAAACATTCCCCAGTTACTGAATATATAGTATATAGAGTGTACAAATTAGCAGTTAATTTATATATAAACCTACATAGGCAGTAGCTTAAAAAATCTAATGTCTTCGACTGATCATTTTAACCACTGAGGTATAAATGAGATTGGCTAATTTTAACAGTTTAAAGGATTGGTTATATAATGAAGTTAATTTGGGGAAAACACTTAAACAAATTATCATGGCTTTCCATTGTCTCAAATACTGGCCCAGATACTGAATTCAGAAGTAGCCTTGAATTAAATTGATTGGGTATTGTTTTTTTTAAATACCCCAGTGCAGCAGTAGAGGTGCCTCACTCACCCCCTTGCCATTGGTGTTTTGACATTAGCAGTCAGCAGGTGGAGTCATTTTGAAAACCTTATGCTTAGTTCCACATCAATTATAAAAACAATTAAAATAAATTAATATTCTCCATCTAATTTCAGTCTAGATGTTGACAGCGAAGGGTGCTCTTTTATATCCACAGCAACAGAATACAATGTATCAATTAAAAAAGAAAAAAAACCCAGAAAAGCTGTATTATAGTCTGCAATACAGACAAAACACAATTCATAAGAAACAATGATATTTTGATGAGTGAAGAAAAAAAAGATACTGAGAATTATAACTATTATGCATGCTTGGGATTGTACAAATTTTAATAACTAATCATTTAACAATTGCTTACACTTGTACTTTTAGCCTCTTGAAAAAAAATTGTATCAGCATGTGATTTCTTTTTCTTCCCATTCCATTTAGACCAACATACTAACAATAAACCCACTATTTTCCTCAGGAATTGGA
Source organism: Thamnophis sirtalis (assembly GCF_051295495.1). Taxonomy (NCBI): domain Eukaryota; kingdom Metazoa; phylum Chordata; class Lepidosauria; order Squamata; family Natricidae; genus Thamnophis; species Thamnophis sirtalis. Next base: position 33,392,956 of record NW_028261389.1, on the reverse strand, counting down.
AATGACAGCATATGAAAAAGAGTGCAAAGAAACAGCACATTTTCATAGCTTAATTTCTTAACCTCTCCTCCAAACTACCCTATTATTGTTAAATATACCTTTATATCTTCAACATTTACCTTTGCTTAAAGATGTACTTATTGGGGAGCAAAATTATCAGTGATAAAACCTCCTTAGTTATGATGTTCTAGAAATAAGTGCAGGATAATGCAAAGTAGCAACAAGTCAGAAACTGAGCCTATATGCAACAGGGGATTATTCAGCAAGCCCCCCTCACCCCCCGGAACAAAATAATATTTTTCAGTCCTAATAAAGCACCAAACTACAAAGTAGTGGAGCTATGAAGCATGCCATGATTCTATGATTGCACTGGAGATTGATATCATATAATACACCAGGAATAGATCAGAGAAAAAGTTGTTTCAACTATAATTCCCAACATTCCACAATGTTGTTCATCTTTTTCAGGGATGTTTGAAGTTTTATGTTAACAACATCTCAACAACTGTGAAAAATAAGTTAAAGAGAAAAGAATAGCATATAGGTTGTTTCCAAGTCTTAAAAAAAACCCAAGTTCCAGGTTTATATTAAGTACAGGATCTTTGTGATTAATTGAATTAAAAATATAGATTTATATAATATTTATTAAAGAATCAAGTGTTTTTGCTTCCACAATAGCTAAAGTTGCATCTTAGACTATTCTGAGCTACTTTCCTTGTACAATTTATGAAAAATTGGGCCATTCCCATTTCACAAAATAAGAATGAATAGGTGACCTTCACATTGTGTATAATACACACACACACACACACACACACACACACACAAGACAGCTTTATCATAATTGTTCACACCCTGTAAAAGGTGAGGTATTCTTAATCTGTAAATTCTTACTGTCCAAAACAAAAACAAAAATCCAGCAGAGCCATACTGACATCCTCTTCAAATTTAATGGAAGAGCTCTTCTGCTCTACTCGCCATCAGAATAATAATATCAATTTTGGTGAACTACAAAATTAGGGTACTAAATAATAGCAATGAAAAAAGGGACTTCCTGTACTTAAAAATGAACATTCAGATCTAAAAAGATTAATAAATTAAGCAGCTTAAATGCTTATCTCAGTTTGTCACCATTGATTTGTCTTCTTTTACATATATACTTGAAGGGTAGCAGTGCCGACCCCCTGATATTTTAATTTTTAATTGTCAATTAAAAGGCACAAATAAGGATTTATCACTATAAAGTAAGGATATAAATATGGCTGTTCCACCTTTCTCAATTTCTCCTTTCTCTATTCTTACAGTTTCTCCCTTTGTGGGTTGCTGTTTCCATAGAAACATGTTCTTCTATGCTTTCAAAATTATTTTGCATTTAATCTGTTTACTCCTTCCTAGCCAACTCACGTCTTTAAACTATTTTTTTCATTTTCTTATCCATTTTCTTGACACCAGGTATTCATGGTTCATCTTATAGAACAAGAGGGGAACATTTATGGGAAACAATACACAGAATGACTTAACTTACTATTATATATACATATAAGGCTTTTTGTACCATTGTAAGAGACAATTTAACTATACAAATTAAATCTGAAATCAATTCCAACTATTGGGGGGGGGGTGTTACTGAAAAATTCCTGACTGGAAAAAGAGCATAGAAAGTCATCTCACTTAGACAAATATTTTTCTAGAAATACTGAAATCACATAGAACTTACAAGCCACCTACCATCTGTTGAAGCATTACTTGCATTAAGCAGTTGAGGCTTTCCTTTCACTTAGCTTTGCTTCTTCATCCCACCTCAATTAGTTACCTTCATTCACATTGTCGTGCTTAAATTCTCATTTATCTGGAACAATCAGTGATTCTTCATTCTTACCGTAACTGAACCATGTTATCATTTACCCTATTTTCACTACCATTCTTTTGTGCTTATCCTGTTTTCATTGTTTTGTGCTTATCCTATGTAATAACAGAAGTGGGCTTGTTTTTAGTCCAACAACTCTAAAAGGCCATTTTCTATTTTATTTCCCATTGATGACCCACCGTTCTCTACCTTTTGTTGTAAAATAAGAATAGGACATTTGGAAATGAAACATAGCTGAATATGAGAGAAGATAAAGGAAATTCATATGTCCAGGTACATGTGAATAACTGATTTTAAAACTGGCTCATTTTTTTTTCTTGGAGAAAAACTGTTGGTTTCCTATGAAATGCTAGGTATAGCCATATATAATATATACTAGGAGCTGCTATGCTAATGAATTGATAGCCAGAAGACTATTATATTTTATTGATTTTGTAATTTCAAATGTCTGTGTCAATGAAACTTTGATTCATAGCTACTCAACCCAATGAGTGTCATCTGGTATGCTTATTTAGATGAACTTGTCAAGGATATCACTGGACTGAACTGACAAAAGTAGAGAAGCTGAGAGGCAGCATTATAGATCATTTACAACAGTATCTTGCAGAGTAGCCTTCAACACACTGATTGTGTTCCTACACCATGCTAAGTCATGATTTGCATAACTATGCTTTATTGAATAACTTGTAATTAACATACAAATGTTGAACTTAGCCATAGGTTACAAGCCATAAAGGCTATGTTCAGTGATACACTAATCCAAAATCAAAGGAATAATATTATGATGCTATAGCAACAGCAATAGCACTTAGACTTATATACTGCTTTACAGTGCTTTACAGCCCTCTCAGTGCGGTTTACAGAGTCAGCATCTTGCCCCCAACAATTTGGGTCCACATTTTACTCACCTCAGAAGGATGGAAGGCTGAGTCAACCTTGATTCTGGTGAGATATGAACTGCCAAATTGCAGGCAGCTGGCTGTCAGCAGAAGTAACCTGCAGTACTGTATTCTAACCACTGTGCCACCATGGCACAATGTGTAACCCCAGCCAATGTTCAGTGATGTACCACAAAGTTCTCCATATGTTTTTGTGCACTTGAGACCTTACTACTTTTTCCCATGCCATCCTCTTTCTATCTGACAGATGCATATAAATGCATTCTCGGTAATATGAACACTTCAGACTTCATGAAATCCTTATCCACCGCTAGCAGCTTTTGTAATTTTTGTTTAACAAAAAATTGCAGCCCTACCTCCAACTTTCCAGAGCATTAAGGTGTTTTACCTTAAGGTGTTTTGTTTCAATAAAATAAACCAAAATGGGGGAAAGGGATGATTATTGAAAATTATGGTGGATTATAACTTTTTCCATGGCAACAGGCTTCAGAAAAAGAAGAGGGTGGGATAGGAAAGGCAGAGAGAAAGCAGTGTGCTGGATACTGTTTCCATGGCAACTCTATGACATACACAGCTAACTGTCAAAGTAAGTCAAGATCCCAGAAAAGGAAGGAGAAGGAGGTAGGTAAAAAGGCTGGAATAGTGTCAGACCAGGTTTAGAAAACCCAGTTGTGCATATATTTAACATGACGACAACTTAATAAAAACCCAATATCCCCAGATATTATTTCCACATAAAATTGAATGAAATTTGCTAAAGCAATGTCGTATATCTAAGTCAGTGTTTCTCAACCTTGGCAACTTGAAGATGTCTGGACTTCAACTCCTAGAATTCCCCAGCCAGCGAATGCTGGCTGGGGAATTCTGGGAGTTGAAGTCCGTACATCTTCAAGTTGCCAAGGTTGAGAAATACTGATCTAAGTACATAACCATTCATGTGGCAGACCTGCAACTCAAAGTAAAAACGGAAAGGCAAAAGGGGGAGGAAAAGGGGGAGGAATGTCTCCGCTCCCCCCCAAAGCCCTCCCCCCAGTCCAATAAGTTTCTTTAGTCTTTCTGGATCCAACTGAACTACACAGATGCCTCTGTTTTCATTGTGCAGATGGTTCAAGAACAAAGACATAATTTGTAATTGCAGGAAGCAATATAGAAATGTTGCTTCCTCATAAATTAACTATACTTGAGGGTGAAAAAATTAACTCATTAACTCCTGTTTCATTGACTCCATTTTATCTTGGATGAGCTGAATGTTTAAAATGTAATCAAATGCTATATAAGACAATTAAATGGAACCAAATAATAGAGATACTCTAGCTCTGTTTTCACTGCAGGCTCAGTAAGCTAAGGCGGGTGCCTGGTCCAGAGCGAAATGTTCTACACACAATCGAACTGTGACTGCTTGTAACAAAAGTAAAATTCTAGGAAGAATAGCCATTTTGTATGCAGTTATTCTGTAAAATTAACCCCCCAAAAAGCTGATATGACTTATATTCAGTTTAAACTTCGAACAGATGAGGGTCATGATGCTATTTTAGCAGCTACCACCAGTTTTTTGTAATGAGTACTCCTAAATATCTACGTGTGGAGTGATATGAAGGCTGGAGGATTACTGAAACTGCCTCTGTGACTCTTGGTGTTAATTAATATAGTGGATAATTTGTCAAAATTAACTTCTAAACCAGCTACTCCATAATATTTAATTAAAAATGTAATGAAATATCTCTTTTATGATTTTTTGGGGGGGAGAATAACATCATCTGCAAATGTCTGTTTTTTATAATATGATCTTGAATATTACTGTTCTTCGTATAATTCCATGTTAACATTTCTATGAGGAGATTGAACAAAAGGGGAGCAAATTGACATTTTTGTGTTTTTACATACAGACAATTCTAACAATTTGCTGCCATCTGGGGGCTGCCAGGTTGGATTTATGCAGTCCAAATCTCTCTGTATGTACTGATGTACATGAGACCTTTATTATTCACATAAACTCTATATCAGCATAACACCAGAGATAGCCAGGAATACTGAACTGGGATATTAGATTCTGGAGCCAATGGTTTTCCTTCTCATCCCACAAAGCGCTTCCTCTTTTTTCCCTAGCATCAATGTTCTTATATTTGCCTTTTCTTCTTGTCCAGTTATGGCAATTATCTCTGGATAGGCCTGATTGCAAACTATACATGACTTCTTTGCATCTGCAGCTTTTATTTGTCTGAACAGCTCAAGCAACTTATGGACAGCATTTGTATCCATCTGCATGCTTGAGAGAGACTGCTTTGCTTGATTATGCCTCTGGATGGTAATGCTGCCTATGAGTGGTAGTGAAACAGTGCTAGCATCTCATCGTACAACACATCGTTCATGAAAGAGCCTCAGTGCAGCAGGGATGGAGCACAGAGGCTCATGAACTTAGGACACTGGGCTAACCATCAGCAGGCTTGTGTTAGAGACACAGCTGCTGCCACAGGACATGGTGAGATCCTGTCACACATTCCTGCTGACCCAACAATTGGAAAGTGGGTGACCAAGAGTAGATAAATAGGTACCACCTTGGTGGACAGCTTAATAGGGACATGCTTTGAGTGACAAAGAAACAAGGGCAGAATTTCAGATATACAAGAATGTTATGTGTTCATGGAGGTTTGGTCCCATGTTATCAGTTAGAGACATGCAAAAGTTTGGGTAAGGAAACCAAGATTAATTTGTGTGCTTGTGTACACATGTAAAAAAAATACTGATAATTTTTAAAACATGTAAAATATTTCTAATGAATTTGAGAAATTAGAATGTCTAATTTTGCATTGCTTATTAGGGACGTTGGAGGATTTTAAGGATGAGAATGGAATCAGTTTATTCCCTGGAAGTCTTAAAAGCCTGAAGAAAAAGTAAAATGGGTCACATCCCTTTTGGTGCTGTCACCAGACCATGGATGGTGTCCTGCATTACTGGTTCAGGGATAATCAAAAGTCAAATTCATTATTACATAGGGCTAAATATTACTTAGACATCAAACCACCCCCACCTCTAATTTTAAAATTTACATATTTCAGCTTTTTTCAAAATACGTCACTATCAGATAGAATTCCATTCTCAATTGCATTCTCAATATTACTTGTGAGAAAAACAGTTGTGATAAAAATCAAAGGATCTCCAAAGCTTCTTGTACAAAAGCAATATAGCAACTAGAAATATTGGAGAATGTTACTACTGAAAACTGAATCTACCTTATAATGTAAGAAAAGTGCATGGTAATAATGATTTTGCATATGCACTTATCAAGTCAAAGTTGATTTTACTCCTAAATTTATTATCTCTTCCTATGCCCAAGAACCTATACAACAGGACAAACCTTGACATCCTACAGATTTATCACTGAAAAGCAAGTATTATTGCTTTTATGGGAAGCTTAGTATTTGTGACAAATACTAAACTTCATTCTATAATGACAACCTCGAGACTTAGCTCAGGCCAGTGGTGGATTTCAAAAATTTTTAGAACCCCTTCTGTAGGTGTGGCCTGCTTTGTGGGAGTGGCTTGCCAGCCATGTGACTGGGTAGAAGTGGTTTGTGGGCCATGTGACAGGGTGGGAGTGGCTTGCCAGCCATGTGACTGAGTGGGAGTGGCTTCACAGTCATGTGACTTGGGTGGGCATGGCCAACTTGTAAAATGTGGTGAAACTCACTTAACAACGCTCTTGCTTAGCAACCAAAATGTTGGCTCAGAAACTCTAGAATTTGAAGCATGTAAGTCTTAAAGCTGTCAAGTTACAAGATCCTTGCACCCCTAATCCTTTAGGGGAAAAACCCAGGGGTGTTCAAACTTGACAGCTTTAAGACTTGTGCACTTCAACTCCCAGAACTCCTCCTCCAGTCATGTTGACTCAGGAACTCTGACATTGAAGTGTGCAAGTCTTAAAGGTGTCAAGTTACAAGACCCTTGCACCCCTAACCCTTTAGAAAAAAAACCCAGGGGTGTTCAAACTTGATAGCTTTAAGACTTGTGGACTTCGAGACAGGAGCTGACATCGCAAAGGTATGACGTGCGATCTTAGAGCTCTGAGATCGCAGTCGATACTTTTGCTGCTGGATTGTCCTTTTGGACCTAAACCATCTCAAAGAGACGGTGAGAGGGAAGAGTACGTCTTGCTGATATCAGGGACATCGCAAAGTTCCTGATTGATCCAAGAGAATTTCTTCTTGCCGGCGACAAAAGTGCAGCCAAAACCTGCTGAAGTTGGGACAGCTCCGCAATGAGAGGAAAGCAGAAAGAGAAAGTGTGTCCATCTGGTGAGGAAATTTTATTGTTATAAAAGAGACTGCCCCCCCCAAATCAAAGCTAAATTAAACTTGCAAAGAAAAGAAAATAAGCAAAAATAAGTTATATTGGACAGTGTGTTATCCTTTTTTCATTTTCTTTTATGGATGGAAGTTTTGCAAATATTTCCTGCTTTTTAAAGTGAAAGTATTGGTTTTTCTTCTTCTATTTCTTTTTTTACCTATGGATTAAATCTTTTTCTTTATTTTTATAATATTGGTTTGGATGATTTTTTTCTCTTTATTTTGCTCCATTTAAGAATTTTGTTTCTTTTAAACCTGGAATATAAAGAAGATATAAAAGGAACATAAAGAGGGTAATAACATCAGAGGGAAAAGAAGTTACACTGCCACTTGGACGTTGGAAGTTGAGTCCTGGAAATATTGCTTTCTCTTTTTTCTCTTTGATCATTTTGACTTTGCACTTCAAAGGCTTCAGCTTGTTTACAGAAGAGATAAGGAGAAGAGCATGGGTTGTTTATACAGGTGCTCTTTGGATGCTTCTTTGGCAGCTGGACAGAAGTGAAAATAAAACCTTGTTTTGAAACTAGAGTGGCAGTATTTACTAGCTGGAAGAATGGCACAACACCAAAAAGAAACCATAACATTACAACACTTATGTTTGAAATTTAAAAATTATTAGAAACAACAGAGAGAATTGACAAGAGATTGGAAAATATAGATTGTAATGCAGTAAAATTCAATGGAAAAATTGAAGATATCCAGCAAATGGAAAAAGTGGAGGTTAGAGTCCTAGAAACCCAAGGGAAAAATGAACAAAGAGGAAAGATAATTGTGGATACTGACAGTGAACTGAGTGTGGTTGGAGATGGAAAGAGTGGAACATGGAAAGGGAAGATAGATGGAAAGGACCTCTACCCCAGATTTCAAGGTATAGAAGAAGGAAAAAGAGAAGAATTGATGGATTCAAGGAGAGAAACTTTGACAAAAGCACTACTGATAACCAAAGATAAGCTGATTAAAGAAGCTGATGGACGTTCTCGAGATTTTACAAGATATGTAAAAAGCAACAAGTTGTGAAGAGAAGTCCACACAAATTTGATTAAGGGATTAATCAGAAGACTAATTCCACAAATGGCAAAAGACATAAGACTGCACTATTACTGGACTTCAACTCCCAGAATTCCTCCTCTTGCTCTTCATCTTGATGATGTGCAGACGGGTGGGGGGAGGGAGCTGGAACCAGTTCTAAACGGCACTGTAGATTTGTGGAACCTCTTCTATAGAAGAGGTTAGAACTGGTAGGAACCCACCCCTGGTTCAGCCTCACAGCAATTAATAGGCAGATGCCTAATCCGATGTACTGATTGATCAGTTTAAATTTCTGTCTTAGAAAGCATCCCTGTTCTTGAAATCCTGCAACTGGATTAAAAATTATTTTGTCTTCATTCAACTGAGGAAAAGAAAAGCCTTACCTTGTCACTAAATCATATAACTATCTCCTCAGAAATAAGCTCAACTTGAAAAAGTATTAGAATAATAAGGCGTTTACATTTCTCTATGTAGTGAGAGATTTTTCTTAATTACAGTATATTACTTTAATTTATTATTAATTTTATTTAATTTTTAATTTTAAGTCAATACAATTATCCAATTGAATTTTGAAGTAACCAGATTATTAGGAATTGAAAATCTAGTTCGTTTGTCATAAAAGGTCATATTTAAGGAAAATAAATATGTATTGATAATTAGTTTGCACTAAAAATCACAGCTGTATGTAATAAATAAGCAGTATTATGTTATCTGTGTTGTGCAGAACATTTAAAATAATTTTTGTAGCTGTTGGAGAAGCCATCTTTATATATGGACTTAAATCTATCCTTTTTGAATCAGAGAGACTCACAAAATTTAGAAAATAGAAACAGAATATACAGGTATAGAATGGGGAAATGTCTGTTTCAATAATAGTACTTTTGAAAAAATCTGGGAACATTATTTTTCATAAACTGAAGTGTGACGTGGCTCCAAAAAAGAAAAAACTAATGCAACAGGAATGATCAGGGAACTAGAAATTACATCATATAAGTAGAGATCAGTGGAGTTGGGAATGTTTAGCTTGAAAAGGAAAAAAATAGGAAATGATTATATTACTCAAATTGTTGAAAGGATGTTATGAAGAATGTCAAGTTCTACTTTTTATCATTCTAAAATACAAGACTCAAACGTCAGAGGTAACTGTATGGAAGACAAGTAAAGCTTATAGCAGAGGAATCTTAATAAGACATGAAGCAAAACAGAAGAAAGAACACAATAGATAGAAATCACAATTAAAAAAGAAAAGAAATAGAACAGATTCACAAAACCAATCCAGATCTACAAGTACTAGAAGGTTAAGTAAAGTTAAATAGCAATTAGATTTATTGGAAACAGCAGAACTTCAAATGAAGATAAAATGTATCAAATGAAATCATTTTGAAAAAGTAAACAAGCCTGGCATGTTGAATTAGAAAAGAGAGGAAAAAAGGAAGATAACGGAGAAATAGAATAATGGATAAATCATACAACAATAAATGTTGGACATGCCGAAGCATAGAAGAAACATTTTATCATGTATGTGGTTATGCAAAATCACTCAAAATACTGGAAAGAAATACACCAAAACATTTTGAAAATTTTGAAAATAAATTCAAATTAAAACCACAACTATTTATATTATGTATTATACCAATATATAAAAATTAAAGGCATCACAATTTATTAAATATAAATTGACATTGGCAAAAATCAACTTGGCACAATACTGGAAAAAGGAAAACCTTGCAATCAATACAAAATAGGGAGACTAAAAATATGGTACATACTAAAAAAAATATGGTAATAGAAAAATTGTGTATATTTACAGAGGAAGGAGGGAGGGAGCGAGGGAGGGAGGGAAAGAAGGAAGGAAGGAAGGAAGGAAGGAAGGAAGGAAGGAAGGAAGGAAGGAAGGAAGGCTACTATGAGCTTTTTATAATGTTTTTTCATCTTTTTGTTTATTTTGCTTTTTTAACTTTTTTTTAAAAAAATAACATTGATGGATGCTGCACTGAGAACTGAGAAAGAGGACCATGCACACTAGCTTTGCCCTGCTTTCTCTGTTTTAATTCTGTTTTGTGTGAAAACCAAAACAACCAGAGTTCTGGGATTCAGTTTTGCCAAAGCATAGCTGACTTGAAACAAATTGGTAGAACTTCTGGAACATGATAGTTTCTTCTGAATTTGAAACAAACCAAACCATTATTTCTGTTTCGTCTACACTCCTGGTATTAAGATTATTTAAGGGTCTTCTCTTTAAAATATGTTAACTACTTACAACAAAAGATATAAGAACAAGAATTTGCTTTATCATGAACTTTATGTTTGTACTTCAGTATAGTTTAATATCAGAATTTTATCTGCATATAGACAGATATTATTTTCAAGAATTTTCCTGGCACACAATCATGGTCTGATATTTTGTAACTATGATACAGAGATGAGAGACATCTTCTTTTCTCCATATTCCACTGACAGATCAAATCTGTCAGCTTGTCAGCTTTCATTGAATACAGCTTGACATAAGTCCATGCAGGGGCCATGAAAATCTGTTTGCAGTCAGCTCTTCCAAAAACTTCAGTGAATATAAAATTGGAACTTTTTCCAAATATAATATTTTCGTTGGCTTTAAAGGGGTTCACAATTTATGGTGGTCTCAGAAACCTCTTTCACTGTTGTTTAGTGTTCCTTATAGATCATAGGAGCTAGAATTCATGATTTTTTTTCCAAAATGCAATATTCTGGCTTATCAAATTGATACTGAAACTTGTTAAATGCTACTAATAAATTGAACAATATTCCAAGTAACCATTTGCTGAGGAATGCCTCTAAATTATACCCTTGTGATGGAAATAACTGAAACCTTGGGAACAGATAATGCCGTAGACATTCTCAAGTTTGTATAACGAAGGCATCCCCTGACAGGGATCCAAGACAATTGGCAAAACCTCATGTAGCACGAAGAGGTAAATTACTATGGTGCTTCATGTAGACAGTCATTTAAAGTAAGATTTGGGTTTTGTTTTTTTTCTAAAAATGTTTTTTTTTTAAACTAAATTGCCTGATATTATTCTAGCATCTATCCTTTGCACTTTCATGGAAGATCAACTCTGAAATAAAATGTGATGAAAAAATATATTCAGTGCTGGAATTCATTAAAATTATTAATGTAGACTCATATTTCCTCAAAGTTCAAGATAATTAAAAAACAAACCTGCTGAAAGAAATCACTCACATATCATGGAGTTCAGGATGACAGAGTTTTTAGGGGGGAAATCAAGATGAACAGCATATACACAATTAAAATCTTAATAGATAAACAAATCTAAGAAAGACAAGTTATTCTGAAAAATAAAGTATTGAAAGCAGACACACAAACTGAGAAGAAAAATGGGGAAACATTTAAAGAGATTTATATGATTAATTAATGAGACTATTATTCTGAAGGAGATGCATAAGAATTGGAAACCTGGGCTAATAACTACAGTAAGGAGATCTAAAAAATGATCTCAGTGACTCAATATGAAAAGTCCCAGAATACTGGTAAGGGAATGGAAGATTGTAGAAGTGTAAACATAATCATAGAATTATAGCGCTGAAAGGGAACCTGGAGGTTTTCTAGTCTAATCCTCTGCCCAAGATAGGAGACCTTATATTATCCTGGAAAATTGGAAGTCCATTTTTTTGTCTTGAAAACCTCCAGCAGTGGAGGACCCACAACTCCAGGAGGGAAGCTATTCCACTGATTAATTTTTCTCATATCAGGAAATTTATCCTTAGTTCCAAGTTGAATCTCTCTTTAACAATCTTCCAGCCATTGCTTCATGTCCTCCCTCAGGTGCTTTGGAGAGTAAGTTGACCCCCTCTTCTCTGTGACATCCCCTCCCCTCAAGCAGTGGTTGGATTCAGCCAATTTGCACCACTTTGGGAGAACCAGTTGTTAACTTTCTGAGCAGTTTGGCAAACTGGTTGTTGGAAGAAATCATTAGGGCAGAGAACCGGTTGTTAAACTACTTAAATACCACAACTGCCCTCAAGTTATTCCTTAGGCTAGACATATCTAATTCCCATCATGGGATTTAGCTCCAGATCCCTTGTCATCTTTATTGCTCTTATCTGTACATCTTCTAGGATCTCAGCATCTTTTTTGTATTGTGGGGACCAGAACTGATTGCAGTATTCCAAGTGTGTTCTCAAGTGCAGTGTAAAGTGATACTATTACTTTTCGTGATCTTGTTGCTATCCCCCTGTTGATGCAGCCTAGGACTGCATTGGCTTTTTTTGGCAGCTGCAGCACACTGCTGGCTTATTCTTAAGTGTTGATCTAATAGGATACGTAGATCAGAGTTGGGTTGCTACCAGTTCGCACCGGTTCGGGCGAACCAGTAGTGGCAATTGCGGCTGGGTCGTCAAACCAGTAGATGCCCCCAAACGGGCTCCTCGGTCACCCATGCTGTTGCCAGCATGTTTTTTGACATTTTATAATGTTCTGCACATGCAAAGAACAATTTAAAGGCAACTGCACATACGCAAGCAACATGGCAGGCATGTGTGGACACATGGGTGAAGCAAACCGCAGTAACGCCGGCAGCAACCTACCCCTTGACGTAGACCCCTTTCACAGTACTGTAGAGCTAGTACATGTGGGGGTTTTTCTGCCTAAGTTCAGTAGCTTACTTTTCTCATCACTGAACTGCAGCTTATTGAATAGCATTGTCTCATTTAGTCCTAATAGTCAAAAGGGAGAAAGAGGACATTGAATAGTTATAAGTTATAGGTCTAAATAAATTCTTTGCAGCCCATGTTGAAATTGACTACTTTTGGAGACCTTTTAGCTGGTGTTGCAAGAGCTGGAAAGATCCTGTGACAATAACTTTGCACATTAATCATCTGGAGCAGTATACAATCAGAGCAATAGCTTCCAGAAACCAATCTGTCTTCAAAAGCCAAGTTCATTACTAAAAGCAGTACAAATGTATTATTTTAATTTAGCAATACCCTGATATCCTTCTGTTTTTCCAAGGAAGTCAAAATGAGACATAAAATTCATCTCCCAATTTTTACAATCCCTAAACCATTTGAGAAAAATTAAAATCTGATATAATAACTACTTCTTTAACAACTGGCAATCTGGTGTCTTTTTCTGCCACACTGAACAATGCAGCATACTGAATTTCATAATAGATGGGAAGCATTATAATGCTCAATTTGGGGGGGGCAAAAGTTTTTAAAATATTGTTTAGTAAATTGATCTCATCCATCTTGGGGGGGGGGGAGAATGTATACAACATTTAACTCCATTTAATAAAACAAGTAGCAAATGACAACTTTTAAAAATATTTTCAAAACAAAACATAAAGTTGTAATAGTTCTAATGCAATAAAGTATCAATTGTAGGGAATTTTATACTTTGAATGACAATAATCAATCAGTTTTAAACACAGATTATTACTATAAGAAATTTAGCCTAATTGTCATAGCAACTGACACCAATACCTCCAATTTGTTGCCCAAATTAAAAAAAGAATGAAGGCTGCCAAGCTTGAATATAATATATCTCAATACTCTCATTCAACTATTTTAGCCTTCTTTCAGAAGTATTAAAAACATAAGAGACAGAAAAAAATCAGTAATTCTAGTTTGTTCTTTTTCAACTAGCTAATTGTCTCCAACAGTTCCCACCCTCCCTAAAATAGTATCTATCCTTTTTACACAGACCATTTTAATATATTATACCCAATCAGAATGATACCCAATGAGCATGTCAAGGCTGATAATTGTCAATAGTTATGTTCTGCAAAGAGAATCAAAGACCTACCTAAAATAGCCAGAACTACCAACTCTATTTCCCAATGAATATAGGTTGGCGCAAGATGTGTGGGATAATGGACACAAGAGAAGCTAATGTACCTTCACCTTCTGCTCCAAGGTATTTTCACCTTCTACTCCAGCATTCAGTATCACCACTCCAATAGCAAAAGTAAAGTTGTGAAATGAGACTGAGAGGATATAGTTTAAGAAATGCAGATTGATTTCTATATCAATATAATTAATAAATAAACAATTTATTGCCTAAATGTACTATTTAAATAAAATCAAGTCAAGTCAATAAATTTTATAAACATACCTGTAGTTTGGCATGGTACAAGGTACAAAACCAAGTAAAAAGCTTATGAGGCTATCTCTCTGCCATATAATAATGTGTTTTGCAGGGTACTCACTTCATGTTAAGTACCCCCCGATACTAAATTAGGGAAGATGGAGAAACATAATCAATATATGTTTTCTCTTCTCAAGTGTAAGGAATTGTTCTTAAAGCAGAAAACACCTTCCTGTTATAACCCTAATGGTTATGACCACTTGTTATCAAAGTGGTGTCAACATGTTAGAAATTCCAGGCAGAAGTAGTAGGTCCCATTTAGAACAGTGAACAAGAAAGTTATAGAATGTAGAGTGGCCTATCACAATTGAAACAAAATACATAATAAAATATTATAGCCTGAATTAGATTATACATGATCATTATGTTCGTAATCTAAAATAATTTAACTGCACCATTGTCCAAGGACTGTTTAGAATGGAATTAACAGAGTGGGAAGGGACCTTGCAGATCATCTAGTCCAGTGGTCTCCAACCTTGGCAACTTTAAGACCTGTGGACTCCAACTCCCAGCAAAGCTGGCTGAGGAACTCTGGGAGTTGAAGTCCACAAGTCTTAAAGTTGCCAAGGTTGGAGACCACTGATCTAGTCCAACCCCCGGCCCAAGTAGGAGGTGAGGCAAGAGCTCCACCTCTAAGCCAAAGCAGCAAGAATTAAATTTGTGAACAGCACACTAACCATAGAGAATACTATCCTAAGGGAGAAGAACCAACCATTTTCCAGATTTTCTTTCTTTTTTTTTTCTCTTATGGATGTAATTATGTTTAAACACTCACATGGAGAATGCAAAATGCAAATATCTTTGTATAAGCAATATATTTCTCATCTCGCTTAACTAATCACTATATGGGTTGATTGAGACACAAAGATGGGAGGAAAGCATGAAGGCAAAATTCCCTAGTATTATTCTAGTGGTAAAAAATAGATTTCTTGGATGATGAGATATGGGGAAAACCAAAAAGAGAAAGATAAAATACCCTTTTTCCCTATGAATTGATTCATTTTGCAAAGACTTTGGAAGCATAAAATGTCTAACTAGACTGAGATTTTTCCTTTTTAATTGACAGAGTTTAATCTTACAAATCTCTTTGAATACTTTGGAATGTGCCACCTTTTGCCCTTGTTAATAAATGCATATGCAGTCTGATTCCTATTGCCTTGTGTAAGCCTCTGACTAGATACTATCCAATAGCTTTAAACTGGCCAGAGAAAATTTGGGTAAATTTGTTAAATGAGAAAATTACAGAAAATCATAAATCACATGGTGTAATACATCTGTTTAGGCTGAAAAATTGGATGTTTGTGGCTTCTTGGGCAACAGATTGAATTATATACATTTTACATTTAGCAGTCATTCTAAAAATCCAGCCATTGGATAGAATGAACGCCTATCACCATTTAAATTGCTCTTGGATTTATCATTGTCTAGACAACACTTTAAGAAAACGCTGCAGAGCTAATGTCTTTAGAGGCCAATCAGACTACAATAGTTTCTTATAACTATTTATTATTAGTTGTCAGCTTAAAAAAAAACAATTTAAAAAAGGTATGCATGTGTTATATTATGCCAAACACAACAAACATATTGCATCTTCTGAGATAAATACTAATGCCATGCTGAAATACTATTTGTCCTGCCATTATTTTGGGAAAAAATCAAAGCTGCTGTTAACCTTTTTGAAAAGCCTTGTTGTATTAGAAACACACTTTCAGGATGAAGGGCAGAATAAAAGCACAAAACTGGACAGTGCCAATGTATGATGCAAATAAATTAATGTGTGGCACTGATGTACTATGTTATTACCAAATTTTAATTAGGACAAATGTTTTGCAATACTTTATTACAAACAGAAATTTCTGGGGGAAAAATGTCAGACTGTTAAAATATCCTACAGAGCTGAAAAAGTGCAATGCCTAAGCTATTGCTTCTTCATTAGAGTTCCTGCTGGTTTTAGAGCATAAACCAAATCACAGATTTAAGGCTTCATGATTCTCATGCGATGATAAAAAAAAATGAGGTAAATACTTGCTTTAATGAACCCCTGATTCATCCGAGCACATAATGATTTAATCATTCATATTCACATTCATACATACATTTCAACCAATTCCATAGTACACAGTCTGAGAAAGCCATTAGCATAAGCTCATTTGCTCACTCAATAATTTTACACACAAATGATGCTTCTCATTGCAATTGATAACTTTTTTCCTATTATATATTTCAAAAATAATGATTTAACAGTATCTTTTCTATATAGAAATTGGTAATTGAGTAATAACAGTGTTGGTAAATATTGCATTTTCAAAACAGGTTCAAAAACACAATATGTAGAGCAATGCACTCCATTCTTTTTTTCAGAAAGCACTAGGACCATATCAGACTACTTCATAATTGGATGAATACATTTGCCCTGAAGACATTTAAATGTACAATAATAAGTACAGTTCTTTATATAACTATAATTTATCTACCTCCTTACTTGTATTCACATTTATTATGCTCTGTTATAAATACCAGCCTGCAAAGGATTTTCCTACTTAGAACTAAAAATCACTTACTTCCATATTTTGGTTATTTTATTTATTTGTATACAGTACAATTTAGAAATTTGTTTCTCAAATCTTAGAACTATGTTAATATTTGTATAACTATAATGTTGAAATATACCTCTGCATTTTATTTCTGCCAATTTAATTTTAATTTCAATATGTGGTTACTCAAATTCAAATAACTTTATTTCTACCAGAGGGTGGTAGAATTTTTTTGAATAAAATAATTTTATCACATTAAATATTGAGATCAGTAGGATGTAAAATTAGTTATGATCTATTATTTTGCAAATTTTTAGTTATTCCCAGGTTGTTTTGTTTGGGAAGAAATTTTTAAAAATAATTATTCTCCCAAGATGAAATCTGGCAACATCTAAAATTTTTAATAAAAACAGTCTAATAATCCAAACAAAGACTTATATAAAAGGAATTCTCCTGATATGTCAATTGCTTTGGAAAATTTATTAGACTTATGGCCTAGGTAATGGGAAAGAAAATGTTTGTGAGGTCAGATTAGAATCTCGCAATGATCCTAAACATGCTGCTTACGCATGTATCTCAGTTAAAACAGAATTACCTAGATTAATAGCTAGATAATAATGTAAAGGTAAAGGTAAAGGTTCCCCTCACACATATATACTAGTTGTTCCCAACTTTAGGAGGCGGTGCTCATCTCCATTTAAAAGCCAAAGAGCCAGGGCTGTTCAAAGATGTCTCAGTGGTCATGTGGCCGGCATGACTAAATGCTGAAGGTGCACGGAACGCTGTTACCTTCCCACCAAAGGTGGTTCCTATTTTTTTACTTGCATTTTTACATGCTTTCAAACTGCTAGATTGGCAGAACCTGGGGCAAGTAATGGGAGCTGACTCCATTACATGGCGCTAGGAATTCGAACAGCTGAGCTGCATACCTTCTGATTGAAAGCTGAGCATCTTAGCCACTGAACCACCATGCCCCTTAGCTAGATAATAGGAAGGACTATATTTGTTATTCATATTATTATGAACAAAGGAATTATTCTAAGTATAACCTGAAAGAAGTATAGATGATAGGAGCCAGATCTTTTTCCTTATTTTCACCCCATTTTCTACTGATCCTAAATATTTTTGTTCTTTTCCTTTTTTGACCACCAAGAAGTTTTGAATGCCAAAGAGTATTGGCCATCAATCACCAATTCAACTGCTTATTTTGATTGTCAAGCATTTTATAGTCCTGCCAAAGGGCTTAGGATTAAGATCAAATGCTGCTTTATAGTTATTGTTTCAAATTGATATACCCACCAGGTAATCACAACATAGCTATCACACCAATCCATTATGTCCACAATGGGCAAGTTGGAAAGAAGGTTTTAATATTAATAGTGCGCAAAAAGGAAAAGGAGCATTTTTACCAAGATAAGTCAATAAGCATGGCAGGGGAAGTCTTACCTTCATTTACATACTGCATGCATATAGACATGCGTGTAAAGATATGTGAATATCGAAAGCATCTAATTTTTTATTCAGATAATAAATTTGGGCAAAAAAATTATTACTTCAAAACAAGTTCAATCTTCTGTTTTGTGTGTTGATTTGTCAGAGGAATTCATTTGATTAGGATCTCATAGTAAAATAGGCTATTAAAGAGTAATAAAAATAAGACCTCCTGAAACATAATTAAATCAACACCTAAAGGAAGTAAGACCATAATCCTGGAAGTATAATAATCATCATTACATCCACACAGTATGATATTTTGATTACTAAATACAGAGCATTTCTCTTTCCCAGGCACACCTAGGCACATGTGCAAAACATTGCTACGATTTTCAATGGGTTTATCCATTCATGAAATGATTGTGATATTGAGTATAGCCACCAGTCATTGGTTTAACAGAAGGCCAACTGGTGAAATGCAAGCTGCCTTATCTGTTACTCTCACTGAATTAATTTTCCACTAATTACAACATACTTTCTTCTTTTCTCTGGATAAACAAAGCACTGGATTGCAGTCACTTGACGTTTTTATTTTCTAAATGGAACTGAGAGACACATTTTTAGAAAGAAATGGAATGTAAAAAGCTGGCACTTTAGCATTACAACATGCCAACTTTCCTTTTAGAAAAGATTAAATGAAGTTTTTAAAATGCCTAAATGTTCAGGGGGACAGAAAGTCATATCACCTCAGGACCTCAGCTGTTTTTCTTTTTCTCATTCACTTCCAATTATCTCTCTCTTCCCATATTTTACTCCAAAAATTGTCAAGAAAGCTAAACTACAAATTAACCCAATATGTAAGTATTAAATATTCCCCCCCACTGACAGACTGACAGAGGTTTCCACCAAGGTTCTCTGCTTCAGCGGGAACAGAGATTGAACCTCATTGGCCAAGAGGTCTGACAGATCCTTTAAAAGGGGTTGCTGCCCGACCATTCCTCAGCCGGATTTTTACTTGACTTGCAATAAAGAGCTGTTGTTACTGAAGACTTTTGTATTTGAATTGAATTGTTTATTATTTATAGGCCGCCCTTTTCCCTGAGGGGACTCAGGGCGGCTTACAACTCATGGGAAGGGGAGTGCAAGACAATATAACACAATACATGAATAAGCAAAATAATAACAATAAAACACAACAGTCATTCAACATTCGGGTGGGGCGGCGTAATCCTTATCCCCAGGCCTGACGGGATAGCCAGATCTTAAGGGCTGTGCGGAAGGTCTGGACGGTGGTGAGGGTACGAATCTCCACGGGGAGATCGTTCCAAAGGGTCGGAGCTGCTACAGAGAAGGCCCTCCTCCGCGTAGTCGCCAGTCGGCACTGACTGGCGGATGGAACTCGGAGGAGGCCTTTACCCGATCTAACACTGGTGACGAGGGTGGGATTGGAAGGTAATTAGGCAAACAAAGACACCGGAGCCTTGCAAGTACATCCAGCCTGGAGCATTCCATGGGGCATCGAGCTAGCCATCGCTGAGCAACCAGAGAGAACCAGAATGGCTATGTATGTCCCACCAACTCCATACAATCCAGCTACAGAACACTGGGAATCGTACATGCTATGATTCGAGTGCTTCCTGGAGGCGAACTATCTCATGGGTGTTCCAGAAGCCTGGAAAAAGAACTTATTTCTAGGGTACTGCGGCCGGGAAGTCTTCAAGATGGCAAAAAACCTCTCCGAACCGACCCCTCTACAAGTAGTATCCTGGTCTGCGCTACAACAAATGCTGGCCTCCTGCCAATTACCTCCCTGCGTCCCATCAGATCGCACAGAGTTGGCCTCCTCCGAATTCCATCCGCCAGTCAGTGCCGACTGGCGACTACACGGAGGAGAGCCTTCTCAGTTGCAGCTCCGACACTATGGAACAACCTCCCCATGGAGATCCGCACCCTCACCACAGTCCAGGCCTTCCGCACAGCCCTCAAGATCTGGCTATCCCGTCAGGCCTGGGGATAGGATTATTCTCACCCCGCCCGAATGTTGAGTGAATGTTGTGTTTTTATGGTTAATTTCTTTTATTCACGTTTCTTTTTCTTTTAAGTCTTGTCTTGCACTCCCTTCCCCCCATTGTTGTAAGCCGCCCTGAGTCCCCTCAGGGAAAAGGGCGGCATATAAATGTTCAATAAAATCTAAATCTAAAATCTAAATCTAAATCTGAAGACCCACTACGTGCCGAAGCCATTTAAATACGTTAGCCAGTACCAGTCCAATATACAGAACCAGAAGGAGGGCGAATTGATCAACGAATACGTGGCAGCTCACCGGAAAGCCACAGCCAACTGCAAGTTCCATGAACTGGATGACCTGATTCTGGATCACATAATTTTGGGCATGCGAGATCTCAATCTGCAGAGAAGACTTCTGGCCAGATCCAACGTGTCTTTGCAGGTCGCACTAGATGAAGCTAGAGCATCTGAATCAGCAGCCCAATCAGTGGAGACCCTCCAGCACCATAGCGCACCTCCAGACGCACGGAAAGGTACCTGCGTCCACCGCGAGACCACAGAGCCCAAGAGCTCTGAAAGCGAGGAGGAAGACAGCTACTGCATGCGCAGTAGTCGAACAAAGCCGGCACAGAAATTCAATTCACAAATTCCGCTCTGCACCAACTGTGGAGGAGACCATGTCCGATCATCCTACCATTTCTGTGAAGCCATTTGCCCATGATGTGAGCGGAAAGAGCACATTGCCAAGGTGTGCCACAGCGATTTTCCTGCAATCGCAGGACAACCCAACTGGAGCCAAACCCGCAAACAGCGACCCAAATCAGGGGCTGGGCAGAAGTAGCCATGGAGTTCATTCAGAGGGAGACGATAGGATCTCCAACCTCACTTCTGCCCCACAAAGCCACCCTGGGCATACAAAAAAGCTGAATATCACTGTCCCAGTTAGACAAATCCGTACCATTCGACCCAAAAAGTTGAAAGTCACTGTCCTCATCGAGGACGCTCCATGCAAAATGGAGATCGACACCGGGTCATCACTGACCGTAATTTCATGGTCAATCCTGAAGCAAACGATTCCAAAATTACAAAAGAGACACCTCAGAAACCCCAACGTCTGCCTATGCGACTACCAGAGGAATCTGATCCCCCTCGTGGGCCAAGGCACATTCTGGGTATGCCACAAGGAAACCTGCAAAAAACTTCCTGTGACGGTGGTTAGAGATGACCTGCAGAGCCTGTTGGGGCTCAATTGGTTCCAAGCCCTGGAAATGGAAGTGACCAAAGTTAACTCCGTGGAGGAGGATGCGCACTGATGACGCCACTGATGCCACTGAAGCCATTTTTAAGGAGTTCGAGGACATTTTTGGCACCGGTCTGGGTGAGTACAAAGGAACCCCCATTTCCTTTAGCTTAGACCCCACAATAACCCCAATTAGGCTAAAGCCCAGGAGAGTACCTTTCACTCGCTACCCAAAAATTGATAAAGTAATCAATAACCTTGTGAGCCAGGGCATCTTAGAACCAGTCGATCATGAATGCTGGGAAATGCCAATTGTGACACCTGTCAAGCCTGATGGTCTGTGTGCATCTGCGCAGACTATAAATGCACAATTAAAAAAGCGCTACAACAAAGCACTTACCCTGTACCTGTTGTACAACACATATTGCATTCGCTCAGCCCAGGAAGAATATTTGCAAAATTAGATATGGCACAGGCATAACAACAATTGCCAGTAGATGGCGCTACCGCGGAGGCCCAAACCATTGTGACACACAGGGGTGCATTCAAATGCAACTGCCTGCAATTCGACGTTAGTATTGCCCCTGGACTGTTCCAAAGTCATGGAATGACTTTTGCAGGGGATTCCAGGAGCCGTCCCCTATTTCAAAAACATCTTGGTATTGGCCGTAAATGAAGCACAACTTTTAAAACACGTACAAATAGTTTTGGCTAGAATCAGAGACAAGGGCCTCTGCCTCAAAAAAGAAAAATGTAAAATCAATGTACCAAAAGTTGAATTCCTAGGGTACATGATCGATGGGTCTGGGATCCACCCCACCTCGCAAAAAATTAAATCCATTAAGGAAGCCCCCACACCACGCAATCAGACCGAACTACAGGCGTTCCTTAGACTCCTTAACTTCTACAGTGGCTTTCTCAAACAGAAAGCGACAGTTGTTGAACCACTACATCGGCTCCTAGCCAAGAATGTGAAGTGGTCCTAGGGAAAAGCCGAGGCCACCGCATTCACTGCAGTAAAAAGGCTATTGTCAGCAGACTCGTTCCTAGTACAATACAGCCAGACCCTGCCTTTGGTGTTGACCTGTGACGCTTCCCCCTTCAGTGCAGTCCTTAGACAATGCATGCCCAATGGAACTGAAGCCCCCATTGCATTTTACTCTAGAACATTATCTGCCACAGAACAGAACTACAGCCAACTGGACTATGAGGCTTTGGCTGCAGTAGCGGGAGTGAAGAGGTTCCACGAGTATCTCTATGGCCGGCATTTTGAATTGATCACAGACCACAAGCCTTTGTTGGGGTTGCTGGCTGGGGATCACCCCACCCCGGTATCACTATCTCTCAGGATGACCAGATGGACAATTTTTCTAGCAGCCTATTCCTGCCACCTCATCCACCAACCGGGCACCAAGTTAGGGCACGTGGATGCCTTGAGCCACTGCCCATTGCCTGAAGTCCTCACCAACCCCATCCCCGAGATGTTAGTCCTCCTCATTGACTGTGTGGAAACCGGACCCATCTCATCTAGTGACGTTGCATGTCACTCTGCAAAGGACCCCATAATAAAACAAATTTTGAACCGGCTGTGGAGGCGGTGGCCCAAGGGGCCTGTTGGGGCCGAATTCAAAATGTATGTATGTTTTTTTCTAAAGGGGTAAAAAGAATGGGTGAAGAAAGATCTACGGATCATTATGATCTCCTTAAAAGAGATTAAAAGGAAGATTGATGATGAAACAGGAGACTAAAGCATGAACGCAGAATGCTACAAATCTGAATTAGGTAAAGTAGATTAGAATTTAGAAAAAAAATAGTACAGTATAATTTGATGAGTTCTCAACCAGAAAAAAGAGGTAAGGATGTGAATAGAGAAGTGTGAAAGAAAGTAATTAGGAAGAGTGTGTGCATGAGGACCTAATCATAAAATAAATATATGAAAGAAAATGAATGGATTGAGAAGACATAGAAGATGGAAAGAGTGGGAAAGAGTTAGTGAGATCTTCAAAAAAAACTTTGAAGAGATTAAAGTAAAAGAATACAGGATGCAGGATGTAGATATGGTGGAAGAATAAAGAAGGAAAAGATGGAAAGAATAGAGAATAAATGTAAATGATCTAAGTGTGAATTAGATACAGTTAGACTTTCTTTTCATTTCCTTTTCTTATTGTTGAGTTTAATTTCTTTTGCTTACTACATCTAATATTCTGTATTTTGCATAACAGTTTAACTCAGAAACGAATAAAATGGCATGCTTTACTATAGTCAATATAAGACATACAATTCATACATAAAATGATTATACTGATAACCCTTCATTTCTATTTTCTGGAAAATCTTATTTTTTTCTTCAACAGTTTTCATCTGCTAATCTAGAAGATGACTAAGTAAAGTTTACAATAACTACTGTTGACTTAAAAAGAAATACTATTTATATACTATATTATCTTCAGAATAACAATGCCCCAGTTAAGCTTGACATTTGATAAATTATGGTAATAAAATACTAATTAACAATATTAATAACACAAACTTCCCGTACGAATGATTTGTTGACCTTGAATACAGATTTCTATTCCTCTCATTGGGATTTGATGTCATTGTATGTCAATTCATGCGATCAAATCATAGTGTTGAGAATATAAACTGAAGACCGCAGGGTATATCTGCTTGCATGTGACTACATGTACATTCATACATAAATATATACAGGGAGTAAGAATGTAAACAATAGATTGTTTATTCTTTCACCACTAGAATAACCAGAGAAGGAGGAGGCAGCATCATGGTGAAACAAGGATAAAGATTAAAATAACGTTCAATTTTTAATTTAATCTGGTTCTAGATTGCAATGAAATCTGCAATTTTTTAAACTTAATTTTTTTAATTTATTTTGTGCAGCTCCTAGCCAATGTATATTTTAATCTCAAATTTCTCTTAAAGAATAATTATTTATTAATATAATAGGTTATTATATCAATAAATTAAGAAGTTAAAGAAGGCATTTGTTTTAATTTATTTGAACAGGTATTAATTTGGTAATATTAACTAAATAAACAGATGAGGGTGAGGGTGTTTTTATGCCCTGTTCCCTGTTGTCTTCTCTTCCTTTTTCCAACATTGCTGACAAAAAATGAAGTTAAAAGAGTAGAATTCTTGAAACTATTCTGTTAATCTGCATCAAGGTACTAATTACTATGACAGTAATAATATCATCTTCATGCACTGATCTCTCTTACTCTCAGCCTCATGTTTATTATTATTAGTAACTATGAGAGGGATCTTGGAGTCCTAGTGGACAACCATTTAAATATGAGCCAGCAGTGTGCAGCAGCTGCCAAAATAGCCAACACAGTTCTAGGCTGCATAAACAGAGGGATAGAATCAAGATCACGTGAAGTGTTAATACCACTTTATAATGCCTTGGTAAGGCCACATTGGAATACTGCATTCAGTTTTGGTCACCACGATGTAGAAAAAATGTGGAGAGTCTAGAAAGAGTGCAAAGAAGAGCAACAAAGATGATTAGGGGACTGGAGACTAAAAC
Organism: Thamnophis sirtalis; assembly: GCF_051295495.1. Classification (NCBI taxonomy): domain Eukaryota; kingdom Metazoa; phylum Chordata; class Lepidosauria; order Squamata; family Natricidae; genus Thamnophis; species Thamnophis sirtalis. Next base: position 33,367,917 of record NW_028261389.1, on the reverse strand, counting down.
ATATGAAGAACGGTTGCAGGAACAGAGTATTTCTAATTTAATGAAAAGAAGGACTAGGGGAGACATGATAGCAGTCTTCCAATATCTCAGAGGTTGCCACAAAGAAGAGTGAGTCAAACTATTATCCAAGGAACCTGAGGGTAGAAGAAGAAGCAATGGGTGAAAATTAATCAAGGAGAGAAGCAACTTAGAACTGAGGAGAAATTTCCTGACAGTTAGAACAATTAATCAGTGGAACAGCTTGCCTCCAATAGTTGTGAACGCCCCAACACTGCAAGTCTTTAAGAAGATGTTGGATAGCCATTTGTCTGAAACAGTATAGGGTTTCCTGCCTAGGCAGGGGATTGGACTAGAAGACCTCCAAGGTCCCGTCGAACTCTGCTATTGTATTATTGTATTGTATTGTATTGTATTATCAATGTTTGCAAGTGATTTTAGAGTTCTGATGATGAGTAGAAGGGTAATTTTATGATAACTATCTGATCTATTGATAGAAGGTACTCATAACAAGTATCAAAACAGAAGTCAACAACTGCTTTTAAATCACTAGATTGGATCTCAGCATGTCACCCTCAAAGTAAATCTACTAAAACCAAGTAATTCTATGGATTTCAATAGATGTACTCTAAGCATGACCATACCTTTATTATATACACAAGTCATCAAAACAACATTTTGTCTCTTAGATTCTGAAGCTGTAATTATCATTAGAAATCCTGATTCATTAATGAAATACTGTAAGAAATTTCTAAGTGCTGATAATGACCAAATGCAGTCCAATTAGTGTTCAAACAAGCCAAACAGTTTTTAGCACCTTCGTGTAGAATAATGGTCATGACATTCTGAAAACAAACAGGCTAATAGTATTCTTGTTGAATTTAGCTACATAGCCATTTCAAAATTATTCATAAAATGTTAATATAATTAAGTAAATGTTTTTCCCTTCTAGCCTCAGTACTACTTGAGAAATTACCCCCGCAGATGCTTTTCCTCTGTGGAGAAAACTTTGTATCAAAAAATATGTATACCAATCATTGTTAAACTGATAAACAAGAAATCAGTCAATACATTGGGCTAAAAACTGCTTGTTAAAAAGGAATTACTTAAACATCTCTATAATAGCTATTTATCCCATCTGTGATGCACCGTTACTGTCATATTTCATCAGTGAGATTCTGTTAATGATATAGTCTGATTATTTTCAGTTCTATAGATTGCGCCAATGCTTCCTCACTACTTTAATCCAACAGTGAAACCATTTAATCCTAGAGATCTAAAGATTCTAAATATATTTTGTAGGCTTTGGATAATGCCTGTTACTGATCCCTGCACTGAGCCCCTTCATTTATTTCTTTTGTTCAGTGCTCTGAGCAGCACAAGGCAACCAAATGTAGCCATCCATTTAAATTTCCACACTATCCTCAATCTAACTTCATTCTGAAGTTTGTAAACAATTAAAGGGGTGACTCGATCCAATTATCCTGCACTGCTTTGAATGCTGGCAAGAATAAGGCCTGCCAAAGGGCACTTTAGATTAGAAGCTGAAGAGATCATCAATAACCAAGTGGAAGAAAGCTTGGAAACCCTATGTCTTCCATTTCAAGTGTTTTGACAGAAGAAAAGAGAGGCAGTGTATAATTGAAAATGCTAAGAGAAAATAATTAGCTAAGGATCAAAGTAATACCACATACTTATATATTGTTATGTTAGATACCAGTGTTCTAAAAACAGGATGGAAACCAGAGCAGATATTTTAATCAGAGGTGGGTTTCTGCCAGTTCGCCCCAGATTGGGCAAACTGGTAGTGGCGGCAACTGGAGGCTCTAACCACCCACCTGGATGTGAGCGCCAACCCGCCCGGATACAAGCGCACAAGTGAACCGGTAGTAAAATAAATTGAAACCCGCCACTGATTTTAATCCATAGATATGGCTATCTCATCAATTTACTGTGAAGTTGATATATTCAAAATATAAAATAATATGACCATAAATTATACATATAACATATAGGCTATATAAATAATGTAAAGTATGACATAATAAGAATGTAGTAATCTGAGTGAAAGTAACAAGTTTGTTAATATGGGTTGTTTCTTTGTTGCTAAAAATGATAAGAAAATGATTACATCATCCATAACATTCTAATAATAAATTAATGGTAATTATTTCAGTTCCACATACAGAAATTTTTGGAATTTAAAAAACCTACAATAATATGAAAATTACGGATGTCCTAATGTCCAATTTTGCTTAGACTATCCATGCTACCTTTGAGCCACTTCCAGTGATCCGTAATGGTGAACTGATGTCCCTCTAAAAGAGGGGGACACATTGCCACTGAAACAGTGTCCAATTGCAGGAGTCGGCAGCTGAAATCAAACTCCAAAGGGACTACAATCTGTATAGTTATTTTGAGCGAGTGAGTGAGTGAGTGGATGGCAGGAACTATGTTTTTCTGATCAATTTGGGGTCAGCTGGGAGTGGCAGGATTCCATTGTGTTTATAAGCCAGTAATGTTGCCTATATGAACTGAGTTCAACTGACTCCTCTTGTTATTTTACACTTTCTTTTTTAGTTTTTTTATAAGAACTTCAGACTGGTAAGTGATATTGAAATCCTTGGGTGAGTATCCTTCAATCCTTAAAAAAACCCTATAAATTTAAGAGTTGTATTTTTTTTAAAAAAATACACCAGGAGGAAGATTATTATTGGCTTTATAAAGTTTTACATGGATTAAGGATTCCAATGAGCTTGATTTAAGATGTTGATGTTGATTGAAAGGATCCTCTCCCATGAGAAAGATCTGTGTTTACATTCTGTACTGACAAAAAGTCTTTGAAGATTAGACATGAGAGGCACCAGATGACTCCTTTGAATGAAGCATATGACTTGTGGCAACAGGAGGTTTGGGAACTATTTAACTCTTTTCTACCATCTGCTGATGTAATTGCAGAGAATCAAGTCCCAATGAATAAAGTAATTTAAAATTAAATTAAAATTAACTTAGAATTAAAAATTACAGCTTACATCAAGGAGATGGAAATAATAGATTTAGAAATGAAAATCATGACTTAAAAATGGAAAAAGGAATACAAATAGTAAACCGGGTGAGTTATTTGGATGATTTCCTTATACTGGATTTACAAAAGGGTTTCCTGGAGTTGCTATGCAGAAATATAAATAAGGTTTGATAAAGATGGAAAAAAGAACTTCAAGAGAAGACAAGAGTATGAGAAGGGAGATGTTAGAATTTCTTTGAGAACTTTAAAGCCTTTTCCAAAAGAAGAAAAAATTATTTATTTGACCAAAGTTAAAATAATGGACTAATAATGTTTTTTTTTGGGGGGGGGTGTTTAATGGCTTCTTGATTAAGATTGGAAGACAATGGTTACTTCTGGTGCTATTTAATTATTTTTGAATGGGACTGAATTATTATTTGAAGAGAGGAAATAAAGTTTGTTTAAAAGGAAAAGAAGGATTTGGATTGAGTATAATAGATGTAATTTATAATGCTTACGTGGTTAACTTTTGCCGTTTAATAGGAAGAGATGAGGTTTAGAGAATGGTACACAGAAAATCAGGTGAGATATGGAATGAAGAGATTTTAGTTTATTTTAATAGATATTGATAAATTCTTAATTTTGATTATATTTGCTAGGGATGAATGAAGAGGTTTCTTTTTCTATTTTTCCTTTTTCTTTACTTTCTATTTTTTATTTTTAACATACTTTTATTTAGTTTTATAAGTTTTACTTATGTATAAGATAATCTTTTATAAAATTACTGAAAAAAGACTATATATATTATCTTTAATTAACAGAATAACAGAGTTAGAAGGGACCTTGGAAGTCTTCTAGTCCAACCTAGTAGGAGATCCTATATCATTCCAGACTCTTCTTAAAAGCCTCCATTGATGGAGCATTCACAACTTCTGAAGGCAAACCATTCCACTAGTTAATTGTTCTCACTGTCAGGAAATTTCTCCTTAGTTCTAAGTTGCTTCTCTCCCTGATTAATTTCCATCCATTGTTTATTGTCTTGCCTTCTTATGCTTTGGAAAATAGATTGACCCCATCTTCTTTGTAGCAGCCCCTTAAATATTGGAATATTGCTATCATGTCATCCCTAGTCCTTCTTTTCACTAGACTAAACTTGCCCAATTCTTACAGTTCTTCATATGTTTTAGCCTCCAGCACCTTAATCATCTTTGGTGCTCTTTTCTGCAATCTTTCCAGAGTCTCAACATCTTTTTATGATATAGTGGCCAAAACTGGAGGCAGTGTTTTAAGTATTGTCTTACGAAGGCTTTATAATGTGGCACTATTACTACACATTACCTCAATTCTACTCCTTTTTTTGGAACCTGCAGAACACTGCTGGCTCAAATGTAAATAATTGTTCACTAGGACTCCAAGATCCCTCTCACAGTGACTGCTATTGAGACAGATTTTATCTAATCTGTACCTGTACATTTCAATTTTCTTGCCAAAGTGTAGAAGCTTACTTTTCTCCACATTGAATTTCATTTGGGCCCAGTGTTCAACTCTGTTGAGATTCATCTGGCTCTTAAGCCTATCTTCTGTGGTCTTGGTTATTTCTGCCAGTGTAGTGTCATCTGCAAATTTGATGAGTTCCCTTCTATTCCCTCATCTAAATCATTTATGAAGACATTGAAGAGTATTGGGCCTAAAATGGAACCTTGGGGTACCGCATTGCTTACTATCCTACATGCAGATGTAGTTCCATTTCCCCCCTTTTTAAAAAGTTTCATTTTTTCATAAATTTTGTAATTTTTCTTTATTGCATATAGTTATTCTATTCCTTGGCACAAATCTCTAAGGTGATTCTCACTCTTGAAATTATCAAGACAAATGTCAGACTTAAATCTGTTCGCATGAGAGAAAGAAAAACATATACTGCAGATGCTGTTCAATATGACTACTAGATAAATGATACCAACAGTCAGAATGAAACAGACAATTAAATACATTTTTCCTCCTATATTAAATTTTTCAATGTCATCCCTGTATGCTCTTTGAATGAAAAAGCATTATTTAACCTATGTATATGACTCTCAGATGAAGTATATAATGCAAAAAACCCCAACAACAACCTGGACTCTAAGAACTAAAGAAAGAATTCAAACCCACCACATGAAAACATGTTTTCTTAAAACTTGGATGAACAGTTTCTATATATGTTTCTAGAATGTAGCTATCTGACATTCTACAAAATAATTGAGCTGCATCTCCAATTGTTGCTGGCTAAAACAAGCATGCTGAATGTAGGAACATGTTGTAGTCGAAAAATAACCGCAAAGACATCAGGTTTCAGAATGTTCCAATAATGTGTTACTCTTGTAAAGTCATTGGGGCTGGTAAAATGGTAAAATGCATGATTTTAAAAAATTGTATGCTAATGCTGCCCACACGCCTGAGTTAAATGGGATTCATCACATTCTGCAATGCTGAAGAGTTATATCAGAAAATAATAGATATTAATTATATATATCGACATCAAAGCTCTCTGCCCAAACAAGCACAGGAATAGGAACTGCTAAGATCCTGTGCAGAACCCTCAAACTCCTAGTCCTCAGGAAGAGGACACGAGATTGAGGATGACACCTACCATCCACAAGGGTGAGAAGGGAATGTCTATCTGTGTGTGTGTGTTCCAGTTTAACAAAAGAGTTTGCTTCATTTTCCAGGCCCCTTCTACTTTACATGCATTTAACATTTAAAAGTAAATGGCTGTTGCATTATGATGTAAACTGATCAACATGCTCATATACTTAATTCAATTTTTATATATGTTAATGTATATATATATTTGTCTAATATATAAATATATTATATATAATATTGCACGTGTACGTACACACACACACACACACACACACATATATATATATAGTGTGTGTGTGTGTGTGTGTGTGTGTGTGTGTGTTTGTAGTTTTTCACAGGTACAGTTATTCAGGCCTTGGTGTATTCAGGTCTTTTCCAGTGTAAGATTGAGAGTATCTTGACAATGTTTCGACGAGGTTCCATTCGCCATCTTCAGGCTGGTGCCTTCGGCTTCATGCTTGTGCAAGCAAAGTGCGATCGGAGCTGCTGTCTTTCTATAAATATTGGTGGGGGTGTGTGGAGGGCTGGCTTTGTTGCTGTAAGTGGATTGGTTGGCTGTGTTGTAACATCTTGATTGTTGTAACAACCTGGGTAATGGGCTGTGTAATGACATCCTGAGCTCTATTGTAGTGATATCCTGAGTCCTGTGCTGCAACCTCCAGGGGGATTGGCTGCGTTGTAACACCCTGACTCTTTACGTTATAACCTCCTGAGTTCTGTGATGTAATGTCCTAAGCAGATGGCTGTGGTGTAACATCCCGGGCTTTGGTTTGGCTCCGAGTTTGTGGTCTGGCCATGTGTTCATGGTGTGTATCAGTTTGCTTTGTGTGGGGGTTGGAGGGGGGTGCAGCAGTTGGTGATGCTGCCGTGGTTTGGCTTCTGGATGGTGGTTGCATTTGGTCTATGGGATGTTATCAGGTCGTTACAACACAAAAGAACAATAGGCACACAGTCAGTATGTCAGCCACACAGGATGTTATGAAACAGCTGACTAATCTGCAAATATCAACTCCATCAACTAATCAAGATGTTACAACACGGCCAACCAATCTGCTTATAGCAACAAAGCCAGCACTCCACACACACACAAACCAATATTTATAGAAAGATGGCAGCTCCTATCACGCTTTGCTCGCACAAGCATGAAGCTGAAGGCACCAGCCTGAAGATGACGAATGGGACCTCATCGAAACATCGGCAAGATACTCTCAATCTTATATGGGAAAAGACCCGAATACACCAAGACCTGTGTGGGTGTATGTATGTATGTATGTATGTATGTATGTATGTATGTATGTATGTATGTATGCAAGGTGGAAGAGGCCTAGAAAATGAAGCAAACTGTTTAGTACAGAGGTGTCAAATGCAAGGCGCAGGGGCCCGCTGGATACTTAAAGTTGGCCCATGTGGCCACCCTGGAAACAGTAAAGGACTGGCCCATGGTGCCTCTGCAAAAAACGAACTTCAGGAGCCTGTTTTTGCTGGCAGAGAACTTGGGCCATCACAGGCGCTCCCAACATGAGTGATGTCAAGCTGGCCACATCCACCCTGGCCATGTGCTAAACACAACCCTGATGCGACCCTCAATGAAATCAAGTTTAACACTCCTGGTTTAGTCAAACTATGAACCTATAAAGTAAGGGGTTTCTGGACACTAAATTCTAGTTCAGGGGTTTGCAAACTTAAACACTCAAAAGAGCCATTTGGACCCATTTCCCACAGAAAACACCTGGAGCCAAAAAAACACCTGAGTGGGTGTAGCCAACTTGACATCACTCACCCAGTCACATGACCCTCCAACTATGCCTACTCAGGTTTTGTTGCTCCTGGTGTTTTCTTTACTGTGGGAAATGAGTCTCTCTCTGTGTATGTCTTTCTCTTTCTTTTTCTCTTTCTCTTTGCCTCTGCTCACTCTCTCTTTCTCTGTCTCTCTCTCTCCCTCTCCCCACTCTCTCTCAATGAGTTGATAAGCGAAATGGCAAAACTACTTTCAAGACTTTCAGGGACACAGGTGGAATGCTATTTTGCCCAAAAGCAAGTGCAGGGGCGCTTCGCTCCTGCATTAAGGCTCCACCCATCACCACCACCATGACAGGACAACAGGGAGCTGCAGCAGAGGGATGAAAGAGCCACATGCAGCTCTGGAGCTACGGGTTGCTGACCCAGATGCCACACTGAGCACTTCCAATATTTGCACTGATGTTCCTGATGACCAGGAAATTCTTTTCTTTGATATGTAAGTTTCAGAGGACATACCAAGCTGATCTCTTGATAAACCAGCTTTTCAAGTGAAAATGTACTGGGGGGGGGGGAATGAAAAGATGTTTTAGAAATATTCAAGGAGCCATAGCAACCCAGCAACTTCTATTTTTATATCATGAAATATAGTTAAAAGCAACATTGGGAGCAACAAGGAATGTCAATTAATAAAATGAAAAACAGCCCTGTGTGTTCTTTCAAAAATCAAATTATTTTATAGGACACAAAATTATCAGCAGCTATTTACTTAAGTGGCATGGTTATTTTATTGTTTTCACTGTATTATTCTGATGTTTTTGGACAATTATTCATTCTCTCACATCAACAAGCTCATGGGACCATAAGCATTTTACTTACTAAAAGGGAGGTGTTACATGTCATTTAAAGAGAGTCTTCTCGTGTAAACTGTTCAGTGAATATTCAGAGGAGATACACCATGTGCACAATTATTAGGCAAGTTGTATTTTGGAGGATTAATTTTATTATTGAACAACTGCAATGCTCTCGGTCAATCCAAAATAAACCTCAAATCTGAATATTTAAGAAAATAAAAGTGAGGTTTTTGGCTTTCTTAGGAGAATATCTATATGTGCATAATTATTGGGCAATTATTAGTGTGCAGAATGTTTTTGTGACTAAATGAAAAACTAAAATTTGCCCATTGCACTTATTTATTTGCATCTGTTAAAGTGAGAAGAATAAACAAACAACTCAAAATGTACAAATAAACATTTCTGACATGCAGCAGCAACCACAGCCTCCCGGACACTATTCAGAAAGGTGTACTGTTTTCCTTCACTATAAATCTCCCATTTAAGATGAGCCCACAAGTTCTCAATAGGGTTTAGGTCAGGTGAGGAATGGGGGGGCATGTCATTATTCTTTAATCGTTAAGGCCTTTACTAGCTAGCCATTCAGTGGAGTATTTAGATGCATGCAACGGAGTGTTCTGCATAAAAATCATGATCTTAAAGTTGCAGACTTTTTCTTGTACCACTGCTTGAAGAAAGTGTCTTCTAGAAACTGGCAGTAGATTTGGTAGTTGATTTTGAATCCATCTTCAACCGCAAAAGATCCAAGTAGCTCATCTACATCTTGGAGTTGAAGTAGAGCTCTGTGCCCATTACTGGTCTAGCCACGGGTCCATCCATCTGGTCCATCAAGAGTCACTCTCATCAGTCCATAAAATCTTTGAAAATTCTGTTTTCAGATATTTCTTGGCCCAGTTTTGCCATTTTAACTTATATGTCTTGTTCGGTGGTGGTCAGGTTTCAGCTTTCCTTACCTTGGCCATGTCTCTGAGCACTGAACACCTTGTACTTATGGGCACTCCAGGTAAGTTGTAGTTGTGGAATATGACAACACTAAAGGATAATGGGTTCCTGATAGCTTCACGTTTGATTCTTCTCAAGTCTTTGGCAGTTATCATATTTTTCGGACTATAAGATGCACCGGTGTATAAGATGCACCAAGATTTCAAATAGATAAGTAAGAAAAAAAAGTTTTTGTCCTCCTCAGACCCCAGGAGCACTCTGCAGGCTTCAGCAGGGCTGGGGGAAGGCAAAATGCCTCCATTTTTGTGAAAAATGGGTAAAAAATGGGGGCATTTTTGCCTTCCCCCAGCCCTGCTGAAGCCTGCAGAGTGTTTCTGGGGGATGGGGGGAAGGCAAAAACGCTTCAGTTTTTGCAAAAAAAATGGGCCATTTTTGCAAAAATAGGGTACTAGGGCAGGGCTTTGAGAGGCCAAAAATGACTGTATTTGGTGTATAAGATGCACCAACATTTCCACACTCTTTTGGGGGAGAGAAGTGTGTCTTATACTCTGAAAAATACTGTAACGTGCCTCTTTTTTTCTCAACATGTTTCTTGCGACTCTGTTGACTATTTGCAACAAAATGTTTGATGGTTCTGTGTTCACACCCCAATATCTTAGCAATTTCAACAGTGCTGCATCCCTCTGAACGACAATTTTTAACAGTTAAATCTCTTTTTTGGCTCATTTGGGCTGAGGAAAAGAAGTAGCCTAATAAGTATGCACACCTTGATATAGGGGTTGATCTTCTTAGGCCACACTCTCCCTCATTACACAAATACACATCACCTGATATGCTTATATACACTAAGCATTCAAGTTTATACAGCTTGGAATGGTGTGGTAGTCTAGAGGTAGGGCTGTCCCCTCACAACCAGGAGGCTATTAGTTCGATCCTAGGTAGAGGCAGATATTTTTCTCTTTAGATGCAATGAGAATATATCTGCTGAACAAAACTCCGCATTGGTGACAGGAAGGGCATCTGGTCATTAAACACTTTGCTAGCTCCATTCAGTTGCCCAGAGTCCACCCTGCAAGGGATTATGAGGGTTGTTAAAAGATGATGATGATTCAAGTTTATACAGCTTGGAGGTGGAAAATATGCATTAAAATTATGACATGATAAAATACTCACTTGCCTAATAACTATACAAATAGTGGGGGGGGGGGGTTCCTTTCATAAAAAGTTGATAGACAAAAAGAAAAAGTACTGAAAGTACAAGACCTTATTCAGGTATACCAGTTCGGACCGGTTCACCCGAACCAGTAACAGAAATCACGGGTGGTCCCGCCAACCCGGCCCGGCTCTACAGCATCCCATTTAGGCCCTTTTTTCGCCAAAAACACATGCACAGAAGGCTGTACACATGCATTCACATTTGTGAATTGGTAGGAAAGGTAAGTGAATACCTCTCCTGGTATACACCTCAGAAGATTTGGAAAGACAAATAAGACAATATATTTCGAAGGAAGGAACTAGGTAGATTTTGGGAAGAGAATAGGTTTCTTTGCAGTAGCGATATTGGATTTGAGAGACTTTTCCTGCCTCCTCCTTTTCCTTCCCTCTTTTTTATTTCTTTGTTCCCAGCCTATCTCAACTCCTTTCCTGGCCCCTTACTACTTCTGTTGTGGCCACTACAACACACCTTTCCTTCCTCCCTGCTCACCAGCTAGCAAAAGAAACATGATAACATCATACCACTATAATACGCAGCCAGAAGCTGCAAATGTATTCATAACTGAAGCTACTGGGGATTCTTTTGCCTGATATCACTAAAAGCCTTTGGGTCCAACCGAACGATGCCATTCCCTCCATGAAATAATCCAGGAGCTGGGAAGAAAAAAAGTGAGTGGAAGAATAGATCAACAGTAGATTAAGATGGGAAAGGAAGACTCAGCACCTCCAGGAATTGCGAAAGGAATCATACAGCAATGCAAGCATTTATGAGACAGCAGCAACAAATTTGTCCCTAATTTTTTAAGCACTCAACTTTGTTCTTAAAAATTATTGCAGCATGCCAGACTATTTCAAAAATTACCATAATTTGAGCACATGAGAGTATTATTATTCAAGTATTTATAAAGTTTATTAAAGGTAGAGGGTAGACATATCCCTGCTTCCCAAAGCAAAGCTAAATAGGAGCAATTCTTTGCAGGCCCTGGAATTGATTGATTGATTGATTGAATGAATTTATATTGCCGCCTATTCGCACACGGCGACTCAAGGTGGCTTACAGAATATAAAACCTCATACAAAAACAATAAAACTAATAAATACCGGCAGCAAGAAAGAACTTACAGTATACGTATTAATGAGTAACTATAGAATTTGAATAAGATGTATCTCAAAACTCATCTTCTTTTTCATTCTGCAGCCCTTGACTCAGTCAGGAATGTCCTGAATCTAGTTCCATCCAATGAGAAGTGGCAGCCCTGCTCTCTTACCCCCATTTAAATTATATGAATGGGAGCTGCTGCTCAAAATAAAAAGACGTGACTGTATATACTTTGTAATCTTTGAAGTCTGCAACAGACTGGATTATAGTCTGCTTTTTCATATTTTTAGCATCCTGGGATGCAATCATGTTCCAGCTTCCACTATATTGGGGATTATACAGTGGTAGGTTTCCATTTTTCTACTAATGGTTCACTCATGCACAAACACACACAAAGCTTCTGCACATGCACAAAAGCATCCGGGTGGGTGGGCGGAGCCTCCTGCCGCCACCACTACCGGTTCGCTCGATCTGGGCTGAACCGGCAGAAACCTACCTCTGGGTTATCAGTTGCTAAACAGCAGGGGAATCTCCAAGGAAAGAACAACATTATAGCAGCATAATTATTGTGGGGAACCTCAAGGGGTTTTCCCCCCTATAGAAACTTGTTATGGAGACTACAGATTTCCCCAGAAACTAAACAGCAATATTTTTTTCTATGGGAAGGGATTTATTATTGTAAGCCTTATATGATGATATTACAAGACATTCATATCATCACATAAAGGCAGCCCATAAATGTTGCTCTTTTAGCCCTTTCTTTTCCTCATCATCTTGTCAGCAGTTCTCCACATTTATTAAACGGGGCAGAAAAAAGGGCCCCTCGTGGAAATACTTTATGAATAACAGTTTCATTTAAAATTTATAACCTTCTGCTTACAGTACATGGACTCTTCTTGCCAAAGAGACAGAATCTCCCGTAGAAGAGTATAGTGAGTTTATAACGATGTCTGAAATTTCTTGCTTTGGCAGTTTCAGAGCTTCATCTCTCTCTTGAACCAGAAATGGAAGTGACACTGTATGTATGCATGGCTGCCTTCAAAACCAGCAGCCCCACATTTTCTGCTCTGATCTTCCCCATAAACCTGAGGAATCACAAAATATCAGCTATGTCAGCATTATATTGTGAGCCTCTCATTTCACTGACTGCTACTTATAAGGCAAGAAAAACCTGTAACTACTAAAAATGTAAAATCTCTAACTTTCCTTAGAAAAGAAGCTTAAAACTATGATTGCAATCGTTTTTCTGTTGCACATATTGAATACGTGCAGACACCATTTTCTATGAAAAAACAAAAAAATGAACAGAAGCTGTGCAAAAGAATCTACTTTACTTCTTATAGTCTAAGGAGTGTTTCCCAACCTTGGTGACTTTAAGTCCAGTGGACTTAAACTCCCAGAATTCCCCAGCCAGCTATGCTGGCTGGGGGATTCTGAAAGTTAAAGTCCACAGGACTTAAAGTCGCCAAGGTTGAGAAACACTGGTCTAAGGAGTTCTGTGAATAAAGGACTTTTGATAAATTCTAGTATGTATATTTCATGGGTCACAACTTAACTTCCACTCCTATAAAAACAAAAAACAAAATATGTCTTATTTGTACTATGCACTAATAAAATATTTCAATAAGAAGATGATTCTATAAATAGGTGAACACTGGCTTTTATTTCTATCTAGATATTTTAAAATTTAAAGCCATAATCCTAAAGTTATGGACATGCATCTCATTGAAATTAGATTCTGATGTTTACTTTCTTAACAATGTGTTCCTGTAACTTCATCCCACAGAACAGCCGTAATATTCCAGGTCTTGGTTATATGACTGAGGTCCAATTGCTCAAAATCTCAAATAACCAATGGAATTCTGGAAAATTATGCTGACTAAAAACAGATTGTAGCAAAAACCTGTTTCTCCTGCATGCTGCCTTAAGAAGCCGGCTCGACAAAACACCCAGCCAAGTCACAGATTCAGTGGCTGAATCCAATTTCCAAATGAATAGTAGACTCCTTCTCCTTGAACTTCACTAACTGGAATTAATCTTTCATCCCAGCATGGAAAGTTTTGCTTCTCACTTCAGGGTTAGAAAAAATCCTGTCTCTCTTGGTACTATTTACACTAATTACATAGTACCTCAAACATGTATCATATTTACTAGATATTACTTTACTACATTATAAGTAATGTGATGCAGAGAACATGCATTATATTCCCTCCATGTGCTACTTTTCCTACAGTAACAACTCTGAGGTGGGTCAGGCAGATGGCTTTCATGTATAAACAAGAGTAAAACTCATGATCTCCTGATTTCTAGGCCAGCACTTCAACATATCATACTCCAATCCTCTCTACCACACCTACATGCTGCTTTTTCATACTGACCTGTGGCATTTTTTCTCTGCCAGTCCTGTGCTTAATACCTTCTCCTAATGATCTCATTATTCTTGATTTTTTTGTTTCTTAATCTGACTCATGTATTCTATGGTATCTGAACCTTGTTCTTATCTCCCTGGTAAAACAATTTTTTTCTTCCCAGGATCTAGCAGCTTTTTGCTTTGTAATCATATTTCTCTACTTATATGTTGCCAAAATTTTATTGTACTTAGAGATGGCATTTACAGATCTACCAATTATTTTTAATGCTTATTTTAAGAGTCTCCTTGATAAATGTTTCCACCAGTTATAATTAATATCTTAGAGAAGGATTTGAGAACAGTTCCAGAACAACAGTATAGTTTATAACATTAGAAATATGTAATTGTTATCATCCCATCACCAAGAAGTTTGCATTCATATACATGTTCCTTATTGCCAAGTATATACTCAATTAGTTTTGCATTGAATGAGAATCATATACAAAGGGGTGGGATGGGGGACTCCAAAACTACCATACATAAAAACTCCAACCATTTTAATGTCTTTTAATTATGATCTGAATTTGTGAGTAACCGATTTATTATAATATTTATTTCCCTTACCTATTTAACATGTTAGATTGGTAGATCCTCTTGTCTTGTGTATTGTAGCAGCTACTCTTGGGCTCAGGAATAAAGCTATGTTCAAATAGCATATCAGAGGCGGCCGTGGTTATTATGGCTATTCCATCTTTCACTCTGTCACGAAGACCATAGTCCCACTCATCATATGACACAGAGATGAGTCCAGTGGGAAATTCAGACGGAACTGTGTCTGTATCTCCAGCCACCAAACTGGGCACAATCCATGTGTAATCATACCCAGTCAGACCAACAGAATTAGCCACCTCAAAGATATAAGTGGCCTCTTCCTTAGTACAGTACAGTAAGATGACAGGACTCTGGAGTTTCTTGAGTTGATTCTGGATCTTTGAATCTCCATCATCCAGAGACATGTCCAGCAAGAGTACCTCTTCTAGCTCCCAGCCAACAAAGCTGTTCTCAATAGTGCTACGGACCTTGTTGACAAAATCTTGGTAGCCAGGAAAGTAGGTAGTGACAATGGAGAAAATGTACCAGTCATATTCTTCCATGATGTTCAGCATAACAGAAGCTTGTTGTTCTATCGATGGGCCAAACTGGAAGAACATGGATGATTCATCCTATTAGAGAAAAGAGGAGGAAGAAAAGTCAAAAAGAGAACATAATTTTAAAAACTGCTTAGTTTCACTGAGATATACAGAGAAGAGGGAAGCTAACATACTGATTTGCTTTGCGTTTAATACTTGACTTATGATTACATATAATTATGCATGCACAATCATAAATTTGTGCTTAATTATTTTTAAAACCTGCAATCATATTGGAAAAGATACAATAAATCTTGGTACAATGGCTTCTCGGAAAGCATATAGTCAACAATCAACTTCTCTTCCTCGAGTTCTGCTCAACACGTTTAAAAAAATATCTTGTACAGAAAAAAGTACTGCGGGGGGGGGGGAATCAGCTCAATCCCTCCCCCCATCTTTCATTCTACTTGGAAAGAAAGCAGCAACAAATCTAGGGGAATGACTGATTTTCACATTTTGCTTAATATAAAAGCCCACGTTAATGGTTATAACAAATCATGGGGATCATAAAGATCCTAGATCCTTGTTATTTGTGATAACAAATAGGATAATTTATTTTCAAAGCAGATATATATTCCTCCTCAAACTCACAAGCTGCTATTCAAATATGAATGGAGAGCCATGCACAGATATTTACTAAATAGAAAATATTCTAACTATGAAGCATGTGGGCTAAATATTAAACATATCATGATTTTTTCCTTAGTAAGAACTAATTCTTGAATATGTGTGTGTATGTGTATACATGTGTATACATATATGTATATGTATGTATATGTGTGTATACATACATACATACACACACACATACATATACATACATGCATGCGTTATGTAGTATAAATGCTGAATTAATGTAAAATGTTCTATTATTCCAGAGTTAGTGAAAACATCCAAGCATATTCATTGAGGTAGTAAAAACTCTGTAGTCTACATTTCCTTCAATTTTTCCTCTGCTTTGAGCAGCCTCAGATTGCCTTTGCATTCTCAAATATGAAGTGAGTATAGTCAAAAGAAATAGTTATAATTTAGCAATCAACCAATCAGTCATGTACAGCCTAGAATGATACATAAAAAGAGAGTGTTTCAAAGAAATCTCATGGATATGTTAAAACAGACAGATGGGAGGTTTTTTAGATTTTAATTGCTTGCATATAAAATGCTACCAGGAATAACATCATGACAAGGGGCATTGTAGTTCTTCCATAGGACCCTTTCAGCTGTTAATAGAACATGGGAAGAAGGGATTGATGTAGAAGATAGAAAAGAAAAAAGTCATGTGACTTCTCCTGTTGCCAGTCTTCAAAGAAAAAGGTAGCAAAATATTTGAGAGCTGGCTGCTGGGTAGTTACCGTATTTTTCTGAGTATAAGATGCACTCCCCCCCCCCAAAAAAAGTGGATGGAAATGTCTGGGTGTCTTATACTCTGAATATTGGGGTGGGAGAGGGGGGTTGGTGCAGCACTGATCAGCTGTTTTATAATGGGCTGCGACAGCAATGAATGGGCCATGGCAGTGAACAGGCAGTAAACCAGAGAGAAACTAAATGAGATGAAATAATTTTCCAAGTCCTGTGAAAGGAACCCATCTTTCAATTTAGAACATCATTCCAAATGCTTTAAACTATTATTTGTGGAATGTGGATGCTAAATTAAGTACTTAGAAAGCCACTTCATTGCCTCTATTCAATTGTACAAAAAAAAATCACAATTACTGAGCTTACATTACAGGGTAAAGAATGAAACCACATTGATTGTGAAGATAGATTCTTCATTAGCAAAATACGTTGCTAGTGGAAGTTGTTTTACAAACCACATATTTCATCAGAGTGTTTATAGTTTATTCCTATATGTTTGAATCACTAGATATTTTTTTTTTGCATTGATAAGATTTATTGAAACATCAACAGAGAGGCTAAATTTTGAAACTTGGAATTAATGCAAAATTTAAAGTGATATTCTAAGCAATTTTGGATTCAGTAATTATAAGCATTTGGCACTAATTCAATAGAACTGCCAGCTTTATAATTTAACTGAAATTATATACAGATTAACAGAGTTGGAAGGGACCTTGTAGGTCATCTAGTCCAACCCTCTGCCCAAGCAGGAGACCCTACACCATTTCTGACAGATGACAGTCCAGTCTCTTTTTGAAAACCACCAGTGATGAAGCTCTCACAATTTCTGGATGCAGGCTGTTCCATTGGTTAATTGTTCTCACTGTCAGAAAATCCCTTCTTATTCCTAGGTTGAATCTCTCCTTGATCAGTTTCCATCCGTTATTCCTTGTCTGGCCTTCAAGTGCTTTGGAAAACAGGTTGACCCCCTCCTCTATGTGGCAGCCCCTCAAATATTGGAATGCTGCTATCATGTCTCCCCTGGTCCTTCTCTTCATTAAACTAGCCATGCCCAGTTCCTGCAAACGTTCATCGTATATCTTAGCCTCCAGCCCCCTAATCATCTTTTCTGCACTCTTTCTAGAATCTCAACAACTTTTTTATAGAAAAGGCAGAACTGAAAATTGTTTAATTTCAAGATGTGAGAAAATAAACAAAACCAATGGGAGTTAGAAACATTAATGCTTTGATAGAAAAATGTTGGAAAATTATTGCATTTAATAAATAAGATTAAATAATAATTATGGGTTTGTTTGATCTCCCCAGTAGCAAGCATTTGTTTCTTTTTAATTTAATTTATTAATTTGAAAATGTTAGTTAAAGAAATTGCATTTCCTTTAGATCAATGTTTCTGCATTCATTCACAGAAAGCTTCAATGATTCTCAATAACAGGAATAGTAATATTTTGGAGGGAAAATTCTGATCCTTATGCATACTATGATTGTTTATCAGTCGCTGTTTCAGAGGGATATATCATTACTGCCACTAAACTGACAAATTTATTATAAACTCCTACCCAATTTTTAGGATGTGTTAGAAGCTGCACAGCAGAAGTTAGAAAAAAATATACATATGTGATAGGATATCAACATCTTAGCCTTACTATGCATATACATATTCTGAGATATACAATAAATCCCCAAGAATATCCCATCACATCAGTGCTACCAATTAGCATTATTTCATGTTCTCATTATCTTATCCATTCATTAAAGTAGTGAATATAAGAATCTTAACATAATTGTCCTTTGCTTTTGAAATTATAGCTCTTCAAATCTTCTTTCAACTGAGCTACATAAGAAATGTTGGGGGCAAAACCACAGGAAAAGTAGTTCTGTTTTAGAGTTTCCGCAGTTTTGACTGTTATAATATCATCAAGAAGTTACTTCAGTTCAAACAGAAGAGCTAGGATTGTTCAAACCAATCTATATTAGTACCTGGCAGTATGCTTTAACAAAATCAGCAAAATCAGCTATTACAAAAATGAGATGTACTAAAGTAAAATATTACATTGCAAAGAAAAATGCTTTTCCAGAAATTAAATTGAAAAAAAATCCTAATACATCATTATTCTCAATCAGCAATAAAAAGATGTTGAGTACCCAAAATGCTTGGAATTTATCAGAATGTTACCCTTTTTTTCAATTACAATAGCCATTAAAAATGTATACAAATAGATATAGCACAATAGCAGTCATTCAAGATTAGATTAGGCTTCATAGCAAATACTAGGAAAATAATATCAGCTATAATTAGCATTTGCTAATTGTAGCTTATATTCTTATAAGCATAATTGCGCTTATAGGCTAAAGCGCAAAAACTATAAAATTTCAGTATAATCTACAAGGCAACTAATTGTTGCCTAAGACTACATTGATTTTCAATAATTCCACTTGTAACACACAAGTACTATTGAATAGATCGAATAATCAGAACGCTGAAGCAACTCCAATTTTAAAAACATCTGTTTTGCAGATGGAAGAAAGGTTCAGACACATTGCCATTCTAATATACAGATACTTCCAAAAGGGATTTCAACATTACTGACCTAATCTTACCATAATTTGAAGTTATATTTCAATGTGTGGTACTATATTATTTATAAAGCTGAATATACTATGCCTATTTCACTATTGCATTTTTTAGTTTTTGCTATATGCTGTGTGTTAAGGCTATAAATAAATTAACACTCTCCAGCAGTGAAATTAAGGAGCACATTCATAGTTATATGTCATCACCGGTGTACTGATAGAAGTAATGTTGCATATGTTTCTCTCACTATATGCTTTGCCCTTGATCTGTATTATATGCTCTCAGCTATTGCTAACGATCCAACTCTAATTTACTGCAGTTCCAATTGTTTCAAGTCTACCGTTTGAAAGAGATTAGCAGTTTAAAATACTTGATTTATGTTCTCAGTAAAAGACTTATGCTGTTTTCAAAATCACTATCCTTGATATTCAGTGAAAAAGAATATGAAATTTAAGAGCAAAAGTAACAAAAAGGATTTTTTTCTCATGTTGATTTGCACTGAAGTTAAGCTTGAGCAATAATTTTACTGTTGCATTCAATATGGAATTTAAATGTGAAATGCTGTATATATTGTTTGAAAATGCTAACTCTAGCTATAGAATTTCAGACTGAAAATGTTTGAAAAGAATATGATATACAAAATTAAATGCCATTATTCATTAAATTCAGCTGAAGTATTTTTCAATGGATTCCACTGTTTTTTATTTTCTTTAGTTCTTTTGAAATCAATTGTAAATTAATTGATTATATTCCAAAATAAATCATATTGGGAAGCTTAGAATACCAATATGTGGCCTAAAACAGGCAGATAACATAACATCATGGTCTTTTTTTAGAATCTGACCTTAAAACGAGAAATCTCTCTTTCACCCAAATAAACAAGCAAACAAATAATTTGGATTTTCACATATGACTTCACGCATCAGAAGGAAAACCCAATGAAAGTATGAATAAAATATTAAACGTCACTACTTTTTAAACAGAAATTGAAAGAAGCTAGAATAAAAGCTAGAATTTTCCAGAATAAATGAAACATTCTATAGACTATAGGCATTTTAAATGTAAGGTGAGAGTTAGGAGATGAAATAAACGTCTAAGTGTTAGGTCCTCTTCATCTTCCAAGATGTGCCAAACAAACACATCACTGAACAGCCCAGCTGGGAAGCCATAGAAGGAAAGCCAGCTGCCACAGTCCAAGAGATGCTCCCTTCCCCTTGACAATTAAAAGAAGTGGTTTGATCAGTGACACCCCACAGTTAAGATGCTCACTGATATAACCTATGATTAATTCCCACTCAGCCAACAATGAAGCCAATGTATTGGAAAATTATATAAGCCAAATTATATATTAAGGGTAGTTTCTAAGTATAGCATTTAGATAAACCAAAATAACTGTAAAAACCTCCCACCAAATTTTTTACTCCGTCCCAACAGTTTATTACTTTATGCTGAAAAACTGCCTGCTCAAGGAGTATATGCTGCTGAAAGCTGGCCAGACTGCCCTATGAAGAAGTCATCACTCCTCCTTAACTGGCTTAATAAAAAAAGACTAGATGGGATGCCTTTGGTCCTTTCCCACCTCTTCCTCTTTCTCCCCTATTTCCAATATCAGGCTGCAATACAAAGGAAATACTGGCAAGATGGAATTTCAAACAAGTGGAAAGTGGAGAGAGAGAATTCTTGACCTAATTTTGGGTACCCCCAAATTCTCTTGATTCGCAATCAAAATATCGAGATGTTTTTCGTTTCGCCCGTTTTCAAAATATAAACATCATTTTAATTATAGAAAATGCAAGATTTATGTAATGCAGATGTGTACATTATAACACACAAATTTAAATAGGTTTAAATTTAAGGTGGTGGTTGTGAGGAAAATAGGAGAAAGGAGCACTAGGTCTGTTTGTCGCCTTCTAAAGTAATAATGGTGGAATGAAAATCTAATAATTAAGTAAAAGTATACAGGCCAAACCTAACACAATGGCAGTAATAAGTTTTTTTTTCCAGATGCAGGACGATGGCCAGAGATGAACCATTTCCTCATCACTACCTGCTAGGATCCAGTCAACTATTAAGCTCATAGTTATGGCTTGTGTGTTGCTCCCTGCTACAAGCAGCATATCTCCTACTGCTGATGCTTCAGAAAAACAGCAACATATTTCACAAATTCTTCAAAAGTCTGAAGCACATTCACTGCCATATCTTCTCCTTCCTTAATATAAGAAGCTCTCGCATTCTGAATTTTTAATCAGCATTCTTAGCTGATAGGAGTTCAGAAAGTTGTGGATCCAAATTATACAGTGTATTAGCCAAGTCAAATATATTTCTACCCTGAAAATCTGTTGTGAAATGATTACTGCTGGCATAGCAAATATCCTGCTTTGTTCCAATCATTATTCTCCTTTGTAGGTTACAAAAACTCTACATGAAATGAGTAGGAAAAGGTCAGATAGAGCTTTGGTTAAAGATGTCAACAATATACACATAATACCTGGCTATTGGCTTTATTGTCATTGGGTGAATGTAAGATGTGGCAGACATGAAGCAAATGGCAAATGGATGGGTATCCGCTTCATTATGAGAGTATACGAAGAGTGATTCGATTCAGGCAAAGGAGGAACTGATCTCTGAGTGCTAGTAATCTTGTAGCTAAAGGCAGGGTATAATAAATGTTATCAAGTATTTTTTTTTCAGCTGAAAGGGTTATACCATAGGGAACGTGGCCAAGAACTATTTTCCAGTGCTACAGAAACTAGGAGCAGAAATATTGGGTAAACATTGCAGCTACCAGATTTCAGTTAAATAGAAGAATTAACTTCCTGATTGCAAAGTCAGTGAAACAGTGAACAAGAGGTCACAGGTTTTCCATCTCTGGAGGCTTTTAAGAAGAGGCTGGAGAGCTACTTCATAGACAGTTTAATTGGTTTTCTTGGACACTGCCAAATGTTTAACTACTAGATGATCCTTCTGGACCCCTCCAACAATTCTATGGTTCTATGAACTACGAAAATAAAATCCACAGTAGATATACCAGGGCTGGCCAAAGCATTTGAAAGAGGAGAATGCAGCAGCTCTTTTCAAAGAGCTAAATCAATTATTTTTTTTGTGAAGTTTACACAGCTGCTGCAGAAGCTATTCTACTGTTGCATTGGCCCATATCCACATGTAAGGATAATACTTTCTGAGATCCCAGGTTTGTTGCATAAACCTAATATGTACTGATGTTTTATTGTTCAGATGTTATCTTTATGCACTGTTTTCACAACTGCCTTTGTTTATGGGAAAGTGATATATAGAATTGTTTCAATGTAATATATATTAGTTAATACAAAATAATTAGCAAGCCTCAGGTCTGAATTTTAAAAAGGCTTTTTGCATTTCAATACCATTCTGTAAGATATTTACCATATTTTTCGGAGTAAAAGGCGCACCTTTTTCCCTCAAAAAAAGAGGGTGAAAATCTGGGTGCATCTTATACACCGAATACAGCATTTTTGGCCTCCCGAAATCCCACCCCCTTTGCAAAAATGGCTGTGCATAGCCTTTAGGAGGCTTCCAGAGTGCTCCTGGGGGCTGGGGAGGGCAAAAATGAGTGGAAAATGGGCAGTTTTTTGCCCCCCCCCCAGTCCCCAGGAGCACTCTACAAGCATCCTAAAGGCTATGCATGCCCTTTTTTGACATAAAATGTGCCCATTTTTGCAAAAATTGGGCCCATTTTTGCAAAAATCTGGCCCTTTTGCGGAGGTCTGCAGTGCAAACACTTTTTTAAAAATTTGCCTCTTCAAAATCTTGATGTGTCTTATACTGTGGTGTATCTTACACTCTGAAAAATATGGTAGCTGCCCGCTGCCTGTGTAATAACTCTTGTCAGTTCATTTACTTATAAACATATTTCTAGAGGTCTCTGGTCATCAGCTTAGAAAGGTTTAGTTAAATGTATCTTCCGCATGCTGCTGCCCTGCAGAACCTCCTCAAGTGAGAACTTTTACTTCATAC
This sequence comes from Thamnophis sirtalis, assembly GCF_051295495.1. Lineage (NCBI taxonomy): Eukaryota > Metazoa > Chordata > Lepidosauria > Squamata > Natricidae > Thamnophis > Thamnophis sirtalis. Next base: position 33,344,983 of record NW_028261389.1, on the reverse strand, counting down.
AGAGTGCAGCCGCTATTTTTTCAAAAAGAAACAAAGAATGGGTTTTTGCTTGATTTATTTCTCAGTGATTCCCTTTAGCTGGTTTTTCAAACAGACTTACAATCTATCAATAATAATAGCCAGGCTACAAAACATACCAACCTGTATGCATGTATGTCTGCATGTATAAGAGAACAGGAGGACCCCAGATTGCATTCCTGGTTTGTTTGGGGCAGTAGCATCCATCCAGACCCAGAAATGAACGTCCTTGTCTCCAAGGGTCTAAATTCCTACAGCCACTTTGTCTTGTTAAAGTTGAGTCAGAGTCTAGTTTGCCCCATCTAGTCCCCAACAGCCCCTAGACACTAGGACATCCACTGCATCACTCAAGTGATGGGTAGAGATATAGACCCGGGGGTCATTCACATACTGATGATATGTCACTCCAAACCAATGGGAGCACCTCAACCAGAAGCCTTGTGTACAGTAAATGTTAAATAGAAAGGGAGAGAGAACAGAGTTCTGAGGCACCCCACAAAGTAGGGTCCTTAGACTAGCTCTCTCTCCCTCTATCAACACCAACTGGAATAGACCCTGTAAGAAGGAGGAGAACCAACATAATACAATGCTGCCTACTTCCAATTACTGAAGCCGGCCCATAAGGATGCCATGGTTGATGGCATTGAATGCTGCTGAGTGATCAAGAAGATCCAGGATGGATATATTACCTCCATTCCATTCCTACCAGAAGTCATCCATGACTGGGATCAATGCTGCCTCAGTCTGAATCCTGACTGAAAGGGGTCTAAATACTCTGCTTCATCCAGAGTTCTCTGAAGGTGCCATGTGACCACTCTCTCCACACCTTCCCTAGAAAGGAGAGGTTGGAGATTGGATAGAAACTGCCCAGGCTAGCTGGGTTAAGTAAAGGTCCTTTAAAGAAGGAGTGCACTACTCCCTTTCTCAAGGAGGAATTAACTGTTGCCGAGATTCACTCATGTTTCCCCTCTCATTAGGCTTTAATTAGGCAGAAGGAACACAGATCTAACACACAAGTTGCTGAACTAGCAGCTGAGAGAGCCCTGTCCACTTCCTCAGATTCAACAGGCTCAATTTCTTCCCAGATTGACTCACAAAACGTAATCCCCATCACTTCCATAGATTCTGCTCCAAGATTGGAGTCCAACATAGAGCGAATGTGACTGCTTTTATCTGCCAGATGTGCAGCAGCATATTCTTCACAGCAACTCTTTAAGTAGACTTCAGTTTTACTCTCTTCAAGGAGGGACTGAGTCACCCAGAGTAAAACTGCTGGACAACTATCAGCAGATACAATAAAGGCAGATAAATAATCATGTTTCATCATCCTTATCATCGTGAGGTAGGCCTTAAAAGCAGCTCTAGCTTGTTTCCAATTGTCTTTGCTCCCTGTCTTTCATCAGCAATGCTTTAGGCAACTCTTAGCCTGTTTAAGTTCTCTTAATTCTATTGTAAACCACAGGGAACATTGGGAACTCTAGGCATGGAAAGACCTTTCAGGCGCAATCTGTTCTAAAGCCACTTGTTATTCCATGGCTTCATCTGGACCGAATAGCAGGCTTTCTGGAATAACTCAAAGTTCCCTCTGGAACCCAATAGGGTCCATTAGTCACCTGGGATAGAGTATGGTGGCTCACGTGGTCAGAATGCTAGGTGGACAATCTAGAATTCTGCATTTGAGACCCGAGTACTGCTGTGTCACAAGAGAGTTCCTGTCATTCGCTCCAGCTGCTGCTGACCTAGCAGTTTGAAACTGTGCAAATGCAAGTAGATATATAGGTACCAATTTGGTGGGTTCATTTATAGGGACATGAAAGGAAACCCCAACTGTTTGTCCTCTGGGCAACAGTGATGTCATCGGTTAATCCTTTCAATCTGGCAGCACCTCGCTTTCTGACACAAATACAACAACAGTCACTTGGGGCAAGACAATCCATAGATGCAGCCTTTTGGGGGTGGGGGGGGAATGGCATCCAAGAAATTGAATTTCATCAGTGAGTGGTTTGTCCATGGCAGGGGAAAATCAAAATCTCCACCAATTCCATTGCTCCGACAGAAAAATCAGAACGGGTTATTACTGCTACCATGAGATGGGACCTGGATGACTTGTGCCAACCTCAAAGCTGCTATGGTGGTCATAAACCAGAGGTGGGTGGTCCAGATCGGGCGAACCAGTAGTAGCAATTGTGGGAGGCTCAGCCCACCCACCCAGATACTTCTGTGCATGCACAAAAGTGGCACATAAGCGCGTGAGCACGCAAGCGCACACAAGCAAACTGGTAGTAAAGAAAATGAGAACCCACCACTGCCATAAAACCCCAATATGCCTCTGATCCCACAACTAAGGACAGCATTGAATATTTTATTCTAAGAAAACTGATTAATTAGGTATTTTATAGCCATTGATTAGTTAAGAACTGATCAGATCTGTACAAAAGCATGAGACCATTCAAGGATTTTTTTCCTCCTCATCTAGAAAAAATTGAGACTAATACTTAATTTACAAAAATGCAATGATAAGGTTTTTTCAAAACCCAGTTATCAGATTTTATCTCTTTAAAGAGGTGAGAAGGGGTCTATTTATTTAGATGTGACACTATTATCAATTGAAATCATATCAATCTATGGTCTATTCTCAGTATGATATATGGACTCTAATACAGCATTCATAGAACCATTTAAATGTCTCATATTTAGAGGGTAAAATTGGTCCCTGCATTACTAGCTCCATCTGAAATTTTTTGTTTCCCTAGCAACCATTCACAAATTGCATATCTGTTGCCAAAAGCTCAGAAGAGCTAGCAATAGCAAGAAGATGCCAGTTCAGACCTCCTGCGATATCTTCATGGATATGGTTTGCTTCTACTCATTTTCTCTTCCAAATCTGAGAGGACATTCAAGTACATTCAGATGTACGAGTTAAAAAAAAACAGTCTTAAAAATTAGGGAGCTTATTAGTTTCTAAATATGAAGAAATCTTCTCAGAAACCTAATCTCATTCAGTTTTTGCACCGAAAAGGGGAAAAAAGGAGAAAGGAGAAAGGAAAAGAAGGAAGAGAAGGGGGGAAATATTTGAAGGGACTTACAAAAAGTAAATTATAAAAATGTACAAGTTATTGATTAATATTCAGAAATTTAAAATGAAAGAGTTTCTGGAGCCTGTAAAGACTCTCGCATTTTGGTCTCTTAAAAAAAAGTGTCGTGTAGCAGAACAGGAAGATCACATGAATCATGAAAAAGAATGGTACGCTGTCATATTATTTTCAGCAGAGAAATTGTTTTATCATCTGTCTCAAAGCGAATGAAAATCGATTATTGAGCTTTTTCCATCCAAGAATATGGAGAAAGGATAACAAAGAATTATAATCATGCAAGTTGCTTGCAGAAAACATCAATGCTAATAAAATGCTGCTTATTTTTTCCATATAATTTCACAGATAGACTTATGTGTTCCCTTTTATTTGTATATCATACACATGTAGCGAAGGAGTGAAATAGGTTTGTGCCCCACAAATATTTCAAACCAAAGTATTTGAAGTCATTTTACAGGTTATAGAAATATATATATATATATATATATATATATATATATATATATATATATATATATATATATATATATATATATATATATATATATATATATATATATATATATATATATATATATATATATATATATATATATATAAAACACCTCAGTTAACACAGGGGACATAAGAAATGTGTAGCTCTCTAGATGTTGTGCACTACAACTCTCAGAATCCCTCATCAGTGCTCATACAAACTGAGCTGCTCGAAATTGCCTTTCATCGCCAGGAGAAGCATGAATTTCCCACTTCATGATGTCTTCTCTTTTTTAAGTTTTGGGAGAAATGGATACACAGAAAGTGTATCATTAACATTTTCTGATGTTTCCAAGCATGAATATGACCATGTATAGAAGGAAATACATACAGAAGCTCATGTTATCTCTTGTATAAATATATACAGGAGCTCACATTATCTTTTTTATAGATGATAACTACACAAAGAACTGTACCTTCCAACAGAGCTTTTTCCAACTAGTTAGTGTTTTTCTTGTTCATGGTCTACAAGAAAATAATAAAGAAACATGCTTTTTCTACACATATTTGTAAGCAGTTTGCAGGAAGCAGGTTATTTTGATCCAACTCAAACTAACTTCAGAATAGATTATGGGAATAACAATGTTTGGCGATTGACAGAGTAAATGTGAAACTATTTCTGGGGTTTTTTGTTTTGGTCTTTCACATGGGCATACTATGGCATGCCCATCAGTGCCCAGACCTCTGTATTATGAATCAAGTATAGCATCTAGATACTTCTCAAAGACAGTCCAATGTAGAGCACATTGGTAATCTATTTTTAAAGTGACTAGAGCATTAGTAATCTCTGGATGGCCTCCCAATCTAGGAGTAGGTACAATTGTTGGGATTCTTCCTACACCTAATTGATGTCAAAACAATTCTTCCTCAAAACAGAAGCTATTATATGATGTTCCTTGCAGTTTCATTCTGTCTCACAATACATATCATGTTATCATTCAATATCCTCAGAATCATCTATATGAAATCATATAGGATTATAATAGGATTATAATTCCCCAGAAGGAAAAGATGCAGAGTTTATATACTGTATTCAGATGGATCTGTGGTATCCCATACTCATCTCAACTACTGGCTGGAATATATTTTATCAGCTTTGGATAACATCTACTGCATATTCTCCTAGAATAAAATTAATTTTAAATAAAAGTGCACATGCTAATAAACTTCAAACCTAGTTGTCATAATGTAACCTTTATTGGATTGCTTTTATATCCACCCCAGAATTATCTATTGGTCTCTGGAAGGATTCTAGAAAATATATTGTGTGTTCCTCCATCACCACTGATGAAATCTTCAACACCATTGGTGGGTTTGTGTTGTTGTATTGTTTCAGTAATGTTGAAGCTAAATATGATATATCTAAAGATCACTAATGAAACCAATTCAGGCACAGAATGTTTCCATGAATGTTAGAGAACCATGTATAGGCACTGCAGTTGCTACACTAATGGCTCTGGTCTTATGTAGCTCACAGTTATGTTGTGCTTCAGCAGTGTCCCTTGCTTCATAAGCTTGATAACATGGTGGATGAAGTCATACCACATAGGGTGGTTTTGTGCCAGCATTTACCAGGAGGTAATGTGGCTCAACAGTTAAGATGCTGCGCTTGTCAGATGGAAAGCCGGGTTCGAGACCCAAGTGCCATGTGACAGGATAAGCTCCCATTCTCACTCCAGCTCCTGCCAATCTAGCAGTTCAAAAGCATGCAAATGCGAGTAGATAAATAGGTACCACTATGGTGGGGAGATAACAGTGCTCTGTGAGGTCATGCTGCTTCCATGCCTGCAGAAATGTCTTTGGACAGCGCAAGCTCAATGGCCTTGAAATGAACATGAACACCATCCCATATAGTCGACAATAACTAGCAGAATAAAATCCACAGGGACTCGTTTACCTTTTTACATGTGTATGTCAAGCAACTTTGGGGACGCCTTTAGTATGTCTTTATCTTTCATAAAAACATCTTCCAGCAGAGAGCATAAGAATATATTACACTAGTACTGAAAGCACTATATTGATTATTAATTTGTTTCTGCACAAAATATAAATGCTAGGATGGTGCAGAAATCCATATTTGTGGTGCAGAATATGGTTCAAAATACAGATGGCTGCATACATAGGATTTTTGGGGAAGCCTTAAAACACGTGCATCCTTTTCTGGGTTCATTCCACTACCTGTCCATTGCAGATGGCCAATCCTGGGGTAGTGGGGGACAGTACATTTGAGTTTATGGTATTCTGATAATTGCATTATGCAGGGCTATTCATCCTTCACATCACATTTAACCCTTTGAATTAAGATCTCTGCACAGTCCTACAAGAAGCTGGTTATTAGCCATACACAGGTTTTATGATACCTCGTGCCCAAGCAGAATCACTGATCATATTCAGTCGAGTCCATTTATTTCTGCAAGCAGGAACAGTTTATAGTTACCAGCAATTAAAAGAAAAGATGACCCTATGAAAAAAAATCTTTGCTGTCATCTGTATTGTTTTCTAATTGACCAACAAACAATTGATGCATGTGAAAGTGGCTGTTATACATTCTATGCTCAGTTAATTGATTTGTTTAACACTTACTGATTTTTCTCTCTTCCCAACTGAACAATTCTGAGGCTAGTAAAGCTCAGATACTATTTATAAAAATATCGAGGGAGTCAAGATACTCCTAGCTCAATCTCAGTTATTTCTGATATTTCTAGAAAAGTATTATATCCTTGTTTAAGCAATATCAACAAAATATTTCATGCATACAATATATTATCTTATTTTCTGCAGTATTCATATAATTAGGACAGGCCAGAAAAAATTATCTTGCCAGTTCTAATCAGTAAACAGGCTGAAAGATAATTTTACATATTACCTTTCAAATCTACGTAATGCTTTCTAGAAAATACAAATAATACAAATAATAAAAGTACAAATCTAGAAATAGGATGCACACAATTTTGCAGTTCTTTAACATACTACTGTATATAACCGTAAATATATTTTAAAGAGCTGCAAATATGTAAAATAACATTAATGGCTATGACAGACACTTCTTGGGAATGGATTCATGAAATTTCTTTTCCTTAACTCATTTTGTCTTTGAACCACTGTTCAGCCTAATTTATTCTAATAAAGATCTCAACTTATTTTCTCAATGAGTAATTTTATACATTATATTTTACTGATTTAAAAATAAAGTCAATATTGTAGTTTTTCTCATTTAGTGGATAACTGTTCCAAGCCTTTGATAATTAAATAGCACATTTTCTAGTTTTTCAATATCTTCTTTGATGTGTCGGAAAGAGAATAGAATATCCTGAATTTATATAAAGCGTAATATAGTAGCACTTTCATTACTGGTTTTTTTTTTCTTGGTACTGTAATTCTCAACATGGAATGGCATCATTAATAGCAGCTGCATTCTGAACTGATACAGCTATACAAAGCTGTAACTTTTATGCATGTATTTGTAAAATTACAGTATGCATATTTTGCAATACTATAATATCTCATTGTCACTAGAAAGGCACTATAATCAGTACAAGCTTTATGTAGCAATCAGCTGAGGAATCCATTAGCAAAGCACTATCCAATGGCTCCCCATCAGTTGCAACCATCAAATTTTAGTACTGCAGTATTCCAGAAGTGACTTTATTCCAAAATATTCTAAAGAACATAGAAGCTACTATGAAAAAACGACCCAATACCACAGAACATGCATTCTCATAAAATAAACATGGTGGCCATGATCAAAGGAGACCCAGAGTAGAATCCTAGCAGATGCTAATATTAGTGGTAAGTTTCAGCAGCTGTCAAAGATGTCCAGTGAAAATAGTGAACCCTGTGGATATTAATATATTGTAAGCATTGACATAAAGATGTATCACTTAAACATTAACCTACCCAATATGTAAGATGTCTGAGGTAACTATAAAATTATCCTACAATAATGTTTTGGACAGAACATTTCAGGTTCAGTTCTTAGCATCCCCTAATAGAACCAGGTAAAATATAGGTCTCAAACCTTGGATAACAACTAGAAGTCATTCTTCTATAAGCCAGGGTTAAGTAGATGAACAATCTGAATAAGTAGAAGACAAATTCTCATGTTCATTAATTATAGCAAATCTAATGATTGTATAATGTGGATAGGAAAACTGTTGTTATGAAATTTACATGCTGTTTATCTTCCAACAATTCTGGACAGTTACAAAGAAAAATGTTAAAAACAAGAACAAATATGATTTGAAAAAAATAAACATTATATAGCAAGGATTACAATAAACAACAATAGCAAGAAGACTGGGACAAACAAACAAACAAACAAACAAACCCATACAATCCAAATATAAAGCTAACATAAATGAGCTCTTATGTCATACTAAAGTACAATAATCAACTTTGAAATGTAAGAATATACAACCTATTAAGGCTTAAATCAATCATTCTTTTCATTCTCTTTACTTTCTTTTGTTGTCCCTCCCTGCTTCCTCCTCCTCTCCCTCCAGATTTAGAATGTTCCTTTTTGATTATAACTACCCAACTTCAGCTGCAACTTTTTCCTAAGAATGATGCATGTAAAGAGGAAAAAATAGATCAGTAGCATATGTGAAACAAGATTTCTAACACAGGCATTGAGCAGCAGGAACATTTGCCTTGGTTGCCAAGTGCAGGGAGAATAGCTTTAAGAATAAAAGGACTTGGAAGAATAAAACCCAAGGAGATGCTTGTAAGGTTTTGAAACATCCTTTACAGGCTTAAAAAAGAATCCCAAAACATCTTGTTTTCTGCATCTCCCATTGCCCACTCTCTTTCTTAGACACGTTCTAGCACAATGGCAAAGTGGGGTGTAGGTAGAAGCAACAGCAGGAGATACAGCTACTAAGAATGAAACAGGCTATTCAGGCTGAAGGTTTCCACAGTTTGAGCTTTTAACAAAGGAGGATAAATATAAGAAGAGAAAGAAAGTATTGGAGGGTATTTAGATGAACAGAGATCAAGGGCTAGCTGAGCCACAGAGAATCCATGTTTGCACAGAATGTAACCTCTCTGCAGACTGGCCCAGGCAAATAATATTTTCTAGTGATTATGGTAGATACTGAGCTTAATCAACCATATGATGAATATTCAAATCTAATGAAGCACATACTGACCATACGAACACACAGCGTATGTAAAGTGCAGCAGCATGCAAGGTGGATGAAATAATGATATGCCAACTATAGGAAAAATTCAAAGTAAGACTGATGGGTAAAAAAAAAACCACCAAGAATTGAGAGATGAGGGTCTATAATCAAGAACTGTCCAAGAAAAATCAGATACCTCCAAAAATTGTAAATTAAAACATTCTTCCATCACAACATTGATTAAAGCCAAATAGTCAGAATCCAGTTCTTTTAGGATATTAAGAAGGAAACAGTAACGTATATGTGTGTAGCATATGCAGTGTTTTTCTTGCTGCTTGTTGCCAGCTACCACTTTTGCCAACTTCGCTACACAATTTTCTATATCTATGGAATGAAGAAGGAATAAGACAACATTTGCCATCTATTTTAGATAACTTTCCCGCTTACATTAGTTAGGGAAAGCATGTTGACCAGTGTCATGGGTGTCTAAAGATAGAATTGAGAAATGTACTAAAGGAACAACTGTATACAAGGTGTGATTCAATTCATCTATGCAATTCTTGTATTATGTTGCTTTCTATGGTGATTGCATCCACTGGGAACAAGGATCCTGAGAAATAGGGAAGGCATTCTGTGTTTTCCCCCTCCTGAGAGAAAATACCATATTTAGCATTTCACATCTTTTAAAACAATTTGGTCGCACTATACCTGGCTTTGCAGAGCTTCAAGCAGCCACAGAACTGCACAGCTCTTGGGAGGCTTGCAACATCACTGCAATCTGCAGCCACACCAACTTATTCCCAGCCTCACAACCCTGCGGCCCAAAAGACCTGCCTCTCTGTGTTCTGCCACCCCGGCTGACCTTTGGCATCGTCTTTCTCTTGCTGCTGCTGAGGTATGTTGGGTCTGGCTGCTGGGCTGGCTATGACTGGGCTTCATGCTCAAAAAATTTTAAATGCCAAAAACAGCCCTAAAGCTGTGGCACCAAAAAGGCCCTTCACATTGTAGAGGCGGGGAAGGTAAAAGCAGCCCCACAGACACAATGCCAAACAGGCCCTTCGTGCTGGGGGTGGAGGAAAGCAGCTTTTTGGTGCACTGGGACTTTGGGGCTGCTGTTGGGTTGTTTTGGGGGGTGTTTTTTTGTGTGACCCATCAAATGCGCGCTCGACAAAAGCGCCCTGACAAAACCGCGGCGAGAAAACCACAACGTCAAAAGCGCTCCCACAAAAGCACGGTTAGGGTTAAGGTAAGGGTTAGGGTAAGGGTTAGGGTTAGGGTTAGGGTTAGGGTTATTACGTTGTTTTTGCGTTGTTTGTTGATGGCGCACTTTTGTCAGCGCGCATTTGTTTGAGTGCTTCTGTGGGCGCGATTTCAACCTCGCAGTTTTCTCGCCGCGGTTTTGTCGGCACGCTTTTGTTGAGCGCGGATTTGTCGGTAAGCCTTTTTTTGCACAACACAAAGGAGCATTTTGATGCAGCAGAACTGGGATTGCTTGCTTGCTTGCTTGCTTGCTTGCTTGCTTGCTTGCTTGCTTGCTTGCTTGCTTGCTTGCTTGCTTGCTTGCTTGCTTGCTTGCTTGCTTCTGCTTTTTGCAGTGCTCCAGTCTGAGTCTGGACTTCCTGGCATGGTTCAAAATGGCAAAAGCAAGAAGCAGCCCCAGCCCAGAGTGTACTAAGAAGCAAAAGCAAGCAAGCAAGAAGCAGTCTGAGATTCGTGGTGCATCAAGAAGGTGCTTTTGGATGCAAAGGGCCACACTGAGCATACCTCCTCAGTAGCAGGAGCAAGAAGATAGCTGAGATGATGGTGCGTAGGGCAGCAGGCTTAGAAGGAGGGGAGTTAAAGCACTCCTGTGGTCATAACAGGCAGGCATCAAGGACCCAAATTTTGATCATGTAACCATGGAGATACCACAACTTCAGGCATGGGTCTTAATCCTTTCATTCTATGTTGCCATAATTTTGAAAAGTCACCAAAGAAATAGTCATAAGTCAAGGACTACCTGTATCTCCAATATTCTTTATTACATCTTTGCACAATATGTAATGGACATTACTGCTGTTACATTCACAACTAATATAAGCAAATCAACTGGTATTGATTAATACTTTGGTTCTGACAGAGGTCTCATGGGTAGTAGCATAGGACACAATTCTGGGTACTGTACTGGTCAATATTTTTTATAAATTAGATAAAACTAGAGATGACACAAAGGTTAGAGGAACTATTAGTAATTCAGACAACTATGGGAACCAGAGACTGTATGTTTTGGGAGACTGACAATTATAGACATGGGACTCCATCTTATATGTTTTATATTCTGGATGTAATCATTTTAGGGAAGGGTATAGAATGGCAATATATCTTCAGAAAAGTATTATTCACCTGTGGGGGAAAAATAAAATGAGGTCCTATAACTATATGTTTGCTGGGTTGTCCAATCCACAGCATGTTTTTAACAATAAATGCCATTGAAACTTTATAGCCGTGGTGGCGCAGTGATTAGAATGCAGTACTGCAGTCTACTTCTGCTGACTGCTGGGAGTTCAGTTCTAACCAGCTGAAGATTGAGTCATCCTTCTATCCTTCCATCTTTCCAAGGTGGGTAAAATGAGGACCCAGATGGTTGGGGACAATATGCTGACTCTGTAAACCGCTTAGAGAGGGCTGTAAAACACAATGAAGCCGTACATAGGTCTAAATGCTATTGTTACATCCAACTCTACACAAATGCTGGTGCTGGGCCCTTTCCTGGTAACTCCTTAGCTGTCTCTTTCACCTCTCGACACCAGCCTTCAGTACACCACTGAACATAAAGGGATATGACTAGCACTGATGATATTACCTAGTTTGGGTAATAAAATGTCTGCAAGAAAACAAGCAAACTCAGAGAGCCTCAAGGACCTCTTATGTCAACAACCATATGAGCTAAAAATATTCTCCTTTATCACGGCATGAGTAAACTATATCTACACCTTGAAGGAAGGTTAGCTTTTCTCTAATCATCTATCTTTAAATAAGAGCATTATAGTAAACTAATATTAAGTATATATTTTATTTTATTTACATTTAAATGCAAATCCAATCTAAATTCAACTGATTTTTCTTCTCTCACACCCACTTCTATATTATGTTCCTGTTTATTTCTGAGTTACAAAGAGATATATGCCTTCCAAGGGCCAATATAGCTCCTGAGCATAGGTTCTGGATTCATATACATACATGTATAATCCCAAATTGCATATGCAATGTGTACATATGTGCTTGTTTTGGGAATATTGATATCAAATATAAATACATACAAATTGAGTTCAAAATTCACTAATCTTGAGGAATCTAAATGTTGAACAGTTCTATCATATCCCTAAAGGAGAGTGGGAAAATGGGAAATACTGATATGGTTTATAAAACCATTGTTTGGCCTCATTCACTGGGCAGAGAAAGAGGCAGTTCATTACCTCCCACAGCAGGATCTAAATAAACAGTGTAATTTGCTTTAGAAAGGGTCAAAAGAAATAGTTCTTATGTGAAGGGGAAAAAAATTCAAGATGTTCCCTTCTCAGCAGGGTTCAATTAAGCAAATCAAATTATCACCTAACACTTTACTTAAACAAGTCAAGTTTTCGAAGTTCCAGTCTGTGCCACGGGACATCTATCAGCATTTTCATTGAATGTTACATATGAATACACTCACCCAAGCTTTGCCTATTTTGGATTTAATATAATGTTAGATATACAAAAATACACTAGTCAGTACCTCTTTTCTGTTGTTTAATTATATACACTTTAATACCACTGGACAATGGATTAAGAATATGTACTGCATTTTAGAGGCATGCCTTAACTAAATTGGGTATGAAATGCTTCATAGTACTTTATATTTTTAATATATATTACTGTTATATATTATCCAAGATTTGTTGGTTATCCATCCCTATTTTATTATTTAAATTTATAATTATGATCATTGTCATCATTTTCAGTGTCTATTTTTGCGTATCATTTTAAAACTTGTATTTTTTTATTATACTTATGTTCTCTTTGAAAATTGTAACATATAACTTGTAAGATTAGTTACAATTGGAGAGGGAGGGGTTAAAAACAAAAATTATATTATAGGAACATATAAGGGTTGTAATTTGATTCACTTTGATTCTTAAAACTTGTATTTACTTCATTACTCTTTTACTAGATTTATCATATTCATAATTTCATTTCCACATTCAATAAAAATATTTCTCTGTGATTCAGATAAAACTGAAACAATTGAACATTTCTTTGTACTGCCACTTTTATACAAAATCCCAAAGTGCTCTAAGATCCACAGTCAAAAAACAAAACAAAATAGAATTCATCAACCTCCTACAGTAGGTCCTCAACCTACGACCAAAATTGAGCTCAACATTTCTGTTGCTAAGCAAGACAGTTGGCGTGAATTGTGCCCCATTTTACAACCTTTCTTGCCACAGTTGCTAAATGAATAATTGCTGTTGTTAAGTTAGTAACATGGTTAAGAGACTCTGACTTCCCCATGGGCTTTTTTTGTCAAAAGATCACAAAAAGTGATCACATGAACCCAGGACACTGCAACTATTATTTTTTTTGGAGTATAAGATGCACCTTTCCCTCCCCTAAAAGAGGGTGAAAGTTTGGGTGCATCTTATACACTGAATGTCGCCCCGCCCACACATACACCAGCCCCAACCCTTTGGCCACTGTCTCCCAGCAATTTACTTCCTTGCAGCAAATGGGGGCTTGCAGAAAGTGTCAGCAGCAATGGACTGAATGAAGGTTAATAAACTGAAATTTAAACCAAACAAGGCAAGGAGAAATTAAGGCTGTGGGGGCCTGTTGTCCCCCCATCCTGGCCCCTACAGCCTTCAGGCACTGTAAGAGGGCAGTGACAGCATCATTTGGATCACTAGGGGTGGAGATATAAAATCAGCATACTGATGATACCTCAAACCATAGTGATCTTTCCAATCCAATGGTTTCAGGATGCATTATTTCCCAATTATTTGAAAATATATTTGTTTGATGCTACTTTCAGCTTCCAAAAATGTGGTTCTAATTTAGCGCAGAATTAGACTCCATTAGGCTTTTAAAAAACTTTTGGATGTAGAAATTGTCCATTGTTTCATAATATAGAATTCAGAACAACAGAGTTTGAAGGAACCTTGGAGGTCTTCTAGTCCAACCCCCTGTTCAGGCAGGGAATCCCATTTCAGACAAATGGTTGTCCAATCCCTTCTTTAAAACTTCCAGTGTTGGAGCATTCACAACTTCTGGAGGCAAGTTGTTCCACTGGCTGTTCTATCAGGAAATTTCTCCTTAGTTCTAAGTTGCTTCTCTCCTTGATTAGTTTCCATCCAATACTTCTTGTCCTGCCTTCAGGTATTTTGGAGAATAGGTTGACCTCCTCTTCTTTGTGACGATCCCAGTCCCTTAGATATTGGAACACTGCTATCATGTCATCCCAGTCCTTCTTTTCATTGGACATATTCAATTCCAGCAACCATTCTTTATATGTTTTATCCTCCAGCTCTTTAATCATGTTTGTTCTTCTTCTCTGTACTCTTTCCAGAGTCTCAACATCTTTTTTTATAATGTACATTTATTCAGAAGTAAGCCCAACTGGAGAATAAAATATATATTTTTTTAGCTGAAACTATGTTTGTTTTCTTTTAAAAAGAACAACCATTGGGAAGTAATATAATCCCTGCAACCTCCTCCTCCTCCTCCTTCTTCCATGGCTAGATAAAACTGCCAGAATAAATCCACCTTCCTGGCTTTGTCATTGGCCAAAAATAAGTCATTATCGGTACATGTTTATGGTAGTCGCCAACGTACCAGCAAATGGGCCAAATTCTGCATCTCTCCATATTCACACAGCGTGTTGTTATCTGCTAAGAGCCTCCCCATGAGCATATTGGTTTTACACTTAGGAATCCAACTCTCAACCAATTCAGGGTCCTCCATGTAGTATAAGGAAAGTCAGATCGTTCAGCCATATCATCCTTTAATGTCATTCCTTGCTTGATAGTTTCCTTCCTCCATCAGCACTCTCAAGAATGTTTCTTCTTGTCATAAAGCTGTTCCTAGATTTGAGATAGCTGGCCTGTGGCATATGTCCCTTTAGAGGATGTTGAGGGTCATTCTCTTGCTTAGTTCTCTCAACATCTACTGCAATCTCTCTCCAGATCATAGGTGGGGCAAAACCCACCTGAGAGGATGTATTTTCTCAATTGATCCCTGCAATAATTCTTATGTTCAATCTATTAATTTTACTACCAGGGACAAGGATGTCAATTTCCCCAAAACTGCTGCCAATTTGTGTTCCGCAGAACTGATTTCCTATTTTTAGGTTAGGGTGCAGTACTGCAGGCCACTTCAGCTGACTGTTATCTGCAGTTCGGCGGTTCTAATCTCACCGGCTCAAGGTTGACTCAGCCTTCCATCCTTCCGAGGTGGGTGAAATGAGGACCCAGATTGTTGTTGGGGGCAATATGCTGACTCTGTAAACCGCTTAGAGAGGGCTGAAAGCCCTATGAAGTGGTATATAAGTCTAACTGTTATTGCTATTATTATTATTTAAAGTTTTTACCATTTCATTGTTAATCCTCTAAGGTAAAGGTAAATGTTCCCCTTCCACATATGTGCTATGTGTTCCTGATTCTAGGGGCCAGTGCTCATCTCCGTTTCAAAGCCGAAGAGCCAGCGCTGTCCGAAGACGTCTCCATGGTCATGTGGCTGGCATGACTAAACGCTGAAGGCGCACGGAGCAGTTATCTTCCCACCAAAGGTGGTCCCTATTTTTCTACTTGCATTTTTTTACATGCTTTCGAACTGCTAGGTTGGCAGACGCTGGGACAAGTAACAGGAGCTCACTCCGTTATATGGAGCTAGGGATTCAAACCGCCGAACTGCTGACCTTTCTGATCAACAAGCTTAGCCACCGAGCCACCTCATTAATCCTCTATTTAATCTTATAACATTAATATTTCATATTCTTGAGAGCAGAATATTTGTAGAAAAATAATAAAATAGATTTCCTGTGCCAATGTTCATGTCTTCTATCATACTCCCTTCAATGTATGGTACATATGATTGTGTGGGAAGATGTTTTAAAATGACAAGATGATCCAATCCTGTCTTTTAAAAAATGCGTTGTTTCTATTCTAATCCTATTAACTTCAGTCTTGTGCAAATCTGCAATCAATGATATGGTCACATTCAAGATGAGTCTTTTTACTTTTTACTCAGAGGTGAGCCTTCCATTGTTCAAAATTATTTATTTCTAGGTTGCACTCAAAAGAAATGCAACCATAGCCATACTGAAGATCATAAAAAGAAAAGGACTGGAATTCATTTGAATCTGCATCTTTGCCTTTGCCTTTGCCTTTAATTTTTGACTTGCCAAAATATGTAATGCATTTGGCACTTTCATTTCAAACTCACTACTGTATAGAAAGCAAATTTCAGGATTCTATACATAAGCACTCACAAAAATTAAATTTACTCATATAAAAAGTTAAGTCTCCTCTCTTCTTTTTCATCCAGCAACAGAAATCAATACTTGATGATGACCCAACCATCCATAATTAAGAACAATTTTAAATATTGCAACTGTTTTATTTAGTACAAATTTGCAAAATTAGATCAATAGAAGGAAATTGAGATAACTGTAAATATACCATATTCAGGAATAGATGCACAAATTCTATAACACAATTCAGACTAAGTTAATAACTTTTTAATCCCATTAAAATCAGTAGAATTCAAGAAAGTCTTGACTATCATGCTGTCTTAATTTCAAAGAATCTATACAATGAATAAGAAAGCCTAGGTCAAATACATGATCTATCTCTAAATCTCATGCTAGCATATTGTTCAAAGAATTTTTTTTAAAAAAAAATAATGATGTACTATAGGATGATTATTGTAACTTCATTAAACAAAAGCTTACAGTGGAAACATATATTTTAATTACCCACATTCAGACTTCAGGCAAGAAATAGGAACATAGTGAAAGAAAATGTGCATGACTGAATCTACCTTGCTTCCCAAACAACAATCTTTTGGAAGGACATTTTTTAAAGAATAATGCTGATAGTGGTATATCATTATTATACATGAAGAAATTCTTAAAGCAAGAATGTGTCTTTCATTTTATTTTACATTCCAGCTGTATCACGGTCCTCGAGTGCAGTGCACACACAAAGCGCACTCTCATAGAACCAGTAGGAAAAGATTTGGAATCCCAGCACTGATTTTAACCAGGTTAAATCTCTCAACTGTGCATATGAAAACCATAAAAAACCATAGAAAATGAAAACATTTTTCTGCAGTCAATTGTTCTCTTGATTTCATTTTAAGCTCCCCATTTCCCTGTACTAACAAGACTTGATATGTTAATCATTTATCTTTTCTATAAAATATTTATTGAATCAAGGTCAACAAAAGTATTTCTTAGGCATAATTTGGGTTTCTATATCCATAATATTATATTCCTAATATAATTTTTAAATTCTACATTTTCTTTCTCCTACCGTTAAAAAACATGTTATCCAAACCTCTGGCCAAGTCCTGCTAATTTTAACACTCTTTGATTTCTTAATAACATTCATTCCTTCATCCAAACCAAACAACAAGGCACAAAATACAATTTAAAATCAGGCAATTCCAGTCCTCCTCTTTTCTTTGCATCTTGGAGAAACTTATATTAATCCTTGATTTTTGTCCAATATATAAATATGAATGTATCTGTCTGCCATTGTGTAAAGGATGTATCATTTCTTAAAACCGGTTTTGTCTGGAATAAAAACAACATTCTAGGTAACACATTCATTTTTTTCATAGAAATTAGTTTTATCAGTAATCATAGTAACCTTTCCCATCTTAATAACTCCTTCTTAATTTCACTCCATATTTCATAATTATTCTGCAATAACTTACAATTACAATACAGTAGAATAGTTTACACAGTTTGTTAAGTTACTCTCCCTCCCTCCCTCTCTCTCTCCCTCCCTCCTCTCAGTGTAGATTAATGTCTTCCACTCTGCTGGCCACTATATTGTTCCAGATTTGTGGGTATGGCTTGCTTAAACTCTTTACTTGATTCTTCTGTTGCTTGCTATATTTCAGGAAGTATTCTAGTTGTTTCTTTAGAACTTCAGCTTGATACCGTATGTCAATGAAGATTCAATTATCCAAGCCAAAGGTGTCTAAAGGTTGAATCATGGCAACTTTACAAAACTTTGTTAACCTGAGTTTTATTGTTCATCCAAGCACATTAAATATCAACAAAGAAGAGGGAGTCAAACTATTCTCCAAAGCACCTGAGGGTAGAACAAGAAGCAATCGGTAGAAACTAATCAAGTCGAGAAGCAACTTAGAACTGAGGAGAAATTTCCTGACAGTTAGAACAATTAATCAGTGGAACAACTTGCCTCCAGAAGTTGTGAATGCTCCAACACTGCAAGTTTTTAAAAATATGTTGTATAACCATTTGTCTGAAGTGGTGTAGGGTTTCCTGCCTAGGCAGGGGGTTGGAGTAGAAGATCTCCAAGGTCCCCTCCAACTCTGTTATTCTATTCTGTTCTATTCTAAACTTCATCAGTCAGAGCAAAATTAGTTAGGCAGAGAATCAGAGAGTCGTTGGAATGTACCAAACTTTGCCACACCAATTTCAGGGGTTTCTTCCCAAAATGTGTCACAATATGTCAATGAAGACTCAATTACCTTTAGACATCTTTGACCTGGATGATTGAATTTTCATTGACATATTGCAATGCATTTTGGGGAGAAACCCCTGAAGTTGGTGTGGCAAGAGATGGTACATTCCAACGACTCTCTGACTCCCTGCCTAACTAATTTTGCTCTGACTGATGAAGTTGCCATAATTCAATCTTTACACATACTTCAGCTTGATAATAACCACTGTGCTGATCTAATTTCATCTTCTAATACTAGAGATTCTTGTAAGTATGGAATATATTCTAAGGTATCTTGGATGGTTGCATCTCTTCTGTACTGTATTTTAGAGTATCTCTCCATCTTTGTTTGATCTCCTTTGAAGAAGTTACTATCCCTCTATTGGTGTTCTTTAGCATACCAGTGTGAGGTTGGAGCCTCCTTCTGTTCAGAGGTCTTTTAGCAGACTTGTTTTCCTATACCTCTTTCCATCTTCAGTGGTTTTACAGATATTGTTTAAATATTGCTTTTTGTACTACTGTAGCAGCTCTGGGAAATTCTTTGTTAAGTTCCTTTTGAGATTTATCTTTCTTGGCTTTAGCTTCTCTTCTCTTCTTGGCAGTTTCCAGGTTTTTCTTCGAAATGCAATTTGCTTTCTTCTCTTTCTTCATCTTTGACAGTCCCTTTTCACATTCATTCTTAATAACTTGCTTCATTCTATAATTCCATCTTTCCTCTATGTGCAACTGGAATAGAAGACTTGTGCACACAGATATGTACACCCTAATAGAGGTAAACGTGTAAGACTGCTGGTGTCTTATTTATCTTATTTAAGCGTTAATTAATTGTAGTTTCATGCTTTTAAGGTTCTTTTCATTTTTGAAATATCAACTGATACTGTCAGATGTCTCACATCAGGGGTGGGCTCCTGTACTGATTTGGTACTGGTTACTTCATGTTGCTTGCTTCACTCATGTGCCCACCTGCTGTGTGTTGCTTGTGCATGCGCAGTTGACTGAAAATTGTTCTGTGCATGTGCAGAAACAGGCCGGCAACGGCAGAAGAGACAGGGGAACAGGTTTGGGGGCTTGGCCAGCCTGGGTCACTGCCGGTTCTGCGACCCAGGCCAGATCACCATTACCAGTTGAGCTGAACCGGGAGCAACCCACCTCTGTCTCACATTATATATTGTATTACTTTATATGCTGTGTGGAAGGAATGGATATAAATTCCACAATAAGATAAATGATTGACAGTATTATCTGTATAAAAAGGAGAGGTACTCATGTTTTCCCCAAACTGCCAGTGATGAAATCCAATGTATAGGAAAGCAGTACTTTCCTGTTTAAATTGTATTAAGTGGAGACTTGATTGAGACTTAATAGGGAGTTTGAATTAGGTTTCCTGCACTAAATGTCTACATTAATGCTTCCAACTGTATGGTTTTGTAAAGCTTCACTACTGTAGCACATTTTCCTCAGCTATCACTACTAAAACATTTTTAAGTTTTAATTAGGCAAGATTAGAGCCCCATCCCTTTGCACTTCAATTATTGATAGGCAGCCTCTAGAAATCTATTTGCTGAGTACTAAGGACATTAGCAATAGAAGAACATATGTGACCTTGTCAGCCTCAAGAAAAAAAGATTTTACTTTTTACACAGAAAGTTTTGAAAAATAGTGATGCCTTCAAGAAAGACAGTACATAAAAGACAACTTGAGGTGATTCAAAATTTGCCCAAAGAACTTGTTTTAATCACTGTTGCTATGTTTTTTCTGTTATTAGGAAGACTGAAGAAGTTCTACTCTATGAAACTTGAGCATCTATGATGCAATCACTGCCTCCTCAAATTATTAATGGTGGTGTAGTATAGGAGATGGAGATTCAAATGATGTGATAGTCTGTAGCAATATGAAAATATTGTGATGAGGTTATGATTGCATCAGTGAAAACAGGCATTTGCAGCTGAGGTTTTTGAGAAAAATATCTGAAATATTTGCCCAAAATACTCCAACAACTTTGACCATTAAGATGACAATAAAGTTAAGATAGCAATAGCAATAGCAGTTAGACTTATATACCGCTTCATAGGGCTTTCAGTCCTCTCTAAGCGGTTTACAGAGTCAGCACATTGCCCCCACAGTCTGGGTCCTCATTTCACCCACCTCAGAATGATGGAAGACTGAGTCAACCTTGAGCCGGTGAGATTTGAACCGCTGAACTGCAGATAGCAGTCAGCTGAAGTGGCCTGCAGTACTGCACCCTAACCACTGCGCCACCTCAGCTCAAGATGGCAGCCACAACTGTGTAATTGAAAGCTTACCCCTTTTTCTGTATACTGTGATGTCACCTTTGCAGACATCTCTCTTTACAGAGAATAATAATTTGCTATTAGTTACACAATTAATTATATAATAGAAAGATTGTATAAGTCTTCAGCATCAATTCATCTGAAAGAAAATAAATCATTAATTCACATATTTGGGAGGGGAAAAAGCAGATTGATTTTTGTGTAAAACATCTTTCTTGGCATGGGTATTCAGGGTGTTGCTGATTTTACCAAAATAACTAAAGTAGTGTTATGCCATCACATCCCAAGCTCTACTCATGTTGTACGAAAGTCACGTCAATTATACATTACATAGAGCACTTTTATCATTTTAGCACTAACACCACCACTGTTTCTCCTATGGGGAATTCTGTTTCTCAGTTTTAATTTTAACAGTTATATGAAAGGGTATTTTCAGGAAATACTGAGATAAGGTAGCCGAGCGTTTTAAAACCTAATAGCAATGCTGTACACTGTTACAACTACTACTGTATATAAACTGACAGCACTCTGGATAGAAATGTAGATGCTTAGATTCTCTTTGTAAGAGAAATGTCTCTTTCCAAAGAACATCCATATCCTCAGATTTAATTCCTTATTTCTAACAGATCCCTATTTCAAAGATTGCTACACTACCATTTTTCAGCCTGAGGAAAGAGGGGGGGACATTAGGTACTACATGTAGAAAGAAAATTCTAGACAGAATGTGATTTGCCTTGTTTTTTTTTGTAAGCAAAAGCAGGGATGGGAATAGTCTAAATTAAGCTGCTTGATTAGAAAAATTAATCTTGTTATTTAGTGTCCCTGTTCCAGAGAACAGGGCCTTTGATTAGCCTTCTTGTTTCAGAATATTACAAGCAGAAGGCACTTTTCCAAACAAGAATAGGAGAGAGTGAATGAGAAAAGCACAAGGCCACTCAGCTAATTCAAAACCCAAGACATTTGGCAGATAACACAGACTGTCTCTTAGAATGAAAAGTTATCAGTGAACAAAGGAAATTACAGGTAGCCTGTTAGATATTAGCAACTATTATAGTGGTTTCCACCAAGGTCCTCTGTTCCGGTGGGAAAAGAGATTCAATCTCATTGGTCGAAGGGTCTGACAGCTCCCTATAAAGGGCTGCTGTCAGACTGAACCTTCTCTGGATTGTACATACTTGTTCTGTTAAAATAAAGAGCTGTTGTTGCCTAAGCCTAAGTGTGCCTTTCCATTACCCGATCTAACACTGGCGACGAAAGTGGGATTGGAAGGCAACTAGGTGAACCAAAAAGAACGTAGCAATCCAGCAAGTAAATCCAGCCCAGAGCTCAGCGCAGCTTCGAGTAGCCATTTTGAGCAGCAAACTCAAAACTCCCTCAGAACACAAAATGGCCATGCACGCCCCACCGACTCCATACGACCCAGTCACCGAGCACTGGGAATCGTATATACTGAGGTTTTAATGCTTCCTCAAAGCCAATGATCTTGTGGGCCTTTCTGAAGGCCGCAATAAGAACATGTTTCTGGGTTACTGTAGACAGGAAATGTTCGAAACAGATAAAGACCCAACAGAGCCAACGCCGCTACAATTGGTCCCATGGTCAGTGCTCCAACAGACGCTGAAGACACACTATGCTCCCAAGCCGTCTAAGCACGTCTGCCGGCATGAATTTAATATTCGCAACCAGAAGGAAGGCGAATCGATCAACGAGTACGTTGTGGCGCTAAGAAAGACCGCAGCATACTGCGAGTTCAGAGACATAGACGAACTCATACTCGACTGCATCATATGCGGTGTGCGGGACATTAATTTACAGAGGAGATTACTTGTCAAATCTAATCTCACTCTACAAATTGCTTTGGACAAAGTCAGGGCATCTGAATTAGCCATTAAGTCAACAGAAACCCTGCAGCACCAAAGCACTCCACAAGACGCGCGAAAGAGTGCACACGTACATCACGGGGCTACAGAGGCCGAGAGCTCAGAAAACGAAGATGACAGCTGCCGCATGCACAGTAGCCGCACCAAGCCAGTGCGCAAATTCAATTCGTGTTTCCTGCCTTGCGCAAGCTGTGGAGGAGACCATGCCAGATCATCTTGCCGTTTCCACAACGCTATCTGCCAGCGCTGTGAGTGAAAGGGGCACATCGCCAAGGTTTGCAGAAGCGAGCATCCCACAATGACCTGGCAGCCCAGAAGCTGTCCTAACCGCCAGCAAAGGCCCAACCAAGTGACATGGCAGCCGCCACCACGGCAGTCAGAGGGTGACACCAGAGTCACCTACCACACCTCAATTGGCCAAGTCCGCACAAGGTGGCCAAAAAAGCTGAAGGTCACAGTCTTCATCGAGGGCTCTCCATGCGAGATGGAGATCGACACAGGGTCATCACTGACCATCATGCCAGGGTCTACACTCAAGCAGGCTATCCCTAGCCTGAAGAAGCAGCATCTACGCCCCCCTGACATCCGCCTTTGTGATTACCAGGGGAACCGAGTTCCCATCATGGGCCAGGGCACCTTCCAGGTGCAATTCAAAAACTTCAGCGGCCAGCTCCCAGTGATGGTGGTCAGCGGTGACATGCAGAGCCTCCTGGGGCTTGACTGGTTTGAAGCCCTGGGCCTAGAAGTGACCAGTATCAACGCCTTGAAAGATAAAAGCGCCAAAGAATTCTTTAAGGAGTTCGGCACCGGTCTAGGTAAGTATGTGGGGACTCCAATCTCTTTTAATTTGGACCCCAACATAGCCCCCATCAGGCTAAAACCCAGGAGAGTACCTTTCGCTCTCTGCTCTAAAATTGATCTGGAAATTGACAAGCTCATAGGCCAGGGAATCCTAGAGCTGGCTGATCATGCATGCTGGGAGACCCCTATAGTGACACCTGTCAAATCTGACGGGTCTGACCACATCTGCGTGGACTACAAGTGCACAATCAATAAAGCATTACAACAAAGCCCGTACCCTGTACCCATTGTACAGCATTTATTACATTCCTTAGGCCCCGGCAAAGTAGTTGCTAAATTAGACATGGCAAAGGGATACCAACAATTGCCTGTAGATGGCACTACAGTGGAGGCCCAAACCATCGTGACGCACAGGGGTGCATTCAAATATAACCGGCTGCAATTTGGAGTTAGTATAGCCCCTGGACTGTTCCAAAGCATCATGCAACAGCTTTTGCAAGGGATTCTAGGAGTCGTCCCCTATTTTGACGACATCTTGGTATCTGCTGCAAATGAGGTACAACTTTTCAAATGTTTAAGAACTGTTTTGACTAGAATTAGAGACAAAGGCCTCCATCTCAAAAAAGAAAAATGCCAAATTAATGTGTGACAGGTTGAATTCCTAGGGTACCTCATCAACGGCTCTGGGATTCACCCGACCTCTAAAAAATTAAAGCAATCCAGGACGCCCCTACACCTCACAATCAGACCGAGCTGTAGGCGTTCCTTGGGCTCCTTAATTTCTACAGCGTCTTTCTTAGACAGAAAGCCACCGTTGCTGAGCCCTTACATCATCTCCTGGCAAAGAACACAAAGTGGTACTGGGGCAGAGCCAAAGCAGCCACATTTGCTGTGGTAAAAAGACTACTGTCAGCAGACATGTTCCTGGTTCAGTACAGCCAGACCCTGCCACTTGTTTTAACTTGCAACACTTCCCTGTTTGGCATCAGAGCTGTCCTCAGCCACCACAAGCCCAATGGAACTGAGGCACCCATTGCTTATTACTCAACGACCTTGTCAGTTGCCAGGCAGAACTACAGCCAGCTGGGCCGTGAGGCTTTGACCGCAGTGGCCAGTGTAAAAAGATTCCATGAGTATCTCTACGGCCATGATTTTGAACTCATTATGGACCACAAACCACTACTGGGCTTGCTGTCTGGGGACCGGCCTACTCCTATGTTATTGTCGACGCGAATGACCAGATGGACTATTTTCCTCATGGCCTACACCTATCACCTTGTCCATTAACCGGGCTCAACCTTGGGGCCCACTGCCAGAACTACTTGTGGACCCTACTCCCGAGACACCAGTCCTTTTTATTGATTGCTTAGAGACTGGTCCTGTCTCGTCTAGTGACGTTGCCTGCCAGTCTGCAAGAGACTCCACGATCAAACAAGTTTTGAACTGGGTGTGGAGGGGGTGGCCCAAGGGGCCTGTTGGGTATGATTTCAAAATGTATTATTGTAAAAGAGATGAATTATCTGTTATTAATGGCTGTTTGCTGTGGGGGGACTGGGTCATTGTTTCACCCAAACTGCGAATTGCAGTATTAGAGGCTTTACACGTAGGGCATCCTGGAATTGTCATGATGAAGTCTTTGGCTAGGAGTTACGTGTGGTGGCCTAACATGGACAGGGAGATCGAAGAATGGGTGGCTACCTGCACACCGTGCCAGGAGTCCAGACCAGCTCCCCCACTAAGGAGTGGGAGCGACCTCAAGCACCATGGTCTAGGGTGCACATAGATTTTGCTGGCCCAATTCATGGCCAGACATTCTTAGTAGTTGTTGACGCCTACTTGAAATGGCTAGAGGTAGTCCACATGACCTCCACTATGGCAGAAGCGGTCATCAAGGTACTACAGAGACTTTTCTCCATACACGGCCTGCCTGATGTCCTGGTCTCTGACAACGGGCCCCAATTCACAGCCATGCACTTCGAAACCTACTTAGCAGCACAGGGAATCATACATGCCCTGGTCGCGCCATTCCATCCGGCCTCCAATGGTCAAGCGGAGAGAATGGTGAGATCTGCAAAAGAGGCCCTATCCAAGATGGGCCCGGGAGATTGGCAAACACATGTTGATCATTATTTCTTAATTCAACACATCACGCCAAGCGCTACTATGGGGATAAGCCCCTCCGAGCTTCTCATGGGTCGCCGGCTAAGGTCCCACTTAGACCGGCAACACCCAAACTATTCTGCCACATCACCCCCAGACTCCACAAACAAAATTTTAGCATAGGGGATTCAGTTTACACCCACAACTACACTCTGTGGATTCCTGCCACATTGATAGGCATCACCGGGCCTCACTCTTATCTCGTAGAGCTCGAAGATGGTTGGAATTGGAGAAGGAACATTGACCAACTCCGTGGCCACCTTTCCAACTCCACTCTTAGGCAGCCAGAGGTAACTCCTGCACGAGTTAGCCAAAGCCCTACCCAAAAGGAGCACAAAGTCACTCCTTCCACAGCCAACTCAAACCCGAAGACACCGGGATACTTAGCTACTTGTGTTGCAGGGCCTCAATGAGCTCCGAACAAACCGGCTTTAGAAGCTCCAGCCGCGGCCTGTGAAAGATTCCAGGAGCTTCCACCAAGTGAAGCTGAAGAGCCAACAGGTACATCCGACCTGTCCGAAGAACACCCTCCGACTGAACTGCGCAGGTCTGGTAGAGTTACCAAAAAGCCTGCCTACCTGCATGACTACATTACCTGTCGGATGATTCCATCTAGGAGGGGAGGGGTGTTAGATATTAGCAACTATTATAGTGGTTTCCACCAAGGTCCTCTGTTCCAGCGGGAACAGAGATTCAATCTCATTGGTCGAAGGGTCTGACAGCTCCCTATAAAAAGGCTGCTGTCAGACTGAACCTTTGCTAGATTGTACATACTTGTTCTTACAATAAAGAGCTGTTATTGCCTAAGCCTGAGTGTGCCTTTCCATTACCCAATCTAACATAGCCCTCATTTAGTGACTGCCTTTTAGCAATCTTTCACAGTTATGACAATGATGCAAAAATAACTGCAATATTCTCAGAACTATATACTGTAAGTTTACTTCTCTTCTGTCATGTTGTCATCAAATGTTAACTAAAAGAAAACTGAACTAGATCATAAACAAAGTTACAGTTTCGTATCATGACTGCTTCACTTAATGACTGAGTGACCAATCCCAATTGTGGTTACTAAACAAAAACTAACTGTAAATGTTTTCCACAGTAGCCTAAAATTTATACAGCAAAGGCATAAGTCCTTGTCACTTGAATCTATAAATCTGAAAGGGTGCAGGACAAAAATAACTATCTGTTGCTGGGCTGGACACACTTGAGCTCATCACTTCTTATATATGAAAACAGCCACTGATCCTGATACATTTCTTATGCACATGAATATATATATATGAAGATGGCGAGTAAAACCTCACCGAAACGTTGCCAAGACAATCTCAATCTTACACGGGAAAAGACCCGAATACAACAAGACCAGCATACCTACACCCATGAAAATCTCCGCATATATATATATATATATATATATATATATATATATATATATATATATATGTGTGTGTGTGTGTGTGTGTGTGTGTGTGTGTGTGTGTGTGTGTGTGTGTGTGTGTGTGTGTGTGTGTGTGTGTGTGTGTGTGTGTGTGTGTGTGTGCGCGTGCACACACACACACACACATATATATATATATGAAAGAAACAAGCCACCTCTTTAAATGTTAATTGAAGTTCTACTATTAGAAAGCTTATTTTTTTTCTCTACCTGTCAAAACAAGTTAAGAAAACAAGGTTATTCAATTAAAATTATAATCTCTAAGTATTTTAAAAACATGTCAGAAATAAGAAATGCTAATTTATTTTTCTGATTATAGATTTCATTTTTACTGAAAATTGAGCTTTGTGTTAAATTGCTTATTGTCAAACATTTGTCATCATGTTAAATATTTCTGTCTCTTTAAAATTAGGGAAATTGCACAGTTGAGACTTTGGGAATAGTTATCCAACGAGTAATACTCTGGATCATTTTTGTTATTTTCCTAAATTCTTGAACAGATCTGAGTGTATAAGAAAATGATGGTGATTAGGGCTAGGATTTGTACAATTTTTAAATGAATGCACATATGCTTTTTTATTTCTTCCACTTTGAAGAATCATCAAATCATAAAATAAACTTACCAGTGCTGATAAAAATCTAAATAAGCTGAAAACTGTTTACATAGAAACTGAGTTAATAAAAGGCATGTATGGTAGAAGCATGTAGTTCAGAGTGTGATTCGAATTATTCAGGAAGGAAGAATATATTACTACTAGGTATACACAATGATTATTCCATGTTGATTACCTAAGATGAATTCTTAGTATATTTTCTGTTCCAATCTCTCCTTTCCAGCCAATTACAAAATGTAATCACTCAGCAATGGGAGATGGGATTAATTGCCACTGTCCAAGAAAACAGTCCTACTACTGTTTACTTAACATCTTTAAATTCATTGGAGCTCTTCTATAGTTGGTAAGGCCTTATATTTGTGGCTTCGTTTGCATTGTGGATGCTTTGGGAAGAGGCAAAATCTGTACCTTAGTTTTGGGGAAATTAAAACATTCATTACATCCGTTACAACTCTTGAAACCCCTTCCAAAAATGGACCTTGTCCCCGCAAATAACCAATGAGCCAGTTTGGTCTAGTAATTAGAGTACCAGGCTAAAAAGTCAAAGACTATGAGTTCAAATCCCACCTTAGCCATAAAAGGCAGTTTTGGATGACTTTGGGCCAGTCATACTTTCTCAGTCCAACTCACCTCAAAGTTTGTTATGGGGACAATAGGAAAAGGAAGGTATATTGGATATGTTCGCCACCTTGAGTTATTGGGAAATATAAGAAAGGCAGGATAGAAATAGATCAATAAATGAAAATAAATAATAGCAGACGCAGACATTCTCTGATAAATTTAATAAATAAATAAATAATTCATTTTTCATACTCCTTTGAAGATCTGTAATAATAAGAGGTTAGAACAGTATTTGACAAATTTTATTTCTACATGCAAGCACATAACTATGACTTCCAGAAGAGTTTGGTATGCAAAAGTAATCCTTTCAATAATATTGATTTAAACTGTGCATGAGTTTAAAAGCTAATACCAATACTTTAATATAAACATGTCACATGATCTGGCAGTCTAGCACTTACCAGAATTTGAATTACAATGCTTTGTATTAGATGAAGTTTCTAAAAACTCCTTAAATCCAGTCACACATATCATAGATATTACACTAATATAACCTTGATGTAACGGGAGTATAAATAACTACGCCACCTACATTCCGACCTAAGCATAGTACACAAAATTATCTGCTATAACATCCAACCTGTAAATGACTACTGCAACTTCAACTGCAATAATACACCGGCAAACAGTAGATACAAATTGAAAGTAAACTGCTCCAAGCTCAATTGCAGAATATATGACTTCAGCAATAGAGTGGTCAATGCCTGGAACACTCTACCTCTGGGATGGCGAACCTATAGCACGCGTGCCACAGGTGACACACGGAGCCATTTGTCACGGCACATGAGTCGTTGCCCTGTCAGCTAGCCAGTGCGCATGTGCGCACTGGCCAGCTGAGTTCAACCTTTTTAAAAGCCATTTTTCACCCTCCCAGGCTCCAGAAGCTTTATAGGAGCCTGGGGAGGGCGAAAAGAGCCTCCCCCGCTCCCCCAGAGGCCCTCTGGAGGCTTCAGGGACCTTCAGCAAGCTTCCCTGAAGCCTCTGGAGGACTGAAAAGGGCCCTACGAGCAAACCGGAAGTCACTTCTGGTTTGCGTGGCGGGTCGGTTTAAGCCCTCCAGAGGCTTCAGGGACCTTCAGGAGGCTTCCCTGAAGCTTCCAGAGGACTAAAAACCACCCTATGAGCAAACCTTCCTGATGGTCCCTGAAGCCCCCGGAGAGCTTAAACCGACCCTATGAGCAAACCAGAAGTGACTTCTGGTTTGCTTGTAGAATCTTTTTTTGCCCTTCGGAGGCTTCAGAGAAGCCTCTTGAAGGTCTCTGAAGCCTCCGGAGGGCCTCTGGGGGGCAGGAGAGGCTCTTTTCGCCCTCCTCAGGCTCCTTTAAACCCTCTAGAGCCTGGGGAGGGCAAAAAAGCATGGAAAAATGGGGGAAGCGTCTCTCTTGCATGCATGCGCACTGGGGGGTCGCGCATTGCATTAAGGGTGCGGCACACCCACAGATGAACCTCCTGGGCTCCCCCCTTATGGCACACAAGCCAAAAAAGGTTCGCCATCGCTTCTCTACCTGATTCCATTGTTAGTTCCTCAAACCCCCATATCTTTAATCCTAAACTGCCCACTGTGGACCTCACAAATTTCCTAAGAGATACCTAAGGGGCATGCATAAGCGCACCTGCATGCCTACCATCCCTGTCCTACTGTCCCCATTGATTTGTACTCATTTTATGTGCTCATGGCCATGTTATACTTATTGATATCCATCTATTTGTACCAATCTCATGCAATAATATCCATGTCTATATTAATACCTGTAACCTTGTGCATGTTGACAATAAAATAAATAAAAAATAAAATAAATAAATAAACTAAAATAATGAATATCCAATCAAAATAGAATCACAATGTACAGTTATTTGTAAATAGGACTTCAGCTCATGCCTGAAGTTCAAAAAAATGATGAATCCAAGAAAACTCTAAAACTGTGAATCATAATGGTCCTTTAGGAAGAATAGAACCACTTTTTGTATATTTCTATCAGTGATATATTCTTAGCTACAATATCCCTTTTTGTTGTTTGGACTAAATTTAAACTTGATTGCTTTCTTCAAACCCTACCTCCTGATTCGAGAGTTTCACAATCTTCCTAGGATGACAAAATGGAAATGAAAAGTTGAATTGAACATCATTTGCTTGCTAGCCATTTCTCAATACAAGGTGATGCACCTGTAATTTTAGATTCTGAACTTCCTTGATCTAATACAGCCTACTTTTAAATGACTATGGAGAATAAAATTAGTATTTATCTTCTTTCTCGTAAAAAGCTGTTCAAAGCTTTACTAATATAATTATTTCTTTAATGTCTTAGAACAAATTAAACAACTCTGAAATTGTTAAACTCACTTGAACCACACTATTATCAACATTCAGAAGTAAAATAAAGCTTGCTTTTAAAACATTGATATGATAAGCAATGTTTACTGATGCTTCCCAAGAGCCCAGATATGCTGATGCAGAGAAGATGTTAATGCAACATCTATTTGTTACTGAGACCATTCATCTGCATTCTTGGGTAGTCATTAGGGAATCTAATAATGGAGTTTGAACTTTGACACAAGACCCTACCCAAACCATTGCTCAGGGTATACTTTAGATTATTTCACCAATAATTTGAGGAGATATTTAAAAGAAAACCAATTGCTCTCCATTATCAGCTTCTGTGTGATCATCTAAGAAAGATTAAAATTGTTGAACACATAAACATTCCAGACCAGGAAATACCATTGTCAATTGTACTGAATCCTGAAAGACATCCAGTTATACGAGTAGTAGCGCTATGATAAAAAGCATCCACAAAAGAGTCCTAAAACAAGATGGATCTATTGCAGAAAATGACAGGCTTTAGACTTCTCAGGATACAGGAAAAGTTTATTTGGCAGCCAGGTTCAGAAAGCTAGCCCATGGCTTAGCATTGCAAGTTCTGAACAACCTTCATTATCGAAGCACGCGTTCTTATACATTCTCAAAAGCATTGCAACATGGAAATACTTAACACATTTCTTAGTGGTTACCTTGAGGAGAAAGCCTTATAAGGAGATGGGGTCTTACTTCTCCTTTTGTTTATGGAGTACGTGTCATAAACGAACTTTAATTGAACCTTGGACTTTTGACATAGGTTTTGACATAGGCTTTTGACATAGGGACATCTTGTGGTTAGGCACTTGCTTCCTGTTCTTTTGAAAGCTGCAAGCTGCAACTCTGCCTATGTGGCTTTAATATAGAAGTAAAGGGGCTCTAAGAGGCTGTCCAGCCTGACCCAGTAGGTTTCACACTTAATGTCCAAATCTCCCTTTATGTCCTGCTTTAGATCGATGACATCAGCAAGTATTGTGGGCCCAATTGGCAAAAGAAAGCTCAGGACCATCTGCATATTCCAAACATGCAGAAGAGGTATTCATCCTGCAGTGAATAGACAATGGCTAAAATGATGATTGTACAGCTAGTCCTCAACTTACAATAGTTCAGTTAGTGATCATTCAAAGTTAGATATGTATCTAAATCATTTTTAAACATAGTTTTCCAAAACAAGCAAACTAAGACATATTGGCCTTTTTAGAAAGTAAGCATAAATACATATGAAGACCACTACTAGATACATATAAAAGTTCAACCACATTTAGCATTTTTCCAACTAACTATTGCTACTGTTTAGGATTAAAAAGACCTCAGAGAGGACTATTATTTTAGGAGTTTCCCCCCACAAGGTAATATCAAGGTAATATCATTTCAACTACATGACTCTCCAGATTAGAATAGAATAGAATAGAATAGAATAGAATAGAATAGTTGGAAGGGACCTTGGAGGTCTTCTAGTCCAACCCCCTGCCAACATCATCTTAAAAACTTCCAGTGTTGGAGCATTTGCAACTTCTGAGGGCAAGCTGTTCCACTGATTAATTGTTCTAACTTCTTCATTTGTGTTCACTACCTAGAGGATGGAGGGATGGAGGGATGGAGGGATGGAGGGATGGAGGGATGGAGGGATGGAGGGATGGAGGGATGGAGGGATGGAGGGATGGAGGGATGATGTGCAATTATGAACAATGAAAATTAATTAGTGCACTATCATAGACAGCCTGATTATTAGATTCTTATATTTAAAAAAGTACTTCCATATTAAATCACAGGCAGTGAAAAAATCCCTGGGAAAGTAAGGAATGTTTTTCCAACACTACATTTGAAGGTTACTATTTAAAAATTGATTGTATAGTCTTGCCCCGCTTGGTATGTTTATGTAAGGGAACAACAGAAGGTGAAACTGTATATGCACAAGAAACCCAAGTGATCCATTATCAAGTCTCCATGGAAATGTACACATCTATTCATACAGACTGAAACATATATTCCACTAAATACATTGGCTCACTTTTAAAGCTTTTAATTTTTAATAGAATATGCTTTTACAGAGAGCTCTGTTGAATTCTCATTTAATTTAGTGTATATTTCTCCTCTGAATTCTTTGGTATCATATTAACAATTCACCTGTTATCAAGTTCGTACTAAAGAAGCGAAAGCGTAGTCATATCTATATTCATTCAAGAGGAAGATTTACATTTTTTTAACAACAAGAGAGACACTCTGGCATCCACCAAACACCTTTGGTTGTAAAAATCCAATCCCCAACCCAGCTGTACTTCACCCATGAGAAGCACAGGCGTACGAACTCAAATCTTGTCAGGAGAGAAGATAACTGGCATAAAGCAGCAAGATAACCAGTACAGTAAGACATGGGATGTCTTCAAGGGGAAAAAAAAAAGATAACTGAAACGTCAAGAAGAAAACTGCATTGTGTTGTAGGAGAAAACTGATGAATAAAAACAGCTTTCTCCGAACAAAAGAATAACTTTCTCACAGACTGCAATTTTTTTATACATAAAAAGGAGAATGAACTATGAATAAAGCTTTAAGGGCAAAGTAACCTGTGCAACAAGAATTAAATAAGCACAGAGGATATTTAAAAGAATCCTACTGGAGCAAGTAAATAGAAGCCACATTGTGCTATACAGCCATCTTAGTATTTGTATGTATGTACAGATAATTATATATATACATAGAATATTCTTAATTAAACTTTGAATAAAATGTGCTGTATATTTGATACTGGTCTTGTGCTTGGATTGCTTAACATTCTACTAAATTGAGCAGTAAAAACTTGATCTGTTTGAAAGTAAAAAATTAAATTTTCATGTAACAATATGAGCTGAGTATGTGATCTCAACAGTTGGTCTAAAAACCCAGCTGCAAAATATGAGAAAACCATGGAACAGATGAGCAACAGAAAGAGGGTTTCTATGAAGAGTGGCAAACAATAACAGAAACCAAGGACTTGTCTCTTCAGATGCCCATGGGCAAAACTGAGTGCAAAAAAGTGGAATATAGCCAAAACTTGCAGATCCATGCTATAAGGACCTAAATTGCAGCCGGAGAATGCAAAAGCTCAGATTGCAGAAAACTTCTAGAAATGGGGAAAGAAGATTAGGCTGAATTGGAATAATGTGGCACAAACAAGTGTTGGCAACAAGAAGCTGTTGCTAATAGCTTCTTCTCAAAGGTAGAAAAGGGCAGGAAGATAAAAGCACAAGAATACATGTTGAATCTTGCCACAACAAATTTCTATTTATCCAGAAACCACTGAACTCAGATCCAGCCACAGCTTACATTGATGATGTAGATGGCTGCTGCGTCTGGAGTGGCCTTTGCCAGGAGTGGAATTCTACTGCTTCAGACAAACCAGTAGCTCCTGGGGTCACCCACCTGCTCATTTACTGACCTATATCTTCTCAGCTGATTTGTGCAGCAGAGCAGATTGCAGTGCCTCAGCTGTGTTACTGCCCAGCAGTAACACGGAAGGCAAGTTTTCTTTAAAAACTCTGCACATACGCAAAGCATGCAATCACCAAAACGGTTGTTAAACTGGCAGGATTCCACCACTGGCTTTGCCCAATTTCAGCTGCAGCCCTACCTGGAGCAAAAACCTGAGCAATAGTGATTCTAGTCTTATCACCACTAAACTACAGAAATGAGCTTTACATGAGGCTGTCTTTGTAAACTACTTGGAAGCTGTAATTGATACAAAATGCAATCTCCTGCATACTAGCAACTGAGAGTTGTTTCAGCCAAAAAGAAAGTGTTATAGGTGTTGCATTGGATTCATCAGTTACTGGAGTTGGCAGAAAATAAATTTAATAAATTATTATTACATTATAGATAGCAAAACAATTTTAAAAACATGCCAAGAGAATTGCAGGAGAATTGTGTGGGCAGTTGCCAGGGGTCATTACTGATTTAAAGGTAATAAGTGCTCTGCTTGTTCCTGTATTGAGGATAAGGCCTACACCTCAGATGTACTGTTCTGTATGTCCCAAGTATATGATGGTTTGCCTTCACCAATAAATTTATCCCTTTCTGTCCATCACATCTCAGTGATTCCTAGGATGTCAATATCATAATTGTTGAATTCTCATAGTAATTGTTGTAGTTTGTCATAATGGTACATTCCATGTTGTTGTAGTTTGTGTTGTGTTGTAGTTTGTCATAATATGTATATTCCATGTCCCAATCCAAGTAATTGATTTTACATTAAAGATTGAATTCCATTTCATGGGTTGGGCAACCAACTCCTTCATACAGAATGAGGTCTTACCATTTGGAACCAATTCGTCATGCTGCAATTTATCTCATAGGACAGGGTTGTCAAATTCATGTCATTACAGCAGCATCACATGCTGTATCTGGACTTTTTTCCCTTTTGCTAAACCAGGCATGGGTGTGGCTAGCACATGATGCATCTGGCCCGCAAGCTGCGAGTTCGACACCCGTCTTAGGACATTGCTTGTAGTTTTTGTTGCAAGAATTTTTCATAAGGCTGGGTTGCAAATGTGTCACCCATGACTAGGCACTGTGTAAAACCTGTGTAAAATGGCAGTACTTGATTTCTTTGTGATTAATACCAGTGTAAGGCAGGGCTTTGCCCTATCCCCATTTTTATTTCTGATTACCATGGACTATACCTTGAAAAGGATAATGAATAAATTGGAATTCTGTGGGGAAAAAACAGGGCAAATTGACTGACCTAGATTTTGCTGATAACATTGCTTTACTTACAAACACTAAAAAACAGCTGAAAGATATGACACTGACAGTTGAAGCAGAGGAAGTAAAGTGAGCTTAAAAATTAGTGAAGACAAAACCAAGCTGATGCAAGTTGGCAATGTTCAAGACAACATCCCGATCTCATTAGTGTCAGGGTTCTAAGTAACACCCCCAACGAAAGAAATACCCCCAATCTGCTTCCACATCCCAACTCTTAAACCAGGTAGCCTAGGTAATCTAGGGGTTCCAGGTCTAACAATTAGGAGAACGGGCCTTAAATTTGTGGAAGAATTCAACTATTTTTGTAGTATCATGAATGGGGATATAGATGTGAAATGCCAAATAGGCAAAGCAATTGCTGCCTTTCAACAAATGTACTCAGTATGGACCACATCCACCATAAGTATAGCAACCAAGATCAGACTATTTAATGGTAAACATGTTCCCCATGAGTGAGCAACATAAAGCAAAAACTGGATGGATATCGCTAGATCAGAGGTCAAACTCTGTATCATTGAGGACCACATCAGGGTTCTGTTTGACCTTAGGGGGCCAGGGTGGGCATGGCCATAGTGGGCATGGCCAGCTTAACATCACTCATGGGGCCTCTGATGGCCCGAGTGCTGTGCCAGTAAAAACAAGCTCCCAAGCTCTGTTTCTGACTGTGACAGCCTCCTGCAACCTTCTGCCAGTGAAAACGGAGCTCAGGAGGACTGAGCATGGTCCTCCCAAACTCTGTTTTCATGGCAGAGGCACCATGAGCTGGTCCTTCGCTGTTTCCAGGGCAGCCTCATGGGCCAGATCTAAGCACCCCATGGCCAGATCCAGCCCTTGGGCCTTGAGTTTGACAGCCCTGCACTAGATGATCGGAGAAAATGAAGAAGGCCAAAGAAAAGAGTGGCAAATTATAACACACACCAATGAAAAGCCACCCACACTAACCAAGTGCTCCACTACCAAAGTAACAACCCAACCTCCTACAAAAGGAGCTGCATAAGAACATTATTCAGACAAACACACAGTGCAGCAACTTAGAACACGAAATGCAGTAAACAGACCTCCTATCTTCCATTGTCCAACAAAAGGGATATCTACAAAACTTTATCAAAAAGTGCCTGATCACTCCAGCCACTATTGCATAACCAAACAGGCTATGGAAAATCTAACACTATCATACATCAAAAACATCTCAGAAGCAACCAAGAGACTATTGCAACCACATGGCATCATTGTCCCACACAAATCAACTTAAGTCTTCCAAAGCCTCTTGAGTAAACCAAAAAACTCAGTAACCCAAGAAGGAAAAACAGAAGTCATTTACAACATACAGGGCAAGGATTATAACACCTACTAAAGGACAGATAAGCAAAAGATTAGCAGAGCACATTTATGAACACCAAGCAGCAGTCAGAAGACACAATTAATCCTTAATTTCAAAACAAACTTGACTTAACTGTAGTTTCAATTGGGAAATAGAGAGCATCCTAGACCAAGCTAAATCCAAAAACACTGAAGAATTCCTGGAAGTGTGTTGCTCAGATAAATTGGCCTTCAATAGGCACATAGAAATAAATAATATTTATATAATATTCCAAAAAAGAAACAAAAACATCAGAATACCTTCTCACCAGCAATGAACATCCAGATAAGCAGGAATTAACACCCAACAAGCAATCAAGCAGGAAGCAACAGCCTAATCAAGAAACTACCAGAGAAAAACAACAGCTTCACCAACATTGGCATGGCAAACTTCTGTATATAAAGAGAGCTTATAATCAATAAGAATAGTTTGGCTGGACTATTAACTAAAGTTAATATACTGTATTACTCCATTTTTGATATGGGTGTTGAGGGAATAGAGATGCTTCCTTCAAAGCCAATAACAAATTGTTTTGCATTATGCATATATTGCTCTGTGTTTTGTTAAGTGTATTTCGCTCCAAGCACTGCTATGTGTTTTTCCATCCTCTAAAGCACAAAAGGTATTTCACAAGATATCTGGTGCATTTATTTTGTAGCCCTGACATCTTGTTAGGGAAATAATAATGAACAAAAAAATACTGTTATGGGAAAACAATTGACAATCATTTTTCTTCCTGTTGGATCTTTCTGGATATGTATAGGTGTGTGTGTGTATGTGTGTTTATGTGTGTGTGCAATGTTTTTTCTTGTTTTTAACTGCATTGCTGGACATTTAAAATATGTAACTAGTTTAGAGATAGATGGGTAGATAGATTTGTATGCCATTCTATACCTGAAGACTCTGAGTGACTATACAAAATTAAAAGAACAAAATGACTCCTCATGAAGAGCAACTGTCTGGGACACTGTTTGGAGAGTTATTATGAACAGTTCATCTACTTTCTGGCTCTTCAATCTGTTGGATGTTCAATTCACCATTTCTTCCTTGGAGGTTTAGACCAAAGCAATCCTATAGCAAAATAAGTCTGGTTGCCAAGCATAGTAGATACACATGGCAAGACTCATCCCCTAACTTTCTGCCCACATTTGTTTCATGCTTCTATCACTGTCATAGTCAGTTTAAAATGTTGCGATTGCCATAATGGCAGGCATTTTTGGTTATTATGAGATATTGTACTTGGTAGCTCATCATGGATAAAAGAAATAAAATCTAAACAAAATT
Organism: Thamnophis sirtalis; assembly: GCF_051295495.1. Lineage (NCBI taxonomy): Eukaryota > Metazoa > Chordata > Lepidosauria > Squamata > Natricidae > Thamnophis > Thamnophis sirtalis. The sequence goes on along the minus strand of NW_028261389.1, from coordinate 33,306,967 downwards.
ATGTCTGCTATTCTCAGAAGTAATAGTGCATTTCTTCTAGGATTTTTTCAATTTGCTGGTTATTTTGGTTTCACATATTTGTGCATCACCACTGTAACTCAAATATGCATGATGATCTGGTACTATGAATTCATTGGTCTCTAATATTCCAGCACAAGAAAAATACTTGATGACCCCCACTAAGTTACAGGGTTCTAACACTTGCTAGTAACATCTTTGTCACTTAGCTTTTTTCAATGAAATGGTTTCCGCTACAATATATTATTTATTTATGTTAGTGTGCTGTGATGAGGGGATTATACAAGGCAAAAAGAGCTCAGTCTCTTGTAGTATTAATAATATTTATCACAGTACTTCTTTGGCTTTAGCATCTTTCTTCTGTAGCTTCAAATAACAAAACAGTGGCTGTGGTAAATAAAGAGAAGAAAGATCGGCTACCATGCAATAATCAGATAAACTGGTCGATTAAATGGTTTGCAAAAATCTCTCACACTGTCCTATCCCCTCAATTCTCATAATGATAAAAGACAGAGGAAAGGTAGCACCTTCAGACTTATAATATTACTTTATTACTTTAGCTGTTCTAATACAGTGAGAATACTTTTAGCCTTATTTCTTGGTCTGGTCTATCTGACAAAGCTGACATGCACTAAATGGATAGCAGTCAATTTGAGTGAAAACTAAGGGGAGGAAATTATTCTTCTGGTGTAACTAATTCATTTAAAGGAAATTGACCTGAGAAATTGGGATGGAGTGTTGGGGTTGATTTTGAGGAGAAGACAGGTTCATATTTCCAACTCAGATACCAGATCTGCTTTATATTCCAATGCTGAACAAGCAAGTTTCTTTCTTACCTTACCCAATTACCCTTTTTGCAGAACAAATGAACAGCAACAAACAAGGAATTCAAAGAAAGGCCAATGTTCACAAATCTGTAGTAACTAGTATATAGTTCTGGGAAGGAAGGACTGACTGAGATGGTGGAAACCGAGACACACTATCTATTACTTGTTAATTGGTATTTAGAGGTATGTTCATCCACTCTCAGCCTCCCAAACACAGTCCCTATAGTACAAATAAAGCCCACAAAGTAGGAACATGATCATAGGGCAAGGTCCAGGGTTCCAAGTCCAGTCCACAAGGCAGAGTCCAGGCTCAAGACAATGGTAGTCTTCAGGGCAAAGAAAAGATGCAACACAAGAAGTGAAGCAAAGGCCAAATGTGGTCCACAAGGGAAGACAAAAGGTGAAGAAGAATCTTCCAAGCAAGGAAGGCAAACAGCAACAGGGATGAATCAAAGCCAGGGGAGTGTAAGCCAAAGCAAACAATTGTTCCTGGCAAAGATTAACTCCCCATGGCTCCTTCTTAAGTTACAACCATCCAGGCAATCCTTGTGAGGAGGGATGGGGCGACCTCCTCCCGAGTAGCTTTGCAGACCTTCTCTTGGCTTACCTTCGCTCTGCCCTCCTTGCCCTTGTATCGAGTGGAGTAGGCAGCTGTTCCTCATCAGAGGAAATCTGCTGCCCATTAGCACCACTGCCTGTCAGCAGCTGATCCTTCCCTGTGTCTGTACAGGCAGGCAGCTCTCTGCCTGGTCGACCACCTCCCTCAATGCTTGAAGGGCCCAGGACAGCATCATCCTCAGCCCCTGGCCTCTCCAAACATGCCAAGAGAGATGTGACATCCCTATCAGACAGTCCCAGTTCTGGCTCCTCCTCTTCCTTCGAACCAGACTCTGATGGGGCCATGACACTTTCCTCCAAGTGCTCAAGGGGACTTACACGGGGACACCCCTTTGTTTTATCACAATAATAGCACCTCTGTGGGGTTAATTGGACTGAGAAAGAGGGCCTAAAGTCTCCAGGCAGTTTCCATGCTAAGGGTGAATTTGAATCTGGCCTCCCTGTTCCAGATTCACTACCACAATAGTGATTATTCAAAGGACTGTCTAGACAAAAATCAAGATGAGGTACTCCAGAAGTCTTAAGAAGGTAGAGATAATATAAGATATTTTAAATCATGGCAGAAAGTGTTAGCCCTCTGACCTATCTGCTCACAACTTTAGGTTTCACACTTTGAAATATTGCTGATGTAGATTAATAAGAAAAACAAAATACTTTTTGTTTACATATATTACAGTGTATTTATTAAAACCCATCGAAATGCCACAAAGCAGCTGCAATCTTCACATACCCAACACTCTATCTGTGATGGTAAAAACTAAGCAAACTGCTTCCAATAGCAGATTCTTTATTCTTTTAAAAGCACTCTAGATTCTTGCATTTCATGAGCAGAGCAGAGTTTATGTTTCATCTAAGTACAAGTAAATTTAAACTGTATATTGGGAAATTTGGGGTGCTATTTATTTTGACAAACATTTCATAAGAATTAATTCACAATAATTAAACTATATTCCTTTCCAGCGTATAAATGAAAAAGTAGGCAATTTTTGCAGGTTTAATACCAAGGGGATATAAGATAGCAAAGAGGGAAAATGAGGTAATAGACAATTTCATCTAGAAAAGCAACAGAAAATTGTTCTAATTTGGAGGATAGTTCTCATTGCCATAATAAATCTGAATCACCCCACAGCAGCTAGAATCAGCTTTTCGTAGTGTTAAATGGCTGAACAATTATGAGAAAAAGGCCAAAGGGGAGAGTGAGATAAATTACACATTTGTATGTGCTATTAAAATATGAAACCATATTTTATATGGTGTTTTTTAATACTCAGAAGTTATTTTAATGTGTCAATCCCCAAGCACATACACTGAAAGGGGGAAAATGCAAAAATGCAAAAAAAAATCTTTAGAATGCAAAAAAACATGTTTTCTTTTAATTCCCTTCTTTTAATGGTATACTTCAAAAGAGGCCCAAGTGAATAACTAGAGGTATGCAAATCAACCAAAATCCTATTCAGATGTAATACTGCAAATTGGCAAGATCAGGTTTAAACCTATGTGAGGTTCGTGTTAATAAAAAATTCAGACATTGACTATAATGAGAAAGCATTTAAATATATACAACTATTTCCTCTTCTTCTTTTGCAGAATAGATTGAAAATTATTAAAGATAGAAATATTGGTAAATTTGAAGCTAAATTTAAAACAAAAAACACATTATGGAAAAAATAAGTATATGATGGTGGTAATTAATAGGCTCATTTACATCAATATCTATTGAAGCAAGTTCACTTTGGTGTTTTTATGATTGCTCATCACAATATGATTAATTGATTTACTTGGTGTAGTGGTTAAGATGCAAACCTAGAAGCCAGGAAACTGTGAGTTCTAGGTGCTCCTTAGGCAGCAATGCAGCTGGTCAGCCATTCTCTCTTATCTCAACCCACTCACAGGGTTGTTGCTGCAGGGAAAATAGTATTATGCTTGATGCCTTGAATTGACCGACGTATGTACTATTCATGTATGGATTAAAATATTATTAGGGTTGGTGGCACAGTCAACCAGACGTTTAGACTGGATTTGCAATTCTGTTTCTGTGAATTCTTTATTTTGTATTATAAATCAACAAGAGGTTGATCTGTTAACCTCTGTTCTGTTGTTTCTGATTTGGGAAGTTGTTTTTTCCAGAACTTTTTCTGGAAATATTCTTTTCAAATATTCTCTTCTTGTTGGACTTGGTTTATAATAACAGATACTTATTTCATTGTTTTCAATCTTTGTGTATTTGCAAAGTACACTGCACTGTATTTACTACAAGTTCTGTGGTGTGGCTTGATGGGCGTGGCAGGGGAAGGATACTGTAAAATCTCCATTCCTTCCCCACTCCAGGGGACAGTTAATGCAAAATCCCCATTTCTTCCCGATCAGCTGGGACTTGGGAGGCAGAGAACAGATGGCGGTGGGACCAGTCAGAGGTGGTATTTACTGGTTCTCCGAATTTCTGCTACCGGTTGTCCAGAACTAGTCAGAACCTGCTGAATACCACCTCTGTTCCGGTAGTCTGGTAGCTGTTGGACCTGGTTGCTCAGTCAATAGTCCTAAATCCTGTAGTCCAACTGTCACCAGGTGTCTAGGAACTCCAACATCTAGCATGACTCTTGTTGACCTGGGTGATGGTTAATCTGGAATAGGTTTCTCTAAATTATGTCTCACCATATTGTTTATGGGAGAGATACTCTTTGTCTGGCTTCTCTGATGAGACTGATCCAGTATTGTTGAACCTCTGGCATAGCTCTCATTTTCCTCAGAGTACACAAGTCCCACAATCACATCAAGTGAGTGCCTCTTTATTATGATGGGTTGTTGCAGAGCCAGATGTTTAGACTGGATTATTATTATTATTATTACAGATATAATTAGACACTATTTTTGTTTACTAACTGAATTTACTTTTAAATGTTTGTATAATTTTCTTCTCATACATCTTCTGACTTTCAGGTCAAGTGAAGAACAGATCCACTGACCTCTAAATAAAAAGCCAGGAAAGATAAACACATGAACAATTTTGGTACTGAATCCCCCCACCTTTTGTTTTCGTTCTCGCTAATGAAAATGGCATTGCTTCCAAAGTACAGCGTTGTACTGTTTGGCTTGTCCTGTGAACAATAACTTTAGTATTCTAATACTTGAGATAAAATTGTTTCCATATAAGTCAACAAAAATATTTTAACGGAATAAGGGATGGCAATATTTTCACATCTTGTCTTATTATATTCATTATTCCAAAAGTGAATATTACACTGGGCTTTTTTTTAAATTCCCACCACAACTTTGCAACTTTTCCATTTGCCTGGAAAAAGAAGATAAAAATGATATGGACATTAATTCTGAACAGTTTCAGCCAGATAGATTAAAAGGTTTTCATTGCAATGTATCTTTGAACTATCTCCTATGTACTATACTTTTTTTTGGTGGGATGGAGATTATAGATACAAAGAAAGGGCAGCATAGCCATCTCCAAACTGTCCCTAAATTGTGCTCAATCAGTGCATAAATGTCATATTCCAACTTCCAAATATCAATATTATTGCTATTTTTATTCACAATAACAATACTTCTGATAATTGCTTTTCTGGGCTTGTATGCTTTTTGGCATGACTCATTGGCAATTTTAGCTTTTTTCTGGAATGAAATATTATATGCTCCTTATGCAACATTTTTTTTAAAAAAAATGCATGTTAGGTAGATACTACACAATGATATAAATAATTTGTGCATATCTTCCTTTCCATCCGTTCTGACTTCTGGCTGCTGCCAGGGCAAGTTTCTACAGTTTTCTTGGCGTGACTTCAGAAGTGAATTGCCATTGCCTTCTTCCAGCTGGGTTTGTGTCTAAGGCAGGATGGTCTTTCAATTTCTAACAACCACAACAGCAAGCTGGCTCTTGACACAAATGGTCTTTCTTATATGCAATAATCTAAGAGCAATCAAATCTATCCATACAGTGAAGATTAGCACATTCAGTTTAAGACAGAACAGCTAAATACTAAAAAGACAATGGAAGGCTTTTGTTTTCAATTTGTGGGGAGTATAAAGTATACAAAGAAATAAAAGCAGGGAAGTAAAACTGCTGAAAAACTATAAACAGAATACACATAGAAACTAATAGGTTTAGATTGTTGGTCTGACAAATATACTGAGAGGTACAAATGATAAAGGTAAAATATTGCTCAGTAGAAGGTAAGATCACATAAAAATAAGCAAGAGCAGCGAAATAAATATGTAGTATTTATTACAAGATTTATGCTGCCCTATACAAGGCAGTGGAAGGATAGTTGCAATAAAACTTGTCATTCTAAAGAGCCAGATATTCCACTGAATCTCCAAATGACCTTTGAACTTCTCCAAAGTGATTGCAAAGTCTTGACTGTATTCATCATTTCAAATCAATTCAAATACTTAATTTGAATTTGAAGACTCAATTTGATTTAATTTCTTCAAATGAAATCCCTAACTTTACATAACTCTAAGAATAACAACTGCTGACAGGTACAGATAGTAAGAAACATTCTCAAGACACTACCATTAAATATTTAACAAGTTTCATGGCTGGGCTTAATCATAGAGAATCAAGATCTTTCTTAACAGTTGAAAAGATATGCATCCCTTTTTGCTATGTGTTCATTTCAGCAGTTTCTCTAATCCTTGCATCTCAATGAGGAATGAGCAGTCAATTTCTAGTCATTATCATTCAAAATCTAACAAATAAACACACCCATGCCTGCATACATACCAGAGGTGGGTTCCTACTGGTTCGGACTGGTTCGGCCAAATAGGTAGTAACTTGGGGGCCTGGGTCGCTGGAACTGGCAGTGACCCTGGCCTGCCATACCCCTGAATCGGTTCTCGCGGCGGTGACATAGGCAGTGCCATCTTGTTTTTGGCTTCTGCGCACGCACAGAAGCATTTTTTAGTACTGCGCATGCACGCATAGCACACATCAAGCGTGAAATGTGCACAAAGCGCAATGTGTCCCTGAGCGAATCAGCAGTAGCAGCAGCCGGAACCCACCCCTGATGCATATGTATATAAAAATCACTCTATTTTGCAGCACGGTGGCTCAAGTGGTTCGAACGCTGGACAAAAGGTTAGTAAGCCTGCATTCGAGACCTGACAGCTGCTATGGGGCAGGGTTGAACTCTCATCCTTCACTCCAGCTCTTGCCAGGGACATGAAAGGAGGCCCCAAGGCAATGGTGATGTCACCACTTAATCCTTTCAACCCAGAAGCGACTCGATGCTTCTGACTCAAGTATTAAAAAAACCCAAACCCTGTCTATTTTCAATATTAAAACACTGTCTTTCTCTATAGAAAATTATACATCTATAATTAGTTTCTTTTTTGGAATAAACAGTTGCTTCTAGTATGAGGCCAAAGTATTTGTTATTAAAGCAATAAAGCACACATCAGTATCATTAACATTAAAAAATGGAAATGTTTTCTATGATATAATAGACAACTATGTCAGTTCTTGAAGCAAGCAAAATAGATGCTGACATTTTATTGACTTATTTATAATATTTCTATCCCACCACAATCAAATGCTTTATATAAATAAGTGTTAAAAATTCTACAGTGAAGTTAAAACCCATCAAACCGGTAATAACAATAACCACATCAATCCCGAATTGAAATATAATGACCCCAAAATAACAAGAAACAAAGCATGAAATAGGAAGCGAAAAGCAAGATGGCAGGTAAAAAAATTGAAGGAATTCAGTTATTTAGTCCAGGCATGGGCAATTAATTTTCCCAAGAGGCTAAATGAGAAACTAGGATTGTTAAGACAGGAGCTGACGTCGCAATGATACAACATGCGATCTCGGAGCTGTGAGATCGCAGTCGGTTGTTTTTTTTTGCCGCTGGACATTCCTTTTGGACCTAAACCATCCTGAAGAGATGGTGACAGGGAAGAGTACGTCTTGTTGATCTCAGGGACATCTCAAAGTCCCTGATTGATCCAAGAGAATCTCTTCTTGCCGGCGACAAAAGCGCAGCCAAAAGCTGCTGAAGTTGGGACAGCTCCGCAACGGGAGGAAAGCAGAAAGAGAAAGTGTGTCCATCTGGTGAGGAAATTTTATTGTTATAAAAGAGACTGCCCCCCAAAAAAATCAAAGCTAAATTAAACTTGCAAAGAAAAGAAAATAAGTGGAGAAATTAAGCTATATTGGACAGTGTGTTATCCTTTTTTTATGGATGGAAGTTTTGCCAATATTTCCTACTTTTTAAAGTGAAAGTATTGGTTTTTCTTCTTCTATTTCTTTTTTATCTATGGATTAAATCTTTTTCTTTATTTTTATAATATTGGTTTGGATGGGTTTTTTCTCTTTATTTTGCTCCATTTAAGATTTTTTTTAAAGCCTGGAATAAAAGAAGATATAAAAGGAATATAAAGAGGATAGTAATATCAGAGGAAAAAGAAGTTGCACTGCCACTTGGAGGTTGGAGGTTGAGTCCTGGAAATATTGCTTTCTCTTTTTTCTCTTTGATCATTTTGACTTTGCACTTCAAAGGCTTCAGCTTGTTTACAGAAGAGATAAGGAGAAGAGCATGGGTTGTTTATGCAGGTGCTCTTTGGATGCTTTTTTGGCAGCTGGAGTGAAGTGAAAATAAAATCTTTTTTTGAAACTAGAGTGGCAGTACTAGTTGGAAGTATGGCACAACAAAAAGAAACCATAACATTACAACAGATTATGTTGAAATTCAAAAATTATTAGAAACAACAGAGAGAATTGAGAAGAGATTGGAAAATATAGATTGTAATGCAGTAAAATTTGATGAAAAAATTGAAGCTATCCAGCAAATGGAAAAAGTGGAGGTTAGAGTCCTAAAAGCCCAAGGGAAAAATGAACAAAGAGGCAAGATAATTGTGGATACTGACAGTGAACTGAGTTTGGTTGGAAATGGAAAGAGTGGAACATGGAAAGGGAAGATAGATGAAAAGGAACTCTACCCCAGATTTCAAGGTATAGAAGAAGAAAAAAGGGAAGAATTGATGGATTCAAAGAGACACTTTGACAAAAGCAATACTGATAACCAAAGATAAGCTGATTAAAGAAGCTGACGGAGGGTCTCGAGATTTTACAAGATATGTAAAAAGCAACAAGTTGCAAAGAGAAGTCCACACAAATTTGATTAAGGAAATAACCAGAAGATTAATTCCACAAGTGGCAAAAGTCATAAGACTGCACTATTACTGGAAAGACACAGGTTGAGTTATGAAAACTAATAACAAAATATTAGTCAAATTTAGTTAAAATTAGAGCATTATGTTAAAAACTAAGTGATAATGATATAGTTAGATAAATAATTGATAATGATAATAATGTACACATATGTATTGGTTTGATAAAAGGAAATTTGATATAAATTCTAAATGGTGATTATGAAAGGAAGTTTAGAAACTCTGTTATGTATGAAAAGAAGAGTAAGTTAAATTTAGTTAAACTAAGACAAAAAATGAAATGATGACGGATATTGTTAAATAAATAACTGATAATGATAATAATGTAATATTTGTATTGACATGATAAAAGGGAAATTGGATATAAATTGTAAATAGTGATTAAGAAAGGAGGTTTAGAAACTTTGTTATTAAACATAATTTTTATTTAGAAAGTGTTATAAAGATGTAATGTTGCTCGATGATATTGAAAATAGATAATGGAATGCCATCATGTGATTTTGCTTTAAATTTTGGAATATTTTATATAAAGGGACGTAAAAACAATTATAGTCATATGAAGATTGAGGTATGATGATAGTAATATATATAAATATATTTGATTTAAAATATATAAGTTGATATGAATTGTAGGTGATGACTGTGGAAGGGATGCACGAAAGCTCTTTGTCACCAGTTGACACACTTTTTACAATTTGTAATGGAAAATATTTTTGTGGTGTTTGTTGTGTTTTGTCTGTTTGTGTTTATTCAAAAATAAAAAATTACATTTAAAAAAAAGAAACTAGGACTGTTGTGGATGCCTACCACTCTGCATCCCTACCAATGGCCCACTCCCACTTCATTCCCATCCCCCGCCACCATGTTCCCCACCACTAACACCCTACCCCTGCCGCCAAAGCCACTGGCATTATTGGCCAGACAGGGGCAGCCAAAGGGCTGGATGTAGCCTGTGGGCCATAAAATGCCGAGGTCTGACTTAATTCAACTGAGTACAAATACACACAAAGGGAGGGAGGGAGGGAGGGAGGGAGGGAGGGAGGGAGGGAGGGAGGAAGGAAGGAAGGAAGGTTCAGTACAATTCACACCATGTCCATTTGTCTCACTTGGGAGAATGTTCCTTATTCAAATTATTTATATATTTATATATTACTCTAACTTCTGAAAGATTGAAAGCACCACTCTCCCTTCCAGCTCTATTTTTCTTTTTGCTTCCATTTACTAAGTTTCACCCTGTTTCTCCCTGCGGCTGCAAATGTAAGGATTACTTATGTAGAGTTAATCAAATCATCTCTCAGGAGACTGATATGTAGAAACTTCAAACTTATTTAACAATAACATTCTAGCTGATCTAAAAGTGGCTTCTAATTCGGTTTCGGTTTTCTTGTCTTGCTCTTTTCTTATCGCTCCCTTACATGCAGTAAAAATACCTCTTTTAAAGGAAGTATTTTGTTTTCAATCTACTTAGGTTTTGTTAGAAGAATTTTCTTGGTCCAATTCCAAACTGAGTTAACCAATGAAAAACACAAAAAGATTGCCCAAAATAGAATTTTATTCAAAGAGCCAGTATGGAGGGTCAGCAATTTGAAAGTGGCCATACAGTTGGAAAGTGATAGTACTCACAGTGGTAATACTCTCAGTGACAATGGACTTTAAAGTAATGGACTTTAATGTGAAGCATATTAGATATACAAATTAAAGTGTCCTTGCCCGGGGGCCATGAGAAGTCCACAGAGGAAGATCATTCCTTGCCGTGGGGGGTGGGTGATCTTAGATGTGCAAATCCTTCCTTGGATACAGACTTTTTATAGGGCGGGTCTGGCATCGAAGTGGAGCAGAGAGACACAAAAGGTTTCCCTCATCCTGAAGCTATTCTGTTTGTGCTGTGGCCCGCCAGCAGAGCTGGCAGCAGAATCGGACAGTGACGAGGTTGGAGAGGAACATGGCAAAGTCCTGGAGGCTGGGGAAGGCTCAGCCGAGGGCTCTGCATCGGAGGCAGAGATGAAGCCAAGGCTGTCTGGCAGTTCTCAGCTGCCTTGGGAGCTATACAGCAGTGAGGCAGAGGAACAGCTAGAACATGTTCCCAGCGTGCACATGCGCAGAGCTGCCAGAATAAAAGAACAGATAAGAACTCAGGGTCAACTTGGGAGTAAAGCTCCAGATAGACAGTGAATGGCCCCTCCCATAGGAAATAAAAGAGGAGCAAAAGGGGAGTGGGCTTTTGCAGGAAACAATTTGTTTGTTTGTTCGTTCGTTCATTTCAGGACTGTGAAGATCTGTCTGTGAATCTCAGAGACTCTGTGCCAAGTCTTGTACAGCACTGAATTTGGAAAATATTTACATGGCAGCTTTCCAAGCTAGATAAGGTCATAAATTCCATTTTTAAAGACTGTTTACCAGGCCTATGCTGAATGTGAATGAGACGAATTCACATTTGTTTAATAAAAGAGGTTTTGTTGGGACCAGGAATCTGCTTTGTGCTTCTTGGGGAAGCCTAGGTCAGAACAGTTTGTCTGTCAAAGCCAGAGAGGTGCGCTTGATCAATTTCAGCCCAAATGTCAAATGCAGTTGGAGAGAGTTTTGAGCAGTTTCTTGGATTCCTATTATGAGACTCGTTGGAAGATCAGGCACTGCTGACCTGGCTAAAGACGGAGGGGGCACTATTGGGGCTTTTATCTTCCAATAGTGTCTTATCCCACACATGAACCTCATTAGTAGATATTTACTGGAATGGTACACTGCATCAGCAATTGTTACTATTTTTCATATTCATATTGTGATTGATATTTCTGTAGCATGAATAGAAATAAGAATTTATTTCAATATCCTCCTACAAAGTTTTCAGAAAATTGTTTTCAGTAGTGTACTTTCTTGTTGCCAGATTCTAATTTTTAAAGAATTTTTAAAAATGTACTGATAAAAATTATCCCTTGCAAACATTTCTTTTTCAACTTAAAGTTTTTGCTGGTTAGTAATTTGTAAGCATGTACAACAGATTAGCTTTTCTACAAAAACAATAAATTAACTCTACAAATTATCTACTGACACTTGTTTCATTAGTCCTTAAACCCTACTCTACTAGCTGCTAAATATTTTTGTGTAGAAAAGAAATGCAATTGGATGCATTTCTACCATGTTAAAAAAAAACTGTATTTTCAACTATCAGCTTTCATCATAGTATATTATTGCTGCCATCTTTGGAATTTAAAATGATTTGTTGCTTGGACTGAGCATTTTAGTGATGGCTTCTACTTTAACACTTTGTTGGTTAAGCTATGTCTTGGGTATTTTAGTTTTTAAAAAAAATCAATTTCTTTGATACATAATTGATACAAACTTGTATATACTGTATACAAGTGCACACAGTACACTTTGAACTATCTAAATACGTTTGTGCTTGTTTTTTTTAAACTAAACAATATAGCATGCAATGCTCTTAACAAGAACCTGCCTGTTATTTTACTTATGATTAAATGTTATAATTATAGTAACTTTGTTCATGCCCAATCACTGGGGGTTTTTCTATCATAAATTATTGAAAATATTAGGTGTATTTTGCTCAAATTTCTTGGAACCAAATATATTCTTCTCTAGTTTCTCGGCATATCCATAAACATTTGTGGATTCATCCTTCACACACATTATAAGCTTCTTTTAAAAAAAATTAATTTGGCTCCTGTGAGGTTGGAAAACTGAAGTTCTGTCCCTTGATTAATAGACACTAGATGCACTACTCTTGTGAAGAGGGTTTTGGCATAGAGATGCTAGGCCATGCCACATTATCTTCACCTCCAGAGTCAATTAGGTTGGAAGACTGGTCTTCATTTCTCACCAAAAATGTGCAATCTAAGCCTCCACCCCTGAAGATTGGTTCAAAATTTTATATGCATGTAGTCTCTGATTTGAAAGTTTTCTTCGACTTTATTCACTAAAAACACCTTAAAAGTGTGCATTGGGTTGAAAGTGATCTTTGCATGTGAACAGATTCATGACGGAAACCACATCACATTATCTCAAGCTCTGTAGAAGGAAGCATGGATTTTGATCATAGTAGAATAGTCATTAAAGGTTGTTTGACATAACAGACATTTATGCATAAACAGGTTTATCTCCTCCCATTCCATGATAGATCTATATTGGGTCAATGCAAAGTTTCAGATGGGTGCTTCACTTCATTTGAATGAAGGTATCTCCAGGAAGTAATATTTTCCCCACACTTGTAAAAACAAAGGAAGTAATCCTGTTGTTGTACCTCATCTCCTTGAATATTCTATTGCTGTTGGTTGTTCCTTTACTACTGCCATTTGGAATTAGATCTTTCCTTTACTACTTAACAGCTGGGTTAAGCTGTCAAAACAATGCAGAAAACTACATTGAGGAAACTCACAAATCCTCCTTAAACGGGTATTATTTAATTTTGCCAATAACTGGTTTCAATAATAACTCCTCATGATAATCCTCCAAAAGGAGAAACATTAATGTAAACCATTTGGATGTACATTTTTAAAGGCTGTTTTATTTCAACAATGGTATAAAGCATAAGTCCCAATTTAGGATTGAGCCATGATATGACATATCCAGGAATCTTCTTTAACCATACAATCTAACTTTAGTAAAATCCTTGAGAAATGAAGTAGATTTGATATTTAAGATGGAGAGGAAAAAATATTCCACATCAAGAATTCCATTTCAGCTTCATTTCTTGATAATAAAAGTTTTAAAAAGTTGCTCCTAGTTGCTTTATATAAATACCAAAGCTATAGCATAAAGGCAGATGTCCTTCTTGACTTGAGCATTGGTAGTTAATGTAACAGACATAGTTATATCCCTATTTATTTATCACAACCAAAATTTTAATATTGCTTCTATGGTTTGCTATTAGAGCATTAAAACAATTTAAAAGGCTTCATAGTTAAGAGGAATCATCTGGAATCCTAAAATGACTACACTTTTCCTTAGAATTGGGTTGATGTAAAAATCACATACTTTCATACCTAAAGCTTAAATAGGCATATGTATATACTTTGTAACAATTTGGATAAATCACATTTATCTACATTAGGTTTTATACAAAAAGGTAATGAACAAATATTTAATTCTTCATTGGATGTCTAAGTCCAGGATTTTCTGTACAATTAAAAATAAGCCAAAACTTTGTCTTTTTCTTATTCTGCACCAGCAATTTGTCTCCCCGGAAAGCTCAGAGTATATAGATTACTTAGGAGTGTGACTTCGCTGACAGATGCAAAGCCCAATTCCTGCCTGTGACATATGTGAACTTTATGCTCAGCGCTAATGTGTGTAACTATGTAACAACTGATTCTCATAATCTGGAATAAACCAGCTAAATAACAGCACTGGCAGCTTATCTACACAAAGATAATTATGTCACCTCATATATAAATCATATCAGCAACTCATATATAAATTACATCATGTCAGCAACTCATGTATAAATTATATTTCATTCACTATTCTCAAATGACAGAGCCAGGGAACATGAAACAAATCATTAAAGTTAAATGATTTTAAAGTTTTGTAGAGTTACAGATAGTCCTCATTTAATAACTACCTTATTTAGTGACCATTTGCAATTACAGCTGTGATTTAAAAAAATAACTTTAGGATCAATCCTTGCATTTACAACTTTCACATATCTCCAAAGCAAAGGAAAGCTGAAGTAACAGCATAAGAACAGCGCTGGTTGTACTTAGTGACTGCTTTGCTTAATAACCAAGTTGCCACTCCCACTTAATTGTGGTCAATTAAACAAGGATGGCCTATATTCAAAAGTACAAGTTTTTTTTCTGATTTTCCTCCAAAAGCATACATTCAACATTTTGTCTACACTCTTGGAAGTTGTCCTCAATTATTCTCTGGTTTAGATTCTTTCATCCTCTTCATTTTTCAATAAATAAACTCAAAATAAACTCAAATTGTCTTGGCATGCAATTTAGTAAGGGTTTGAAACTTTTCAATTCAAATGTCAACTTTTAAGTACTTTAATTTTCAATTGCAATGTGTTCAGTAAATGTAAACTGCACCTTATTTATTTATTTATTTATTTATTTAACTTGTATGCCGCCCACTCTCGGAAGACTCAGGGCGGCTTACAAATAAAAAGGGAAAGGGGAATATAAAAATAAAAAACAACAGTTAAAAATTCAACAACATTCATAACACAAGATGGGGCTGGATAATTCAACAGCCCCAGGCCTGCCGGAACAGCCAGGTCTTGGTTGCTTTGCGGAAGGCCGGAAGGGTAGTGAGAGTCCAGATCTCAACTGAGAGATCATTCCATAGGGCCGGAGCAGCAACAGAGAAGGCCCTCCCCCGGGGGGTCACCAGCCGACATTGGCCAGCAGATGGAATCCAGAGGAGGCCTAGTCTGTGCGATCTAATAGGTCTCAGGGAGGTAACTGGCAGGAGGGGTCTCTCAGGTAGCCAGGTCCGATACCATGTAGGGCTTTAAAAGTAACGACTAGCACCTTGAAACATGTCCGGAGACCAATGGGAAGCCAGTGCAGCTCACGGAGGATAGGTGTAATGTGGGTGTACCTAGGTGCACCCACAATCACTCGTGCGGCTGCATTCTGGACTAGCTGAAGTCTTCAAACACTCTTCAGGGGCAGCCCCATTTAGAGCGCGTTACAGTAATCCAGTCTTGAGGTGACGAGGGCATGAGTGACTATCCGAAGGGCCTCCCGGTCCAGATAGAGTCGCAATTGGTGCACCAGGCGAACCTGGGCAAAGGCTATTTAAGATTTCAAATACTTTTAAAATCAGATTCTTCCTCAAACATAGAATCTACATATGCAAATGGACAATGATTATCAGTGTTTTTGGTTATGTCAATGAAAAAAAACTCAGTAGTATTTCATGTTCTTGTACAGGACCTACTTAATGTTGGTTATTTGCAATAACATATGGTATGTCTCTTCCTGTAGCATAGGCTAGATCAGTGGTCCCCAATGTGGGCCCCACGCCCCACAGGGGGGCAATTTGATTTTTAATGGGGACAATTTGAACCTTGTTTAAACCAGGTTAATGACCTTTTAGGCTTCCTCCATGTGAATAGAGTTCATTTTTGAGTAAAGTAAGAATTATATGTCACGGGGGAGGGGGAGCACCAAGATTTGAGAGATGCTTAGGTGGGGCATGGTCAAAAAAAGGTTGGGAACCATTGAGCGAGATGAACAGAAAGAACTAATTAAAGCTCATACCACTTATAGTTAATAAAATGACTATATATTGTTGAAGGACATGTCTATATTGTATAGCTGCTGAATAGGGGAAGCTGTCAGCTTGTTTCCAGAACATAAGACTGTACAACTTCTCCCCACCCTCTGAACATGGCAAGCAAATGGACGTACACAAAATACATGCTGTAGGTAACAGGTGCTGCTGCCATTCAGACCTGAAAGCAAAGAGAAGATAAGCACAACAGTACATTAACTCAGTTGCTAGATGGTGTCTCGATTTCATATCTTTTTTTTTTGTCTGCATTAGAAGAGGCTAGTCAAAATTAATATGTGTTCCAACATCTTCATTCTAAATAAATTATTGGAATTATTTAGCTGCCTGGCAATGAAGATTATAAAGTAACAAACATATATATTGCCATTCTGAGTGATAAAGATAGAATAACATTCTTTATTGGCCAAGTGTGATTGGACACCCAAGGAACTTATCTTTGGTGCATATGCATTTGGTGTGCATAAAAAGACATAAAAAGATACATTTGCTAAGAATTATAAGGTACAACACTTAATGATAGTCAAAGGGTACAAATAAGCAATTGGGAAACAACCAATATCAGTATTAATCGTAAGGATACAAGCAACAAAGTTACAGTCCTGCAGTCATAAGCAGATGGGTGATAGGAATGATGAGAATATGTGTCATATTAACATGTCTCACGTTAATTGAAGTAGTTCTATATTCAGCCAATCTTTGTTGTTAAGGATTTTTATAAATATGTAATTATCAATCATAAAATGACTTTTTCCATAAAATCTATTCATTTATTATTATTATTTTTAAAAATTCTAATTGTATTGAATATTGGAATCTCTACAGAAATTACCAAAACCTTTTCAGGAGACAATAACCCATAATTAGGAATTCAGCACCCAAGAAAATAATACAGGAAATTTTGAGGAATCATCAACACATAAACAACACATAAATCAGCTAAATTTCCAAATATCACTGTTTTCATTTTTCTTGTCTATACTTCTTTCTGTGAAATATTATTTTTAATAATTTGAAATATACATGTTTATCCATTAATTTGTACAAACTTTGTTAAAGACAGATTATATGGGACAAATCTTGTCTCCTTCTTTGACAGGAGAACTACCCTAAGTCAGAGGTCCCTGACGTGGTGGGGCGGTGGGAATGACCTATTCAGAATTGGGCCACGTGAGTGACTGGCTGGAGCGTGCATGTGTGCAGATCAACTTACGTGAGCGGCAAATCAGTAGACATTCATGCATGTGCACCCTAGTCCGCCACTCAAACAAGTCGAGCTGCGCATGCATGCACCACCCAACCACTTGTGCAAGGGCTGCATGTGCTTGCATGGCCCAGTTCTCTTCTCCCCCATAGCTGAGCTCCAAGCCACAAAGGTTGCGGCTGCTACTCTAGGTGACAAAAAGAATGCTGTCAATATAATCTACTTTGATTTCAGCAAACCCTTGAATGAGATTCCATATCACATTCACTCTACAAGCTGCCAAAGTGTGGTTTGCACTCAGGAGATCAGTATGAATGAGCTTTGTCAAGTTGCAGAGCAGTAACCAGTGGGATTCTACAGAATCTGTCTTGGGACTAGAAATATTTAACATTTTTATCAATGGTATGAATGATGGCTGCTTATCAAATCTGTGGATAACACAAACATGGGAAGTCAGGCCAATATTCAGAATGACAGTAGGAGTTTGCAGTGGAGAGTTTGGAAGACTGGGCTGAAGAAAACAAGATGCCAGTTCAGCAGAGAAAAATAAGGTTTACATAAGGAGGAAAAACATAGGACATATACAAGGTGGGAAATTCATGGCTTGGAAACACTACATCTGAAAAGGACTTGGGTAATGTCATTGATAACAAGATGAGTATATTAGACAGCTGCTAGGAGAGCAGTAGTGGAAAAAGCATTATATTAAAGATTCATGAAACCATTATTCCTTTCCATTTAGCACTGGCGAGACCATACATCAGAGGTGGGTTGCTCCTGGTTTGGCCCAGTTTGGCTGAACTGGTGGTGTCAGCGGCAGGAAGCTCCACCCAGATGCGTCTGTGCATGCACAGAAGCATTGTGCACACAACCACGCATGCAAGCATGAGCGAACAGGTAATAAACCGGTTAACAACCCACCACTGGCACACATGTATATAATTCTGAACACCATATTTCCAGAATGATATTGACATATTAAGAGGGTTCAGAGGACAGCAAGGATGATACAAGAGCCTGAGGAAATGCTCTACGAGGATAAATTAAATGAGGGATCATTGGTGCTCCCTAAGCTTGGTTGTTATCTTGTAGGTGTTTCATTTCATAAACTAGATAGCATCATCCCAAAAATATTACCTAGTTTGGGTAACGAAATGTCTGCAAGAAAATAAACAAGCTTGGAGAATTCCAAGGACCCCTCATATCAACCCTGAGTTACAAATATTCTCCTTTATCAGGACATGTTAAAGGAAGCTGGGAGGTTCAGTCTGGAGGAAAGCTGCTGCAAAAGTTAGCCAAGTTTAGTACATTAAGAGAAACGATATGAAAGATGTTCAAGAACTTTTTTTCAGTGGTCACAGACGATAGGACCAAGAGTAATGTTGCAGCTACCTAGGTTTCATGTAAATATAAGGAAAACACTTTTTGACAGTAAGACATATGTAACATGGGAAAAGTCTACATATAGAGAGACTGTGGATCTCCACATCTGAACATTTTTAAGAAAAGAATGGACAGCCATTTCACTCTAATTAGTTTTCATGCACCTTGTAGAAGATTGAACTAGATGATCTTACTGGCCCCTTCCAACTCTACAAGTTTATGATTCAGATAAAATTTCTTCTACTCTTTGGCATGTTCCTATCCACTAAATTTCTAATTTTCATAATAGAAAAAGAATAAATAAGGAGACAAGCAACTTAGGAGAAATTTCCTGACAGTTAGAAAAAATAATCAGTGGAACAGCTTGCCTCCAGAAGTTGTGAATGCTCCAACACTGGAAGTCTTTAAGAAGATGTTGGATAGCCATCTGTCTGAAACGGTATAGGGTTTCCTGTCTAGGCAGGGGGTTGGACTAGAAGACCTCCAAGGTCCCTTCCAACTCTGATATTGTATTGTATAATAATTAGGAATACAATTTTGAGGGGACCTGGAATTTTATACCCCAGCAAGCATTTTTCAGAAATGTTTTTAAAAGTAGAGAGTTCTCTTTTGGGTGCTTATTATATCTTCTATAAGACTTCACTTCTGTTTTTGTTACAATTAATTTGAGGAAGAGAACATTAAATAGCATTCTCAATATTTAGGTAATATAGAACAAGTAAAAGAAGATTCGGTGTCTTGAATTGTGTGCAAACACCTGAATATGAGAGCAAGTAAACTAACCATAGATTAAAATGAGCAATTTTCATTAATTAATTTATAACTGCATAAACAATGCTTGGAGTAAAATATCTATGATGGATTATATCCACTTAAAAGAATAATATAATAAACTTCCAAAGCATATACTTTCCCAAAGATAAACTCTCAGCAACACATTAAAAATTGGATCAAGTGTCAATATATTATTCGCTTCCTTCATATCCTGTTTAAAAAGGTAAAAGTACCCCTCGCACATATGTGCTAGTCGTTCCCAACTCCAGGGGGCGGTGCTCATCTCCGTTTCAAAGCCGAAGAACCAGTGCTGTCTGATGACAATTCCATGGTCATGTGGCTGGCATGACTAAATCCCAAAGGCACACGGAACGTTGTTAGTGGCCCCTATTTTTCTACTTGCATTTTTACATGCTTTCGAACTGCTAGGTTGGCAGAAGCTGGGACAAGTAATGGGAGCTCACTCCGTTATGCGGTGCTAGGGATTCGAACCACCGAACTGCCGACTTTTCGATTGACAAGCTCAGCGTCTTAGTCACTGTTTACTAATGGCAAAAAATATATGATAGCCCTTCTATCTTCTCTAAGTCTACTTGTTAAAAGGACCATTTACTATACAGTTGCAATAAATCCCCTATTGAACAACTTAAACCTGCATCACCCCTCTCTAGGAACCACAAAAAAAGGAATACAAAGAAACAAATGCAAAGAGAAGTGCCACAAAGAAACAATAACATTTAGAAAATATACAGCACTTTGTATTTCGAAAGTATTACCATACAATTAGTATTACGGTAAGTAAAAAGCAGTTAATGAGAGATAGCAAAAAAGTGCTAAAGCAAAAGCAGGATGGGGGAATTAGAAAAGAACAAGAAATGAAATGTTCACAACTGTCATGTGGCAAAGCTCACTTTCTGACAATTTAGTGCATTATAGTTCCAAAATCCCAATTCTGTTTATCCTTCCAGAGATGAAAGATATAGTTACCCTGAAGAAGGGTGCCCAAATTTAGATAAGAATATCTCCATATATGACAAATGTGTATTAATCAAGCAGCAGCAAGTCAGAAATTTGGCAGTGATTTTAGTAGTTTTTGTCTCAAGAGGATGTTAGTCAATACAGTTTGGACATCGAAAGAAAGTAACCAGTTGTTCTACAGTTCTGTCTTTGCCCCACCTCAAGCTGAAGGGAAAAAAGAGGCTTAGCCCTTGTGGGTGTTGGCCCCCTTTTTCTAAGGTGCTCTGCAATTTGGAATGCTTTGTGGTGTAATGTTCTGGACAATCATTGGAATCCTCAAAAGGCAGGGAGCTATAAGCACGCAACTCATTTAGAAGCACAATGCAATGGAACGAGACTGGAAGGGAGCAGAGTTTCATGGAACAAGTACAGGTGGCAAGAATTCTGAAAAGCAGCACTCAACTTCTGTCTTTTTTTCCTGTTAAGGGCCATATGAATAAATACCAGGTATCTAAAAATTGGTTCACAAACATTTGGTACAGTGGTGGGATTCAAAAATTTTTACAACCAGTTCTGTGGGTGCTGCTTGGTGGGTGTGGCTTGGCTTGGCTTGGTGAGTGTGGCTTGGTGGGCATGGCTTGGTGGGTGTGGCAGGGAAGGATACTGCTAAATCCCCATTCCCTCCCTACCCCACTAACCTGCTTTCTAGCTCCATTCTCCTTTGCAGGGCAACAAAACAAGACCCAGCTGATCAGCTGGGACTTGGGAGGCAGTAAATAGATTGGGGGCAGGGCCAGCCAGAGGTGGTATTTACTGGTTCTCCAAACTACTCAAAATTTCCACTACCTGTTCACTAGAACTGGTCAGAACCGGCTGAAAATCACCTGTGATTTGGTGGTATTAAAGGTGGGGTTTTGTATTTAAAAAATCTGATTTGCTAGGTTTTCCTAGCCTAGAGTACATCTACTGTATTTGCAAGTTACATGAAGGTATAGGCTCATAGACTTTGCAAAATGTATTGTCCATGTATTTGAAAATACAAGCAAATGAGTAGTTTCATTGTGAGCTGCCTTTCTATGGAGCAAGAAAATCCTTTCTTCTTGCTGCTGAAACCACAGCAGAGATCTAGATATTCCTGCATTCTTTATAAGTTTAGAAGCAACTTTTCTATCTGAGCCCTTGTACACACAATAGAGAAGAAATGTATACTTTTTTGAAAGACCAGCGTTGACATTCATACATTCACACATTGCACAAACAAAGCTTACCTCAGAGAACAGAAACCTACTGAATTCAGGCTAGCTAGGATGGATGGTAGTTTGAGTTTTACACTTGGAGTGTCACTACTCCAAAATCCTTAATCTCTCTTTTCAGTCCTCAGCAATTATATTTCCGCTTGGACTGATAAATCAATCAAACTTATACGGCTGATTTTTGTAATCTCATATCGAAAGTAACTCTAACAACCTTATATATTAATGTAATTCCCATTGAGTTTAGTGAAGCTTAGAGCCATGCATGTGAATATAAGCTTTATACATTTAACTTGATAAGTATGTTATCTTACTCTTCAGAATTCACTCACTATCATAAGCCAAACTATATCCCAAATATTGGTTTCATTTATTTATTTGGAAGATATACTACTCATTGTGCCAACAAAAGTGTATATAGTCAAAGCTATGGCTTTTCCAGTTACAATGTATGGCTGTGAAAATTGGACCATAAGAAAGGCTGAGTGCCAAAGAATTGAGGCCTTTGAACTATGATGCTGGAGAAGACTCCTGCGAGTCCTTTGGACTGCAAGGTGATCAAACCGGTCAGTCCTAGAGGAGATCAACTCTTACTGCTCTTTAGAAGGCCAGATGCTGAAGATGAAACTCAAATACTTTGGCCACCTAATGAGAAGGAAGGACTCACTGGAGAAGAGCCTAATGCTGGGAAAGATGGAGGGCAAAAGAAGAAAGGGATGACAGAGAATGAGGTGGCTGGATGAAGTCACTGAAGCAGTCGGCGTGAGCTTGAATGGACTCTAGAGGATGGTAAAGGACAGGAAGGCCTGGAGGAGTGTTGTCCATGGTGTCTCAATGGGTCGGACACAATTTCACAACTAACAACAACTACTACTCACACCATAGCCACAAAAAAGCAATGTTATTATTATCTGCTGGTAGTTACTTTGCTGAGATGGGCAACCATATAAATTAAAATATTTTTTTAAAATAAAAAAAAGCTAATGATATTCATATACGTAAAAAAGGGGGGGAATAGGTCTGGAGTCCCCAAGAAGTAGCAAAGGGCACCAATGTGCCCATAGATATCTCCCTTGGCACTCAGTTTATTTTATTTTTAAATAAGATACTGGCATGTTGCAGGAAACACCCCACCTCCAAACTCCCAATTTCACCATTATTTGCAGGAATCCTTTAGGCCTTAGACTGGGAATAGTTTCTGAGATAATCAAAATTCTAAAAGTGTGAACTGTTTGAAAATGTGGCAGCATATCCAGGAAAGAGACAAAGACCTGCAGATGTAGCACAAAACATCAGGTAGGCTAAAATAGCATTCTGATCAATCAGAATCTAGTAACCAGTTATGTCCCCATGGCAACCCTTTTGAGAATTGGAAAGTCAGTCTCCCATTCTAAAATTGCAGGATTCTTTTTGCAGCCTTTCTTCCTGTGCCACAGTGAAATCAGAAGTTAATCAACTTAGCTACAGAAGAGCTGTGACATCTTAAGAACAAAGGGGCCTAGTGCCAATCCTGGATCAGCTCCTGGAGCATCACTAATGCTGCAACGAGAGAATCACTGAATAATGCCTTAAATTATATGAGTCCAAAAGAAGAGGGCTACACTTACGGGATCTGTTTTGCTGGCTAAAATCCCTTCTAGAACCTCAAAAGCAAAGAGGTCATTCTTGTGATATCTGACTTTCAGGACATGAAATAAGCATTAATATTTAAGGGAATTTGTACAATGATTATACAATAAGTAGTCTCACAAAAAATCATGAGTAATTACATATTTGTGCCAACATGCAGAGGCTGAAATTTGCAAGTATAATAGTAGAAGCTTGCATCATATCCAAATGCACGTTTAAAAAATTCTGCTCTGTAATGTTACCAAAATACACCCAGTATGTTCTTTACATTACTTAGTAAGTGAACCTGATGGAAATTGATCTATCTATTTCTTCAATCATTTTTTCCTGCTGCCCTTTAGTATATAGAAATAAACTTAAGTGCTCATCTTGTTTATTAAGTTAGATCATCATTTCTCAAGGTCTTCCTTTATAAGAATTAGTATAAAGTGATATACATTACCAGTTAAAGTTTTTGTGAACTATATCATTTTAAATATTTGTAAGGAAGCCAATAGCTGATAGGAATCAAACTTAAGACATATTTTAAAAACACAGCTATTTCTAGTAATTTACTAGGGTCGCTCACAAACACATAATGTGCAGATCTATATAATAATAATGTATCTTATTACACCCCCACCACCACGGTTCTTCACAAAACAACTGCAGTATTCTTATACTACAAATTCATGATTTCTGACACATTGATATCTACATCTGAGATAGTGATATTCAGTAAGATACTCTTGTATCTATGTTTTTTTAAAAAAAAAAAACTCTCACCATATTGTTCAGTGGATTCTGTGTTCACTTCAGTTCCACTCTTTCTGGAGCTACAACTTGCATTTATCATATAGAATCTTGCTATACTTCATCAAAAAAAAATCATTTATGAAACTCGTGGATTTAGGCCAGATTCTCTTTATCACTTCAACTTTTGATGTATTTTTGCATGAATACCCTGTCTACCATATAGCATGTTATATCTTATATTCTTAGGTTGTGCTTCAGTGGAGCTCTGCAATGTAATTTCTCATCCATTATCCATCTTTAGCTCCATGTAAGAATATTTACTGTTTCCTGATTTTTTAAAAAAAAGTTATCATCAAGAAATATGTTCTAAAATCTGACTTACATTTTGTTTGTCCTCAATTTTGCTGTGCTCCTAATCGTTTTTGTCAGAATATCCTGAGCATTTAACCCCACTTAAGAATTAACCACTGAACACTGATTTTTTTTTCCAAAGAGGAATATATTAGTTGAATTGTTGTAATCTCTGCTGTTAGAGTGTACCATAATCACTACATACCACAGTGTCTAGTAGTAGCTGCTTTTTTTAAAACGTAGAGGTAACACAGAGTAATTGCTGAAATTACTTGTCACCTATGTGTTATTCACTCACATAACAACTGAAAACTGAGAAGAATGTCCTTTAATAGGATATAAAATGTAAACTTTAAAAAGCCTTTGAAAGGGTTTATTTTTAACAAGCATTCTGTTGTGCTCCAGGTATAGCTATAAAAATACTACTTTGTAATTAAGGATAAAATAGATTATGGAAGTACTTTCAATATTAGCTTTAGCTGAGAAATTTCTTAATAGCTTAGGGTCAAAATATCTAAAATATGCTTCCAGAGGGAAAAACTTCTAAGACCCAAGCCCAGGGAAGGACATTTATAAATATTGCAAACTTTCCTTTGCTTGAGATATTCTAGCATAGTATTATATATTTTATGTTGTCTTGCTAACAAAGAAACATACATAACATGTTACATATGTTTATTATAAGCAATGAAAACACATACCAAATGATAATAGATGATCTATTACTTAAAAATAAATAAGGCTAAATGAAAAATTGAAAGATTAGGTGTTTCCCAAGTACTTTTGGTGATTAAATGTACTTTAAATATTTTAATGTGTACAATGTAATTTTAACTCTATACTAAAATTCACGATTAATCTATTCTTCTGAATATGGTGTCAGTTATATGCAAAACCATAAAATTATAATTGCAATTTGTAGAATGTGTTGATACACATACAAAACCTCTAAGCATGAAGCGTGTATGTCCTTCATTCACAAGTCAGTTACAATGCTAAAGAAGTTGAACAATGGACTACAAATGGCCAATCAGCACTTATGAGCTACCAGATGACATCCGTTTATCTATCATTCATCTTTATTCACCTACTAGGTAAAATGGGTCTCTTTAGCAATAGAACACCATACGTCTACAGTATTAGTTTTAAGACAACAGACAAGCCATCTTCTTAAGTCACTGCTATCCATATTTTCTACATTCACTTTTTTCTTATAAGCTTCCATTGAGTAAAATGATGATAGAAGCTCCTTTTACTTTGAACTCTGTTCTAGCTTGACTTGCTACACAGTCTTCTTGCTGACTGGAGATTGTACTTTATGTCTTTTCTTTCTTTAGCCATGAAGAGTGCAAACTAGTAGGACTGAGCTCCCTTGAGGAAAAACTTTGAGAAGATGCTTGCTTTCTTTCTTTCTTGCTTTCTTGTTTGCTTCCTTGTTTGCTTCTTTGCTCCATTGCTCATTAATTAATTAATTAATTAATTCACTCACTCACTTTATCCAGCCATCAATCTCACATACATGTCTCTGGGTAGCTCTAAATAATTTAAAACATCTCCCCAAGATGAGAAAATTACAAAGAAAAAGCAAGAAAAATATAAACATGCTAAAATCATTAAAACCAATATAATCTGCTGCCATATTCACAGCATTCAATATAACTGTTGAGCAGATTCTACATTACAATTGGATGACCAAACTTGGTTGTCAAAACCAGCCTTTCAAAAGGCCAGTAAGGTCAGGATCAATGTAATCTCCAGAGGGATTGTTCCAAAGGGTGATGGGTAGTAGGACAGAAAAGGTTCTCCTCGGGGTCCCATCAGGCAACTTGGGACACAGACATGTTGGATCTAATGGAATGGGTAGATGTAACAGGGGAGAGGCAGTCCCTCAAATAACCCAGTCCCATGCCATGTAGGGCTTTATAGTTCATAACTAGCACCTTGAACTGAATTCAGAAGCATAGTGGCAGCCAATGTAGTTCACAGAGCAAAATTGTAATGTGCTGCATGAGGAAGACACATAACTACACATCACCGCATTTTGTGCCAGCTGCAGCTTTTGAATACTCCTCAGTCTCACAGTATATAGAAGGCATTACAGTAATTCATGGAAGGTGACCAAGGCATGAATGAATGAGATTAGAGTATCCAGATTCAAGAATGAGTGCAACTGGTGCAAAATACAAAGTTGTGCCAAAACCCTCCTGGTTACCACTGCCATCTGCTCTTCAATCAGGAGTTGTGAGTGAAGGAGATTTCTCACAAGGCCTGTTTGGAGGAATGCTACCCCATCCAGAGCAAGATATCACTGTTAATTTGGAGCAAGAGTTTCTGCCCTCAACTCCTGCTTTGCAGAATCCTAGAGGATTCATTTCTCTGCTCCTGTTAAACATCTACATGAAGCTGGGGGAAGATCATTTTCTGACATGCGATGAGGTATCACTAGTATGCTGAGGATACTTAGTTATACATCTCTGTTTCTGGTGAATTAAGTGATGTTCTACATGTCTTATCTCGCTCGAGGTTTCCAAAACACAAAGGCATTCAATCTTGCTAGGTTGAGCTGAAGCATGTTGTTCCCCATTCCAAACTCAACAGTGAAGAATGGAAGCACAGCTCCTATCTTGCTCAT
This sequence comes from Thamnophis sirtalis, assembly GCF_051295495.1. Lineage (NCBI taxonomy): Eukaryota > Metazoa > Chordata > Lepidosauria > Squamata > Natricidae > Thamnophis > Thamnophis sirtalis. Next base: position 33,280,149 of record NW_028261389.1, on the reverse strand, counting down.
GCCTGAAGTAATCCAGTAGTGCAGCCAATGTTGTTTCAATATCATACCCAGGTTTGAACCCCAATTGGTAGAGTTTCACATAATCCATTTCATCCTTGATTCTCTGAATCTGTTCAATGCCATCTTTTCAATGACCATCCCTAAAAATGGAAGTCTGGACACCAGATAGAACTTGTCCAATATAGTTGTATCTACCAATGGCTTTTGAGGAAGGGGTGAACCAATGACTCTTTAATTGATGTGCATAATGAAAGTCAGAGTGAGCGTATCTTCAAGCACTACTACTCTTCAGCTGAAGGCAGACATTAAGAAATTGCAGAACCATGATTGTTTTTAATAGATATGTATCTCTTGAGGTAATAAATAGTGACTGCACCTAAATTGTGGGAGTTTCTGATCTAGGTCCTCTCTACTAGCCTTCCTCTGTTTGGGTGCACACTTTCTTATCAACACTTATTTTAAATAATGGCAAGTTTTAGTTTGTTTTTTAATTGCATCTGCTCGGGTTTTTATTTATTTATTGGAATGTTTATTGTATTTTATTAGATGAAATTCTGCTTGGACACCCTAAGTAACACAAAAGTATCTATAATGAAGGATTAATAAAAGACAAAAACCACCCAACAGCTTTATGCTCAACACAGAAAAAAATGTCATGCTGCATCCATTTAAAAGACCCCATGATACAGCCAATCAGATTAAATCATCTTTGGTTTTCACTATTTTTACTTACTTAGGTTTTAATAACTCAGTGGAAGGGGGATGATTTTATAGGGCAATATAAAGATTGCTAATTCCAAGTAATTGTTAATGGTTGCGAAATAAACAAATATTGAAAAGAATTTTCCCACCTGCCAAGGAATATCTGCCTGCTGCACATTTTTAGAAGCACAATATTTCATTGCAGTAGCAACCTATTTTGAAAAAAGAATATGTACTTCCAAATTCCAGCTACTCACATGAAAAATATAGGATATGGACAATGACATTCAAAGGAAAACAAGTTGGAAGATATCTTGTTTACAATGTATTTGGACTGTAATTCATTCCACCCTTATTTTTCAGACTTTGTGTCCTGAAGATGAATTTATAATCCCACAAGAATGATGTATCATAAATAAATAGATGAAACAATCCAGCAATGACAAATGTGATTATCAATCAGACACAGGAAGATAGTGAGGGTCATGCACCAACCATGCAGGCATAGAGCTGCTAATTGGTCAATTACATTTGTTTATAGCCAACCAGTAGCTATTAATTAGGCATTGCTGATTTCACTCTTCTTGGGCTTATCCTCATTGCCTTGTTGCCAGAACAGACCCACAACCATTATTTAAGATAGGAACAGATGGTGTTACCCTCTATTTACCCTCTACTCACCATGAATGCAACGTTCAGCATGCTTCCCTGTTACACTTTTAAAGTACTCTTTTCCCACTAGGTCACCTCAGATGCTTCTATCTATATGGTTAGAGCAGTATACTCCCTTGCAAGCTAACTACAGCAGTTCATTGGCTACTTCACAGAGGTAGTAACATCCCCTCAATTGAGTCAATACTGTAGTTCAAGGGTGTCAAACTGGTGGCCCATAGGACAGAAGCATCACACACAGGCCATACTCACTCCAGCTCCGCAAAGGGGAAAATGTTGTGATACGTCACGTAACGGCAACGTGACGCTGCAAGTTGGACATCCGTGCTGTAGTTGTAGTTGTAGTCTTACATTTCCTGGGTAATTTTCCTATTACAGTAGTGCAATTAGCACATAGAATGTTGCAGTTTAAAACTCAGCAGATTTTTTTTTAAGTCATATTTGTCTTCCTCTAAACCACCTAGCTTTTGCCCTGGGCTTTAAAAAAATGGAAAAATTCAGCAATGAACCATTTCATTCTTTCTTCTGACCCTTGAAGTTAAAATGTTTTACAACTTGGGAAACAATGAAGCAAATGCCCATAGAAATATTTTAAGCATAAATAAACATTAAGTATGCAGTGAGAAGGTGGGGACTTTTTATGAACTAATTTGGAAAGCATTAGTGAGACCTCTGCTTAGATACTTAACTAATTTAGGGTATGCACTTTAAAAAGCTGGTACAAGCTGATCTATGATTTCTGGTAATGTATTGAAGGCATGATAAGATACGGGGAACAAATCTCAGTATCTTAAGAGATCATAGTAAACCAACATTACTAGGCACAGGAAAAAAGACCCTCTGAGTACATCCTCATTCCTTCTGTGAAAATCTCTGCAACATAATTTTCATGATTATTTTTCAATAAAAACGACCCTATGAAAAACAACCCAGTTTGTTCATTAGGCTGTTTTTAGTCCTCTGGAGCCTTCAAGTCCCCTGAAGGCTCTGGAGGGCTTAAACCAGCCATACGAGCAAACCAGAAGTGACTTCCAGTTTGCTCATAGGGTTGTTTTTTGTCCTCTGGAGCCTTCAGGGAAGCCTCTGGAAGGCCTCTGAAGATTCCAGAAGACTTAAACCGCCCCTACGAGCAAACTGGAAGTCCGTTCCTGAACTTCTGTTTTGCCTGTAGGGACAGTTTTTTTGCACTCTGGGGGCTTCAGGGAAGCTCCTGAAGCCACCGGAGGGCCTTCAGGGGGCAGGGGAGGCTGTTTTCGCCCTCCCCAGGCTCCTATAAAGCCTCTGGAGCCTGGGGAGGGTGAAAAATGGCCTCAAAAAAGGCTAAAGTCAGCTGGCCAGCGCACGTATGTGTGCTGGCCAGCTGACAGGGCAACGCCTCACGTGCCCTGACAAATGTCTCCATGTGTCACCTGTGGCACGTGTGCCATAGGTTTGCCATCCCGGGTCTAGTCTTTGCTCCCTACTCTCTAATTATCCATCCTAGCTTTACTGTCAATGAATTTTTCATATGTTTACATTTCAATTCCTTTTTAATGCTTTACATATATTTGCACTAGAAAATGGCTTAAAGAAATAAATATTAGATAACTTTCCCATGGAATGTAGCTTCCACTCTACTGCATTTATTTATTTTATTATTTATTAGTCTAATTTATATAACCACCATTTCACCAAAAGCAATTCTGGGAGGCACAAAATAATCAAATAAAACAATAACAGTATAAAATATAAAAAGTCATATTAATAAATATCATAAAAACCAAAGAGCTATGTTAGTTCAGAGCTTAATGGTCTACATGCATACATTCTTCCTTCTTCATTGTTTTACTTATTTCTTGCCCTGATTTTTATCCTTATTTTAAGGATATTTGTCTGAAATTGTTTGGCTATATCAAACTTGCCACGTCATGTTGCCGTCACGTGATGTTTTGTGACAATTTCCCCATTCACAGAGCTGGGGTGGGAGTGGCCTGCACGTGACGCATCCAGCCGCAGGCTGCCAGTTTGACACCCCTGGTCTATATAAAGGCATATATCGATGCAAATTTATAACTGTTTTACATTCTAAACCTGAGAGTGCATTTCTTGGCCATAATAAAATATATATCATGAAATTACACACCTCCTACAATTACCAATTAACTAGCTATGCCAGTCTGCTGCAAGAAAAACAGCAAAAAAACTTCCAGCACTTTCACAAGTAAATTTATTGTGTGTTCACTGTTCTGGACTACAGAAAGTTTATGTCATAATGAAATTAGTCTTTATAGCACTACAAGATTTTTTGCTGATTGTGAAATTAATATTTATACATTAGATTAGCATAGCAGTGTTATTTTCATTATCATGCTACATACACCTACTTCATTCTATCAAAACAATTTATGTTTTTTTTCCTCCTGAAAAATGCTGGCAGGCATGTAATTTCAATTCTATCTTCCTTTGGACCTCATTCCCTGTGAGTATTTATAATCAGATTCAATAGGCAACACGCTGTATTACAGAAAATCATTTACATTAATGGGGACAGATACGGAAAACATAAATCTTAGAGTCCTCAAACAAATTATCTCTTATAGAGCAAAGTGAAATGCAGACTGAATAAAGGAAAAGTTTCCTTATGTTTCTCTAATTGAGGTGGAAATATTTGACTTCTAGGTGTACAATTGGACAATTTGTATATTTAATCTGAAAAGTCTCTAAAGCTGTTTTAAAGTGCAGTGATAACATAAAACTCTCTAGCAAACAACTTAGGTTTTCCTTTTATTCAGTCTGAATCACCACCCAAGAACTTGAGCTCTATGTCTTTCCCCAAAGTCAGAAAACTATAGCTATTACAAATAAAAGCCATTGATAACTACAAAGCTGTGTTTTACCTCCATTGAGATCACCAATGCTGCCATTTCAATTACTATAGGAGGATTTCATCTTTTAAAATAAAAGTTTTTTCCTGTTTGCATATGCCACCATTCTAATTGTTTTTTTAATCCCACTATTCTCATCATCATGAAATTAAGAAATTCCTTCACCCCAAATCCAAAGTTTTTGAGGCAAAATATTTTCTGCTTGATGCTCAGTCACTTTGCAGACTGTTGAAACATGGGTTTATATCTTACATTTATGCTTAACAGGAAAGGATACACAGTACTGTCTCTCTCTTATGACCAAGAGAGAGAGTTGGCATTACCTACTTCTATGGGTCTACAGATCTGCCACTTCTTTATACAAAAAAATCATGCAATTACTTAGAATTACCATTGCCTGATGGCCAATCTCAAGAGGGCAACATTAGTTCTGCTAATGGGAAATGGAATACTATGCTATATCATCATTCATACCACAATAGGTAATTGTATTGTACCACAATACAATAGATAATTGTAAGAAGTGATACCCTACTTAATGAAGAGATTAGTGTCTACAGTTGAAATAACAGAATAACACTAATTAATTTGGAAGGATTAATATAATAAAGGGGGCAAACATTATATTAGAATGCAAACAAGGGAGTTTACCAAATCTTTCTGCAGTACACTTATATTCATATGTTCATAGCACGCCATGATTTAGATTACATAGATTCAGATCTATGATATGTAAATTATCAGTCCCCTGGCCATCAAAGGAATTTAGATTATCTGTAATATCTTCTAGTTTTGAAAGTCATGTTTTTTTCTCCTCTAATCAATTCAGTCAGCTCTGCATTGATAGCATTCTTGTAATTCATATATTCATATCTTTTAAATTAAACATTATATGAAGATAATCTGGGATATTTTCTTTTAAAAAAATAAAGCATCCTCAAAATCTATGAGCAACAGCTTCCCAGCAGCTTTGTAAAACTTGGAAAAATCAAGAGCTTTAAAGTTGTCTCTAGATAATTTTCAAATCAGTAGCATATTTTCTCTTGCTCTAATTCTATCTGCCTGTCTATCTATGGTATAATTTTGTGAATTGTTGCATTGGTAAATGAATAGTAAAAAATAATATTTGCTGAATTGATATAAACTCCAACCTATGGCATCCATAATGGAAACCTTGACATCACTATCTTCTAGGACCATAATGGAAAACAGCCCTTAGGATTTACAGTGCAATAACCTATAATTTACCTTGTCTGCCATGATCATAGAAGAGCCTCCATGGATTCCTAGAATGGGTGTTAGGGTCTGGGCAGAAATGAAGTCCAGGATCTGGGCAATAGCTTCCTGGTCAGTATCATCAGCAAACACCACACCTTGCACCCTCCGTTCAGACATGATATCGCAGATGCGGGTGATGATGCTCTTGGGATCTGTTTCATTCATGGCAACGAGTTCCACCCGAGGTATGAGAGAGAGGTGATGGAAATCATCCTTCTTGTGGGCATCTGTAATAGCTACTTCATCAGAGGTACCCACCAAGACGACAGCAATGCCAATGCTGGGATGGTTCTTTTGAGCCCAAGCCATACTGCCTGTTGTTGCTAAGACTGCCAGCATAAGCCAGAATTTTGAAGAATAGCACTCTGCTCTGGGCCTCATCTTCAGCTCTTACACTCCCTGAAATGAGACAAAAAAACAAAAGTTACAATAATATATATATAAATCACAGAGATTTAGGCATTCACAGGCATACACTTTTAGCCATGTTACTTATGGAAAAAACCATGTTGGCGCAGTGGTTAAAATGCAATATTGCAAGCTAATTCTGCTGACTGTCAGCAGTTTGATCCTGATCAGCTCAAGGTTGCCTCAGCCTTCCATCCTTCCAAGGTTGGTGAAATGAGGACTCAGATTGTCGGGCATTATGATGACTCTGTAAACCACTCAGAGAGGGTATAAAGCACTATGAAGTGGTTTATAAGTCTAAGTGCTTTGCTATGAAGATATAAATTATTGGTCTATACAACTCTACATTTTTTTTATTTTGATTGACAGACTTTCCAAGGTTTCCATGCTCCTTTCCAAGAAGTTTTTTTCTCAGCCCATTGTCTAACATTGATTAATATCCCCAAAACACAGAGCGGGAGGGAGAAATATCTGGTATTCTGATATAACCAAAAGTTATTTCAATAATCATTGAGGAAAAACTTTTTAACTCTACTTTGTGAATAAAAGTATATGGGGGAGGACTAAGGCTCTGATCAGGGACAGAATAATCAAATGTGTAGTCACCAACTATTGTTGAGACATTAATGTCCTCTGGTGATTCCTGTGAAATTATTTTAGTTACAGCTCTAGATTATAATTAAATTCATTTTTGCCTTGCCTCCCATTTTTATTCCAAAAAACCCTTGCCAGCAGCTTTCCCTCCCCCAGAAAAATTCAAAAAGAAGGTAAGACAGAATCTTGTGGCAATAAAATGTCTCTCCGATCAAATTGGCATTACTTCAAGAAAGTTTGAAGTATTCTTGTTTTGATAATTTTAATTATAAATTGTCCTAATAACTTTAAGTATTAATTATATAGGCAAATTAATACTTTCACAATATATAATTGTAGTGAAAATGTCTCCTGTCAATACTATTGTTAAAAAAAATAATCCTCTGTTTTCAGAGTCAGTTGTGTTTCTTATTTTCATTTTCAAGAACTGGTACTGGTTGCCTTAGTCTCAAAACGTAGGACTGGTAGACTTTGAGCTAATGGAATAGCCGATATATTCGGATTCATGCCTTGGAAATGTTGTCTTTTTCTAAACAATGAAATGATGAAGACCTATGAGGTCATCGGTGCAACCTTACTAATGCCACAGTCCTCCCTTCAGGACACTTTATCTTGTTTTAATAACTCTGAGCTCTTTTCATCTGCAAAGCACTTCCCAAGCCACAGCTAAGTAATCCTCATAGTACCTCAGCAGAATACATATTGTTATCATTGTTTTCCATGTCTGAAAATCATAGCATTGAGGTTTACCATGTAAATTTTGAGACTTCTTTTATCAATTAAAAAAATAGTAGTAACTGGCATGTAATCTGATGCTCAGGCCATATATCCATGTTACTTACTTTGCTAATATGAAATCCTGAAATGATTGGAAAGTAGTACTATTCAAATCTAAAATCTGGCCTAACTCTCCTTCTGTGATGATTTATAATATATCACAAGTGCTCAGATTATCATTAAATTCTAAAAGCTCTTTTCTTTCAATTGCATCAGAAGTTAAGAGCTCAAGGCAACTTGCATAATTTCTTTGATTATAATCCATCCCTAGATTCACCATTAGATTCCACATAAATATCAAGAGCCAGAGGGGGAAATATTACTGACTGCACTGAAGGGAATCCCGTTGCTAATAAAGTCGGTGAGAGGAACCTAATACAGTTTTGTATTTCATTTAGTCTAAATAGAACTAAAAAAGTCGTTGCCCATGCAGTAACATCAGTACTGATATAGTGCCATGATATTAAAATAATCCTAGAGCAAGAGTGTCAAACTTGATTTCATTGAGGGCTGCATCAGTGCTCTGCTTGACTGGAGGGTGGGGGCAAGGTAGGCGTGGCCAGGGTGGCCATGGCCAGCTCAACATCACTCGTATCAGTGGCACCCCTGAGAAATTTTCACTGGCAGAGGCACAGTGGGCCATTTTCGCTGGCAGAGGCACCGTGGGCCAGTCCTTCACTGTTTCCAGGGTGGCCCAGTGGGTCAGATATGCACCCCATGGGCCAGATCTGGCCTCCGGGCCTTGAGTTTGACACCCCTGTCCTACAGGATGCTGTCACATCATATGCACCTAGTGGTCCCGATAAAAATATTCTGCACAATCTATCTGTCTTCTCCTACTTAGTGGATTTTCTCTGATGAGATTGGTAGAAAAATATAGAGGAATGGTTTCCACGTCGAAGACAATGATATATGGATACTTGTAAAAAAAATTGTTATGTTTTACAACAGAAATCCCATCAGCAAACAGTGATCACATTAATGGTACTAAAGTTACACATATGTGTGAAACTCACTCAGTGCATTCAAAAGTTATTGTCAAAATCATTAAGCTATCATTAGACAAATTATCATTCGACAAATGGGTAGCTAGTAAATTGGACAAATAAATAAAAACAAAATCCAAGAAGATAACAGATACTGCTACTACTTTACTATTTCAAACGGATCAAATCTACTTGCCAAACATGAAAGGAAAGAGTGCATGAAATATCTACTGACATCTCCAAACAAGAAGACCTTGAGAATCTGACAAAATTTATTGCTAAATTGAGTAGGGTAGAGCTGTTGTCATCAGATTGGTTGATTGATTGATTATATGCCATCAAGTTATGTCAGCATTTAATTACCACATAGATAGACCTGCTTTGATGATCAGTTCCTAAACTAGCCCTTCAAATCTTACAATTGTGTACCCATTGTTACTGGAATCAAACCAATTTATATATTTCCTTCCATCCTTCTCCATATTGTACACTTATTCAAATAACATCTCTAAATATGATAATTTGAGCCTGATCATTTGTACCTCAAATGAGAACTCTGAATTAATTTGTTCTATGATCCATTTGCTTACTTTTTTGGCCGTGCATTGTATTTTTGGGAGTCTTCTCCAAAACCACAGTTCAAAACATCAATTTTCTATCCTGATTCTTCAAAGACCACTTTTACTTCCATAGATGACAGAGAAAAACTATTGGCTGAATAATTCTGATCTTTGTAGATATAGACATGGCACTGCATCTGAATATCTTTTCCAAGTCCTTCATTGCTAACCTACAATTGCTCATCTGTATGCTATTTCTCTGCTGCTTGTTCCTTTACTGTTAGTAATCAGTTGTAGAAGCCATTCACTATTTTAATATCTTCATTGTCTGTTTATTTTTAAATTATTTTATTATTATAATGCATATAGCAGCCATCTTAATCAATACCTCTGAGTGGCTAACAAAAATACATAAACATAGTATAAAAAATAAAAGGCAACCTATTAAAAAACATGTCAAGGTACCCTTACAATATCTTTAAAGCATAAACCTGTTAAGTGCCAGGAAAATCAGGAGATCCAGACAGTTCAAATGGGTATAAAGGTTTATTGAAGTTTTGTGAGCTGTCTACAAGAATCTGAACTACTAATGGCCACAGGGAAATTAAGAATCTGGACTACTAATGGCCAAGGGAAATTAGCTGGAGATAAGAGTAGAAGGAATTCAAGTGGGCTGACTTAAATTTCTTTTGGACATTGAGGAACTCATGACTGATGATGCATTTGACCCCTCCCTTGGGCGCAACCTGGTCATCTCCTACAAAACCACAAGCTCACATACTGGGCTCCAACACCTAGGAGGAAAATCAAGTTCCAAAAGGCCAGTAAGGTTGGGACCATCCAAATATCAGAGGGGGAGGGCTGTTTCATAGGGCAGGTACCCCAAAGAGAAGGTATACCCAATTCCTTCACTGGAGCATGCCCGCTCTGCCAGGTCTGGTGGGATGGACCAAAACTACTGGAGACAGGCAATCCTGCAAGTAACCTGCCTCTGCCATCTAGTCCTTTAAAGATAACAACCAGCACAATGAATTACACTCAGAAACCTACTGGAAACCAGAACATACAGCATTGAAGTTATATGGGCACATCATGGTGCATTCAAAACTGCATGTGCCACAGCTTTCTAGACCATTTGAAGCTGCCAAACGTTTTTCAAGGAAAGCCCCATGTAGAACACATTACAGTAGTCCAGACAGAAAGTGACTAAGGCACCAGTGACTGAGAACAGTCCTCTCAATCAAGGAATAGGCTCAAGTGGAACCAAATGAATTTGTGCATGTAAAACCGATACGCAAGATAGGAAAGGAATGAGCTATCAGTGTAATGTTATCAGGGTAGCAGAGGACATTGGTATTTCTTCCTTCAGTTTAGAAACCACTCTCACTTTCTTCCAATTTAGTCTTCCTCAATACAGGTAGGTAGGCAGGCAGGCAGGCAGGCAGGCAGGCAGGCAGGCAGGCAGGCAGGCAGGCAGGCAGGCAGGAAGGAAGGAAGGAAGGAAGGAAGGAAGGAAGGAAGGAAGGAAGGAAGGAAGGAAGGAAATACAGCCTTGCTTCACTTCTTTCCTGACTGCAGACAATCTCTTTAGCTATTCACTGTGGCTTCTTGTCCTGTATGTGGGTGAGAACAACAATGTTCTGGGATTTCCTTTTCCTAAGCACATTCCAGTTTGACGTGGTTGACACAATCAAAGGCTTTTCTATTGTTAATGAAACAGACATTGACTTCTTTTGGTATTCTTTGTCCTTCTCAATTATTCAGCATGTATCAGCAATAATGTGTCTTGTTCCTCGGCATTTTCTAAAATGGGCTTGAATATCTGGCATCTCCCCTTTCCCCATAGTATTCTGATTTGCATTAGACAATCTTAAGCATTTTTTTTTGTTACAATGTGAAATTAAGGATCTTTTATAATAGTTTGAACACTCTGTTAAATCTTCTTTCTTTAAAAATGATGTGTAGCTTGACCTCTCACAAATCTGTTGACCACTGTGTAATTCTCCAGATCTGCTTGCATAGTTTGGTTAGAACCTTTACTGATTAGTCTCCTTTTGCTTGCCATATTTCTATGGATATTTCATCAATTCGTATAGCCTTCTGACTTCAGAATAACCAAAGTGCCAATCTCATTTTATCTTCTAGTAGTTGTAAGTTGGGAATGTCTTTTAAGACAGTGGTCCCCAACCTTTGTGGCTTGGCAGCCAGGGTGAGGGGAGGGGAGAGGGAAACTGGGGCACACAAGTGGCAGGCAAGTGCACATGTACGTTATTGCCCACCGGACCACCACTTGCCCAAGTTGAGCTGCATGCCAGCCAGCCACGTGTGGCCAAATTCCAAATAGGCCATGGCCTGAAAGTGGACACGGTAATGGACCCAGGAATTGGGGATTCTTGCTTTAAGACATCTTGGATGTTAAGATCTCTACTGTATAAAATTTCAATGTACTCCTATTTTTATTTGAACTTCTTTACATTAGTTATTATCTGCCATTGACTTCCTTTAGCATACCATTAAGAGACTGGAAATTTAGAAGATTTTCTTTGTTTTTTCAATGGCTGTTTCCATCTTTCATGCCTTTATAAATGTGATAGTATTGCTCCTTGACTCTTTCAGAACAGTTTTCTGAAATTTTATTTTTACATTCTGTCCCAAGTTCTTTGTTTTGCTTTTCTACTCTTCTTGGCGGTGTTCATGCTTTCTTCTGATATTTAGTTTTGCTTTCTTCTGTTTTATTACCTTTGACAACCTCTTTTTCATGTTCATCCTCACCAGCTACTTTAAGCTCATTTCACAGTTCTCTTGTTCCCTATCCATTAGGTTCAGGACTTCAAGGGATTCTGATATTTTCTTCGAAAATGGAACATATATACATAAGATCATATCATGCAAACGGGTTGGCTTTCTTCTGCTTAGCATAACTTAGAACCTGCACACAATTGGTGATCTGCTCCACAATCATCCTTGGCCATGTCTTTGTCTTACAACGGAGCTCTTCCAACCCCTTTACCAATAAAATAATCCATTTGTTTTCTGTATACTTCAACTGATGATGTCCGTTGTTTTAGTTGTTAGAAAATTGTATTCGCAATTAATGAATCATTGGATTGGTAGAAATTATTAATTCATTCTCCTGTTTAATTTCTGTTTTCTAGGTCATATGGCCTAACATGTCTTCCTTTTACTACAGATTATCATCAACGTACAACCACAATGGAGACCAATTGGCCCTATTTTATGACCTTTCTTGCCTTAGTTGTTAAGTGAATCACTGCGGTTGATAAGTTAATCACCCGGTTGTTAAGTGAATCTGGCTTCTGCGTTGACTTTGCTTGTCAGAAGGTCATGAAAGGGGAGCACATGACCCTGGCATACATCAACTATCATAAATATGAACCAGTTGCCAAACATCTGGATTGTGATCACATGATCATGGAAATGCTGGAAAGGTCATAACTGTGAAAGATGGTCATAAGTCACTTTTTTGCACTGCCGTTGTAACTTGGAATGGTCAATAGGCAAACTGCTGTAAGTTGAGAACTACCTGTATTCCCAGTTTTGCTATTCCAATCTCCAACAACACAAAGCACATCCTGCTGTCATGAAATTGGCTATAAAACTTGCTTAGCTACTTATCAGGGATAGCGCAGACAACCCATTGAGATAACTGTCAAAGAGTTGTCTGTGCAGGCTAACGGATACTGTTTGATCATTAAGTGCATTGTACTATGCATAATATTGTATTTGCTGCAACCTTCCTGACCATGACACTAATACCATTCTTTCTTCATTTCTCATCTCCTGAACAGTAGACAATATGATTAACTGACTGAAAATGTCCAGTTCCAATCCATTACAATTTGGCTGAGATGTTGAGAATATACAGGTAGACCTCAATTTATAGCCATTAATTTGGTGATTATTTAAAGTTGCAACAGCACTGAAAGAAAGTGATGACCAATCCTCGCACTGATGGACGTCACAGCATCCACACAGTCACTGGTTTAAAATTTGGGAGCTTGACAAATGGCATGTACTTATGATGGTCGCAGAATCCATGGGTCATGTGGTCGCCATTTATGACCCTCCCAGCTGACTTCTGGCAAGCAAAATCAATTGGGGAAACCAGATTTGATGGATGACCACATGATTCACTTAACAACTTCAGAATTGTGGCACAAATAAAAGATTGCAATTCAGACATGGCTCACTTAACCAACTGCCTTGCTTAGCAACAGAAATCCTGGTCTCAGCTGTGATTGCAAGTGGAAGACTACCGGTAATCAATTCATTGAATTTTTCACTATATTGAGCGTCTCCACATAAATGCTTCTTACATTCATGTTCCCGTTATAATTCTGTCTTTGCAGTTTTGGATTTTATTTTCCACTATTCACAGCATCAGTAACTAGATGCCCCACAGGCTTTAATCTAACAACTCACTGCACCATTAGCGATTATCAGCTCTTCCTCAGTAGAGTTTTGAGTGCTCTGACCTGAGAAGCTCATCACCCAGCACTATATCATCAGTCATCGTTTATCCATATGATTTTCTTGGTAAAATATTGGAATCGTTTATCATTACATTCTTCTCACAGTATGAAATGATGCCTTAGTTTCCATCATCTTCCTATAGCGTTGCTGCCCTATATAGAAGCCCATTTGTTTTAGGTAGGCACTTGGGATGGCCTTGGGAATACTGAAAATATATACTTTTGGCATCAGTCCCCAAATGCTATGCTTATCCTTCTCAAGGACACGCATACGCACCCACACAGGGAGACAAACCCGGATATACCACGAGGCGGCAAAATAGCAGGGAAAACATAGTATGAGAGTCAATTAACCATCATACACTCTGCACATGTTCTTTTGCATACTTTCATGCTATTGATTTTTTATTTTCTTTTTGTCTTTCATCCCCTGAGGATTTTAGTGGTATTTTACCTGGTTGTGCAATGCCTATTAACAATGTATAAATAATATTAATACACTACTTTGAAGTATTTTGTAAAATAGAATGCTAGATTATAGCAGCCATGAATTAGGCTGGTAGGAAACAGGAAAAGAGTAGTGCAACCATAAACTCATTTGTGGCTTTTGATAATGATCAGATATGAAACCGAAAAAAGATCTAATCAAAATTATGAATTGATTTATTGTAAAAAAAAAAAACAATCAAATTATCACAGACAAAATATTTTCCGATGTAAGTTCATGTCTTAAAATATACAGGAGGTACCAAAAATCAGGCCCTACAGGCCAATCATAATTTTTTGAGAGAACACATTAATTAAGACTCATTTGGCATGCATCAAATGATTAAGGAAATGTTTAGAAGAAACTAGCAACCAAACTTAACATTTAATGCAAAACATATGATGAATGTCTATGAGATCCAACTTTTGATACAATGCATATTTTGTATTGGATTAATGTATGGCAATTCATTAATTCGTGTAATTCCATCATGTAATGGATTTCTGTGACCCTGGAAATGAAAACGTGTATTTCTAAAATATTATAAAGTGTGACAATTGTTGTTCTCTGTGTTCCTGTTAATACATACCCCCCCCCAAAAAAAAACTTTTTCCATTTAATTATTACTTTCTTCCTCTCTTTGGTCAAAGCAGCAATATCAGAGGAAGTGTGATTTTCCAGCTTTTTCCTTGGGGCCATTAGATTTGGGCTGACCTAAACAGGTAAGTTTAAGATTTAAATACCATTCTAAAACTTACAGTATTAAAATGGTGCTTAATTGGTGTTTTTTTTTTTAAAGCATTTATGATGCAAAGATTTAAGATGCAAAAATAATAAATAAAATATTGGGGTTATACTATCAAATAACAGATACCCAAATTGCATGAGAAAGCCACAAGCAAGATATGACAAGAGCCTCTTTACCTATTGTTCCCTTAGCAACAAGCATTCAGCAGTGTACTGCTTCTCATACTGGAAGTAATATACAGCTGTCATAACTAGGTATCTTTAGTTTTATTCAGCATGGTTTGCCGAGTCTCTTTTTTAAGCCATTTAAGTTATCAGTCATTACTGTCTTTTAAGGAACTGAATCCCATTGTTGTTTGTGTGAAATAGCATTCAATTTTGTCCAATCTGAGTATACCACCACTTAGTTTCATTGAATGATTCCCAGGGGAAAAAAGGTACTTTTCTGTGTCTCCTTTTTTTCCATTCCATGCATGAATTCATTCATCCTCTGATTTTTCTCATAACCATCTGACTGGAGTAGCACATACATTTTTAAAAAATTAATAAATATTGTTAAAATGCAGTGAAGGGATATAAAAACTGAGATGACTATATTTGAAATGCAGTTCTACCAAAATTTATATACTGGCATCTCAGCTTTTCTTGAGATTTATGTATTATACTTCAGAATTTCAAGTATTTGTTTTCTCAGTTTGTATATTCAAAACACGCTAATGCAATTTCTTTTTTCCTGTTTCAATCCCCATGTGAAAAAATATTAGGGAACTGCATCCTCAATCCTCTTTTAACTGCAAGAAATGAAAAAGCAAAAGCAAAATGATTTTATGCTATTTATTACAGGTGTGTATTTTGTCTATATGCCTACCAATAATGCAGAAGTAGTACCAATTTTTGAAGAATATTCAAAACACCTACGATTTTGAAGAAGGTTTACAGAATGGAATGGAATGGAATGGAATGGAATGGAATGGAATGGAATGGAATGGAATGGAATAGAATAGAATAGAATAGAATTCTTTATTGGCGAAGTGTGATTGGACACACAAGGAATTTGTCTGTGATGCAGTGTACATACAAGCAACAAGTGTACATACAAGCAGTGTATGTGTACATACAAGCAACAAGTGATAAATCATGATCATAATAATCATAAAATACATTCATCATAAATTATCTTTAAATTATTATAAGATACACCACTTAATGATAGTCATAAGTCAAAATAAATCATACTAGGATACTACCGGTAAATAAAACAATTAATATAAATTGTAAGGTACAAGCAACAAAGTTATAGTCATAAGAAAATAAAGAAATAGGTAATAGGAAAGATGAGAAGGATAATAGTAATGCTGCCCTACTAGATTGTTTGCCAGTGTTGTGGAAATTACTTGTTTAGCAGAGTGATAGCATGGGAGGAAAAACTGTCCTTGTGTCTAGTTGTTTTGGTGTGCAATGTCCTATAGTGTCATCTTGAGAGAAGACGTTGAAACAGTTTATGTCCAGGATGTGAGGGTTCTATAGCAGTGGTTTTCAATTTTGTTTAATACCATTTCGCTTGTGCATGCGTGCACACTTGAGTGCGCATGCAACATTTCTACACATCTGGGCCGAATTGGGAGCAACCCACCACTGATCTATAGATATTTTCACAGCCCTCTTTCTGGCTCGTGCAGCATACAGGTCCTCAATAGAAGGCAGGCTGATAGCAATTGTTTTTTATGCAGTTCTAACTAACAGTTGAAGTCTATGTCTGTCTTGTTTGGTTACAGTGCCAAACCAGACAGTTATAGAAATGACAGACTCAATAATTCCTTTGTAGAACTGTATCAGCAGCTCTTTGGGCAGTCTGAGCTGGCGCAGAAATAACATTCTTTGTTTTGCTTTATTTGATGACATTTTTGAGGTTAGGTGTCCATTTTAAGTCTTGAGATATTATAGAACCTAGAATCTTGAATCTCTACTGTTGATACTCTGTTGTATAGTATTGTAAGAGGTGGTAGAATAAAATTTACTATCATTTCTACAGTCTTGAGTGTGTTCAGTTCAAGATTGTTCCGGCCACATGACAAGGCTAGTTGTTCAACTTCCCATCTGTATGCAGATATAAAGAATGTACTGTTCTTTCAAGACATATCCCCTTCCTCTCCCTCTTACAGGACAGGTCCAAATATAGCAAGGCAATTGAGATTAACACACAAATGAAAAATTTCAAAATAATGTCAAAGTTATGCCACAAGAGGAAATGGAGAATAACATCTTCAACTGAATCTGGGGGAAATTTAAATTTAACTGAGGTTGGAATTTAGCCAAGTTATTAGAACTAGCAAACCAAAATGCCACAAGAATATTAACACTGCCTTTTATAAAGGTTACTTCTAAGGCAAATATCAATAAAATATAAACATTATCAACCTAATATCAGAGAAAGAGCCAGTTTGATCTAGTGGTTAAGGCACCCGGCTAGAAAGTGAAGGACCATAAGTTCAAGTCTTGCCTTAACCATGAAAATCAGCTGGGTTATTTTAGGCCAGTCACTCTCTCTCTCAGCCCAACCCACCTCACAGGGTTGTTGTGGGGAAAATAGGAAGAGGAAGGTGTATTGGATATGTTTGCCCCTTGAGTTATTTGTAAAAATAATAAAGGCAGGGTACAAACAAATAAATATAAATGGCAATTAGTGTTACTAAAAAGAGAGTTCTGGATTTATGGCGTTATTAATCCTGGATTTGGATACCACCAGAAGTGGGTTCCTACCGGTTCGGACTGGTTCGGCTGAATATTTAGTAACTCGGCCAGACACGTGACCCTACCAGTTCTATCCTGGGTGCCGCCATCTTTATTTTCTGTTCTGCACATGCACAGAACAATCTTCAAAAAACAAAACAAAAATGTAATTTTTTTCCTTTTTTAATGCTGTGTGCATGCCAGAGAGGTCCCAGAGATGGGCCATTTTTTGCCAAAAACTGAGGCGTTTTTGCCTTCCCCCAGCCTCCAGAAGCACTCTGCAGGCTTCAGCAGGGCTGTGGGAAGGGGAAAATGCCTTTTTTGTGAAAAATGGGCAAAAACCAGGCCCGTTTTCTGCCCATTTTTATTTTTGCAAAAACAGGGGCATTTTTGCCTTCCCCCAGTCCTGCTGAAGCCTGCAGAGTGCTCCTGGGGGCCCGGAAGGACAAACACTTTTTTTTTCTTACTGGATAGTTTGCAGGCACTCCCTTAGCTCCAGCGAGGCCAGAGCCCCCTTCCCCCCTGGTCAAACCTTTTTTGCCACTATTTCAGTGGGCATGCCTTGGGGAGGGAGTCAGTGTGTGTGTGAGTGACATCAAATTGGCCATGCCCACTAAAACATAAGCCCCCTCATCTAGCCACGCCCACGAACCAGTAGTAAAAAAATTTGAAACCCACCCCTGGATACCACATTAGAGGGTATGTTTCTGTAGAATCTGTTTAATAGTTGCCAAACACAAGTAAAACATAGTGCTCATGATTTTGAAGTCCAAGACCTACATATAGGCCAAAAATCAATGCACTATCAAGGTTGTACCTAAGCTTCTTTCACTACCATTTTTAAAAACCTTTGGTATCAGTTTATACTATACTAAACAATGGACAAATGAAATAATGATTTATGGTTCTGATATATATGTATAGTGAAGATCAGTTCCTAACACTCAACATGGTCCTATTTTCATACAACACTCCACAATGTTCTGTTAATTTTTGGAGTCTTTTAGAAAAGATAGTGGTTATTAAATCTCTTATCTAAACTCATTAAGATTTGAGCTTAGGAGTTCATACCCAATATTAATATTAGTCAGGGGAACAATGTTTTAATAGATATCTAAAACTGCAAACAATGCAAACATTTGTTGTCTAGATACGTGAAAATAGTACAATAGTTTATGATGCAGGAAGAAAATAGCCCAGAAACAAATTAAAGAGAAAGAAAACAAGAATAGCCTGTGATAAAATGACTAGGTTAATTTTGAAGATAGAGTTAGATTTATGGATAGCTGTGAAAGAAACTATAATAACACAACCTGTTGGATGTACTAGCCTCAAAAGGAAACAAAACTGCTAGACTATTGCAGGACGATTTCAAAGTACTCTGAAAATTGTCCGACGGTCTTTGACCCTTGTGGAGGGTGGACGACCTGGTGAGTAGCAGCAGGAAGCTGTCAGAAAAGAGAATTAAGTCCAGAACAATGTTCCAGCTTGTTACTTTAAATTGAGGTGAACAACAAGAAAATAATCTGACTCTACAAAAGAAGTGTTTGGGATACTCTCTAGTAAATGGCCACTGCCTCACTCCCATCGCACTGAAAGAAATAACTACTGCGCTTGTGGTATTTTTGCTGGGTTTGGTAGGGCTCTACTTCACTTTCATATACATTCCTCTTTTCTCTTTAAATACTTTGCTCTGAGATTTCTTTTGCTTTTTATTTAGTAATTTCTTCTCCACATATAAATCTCACTATGTGTTTTCTATAGAGATGATATTATTCATGTAGGCTGCATTTAGTCAGAAGGGCAATTTGGACAAGCTTTTTGGTCTGTAAAATGCTATGTTTATTTAGGGAAGAAGGCGGGGCTTAGCAGTGAGAAGACGGAGTTTCAGGCCATTCCTGAAATTCCCCTATTCCGGAAGAAATGGACGGGTCGTTTATGACCCTAGCTGTCCCGGAGAGACAGTGAAGGTTTGGGGAGATCCAGTGACCTCAGAGACGTCCGCAGGTCTCGGGGGGGCTCGGATTTCAACCCCTTTTGCCATACCTTCCTGGACTAGCTCTATGCTAACCGAAACTGCAGGCAGCCCCTAAGAATGGTAGAAGTGTTTCCAACTGGTAAGCTGATTTTTTTACTCAAAGAGAGAGATGGTCCGCACTAAAATTTAAGCTAATTGAAACCAAAGAACAGAAGAATCTAGCGGCGAATTGCTTTTTTTAATGGATTTATGGCTGGTGGTTACTCTATTTCTTAAATGTTTTGAATGCTGTTTACGTGGATAAAGGAAAGTTTATTTTACTTCAACACTCCCTCACGGCTCTCCTTAAGTGGGCTGTAAACCAATTTACTATAATTTGGCTTCTTATAACCTGACACTTTTATTGCTTGGCTGTGTTGGTCTAAGATCAGATAAGACTGCATAGCTCCCAGCGTGTTCCTACTTGCAATTTCATCTGCGTCACATCATGGCGTTTGTACTTGCTTCAAGTGATTCATTTCAAAAGATTTTCTCCACTTTTCAGAAGTTGTTTGATATTTATGAAAAATCTGAAAAAAAATCTGAAAAAAAATGGACTATCTCTTGTTTTTAACATCAAACTATGGAAGAAAGAGTCAGAGCGTTGAATGTTTGAGTGCTTCTGAAATCCAAATGAAGAATGTCAGAAAGGAAGTTTCTCAATTTGCTGACACGCCGGGCGTCTGTTTTACTTCGGAGGCAGAAAGAGAAAGAGATGTAAGGTTTGAAAAAAGGGGGGCCATACAGAAAATTTATCTCAAAAGACAGATTCCAGGAGGAATGAGAAACATTAAAGAATCTATACTTTATGAAACATTATTTGCAGAACTTTCGACACCACCCTTGAAAGTCAAAGACAAATTGATTGGAATAAGCCAAGGACAAAGTTATTATGTCAGAGGCATCCTAAGCAAAAAGGTGCGAAGATATTTCTGTTTGGACTTGCTTATAAAAACGTTTGGGGAATTTGTTTTAGGAATGGTAAGAGGACTAAGGAAGTTTTGCTATTGGAGAGACATAGGCTGATAGACTGAAGAATATAATTGAAAATTAGCTAAATCTAACTACTCTTATTTGTAATAGATATAGCTGAATAATAATTGATATTGATAGTAATGTATATAATGTGGAGTTGATATGATAAATAACAATTGGATATGAGAAAGGAAGGTTGGAAACATTTTTGGATTATACATAAAAGGCATTAATTACAATAATTATCACTATTAAAAAACTAAATAAAATATATACAGTTAAATGTTAATTAATATGGGGAAAATGTTATGATATATGATATAACTAAATATTATGGATGTTCAGCTAAAATAGGATATGAGGATTTGATGTTAATAGAGGATTTTACAAACAAGTAAATGAAATGTCAGCATGTGTTATGGATTAATTCTTTGGCATAGTTAAGGATGAAGGATGTTTAAATAACTATAGTTAACTAAAAGTGGAGGTATAATGATGTTAATATGGTAAACATTTGAGTTAAGATATTTGAATTAATATGAGTTAATGGAAGAGATGCACCAAAGCATATAGTAACCAGCTGATATACTTTTTCTTTTTTATAATAGATACCTGTGTTCCTTTTTTTTTGTTTTTTGTTTTTTGTTTTTTCTTTCCTGCCTTGTCTTTTGTCCCTTTTGTCTTTTTTGTTTTATTTTTGCTTTTTTTTTTTTTTTGCTTTTGCTTTTGCTTTTTGCTTTTTTCTTTTCCCACTGGTGTGGGCATGTATTGTTCAAGATTATTACCTTTATTAATATTTTTAAATAATAATTACAGTCAAATGAAAATGGATATATGACGATGGTGATATGTATGAATATCTGAGTTAAAATGCTCGAGTTAATATGAGTTATGTTTGTTGACTGTGGAGGAGATGTACCAAAGTTTATTTGTGATCGACTGATACACTTTCTATAGATGTAAAGAAAGATGTTGTACTTGTTTCAAATTAAAATTAAAAAAAAATTTAATAAAAAAAATGCTATGTTTATTTGGGACACTAATAAATGAGATTAGTAACAAAGAATAATAATATGCTCAGCCACTGATTGTGGCAATAATACATATTCATTATGATGGGCTCAGAGCATTTTCCCTCAGCTGCCCCTCAGTTTTAGAAAGGAGTTGGGACAGTGTAGAGCATTAATCCAATTCTTCATATAACAATTTTATTTTCCTTTAACTGTGGATGACTCTATGGCAAATATCTATGCATATCAGAGGAATCAGATTGAAGAATGTGTCATATAAATATTTTTTATTAAGTCAGTTTTATTGACAGGGTAGTTTTATCCACAGGTATTACTATACCTACATATCTACCTATTGTCTTTAGAACATTTCAGATGAAATATTATGGATCTAGTTTGATGCTCTTTCAAGTCAAACTGTTTAATCATTTATTTATTTTTACCAACTGATTTAACTTGGACCCAACATGTAGGCACACAGAGTTATTCTAATGAACCCATTTCATGATAGGATTCCGCCCTCAACATTTATAATTGCACTTCATTCTTTTTCATCTTGTATTTAAACAAGCCTGTATTATTGAAAGGCTTGAGCTAACAGCAGTGAAACTAGTTCCAAAGTATGTAATTTAGGTAATTTCCGGGGGGGGGTGGGGTGCTACACTATTTCAATCAGCTCTGACTATGAGATTTATATTGTTGTTTCACTTCACAGCTTATTTCCTTAACTTGATTAAACTATACCAGATAGTTTATAGCCATATATACCTGACAATAGTTCTTCAAGCAAAAATGATAGAATAGACTTATTCATAGAACCATAGAAAGTCAAGCACCGAAACTTAGAAAATTTTTCCATGGTTATTCAATTGTTCTCCCCTAAATATCCCTCACAAATTAGATAGTTTGAAATTATTCAGACAGTGGTGCTTCTATCATTAGAAAATTATTCCATGTTCTGATAAAAGCACATCATTAGGAACTGTTGGGGGGTAAACTAATTTGCTTAGTTTTTCCTATTTATCCCACTATTTTAATAGTTCTGCAAATTGGCTTAACAATTTCACCATAGTTTGACTCTGCCCTTAAAATTACTATTTGTGGATGCTACATTAAACTAGACAGAAAAATACATATTATACTGCAAGAGTGAAAAGAACTTGTCTCAATCACTTTTTGTTTGATGCTGAAGATGTCAAGACAAAGAATATTAAGGTGAGTACTAACCAATAAGGATGCAACTAATCCTGCCTGATTTATATGAAGTGGAAATTTAAGCAAATTTATCACATGCATAAAAGCCATTCAGTGATATAGTAGGTCTCTTTGATGCTGGCACACAAATGCCAAAAACTGTTGCTCAAAAAGCTTATTCTTTCCAGTTCAATTTTAAATTAGCATGCAATATCCTATATCTGAGATACTTATCAAGCAAATTAATATGACCGCTGACAAAGGAATGAAATCCAATATATGAAGATACAGTGCAACATTTTAAAAAAAGAATCACTATGCTGTGCATTCTGTTATTAACTTTTCCCTGTCACATGGGGAATATGACCTATTTTAAGGTTTACAGTTTACAGTCATGTAAAATGAGGCAGGGAAATGAGAAATGCAAAACATCATGCCACACGTTTATAACTATATATTCCCAGCAAATATCAGTAGCAAAATCGCACTGTCAAGATTACCTGGTGCTTCTACAGATAGAATTCCAGAATACAAAGAATGCTTTTCCTTGGAGATATCCAGGATAGGCATCATAGCAGGTGGAGGAAGTGGAGTAAAGCAGTTCTGTTAACATCATATTAACTGCTTTATTATAGCCTGAACATTCTCAGTAGAGAAGCAGATTCTAATCCATGTTATTTATACCTTGCTAAATTTGTTAGTTTGGCAGCACATATTGTTTTTGATGGTCATAGGTTAATCTAAAAAACCTAAAAGTTTCAAACCTAATTCATACTTGGGTGAGAGGCCTAGTAGACTTGACTGGAAAATAGTTGATTCCATGAAGTCTCCAGGGACCAGCTCAATTAAAGAAAGTCTTTATAAGTGCCACAACACTCATGGGTTTCCCTTCAAATAATAAGTTTATCCCTCTAGAAATTATGGACATGGGTGATCCAGGAAGAAAAGATAAATTTTGAAACTAAAGATGAAGATATTTCTTATTTTTTCAGTGTGTTGCTGCATTGTCCTAACATCGGGCTATTTGTTGGTATGCAATTGCAGTTCAATTACAGATCAAAAGTAGCACCCAAGGTTTATACTTGTCTTATATGCTACTGCCCCAGTGCAAAAAAAAATAAAAAAATGGGAGTCTGCTTGCTGAATTTCCTTAACTTCTGAATGGGCAAGATTTTATGCTATGGAGAAGGAAAAGGAGAGGCCACTCCTTGTCTGGAAAGGGATTACAAAAATTTAGTCTATTTCTGGTTCTTTATTCCACTGCAGTTGTCAGCTCCACTTTTCACAGAATAGTCCTCAGTTTATCATTGCTTCCCGATAAGTCACATCAATGAATCCTAATGCTAATCACTACCGGGGGAGGGGATTTATGTGTCATTTGAAAAGCCTCAGTGAAGGGTTAAAAAGTAAAAAAGTTAAATAATAATAAAAATTGTGCAGAAGAAAATGGAGCAATTGAATTTTAGAAAGTTTGCAATTTTTGATTATGGCCTTTCTGTTTCATACATGCAAGGAAAGTGTACTGGAATGCATATAAA
Source organism: Thamnophis sirtalis (assembly GCF_051295495.1). Lineage (NCBI taxonomy): Eukaryota > Metazoa > Chordata > Lepidosauria > Squamata > Natricidae > Thamnophis > Thamnophis sirtalis. Next base: position 33,256,117 of record NW_028261389.1, on the reverse strand, counting down.
AACCTCAGCAGGTTTTCAGTTGTATGAATAATTAACCAATAGAAATAGCAATGCATTTGTGTTAATCATGTGTAATTGATAACCAGTCATGTTCTCTATCAGGACAGTCAACTGTCTTATTTGCTATACTTTCTAAAATAGCAGGAAAGGGGACATCATGATGGCAAAGTGAAATGTGTTTTACATGAATATGTCCAACTTTATTACAGTATAGCAAAAACACACTTTGAGAACAATGCTGGCTCTTCTTATAGCTTCCTTAAAATATCTATAAATATTTCTATATTTTCCTAGAATAAATTGGCTGCTCTTAAGTTCAATACTTGGTGGACATACAGCATCTATGTTATTCCTTAACAACACTCTGGAAATTGCCTTCTCAGGTCTAACTGCTATATTCTCTTGGAATGATTTTTTTTTAAGTTTCTCAGTCTAAAAACCCTAAAATTATCTCCTGATCTTCCAACTGACTACTAATCAGATCTCAGTGCTTACTTTTTCAGCATAAGCCAAGGTTGGTTAGATGGTGCCACCTGCTGAGGACCTGTGGCTGCTGCTACATAATTGCAGATAACAGGATTGCATTACAGCTCAGAAATAAATTGTCATTTTCAGAATACGCAAAAGCTTAATGCATCACTTATTGCCCAGTTCACCCAATTAAAAATAAGACAAAAATTATTCTAAGATTACTAAAGCAATAACTATTTTCTACAGTCATCCTAATCTTTCCCTATCTTCTTTTCTATTATTCTTGCCTGAGTGTTCATTAACTCACTTTTTTATTTTCATATTTTTCTTTATCTTGTATTCCTGGATCTTTTAGGACTCGTCTTTGTGTCCTGTAATAACTGGACTGAAAAAATACTTATTTAACTATTTTAAAGGATGTGTTCTCATAAAACAGACTTTGTCTCAGCCCCAGCAAGTTACCGCATCAGCTTAAATTTCTCTTTAGCTGTTAAAGTTTAAAAATACTGTTTTTCATATTTTTGTAACACAAGCCTTGTCCTATAAATGGTCTACAAAGTTTTATCAACAATTAGAATCATGAGCTGTTCAGGGATTGGGATCTGCCCAGCTCTTATTAACATTATGAAATTGGGTGGTATTCTTGGATAGGACAGGGGTAGGACTTTCTGGGATCAGAGATGTAGGGAGTAAAAAAATTGACTTCCCTCTCTCACAGATTCTCCTGCCACTCTTGTGCTTAGAAAGAAAAATCTAAGAAAGGAGAAAAGTCAACTCTTTAAATGACGATCACAAAGTCAGCAGCTAATACATACACAATTTTTTTTTGCAAATCTAATTCGATGTTTATGAAATGGCTAAAGCATTAGTGAAGCCATCTGTCAAAACTCATCCTCTCTATAATTCTATACCCATTCTTGTTTAGAGTTCCTCCCTCCTTCTAGTAGTTGATGATGTTCAATGGGAGGACAAGCAAAACCTACAACCCAATAATCTTGAGATACATTAGAATAGCATTCCCAGACATATAACTCTAAGACACAACAGGGGTCAGTATTGAGATCAGAACAACGTATGTCAACATACTTTCTGCCTTTCAAAGACTGGAGAAAGCACTTTAACAGAACCATAGAGAAATTCTTATTTGATCAATGAGTAGGTTGTCAAACTGCTAGTTATAATATATTTTCACAATGCATTGGAATGTACGTTCAGCCATATTGTTCCAATTGTATGGTAAATTCAAATCCTATTCCTCTTTCCAACATGTTCTAGGAGTAGTAATGAAACAATGTAGCCAGTTTCAAGAACATAGTACAGGTGAACATTTGCTGGCCTGTTCCGTAGTACAAAGCTATGATCCCTTTGTAAAGTTATCCACATACAAAAACATAACAAGCAATGCTTGCAGCACTTAGGGAGAAATGGAACATATTAGATTTTGATGAAGAGACAGATTTCATAACTCAATGTTTCCTTTTTGTTTTTCTTTTCTTTTCTTTTTGACCAGGTGCCCTCAATTTTCATTTTTTCCACAAACAGAATTCAAGCTTTATCCATCAAGCCCATCTTACTCACTGTTCAGTCATCTTTCACCATTGGCAATTGCTTAACTAAAAGCATCACTAAACATTCACTCATTAATTCTGCAGAAAATACTTACGTAATGCAATTGAGAAAAAAAATGAATTGTTCACTGATCACCTTTTGTTACTACTTTTCAGATGTTATCTGGTTTTAGTGATCTAAAACTTACAAAACAAATTATAATAAGAAATTAAGTGTGTCTTCTGGGTTGATGTGACAGATAATACAAAAGATGAGTTAAAAATAAAGGGAACACAGGGGAGATAGCAATGAGAAGAACAGTCAACATTTCTTTTTAACAATAACCATCGTGAAGGATATGGCTGATGGTTAGTTAATTTGACATAAGAATATATTTACCAAAAGCTAAGTCTTACTGGCTGTGTTCATATTCCAATTTAAGTCAAAATATTGGCTGAATAAAATACATTATGAACCAGCTACATGGTAGGTAATTTTTTCTCTACTGGTATGTATTTCAAATAAGAAATGGTAGTTTTATATTAACTGTAGACAAACAATAGAATTATAATATATAAATTTTACTTAGCAAGAATAGATTTTGTAAAATCAAATTTCTGTGACCATTTTTGTGAACTAAGAAGGTTTGTAAACCAAACCTTTCAGGGGTTTTGCCCCCAAAGATCATTTACATACAATACATTACAATGGCTCAGATTAAGACTTGTGCATCAGGATATGGATCACTGCAGTAAGGCTGACTGGAAATGCTTCAAATCATATGTCATCTGTGCTTAGTCAATTATAAACCTAACTCTTTGAAAAAATGAAATTCCTTCCAGATTAGATTAAACATTTTTCATTTTTGTAAACAACCAACCATTTACATGCACATGCGCATGTGTTTCTGCATGTGTGTAGTTCCAATGAATTTCATTATGAATTCATATTGTTATTCAGTTGAATGCATCCCAAGATTTTCTTCACTCTCCTAAGCTTAGGTGTACTTCAAGGACTCAATGTGAGAGGACACACTTAGAAGACGCTGCTTGGATCATTGTAGTATCTCACTTAAAAACCAAGGATTCAACAGCAGCAACAGCCACACCTGAAAATCATCCACACCTCCCAGTAATAAACCCCTATATTTAGATGTAGCTCAACAGTGCCCCCTAAAGTATTTGGCAAATTGATTCACCACAAGGAAACTTGAATAAACGAAGAATACATGTTACATCTTTTACTTTTATTTTTTATAAAGATTTTTTTATTTTTGAATAAACACAAACAGACAAAACACACACACACACACTACACAAACCATAAAACCATATTCCA